>NC_141732.1:28348659-28948659 GCF_971803275.1 Cyanistes caeruleus | reverse complement strand
TATTTCAGCTGGAAGCTAGACTTACATGGCAGTGGTGAAACTTGAATATTGTTGCTGCTGTTGGTTAAAATGGAGCAAGAGGGAGGAGTATCTCTGATACACTTAGTTTCAGACAAGATCCTGAATTCTTTTTAACTGGAGATTAAAGATGCCTCATGTTGACCCTCTTGAAATAAGTCATGCACTACTGGAAAGGATCTCTGTATCACTGTGACCTTGTCATGAAAAGAAAGGCAGTACACATCTCTGTTAAGGACTTGACCATTCCAAATTATGAATGAGGGAGAACATTTGTTACCAGTGTTGCAAAATTATTTGAGTAGTATCTTTTGACTAGGTAAGATCCTACATTCTTTCATAATTAGTGGCACAGTTTTTTCTGTGTTTCCTTCCATCATGAACAGGCATCCTGTATTGTGGACTGTGTATCCCAGGCCAGGTGCTGGGAGATGGACAGAACTGTCATTAACTGCAGAAATAGTGGGTGTACACTGACTGTATGACACATTCTCTGGGGCCTTGGTTAGTTTTAGAATATTTAAGAATATTACTGAGGTATTAGCCAAATGAAGGAAAAAGAGTCATCTCTTTGGAAGCCTTTTCTGGTGTTGTTTGGATAGCAACATTTATTACATGTTTCTGGTTTGTTTCAGTTTATTGTGGTGTCCTTGAAGGATGGAATGTTCAACAATGCAAATGTCCTCTACAAGACCAGGTTTGTGGATGGCATATCCACTATTGCAAGATACAGTCAGACTAAAAACAGAAAAAATGAGTCTGCTCCCAATAAAGCTGAGAAAACACATAGAATATTGAAGGAGATAAACAACATAGAAAGTTGGGAAGAAAGACCCCACGAAGGGGTCGTCGATGTGTAGTAGCACCTTCTTAAGTGTTCCCTATTTAAGTTTCAAATTTCTTTCCTAATTAGAAAAAGTTTTAGCTGTTAGTTCATACCTGAAGCTTTTGAAGATCTGAAGTGCATGGGAAATAAGTCTGTAACAGTCTGTTCTATTAAGTAAGCTAGACAATTTTGGTCCTGCTTCCTTTCATTCCTGTGTAATTCCTGTCATTCCTTTGTAATACATACAAATAAATGTATAGAAGCAATAGTTAAAGCTTTTGTATGAGGAAAAGCTGTTTCAGCTACCTGTGTTCTACAGCATTCAGAAGACCTGTTGCGAAGTGTAGTAACAGTCTTCCTCACCTGTCGTCAAATTCCAGACGAAAGTGTCATACCAATTTTTGTTGGTATGTAATTTTTTAAGGAGCAAAGCAATCAACAACTAACTCCCAAGCGATTTTTACAATTTTTAACCTTTTTTTCACTAAATAACTACACAACGCGGCTGCGTGTGTGCTTTCCTTCATCAAATTCTTAACTTAACCTGATGATTGTATCCTGCAGCTTTCACTGGCCAGACATGTCAGTGAGGCTGAGCCCAGACCACCTTTATCACAGCACTGCAGAGGAGGTCTCTGCTCACCACAGCAAAACCCACCATGGTCTGTGCATGGTGGGTAGATGGTCTGATCGCATTTCCCTTGCTAGGTTCTGCTTCAGCCACTTGGTGGCCAGCATCAGTGAGGTTTGTGTTTGTGTGCTGTTCTCAGCTGATTTCATTTGTGTCCCCTCCTTTTTATTCCTTTCTGAATACTGGTTAGAAAAGTACATATAATTGAGGATGCACTGGGAGGAGAAATGTGTGCATGTCTGGAATAATTTGGAAATAGTGAAGTTCTTGAATATTATTGTAGTAAGTCTTCAATCTCATGGCCTCATCTACCATATGTATGTAACATATACAAGACTGTATATATAATAAAGGCAAAGAATGTGTTTGTGTAATCTAACCCTGCCTGGCTGCAGAAGACCAAGCAATGGGTTCAAAAACACACAGTTTCTTCCAGGGCTGCAGAGCCACCGTCTGTCTCCATGAGGCGAGGGCAGCAGCATGGAGCACAACAGCGGCCCACTCTGAATCTGAAGCACAGGAACACTGTAAAATACCCACCACAGAAGAAAAATCACTACTCCAAGGAACAGGTCATGCAGCTTTTATTTAGTTTTTACCTTTTTGGTAAGCAGGAGGGTTTTCTTTCAGTCAGATCATTCACATATTTGGACAGTACAGATTGCAGTAGATTTGATGGAGATCTTGCAACATTAGAAAACTTTTCTCAATATACATCCATTTAAGCAACAGCTTGTAAGTCAGAGCGAGAGTGCTAGAGTCGAGTCTGCGCACTGCACTCCAGGTATACAAAGCATCGCAGCAGCACAAGAAATGCCCGTGCTGGGCAAAGTACAGTGTGTTTTACATAGTGCAATCACTTTTAGAGGAGAAACTCTAGGAAGGCCACATCTATTTTTTTTTTTTTAATCCTATCAAGTTTACAAATGCGAGGGGGGTAGAAATCAAACCTCTGACTTAATTAACTTTTGTACAGGTAGGTTTTGTGTATAGGCACATGCTTTAGAGAGGAGCTCTGAATCTGCTCTGTAATCACGAGAAAGACATATTGCTTTGTGATTCAGAAAGTGTCACACCGTCTCTAACCTTCCCAACACTCTTGGCCAGAGTTGTTAATCCAGCTGTTTACATATAGAGTTCCTAGAATACGCTCTTCCCTCTAGTGTAAATCCCCAATAGAGAAATTCAGGTTGCTATTGACAATGGTTACAGTTACTCTACGTACAGTCATCTGACCATACGAGGCATTGCCTCTGAATACTCCCGTCCACAGTGAAAGCTCAAATTACCAGAGACACGGAGGCTCTTGCTTTTCTGTTACTGTCACTCACCAATATGAAAAAACCCAAGTCAGACAATGAACCGCTACAGCAAAGCATCACTGGTAATACTCACCTAATACAAAAAAAAAGAGCACTCATGACATGTCACGGTAAGCAAGTTTTTAAAGATACTGCAAAATGATTTGCCCAGTAAAATTTTAAAATGTACACTGTGCTCAACAGTTCAAACTACACGTAAACAAAAAGCAGCTCCCTGCAACAAGGTGTAAATCAAAACATTATAGCACCAGCTCCCAGCACCAAGGAGTTGCCCACTGACCAGTTCTAATGTACAATGCAATAGTGCTCGCTGAGGTTTCTGCTACACAAGAGCCACAGTGGGACACAGCTATGCCCATTTCTTACTGACATTCCCTTACCAGATGTGCACAAATTACATTCTTCCCTATGGAGAGCAAGTCAGACAACAAGACTGTTACAGTACCAGGAAACACTGACTGGGGAATGGCACCTGAGGGGAAAGTAGGTACTGCATACCTGAATCTGAATAAATGGGCATGAAGGAAACATGTCATCTGAGCAATCCTCTCCTTGACAGAGCAGATCTGAAAGAAGCTGCAGACTGCAAGAAAATAAGCCTTTCGGTGCTGAAAGCCATGAACATGATATTGCCCACACTAATGATTTAATTTCACCATCAGCAAAGCATTTATCCCCAAAAAGTTGTACACATACTGGTCAGATTATGGAGCCGTGCTATCTTCACACTATTACAGTTTGTTGCTATAGTGGTCAGATTTGTCTTTTGTCAGAGGAGGGTTAAAAAAAAAGGAGACAGGCAGCAGGGCCACATCACCATATAGCAATTTTACTCCCATGTTAATGCAGATATAATCTTCATAAGTGCAAATTGCTAGAAACCAGCATGACTTGGGCTCTGATAAATGACAGATGAGTCAGTTTCTTACAAATATTGACAAGTCTAAATTGTTACAGGTTTCCAAAGCAAGAACAGGTTTACGAACAGGAAGGGAATAAAACATTACCACTATTAAAAAAACGTGTAATTTCAAACTTCAAATGCTCTTCCAAAACATATCTAAAAAAGATTGGTTGTTTTTGTTTGTTTGTTTGTTTTTCATTTCCTGGAGCTAAGGAGTGTCCATGCAAAACAATTTTGAGAAGAGCAGTGTTCCACCTGGGTACTAACTAGGCTCAACTTTGTCCCACACAGCTCAGTAAAGTGCTCTCTTGTGCATCCTTCGGGGGAAAGAGTTCTCATTTAAAGTTTGGGAGGCTGTTTGCCATCTGAGGAAGGCATAGTCTCGGTCAATCCATGCTGAGGTCAGAGAAGGAGGAAGGAGTGTCGTTAACAGTACTCTGCCTTTCATAATGCACAGACAACAGGCTGGAAGGGAGGAGCAAGCAGAAGCAGAGCTGGGTGTCAGATAAAACCCTGCTCCTGGGAAGCCACAGGAGTCGAACACAGACCTCATCAAGGGAAAAACTATTTGTTCTCTACAGATAAACACCAGCACTACTGGAGTAGACACCAATTAACAGTTCTCTACATACAAAAAAATGTGAAAACTAAGCATGCTTTTCACTTTCTGTGCTGGTGGATTTTCAGCAGTTTTTTGGAAGGACAAAGGGGGTCTGAGTAACATTCTTCTGCCGATTTAAAAAAAGAAAAGCATCTTGCTCTTGTGTTTTTATGTTGTACACTTAAAAACATTCTTGGGCAGATAGAGGTATTTGCTGATAAAACAACTAACAATCAGCTTAAGAGTAAAAATAATATTAATGGGGAAAAGAATTTAAGGCATTTTTTTATTTTGGCCAGGAATGATGCATCCTACAGAGTAATCTTCATTTCCCTACTTGGTTTTCAGACCACTGCACTTTTTGTTTTTGTTTTACATGGCACTTTGAAATTTATGTTTTACAACTTAATCAAGATTCTCGAGTGTTTTCTTCAACACAAATGCCCTCTCTTGTAGCTCAGGTCTGCTATCTGATGCCATCGTAGACAACGAACGAATGAGGTGCTCTCTGTTTTCTCGTGTCAGGCTTTCCCACTGTTGAGCTTCTGTGCAGATAAAGACAGACAGACATGGGACATGAACACCAGAAAACAAAACAAAAAAATTCCAAAAGGACACTGCTTTCCCCAGACAGGCTAAAAGAGTGACTGTTTCAACCTTTCACTCACATTCCATACTGTGCTTCCAGGAGAACTCAGATTCACCGAGACAGACACTCATGTGTGTGTGCTGCCTCCTGACAGGGAGTTGCACCTCTAGACCAGGTGTCATTGTCTAAGATTGTAACATGTGAACATGAGGGCCTGAAGAACCACGTTTCTTCAGTTGCAACTGGCTCATGAAAGAAGCATGTAAGATTTTTGCCAGAATAAAGGAAACACAAAACGCATAACAGAAACCCAAAGGAAAAAATTGCTACAACTGCAGACACATATGAGCCCGAGACTTAGGAAGACCTCATGCTATGAAGTCAATTCTGCAAGGCTGGAGTACGAAATAATAATAAGAAACCAAACTTGACACTAAAAAGGTAAAAATCACTCTTCCATACTAAGAGGAGCTCCCCCCTCTACGGAGCCTGAACATAACACAGACATGATGAGACGGTTCTGTGAGCTCCATGTGGGACCCTCTTTGCTAACCATTTTCCTCACCAAAGGAATATCCAACAGTACTTTAGAACTTGGCATTAGCCTCAGTTACTTCAAGGCCTCTCCTGCTTCCAAGTCCCAGTTTCCCCAGAATTGCCCAGTGCTGCCAAGCAGAAGGTAGGGCCATCTCTCCATAGGTCCAGGCCAAACAGCCAGAAGCCATCTTTACCAAGCAGTGGCTTTTTTAGGTGGCAAGTAATAAGTCTCACCTTGTAGTTTGGTGAGCAGCAGTTGAATCACAGACAAAGCTTCAGTTCTTATTGACGTGTAGCTTTTGTTTTCTAAGGGATTTAAAGAAAACAGACGTGAAAACCCAAAACCATGTTGAGAACCAAAAGCACTAACCTTTCAAAAAGCTTTGTGATCTCCAGACCACTTCTGTTAACACAGTTCACTGAGCTCTTGTTTGTGCTGTCAGTCTGCAGTGCCCACTTGAAAACCAGGCACATTTGAATGATGGAAAGTCAACAACTGGACACGGACAAGTCAACTGAACCTTGTGCATTGCCTCTGCCATTACCACAGAACTACTGTTCCTTACATATTCCAATAGGGAACAAAATGCTGCCACAGCTGCAGGGTGACGGCAGACAACTTCTCTGCGTAACAGAATGTTCTAGCAAGTTGTACTGGCTAGAGACCATACAAATGTTACCAAGTAGCATAAAGTGAGGGTACATAAATCCCATGCCAGCCATCAAGCACAAGCTTGTCACAAAAAGTTACTTGGTCTCTGAACTAAAATCTCACTAAGGTGAGGACCCTAGTCTTCATTCCATGAAGACTGATACCTAAAACTTTCTCCAAAGGGGTCTCTGAATTGGTACCTAGCACTGGTAGGTGTTGTCTTCAGGCACATCAGAAATAAGACCAGGTGCAGGTATGAGATATGGGGCACTGTTACAGTCACAGGACAAATAGGAACACCACCAAAGTAATGAAGAGGCCTGTGACTGTCAACGTGACATAAGCAGCACTTGTATATGGCTGCCCTGCTCCAGTGGAGCACACACTGCCTCTGTGCCTTGGCGCTTCATGCACTGGTGAAAAGATCTGGGCTATCTTTTGGATACTATAATCTTGGATACTTAATGCATGTGACTAAGAAGTCTCAATGGTAGAGGAAAAAAGCTGGTATTTCATTAAATCAGGAATATCTTGATTGTGTTCTGAGAGGTTGCATGGTCTGCTGCCTGCCTCTCCCTCCCCTTGCAGAGCTCTCTTGCACCAGAGGAACGCACTCCTCTGTGAACTGCACCCTGCACAGTACTGTCTCAAACACTGCAACCCCACAGTAATCACACTGCAGTGCAAGGACAGCTAAATGTTTCCTCTGAAAACTTCTGTTCATTCTGCATTTCCTCTACCACACAAACCCTCACAGGACAATGGTTTTAACAAGCAATTCATCATCCATCACAAACCAGAAATCCATTTACCTAAAGAATGGGTGATAGAGGAACAGGTTTCCAACAGTATTTCTGTCAAAGCCACAGGGTCAGAGTGCTCTTCATCAAACAGCATTAGCCTGTCAAATGCAAAAACAGTCAGGCACCATGCATCACTGGGACAGAAGTCTGGCTCAACTTCTCCAAAAATTCAGTGTCATCAAGTTCATTAAACAGTTTGAAGCAAGAAAGAGAATACAAGTCACTGAAGTGGACTGCAGAAAGAAAAATTTACCCTTGAAAGTAGGCATTCATGGCTTGTAGCACTCCAAGCTGCACTTTCCATGTGCTGAGTTTCAGACGGTCACACATTAACTTGCAAAACTCTTGTCGATAGCAACCTACAGGAAAATAAGGACATCACCATGTTACCACAGGGAAAGGCAGAAGGAAACACTGGTCTGTCTCTAAAGTGCTCCTCAGCAAGTGACATCAAGCTAATATGATGCATATGACCAAGTCAACATCCTGTAAGGAGTGACCCTGAAATTCTTCACCAGATTGACTCGCTCATTACAAATGCTGGCAGATGAAACAGCTGCATTACACACTCTGGTATACTAATAAAAACAACCTTTTCCCATCCCTATCCAGATATTTCCAGATATTCTTCCATCTTGTACCAGCTTTGATGCAAATGTAAACGTGAGCAGCATATTCAGACATCTTTTCATTAGGCAAGCCACTTCACTCATCCTGCATATATATAAACCCAGAATATTTTTGTGAATTGTATTTAAGACAAGTAAAGATTTTTCCTAAGGATGGGTTACTTTGCAGGAAAGCTGTTAGGGCAGCTCTCACTGAAGACCATTACAAGCTGCCTGCAGTGAGATCCTGCATCTTCTGCTGTGCTCTTCTCACTGTGCACGTGATCTCCAGGTCCCTCCCTTCTTCCACTTTTCATTTTAAGAGAAAATAGTTTGTTCTGCATGTCATCAGCTCACTTACGCTGTGTCTCCGGGCTGCTCGGCCAGGCTTTGCCCAGGGTCTCGAAGGCACAGATCAGGGACTCCATCTGAACCTCTTTCTCCCTCATGTCCTCATCCTCTTCATCATGCTTTGGAAAAGCTGCTCCCATGCTCTCCAGAGAGTTCTGCGGAGGCCACAGGGGAAGGTGTGACTGACAGGGGGATGAGGGCAGGCAAGGCACACAGTGCAGCTCAGTCTCCCCTGAAGTCTGCACGCACCAGCCCTCGTGCCCAGCTCTGCTGGCAGCATGCAAAGGGGCACCCAAACACGCGCTTGTGCTACGAAGTCTTGCCCGCAGAGCTGCAAGGCTCTGCTAATGCTAAACACAAGCACTCTGCACAGCTTCCCAGGAGCCTTCTGCTGCGTGTAGAGCAGCCAGGAATTAACTTTTCAAGTGGTAACAGGGCAGTGGAGGTCATCACAGGCAGGACTCTGTCTAGAGAGCAGTTGGGCTAGTTCAGATTTTGTGAAGCACAAGTAGAACCACCCCAGGGCTCACCAGCTGCCTGGTACTCAGCCCTACCAAAGATCTGGCTAAGTGTGCAAAATCCCTCACATCATCAGCCCCCTGGGCAGAAGCCTGGCATGCAGCCAGCATCACTGGGAGTGTCATCACTTGGGTGTTCTGCTTTGAAAGAGAGAAACTCAAGAAGTTGAACTGTCACCTTCTTTATCATGGGAAAGGTGATATCAGCAAGTTCCTGGAACCGGTCTTCCTTTGTTGCCTGCAGCACCCCAGCTGCACAGCGCAGCGCCACCATCTTATACTTCAGGTTTTCCTTACGGCATTCTTTCAGGAGAGCCTGGACAACATCTGTGATGGTGGGCTGACCAGGCACTGACTTCTGCAGCTCTGCACTGAAATGCAAGGCACACCAACACTATCATGTTAATCTCTTTCCAAAATTAATTAATTCCTGTGTCCAGGCACTCAGCTGCCTACCAGTAACTGTAACAGAAGTTATACTGGAGTGCTCTTTCTCTCTCTTTTTACTCCCTGTTTTATTTTCTTCTTTTCTCATATGCTTCCAAGACACTTGCTCCCCCACTACTCTTCTACCTCTTCCTCCTTTTCCCATTTAAGGTCTTCATCTTCCCCCTTAATCTCTGCTCTCCTCTTAGCAACTGTGGCCTCTCAACATGCTCCCTTTCCTCTCTAAATCAACCATTTACTTCTGCAGGTCTCTCTGAAGCATCTTGCTCCTCACACACTGACAGGAGATTAGGATGGTGATGACAAACCTTCTAGAATCTCCTTAGCTGCCTATATGCAGTAACACTGGACAACAACCTCCCTTTTGAGACCTCAGATCCTGAGGGAACCACATCCATCAATCCACCTACCTGCAGGCAGAAACGACACTGGCAATGGCCTTTAACAGCTCCTCCTGTAAGATAAAAGAGACATTGCTGTCAAGTGCCACACAGCCAAAATGCACAGTCCTGCTGCACAGGGCAAACCTTTGTTTTCATTAGCATGGGGCAGGGGGAAACATCCCTCTGACACCAGTTTGGAGAAGCAATGTCTCTATCTCCTACCACTCCTCCTGCAGAGGACTTAGCTTTCAATCTGGGCAGAACTGGCAGCAGAAAGGGGCCTTGCAGCAGCTCTGAGCACATGCTAGTATCCCTCCAGGCTAGAAATGGTGCAGTGGAATTAGTCTAAGTGGGAACCCAACTCCAAAAGCAGTCTGAATTTCACCTACCTGTCTTCCCAGTCATTTCTCTATCTGCTAAATGCAGGATAAAAGGCAGACTGACTCCCTGCATCAGCATTCTTATCATGTTGCTCTGCAGCAGAGAACACGGCATTTCCTAGCTAAAGGGCTACCTGCTGCTAGGCTCATAGCAAACCATAAGATGACAATTCCTTCTTTACCTTCCCAGTCCAGGTTCTCCCTGGCAGGCCTTGCAGCAGTGCAGAGAGCACCATTCCCAGATGTGGTGGTACAAGGGAGCCTGTCTGTTTGGCAATTGATGCCATGGCAGCTGCTCCCTGAGCTTTCATTTTCCAGGACTGGGACTGCAGAGCCTTCTGTGTGATGGATATCAACTCCTGCAAATACAGTCTGATCCCACCCTGAGTACCTGCATGTCAAATGGAGGAAATTTGTAATTTTGCTACAAAACAAACAAAACTTTGATCTTACTAAAAAAAAAAAATCCCAAACCAGCACAACAGAAAACACCACAAGCAAACAAGCCCAGTTCTACCCTGTAAAGAAAAAACCCACCAGTTACAGATCTCTTGGGGTTTTTGGCTATGAGACACATCAGAAAGGTCTACTTCAGGCAAAAGCGTGAAGAATTCCCCCCAGCATGATTGAAGATGGGCTCTTTTCTAAGGGTCCCAGATAAAGACTTTGCTGTGTATTTTGACACAGAGCTCATTTCAGTCCTTCCATATAGCAGACACTAGACAATGTGTGTTGCTAGAGGACACAAAATGATTCACATAAACACCTCTCAGCATCAGAACAGAAAAAAAACATGCCTTCATTCTCTGACTCCAATATTTATAGATTCTCAACAATGACCAGGGATTGGATAATTACGTTACCACCTTACCAAACACACTGGTCATGCGAAACGTCCATCAAAAGACATTTCTTAGAAGGAATGTGAGAAATAACTTATGTTTATAGGACTTTCATGGGAAAGTAACTAAAACTATGAAAACATTGTCAGAAGGTTTAATTTTCAGGGTGACAATTGTGTTAGCCTGTTTCTAAGGTATATCTTTTTTTTTTCTTCTTCCAAGAATAAGTCACTAGAAAATCTTTTTCAGCTTCTTTTTCAGAGTCCAGAAAAATCATATGGTGACTGAGGAGCCAGATCTGGAATCTAAAAGTGTCAGCAAAACAGTACTATAATGCATCCAGATCTGCCTCTACAGAAAGAACTGCACTTCTACAGCACAGATTCATTCATTGAAGCTAAAACCACAGGTATTACCATAGAGATTTCTAACACGAGAGAAAGGCCAAAACCCCTGCAACTTTGACGTGTGCAGCCGCCCCTAAAGGCTGGCATCAAAATTTCCAAAGATGTCTAGTTATCTGTATCATTAGGACCATATTACAGTGGCATTCAATGTATCACTGTATTAAAATACTTCCACTGTACCTGTCCATCCTTGTGATCAATGCCCCTGTAATTATTTTAAATAGCTGGAGAAGATAACCTTCATACAAGAAGTCTAGAGCAAGGAAGAAAATGGGAACAAGCTTCCCAAATCTCTTAATAGGAGAACTCTGTATTTTCAAAATAGAATTCCAGAAAGCATGCTTCCCATGATTCCCAGAAAGCTTTACTATTCTTAACACAACGTACCTGGTACATTTTCCTGCCAAACTTCAGTCCACAGAGTAGAATTCTCTTTCTCTCCCTTCTCTTCTTCGGGAACTTCATGCATTCCAAGAAAAGCCAATGGCAGCACCTGCTTGGCATGGTTCTTCAGCACATCTGGGCTGTAGCGTCCCATAGCATGAACAGTTAAAGCACAGCCTGCTCTGTAAACTGGTTCTGAAAGAGCAAAACAAACACAGTATGACTGGGAAGCAGTATTATCCTTCTAACTGCTTGGTTTGCCTGTTGGAAAGCAAAGTAATGCACAGTATTGTGTAACACTGTATAGGAATTACTCAGTGAAACCAAACATCACAATATAGAAATGTTTTTTTACTAGCTTTTGCTATCACCAGGAATTTTTTCTGCACTGTATTCTGTAAGTGAATACCCCAAAAGCAACATACCTTCCTTCTCCATATACCAGCTGCTCAGTTTGTGCAGCAGCTTCTCAGTGCTACTGTCCCGGGAAGTCTGTAACAAGGAAGAGACTCAAATTATACAAATGCTTCAAAAACGGCAACCAATAAAGAAGTAAAATAATACCTGAAGCCTAACTCACCCTGACTAGGTGCCCCATAGCAAAGGCAAAAGACTTCTGTACCACACTGTTGCGATCAGTCAGGCCACTAAGTAAAGCGCTCATAAGTTTGCCTGTTGAAAGAGACTTTACTTTATGAAAAGTATCATGTTTTATTGCTATGGCAAGAATTACAATAGCCTGCATTTCTTTAGATTGCCTGAATTTATGCATTTTTCCTCACTCCATGTATATGGGGTTATAAGTAAGTCCTCATGCTTAAAGTAGTGCTAGTGTTTTGCACATTTTGACTGATAATGTTCCTATATGCAAGCACTACAGTTATCATGCTTCACTTCTATTTGCAACAGAAAGGTGATGTTGTTTCTGCTATCAGAATGAAACAAAGTCACTGTTCATGGTTCACCCACTGGTCAAGTTGAAGGAACAAGTGCATATTGACAGTGCTGCACTAAAACAGGCACTGTTAAGATTACTCCAAGAAAAGTGAAGAAATATTTTTGCCTATTCCTACTCAGTGCTAGTGAATTCCCTCAACTCCTTCCTCTACATCTTCCAACTTGGTGAGGTACTGAACCTACTCTGAGCATGCCTATCTCAAAACAAAAAAGGTAACTTCAAACAGCTCTCTGATAAAAATGCACATGTAAAGATCATTCTTGTGCCAAACTCAAGGGAAGAAACACAACAGCAACAAAAAGCACCTTTAAAACCTGACACTAAGAGACAAAACCTTACCTGAATAAGGTGTTAAGTCTTGAGGGCACTGAGTGGTTAATGACACAATGACACTGGCACAGCCCCCCTGGAAGATTGCAAGGGAAAACAAAGGTAAGATAAAACAGTATTTGCTTCTGGTTATTATTGTTAATACTTGCTGTGGTGCTACTTGCACTTGTAAGACATGATCTACACCCACTCACCTCTATTCTCATAGTCCAAGAGCAGTAAAAGTTTGCAAAACATGAATGACAAGAATTGAAACAGGAAGTGAAAAAGGACCCACACTCAGGATAGATGATCCTAGAAGACTTTCCGCAGTCAAGGACAACCTTCTGCACTCGTGTCACTGAGCACAGAAGTCATGTAGCCTAGAGGAGGCTAGGGCAGCACACATTCAGAGGAGTGATGTAGTGGAATGGGACTCAGTTGTCAAATGACTCCAGTATGCATGAGACCAAGCTGTTGCTTTAAAAGACATGGTCAAAGGAACCGTATTTACATTGACACTGCTCTATATTCCCTTCTTCATTTCTAAAAGAACTATTAAAACCCATAGACGTACCTTTGTTCCAAGGCCTACTCCACTTTTGATCAGTTCACACAGCCGAGGGACCAACTCACCAAGGACAGACACATCCAAATACTGCAAGCTCTAGAAAAAGGCAAGAGACAGGGAGAGAGAAAAAAAGAAAACAAAACAAAAAAAAAGGAAAAACAAAAAGGTAATAATGGCAGACTTAAGTTGCTGTATTTCTAGCAGAGGCTGCCTCAGCTGGCTGGTCCTCAGCTGAATCAAGAGTTTGCTTCATGATGAGGAAAAGCAAACATGAAGTGGATTTCACCACATACAGATTCTTCTGTCCCACTTCTCTGCTGAAATGACCTTGCTAAAACTATCATTTGCTGGAACTGATGTGTTCCTGAACTCCAACTCTTCACGAAGCCTGAAACTAACACACTAGCAAGAATGAGCTGCAAACATATCTGCATCATAGGACAAAATCCAACATTTCCCCAACACTCTGAAACCAGGAAGCAATAACATATCCAATGTTATTGGACAATGACATGAAACCAGTCAAAACAGTTTTTAAACAGGTCAAGACAAAGAAGTGGCATAAAGGACATAAAAGTACAAAAGGGATGTGACTAGAAAAATTTTTAATCTGCTATGCCTAAAATGCCAGTGGGCAAAATAAGCCTCATGTTAACCAGCACTCTGTAACGCACTGTCTGCAGAGGGGAGGTCCATTCTCTAGCAAATTCAAGGATCACATACTAAATCAAGGTAACTGAGCTTCCAAAGTCAGAACAATTGTTATTTCCTCCTCCATCACTGGCATGGTGAAGGAAATTACCCGTATAATCTCCTAGCCAGGCCCAGAATATACAAGAGGTTACTCATAAGCCAGGACATCTTCACAATATTCCAGGGAAGCCATTACTACCTCTCCCCTACCCTACAAAATCTCAATGATCAGGGCACCACAGCTGTTCCCCAGGGCTGGCAGGGTGGGGCATGGCCTGAAGGAGGGACAGCAGCAGCTGCTGCAGCCTGCAGGGTTGCAGCAAGTACACTTTTACATGGAGCTTTTCATTCCCAACTGCTTTACACTCTATTTATAGAGACCACTTCACCTGACACCAGAACTCAACTCCACATGCTGTTATGTACAGGAGAGCTTGCTGTTGATGTTTTTCCTTAAGTCAAGGAAACAAACTATTCTGGTGGCTACAACACCCCTAAAACTTGCTCAACCCTCACATTCTCTAGCTTCCCACATGCCCTTGGCTGTGTGCAGTGCCTGAGTAGAAAAGAGGAGCCTTTTTCTGGGAAGGGGAGGTTTCTAGAGAGGATAAGGAGCTCTGACAGGACAGATCCTACAGCACAGCATCTGGGGATCAGCAACTCTCCAGCAGCAGGAAACTCTGGTGCCAAACACCACTTCCTGACAGTGATATCAGCATTTTCTCTAAATATCTACACCATGAAAGTAAGGGCAAGACCCAGACAGGAATACCTAAGGCACCACAAGGCAATGGTTGAACAGCATTTATGCCCTATCAACAATGACTATCATCAATTGAAGACCCAGGTGAGAAGTTGGGTTTGGAATTGTGGGCCAGAGATGAAGAAAAATGCTAGCTAACATAACCCAGAACCAGCTGAGCTCCCATCCAAAGTAAAGCACTTGAAAGACACCATCTTCATCAAAGCAGACCAGTCTTCAGATGAACAAGCAATCCATCTGGCTCCAAATGGAGCCAGTTATTCACAACTGATCTGAGGGACAAGCACTCAGATGCACTGGTCAGTACATGAAAAAGGAAGTGGACAGAGCCACATGGAGATGTGATAAGAAAATGAACCCTGAAGAGATATTCTATAAAGCTTCCATTTTAATTCCTATTCTTCTACAACATACCTTACACTGGAACCCTTCTGAAATTCATACTTACCATATTAATGGTTTCCATCATGGGAGATGACTTGACAGCACTAAGTCTGGCACTATCCATTGCAGTCTAAAAAAAAGCCAGGAAAAAACACCAAACAAATCCAAATGTAAACACAACATGAACACAGTAGAAAGGGCAACAATATCACATGTAACTCACTACCTTATACTAAAATCTATCTCAGATGCATGGAGAAAGCAACTATGTCTACAGACTATGACGTTTCCCTTTCAGAGGCAGAGAGATGTTCTAGAGGGAGGGAGAGAGAAAGAGAAAACAAAGGGGGGAAAAAAAAGAAATAAAATCTCACACTGAATTGTTCACATTGTTCACTCCCCTTTCATTTGCAAAGGGTTAATCTAATTGACCTTCTTCCCTCCACAACAAAATTAGCTAAATTTGTTTCTAATCAATCAGTTTCAATCACTGTCCTGTGATTGATCAATATGGTTCTCTGACAACAATTAAAGGACACAGTGCTAACAACATCCACCTCCAGCCCACAGTGCTGTGGCACACCCTCCTACTTAAGTTATATAAAGTCCTGAAATTAATCCCTTGGGATTGGAAGTGCTCTTCACTTTTGGAAACATACAGTGGTCTAGGGAATAAAAATAATCCCAATCCTTCAAAAAAGCTCACACATTTGTCCAGCCATATTCTGTGACCAAACTTTTTAGTAACTTATTATCTATTTCTCTTTGTTTTTTGAACACTTCTCTACCAAACCTGCTATTTTTCCATTCCCTAAATAAAGATTAAATCTTTGTTATCTCTGCTGTGTTGATACTTCCTCATTACAGCTGCACTTACTTTCTCTTGATCTGTTGCAGTAAGACTCAAATAATTGAGGACTTGAGGCTCCAGCACACTCAAGGATTCCAGCAGGGCTGGGATAAGTTTTGGCGCATGAGGTTTCAGCATAGACCCAGCACTTTTACTGATCTTCACAAGAGTGTTAATGCTGGAAAAAGATTAAAGGGAAGGTCAACAGAGATACACACCAACTGATCTGAAAAGCCTCTCTGATCTACTGTAATCCGCATATACCAATATAAATCTTCCTTCAAACAAAACCATGTGTAATTTTTGCTTAAACAAAATTATTCCCTAGCCCTGAGCTTCCAAGGGATGTTATGTATATTTTGGCCAGAAATTGTTTACTTTTGCCCTGGAATCACAAAGGGATTAGGGCAAAGAGGCAGTACTGCAGACAGATGTAGAAAAAAATAATACACCCCCTTAGAAAGATTCATATTTTAAACAAGCATTGAGACATCCATAGTCTCTGCCCAAGAAAAGACAAGTTACAATAATCTATTCAAATGCTACTAGTCAGTTTCAGATGGATCATATCCTGCATTTTGACAAAGAATTTCTACATCTTCAAAAGAAATGCAAACAGTTCAAGAAATATTCTCTTGTTAGAAGCCTTCTAACCTTCCTAATCATTATTTTTGTGAAGATCAGCTAGCTACCCTCCAGCTCTGAACTTTCCAGTTTTTCTGTCCCTCAGTCAAAGGAAAGAATAAACAAGATTATAAATTGACAAGCATATGAAATCTGAATGTATTTGAACAGTGTGACCAAATGCAGTCATATCTGGGATGTGAACTGTCAATATTCACAAGCTGTTGTGAAATCAGACATGGCTCTTTGAAGAACCATGGGACTCTCTTCGCAACCAGAACAAATATGCCAGTCCCAAAGGACAGCCTTAGCATGGCACACTGCTTCTCCATCAGCCTGACATTTGTACAGGAAGAAAAGAACTTCCTGCTGGGAACTGAATCTGGGCATTTGCAGGGAGGCCACAAACTCCCAAAAGACAGGCAGAGTTCTCGGGGCTGCTGCTTCAACTCCATGAAAAAAGAACTCAGCAGGAAAGCTGTTTTGGAAAGCAACTTGTCACTTCAAACACAAAGAACATTCTGCAACTCAGGTGAATAAGCTTGGTATCTTTGGGACACGTCATGACCCAACCCCCAGGGAACTTACACAGCGCAGAACTAACCTGAGAGATCGGACTTCAGCAACTGTGCTCACTATTCCTTTGTCTAGGAGGCAAGGGAGCAACACAGCTATCGTCTTCTGACCTGCTGTTCCTTTAGAGGGGTCACACATTTTCACACAGACCTGGGGACAGGTGAGAATCAGTGCTGCAAACGTGTACAAACCTCTCCCTCAGATTACATTAAAGCATCTTCTCCTTCAGACAGAAGAAGCCAACAGCAACTAGACAAACTGCTCACAGCCAAGCCCAGCCTCTGTTACACCTCCATCTTCTCTCCATAAGGAAGTTAAGCCCTAAGAGTCATCCCTAAAAGGTGTTTCAACTACAATACACTTCCAGAAAAGGCAAATTCAGAATCTAGCAGGTCTTCACGATCTAGAGCTAGACGATCTGTTCTGGATGAACAGATGAACCAAATGACCTCTCAGTTGAAGCACAGCCTATCTCAGCCACAGGGACTCAACCATTACACACAGCAGAGCAGCAAGTCCCAGACGAGAACAGATTCTGCAATCGCAACATTTCACAATAACATTTTGGGACCAGATCCTCATTTTCAGAATTAAAATGTCATGCACTATGAAGACTGTGATTTCAAACACAGCACTTTAGACCCACTGCCACCAATGTGACTTTTTCAAAGAATTACCAAACAAAATACCAAGTGGTATATGCGTACTATACCCAAGAACCTTTGTCAGTAACAGCATCACAGAGAAGTCCATACACAATTATTCCATTTCATACCAGTGATGTACCACCAGGCTTGGTCAACTAGATCAGTCAGTCTTGGCAAAGTGTTGAAGTTTACTTAAATTCTTAATTCTTAAATTCTTAAATTACTTAAATTCCACTCCCAAGCAAGGAAAAAACAACACTGGAGCAAAAAACCACAGCTCATTATATCCTTCCTTTGCTTGTATAGGCATTAAGATGACATTACCCTCAAGCAGCAGGACTTCACTAGCACAAATAAAAGTACAGGGGAGTACGTGGTGATGCTTATTACGATTGCTTTCTAGGGGGCTGTTCAGTCTCTCACAACTGGATCTTAAACTGGGGATTGTCTGAAGACAACAGTCTATAGTAAATATAGACTATGGTCACTCCTGACATCAAAACCATGCATGTCTTCTCTACATGTGCATATGAGAAAATTGTAGAGCTTTACCTTGCTTAAAGTTTTTAGGGCTAGTTCTGCTGCCTTTCGTACAGTCTCCTAAAAAAAAAGAACTCAACAATTATTTCTGTTATTTTTATTCTTCTAGAATGATTCATATTAATTGATAAGAATTAAAACTAGAAGAGACAAGGCTATCTTCATGGGTGATACTTAATGCAAAGTAGCAGTATCTTTAGAAGAAAGTATTATAACATTGTTAGAAGAAATTCTGGCTTTGGTCCATCTGAGTATCTGGTACAATCAATACACTTGATATGTGACAGAGCTGTAACCTGGAATGACCCAAAGACTCTGACTTCATATATCCAAGTTCAACACACCATATATCACGATATCATATATCAGTTCAGCACACTAGCAGCCCAAAATAAAATATATTCAAATATTTCTATATTCAAAAGTTAAGCAACTATTCAGAAATTCTTTTGTATCAAGGAAAAATATCAAATCATCTAGAATAAGGCACAGAAGGAATGAAACTACACACTTCAAACATAAGAGAATTTCCAAGGTGGCATGGAAATTTTACATCCAAGGAACAAGAATTTCTATTCTGCTTAATAATCAAAACTCCCATAGGCTTCAAGATGACTTGTCAGAGAGTCTCTCTTTATACACCTCAGACAGAGCTTGATCACTGTACTGTTTGTTGAAGATGTCTATTCAGTTCTCAGTACCATTACCTTAATGTCATCTTGCACTCGGAACAGGACTTCCCAGATCTCTGGAAGCTTGTCTATGATGTCATCCAAAGGTCTTCCTCTCAGCAAGTCATTTAGTGCTAGACAACTGCAAATAGGAAATTTTATTTCTTTCACACAGTGTTCTTACTTGGGATAGGCGTATGTATACACATATGCTTATAAATATAAATAAATGGTTTAGAAAAATGAGAGCTGTTTCACACTCCTTACTTTCCCCAAATGCTAAATCTACTCTGTCACAAGAATGTCTCCTTTTGCAGAGGAAAAAAAAGCTCATTCATTCAGGTAAAACCTGAAACAGGTGACAGGAGGTGGAAAAGGCTGCTGTGGTAAAAACTGGTACTGCAAACATTCCAGTGACAAAATTGTTTTAGTCTTCTTGTCTTTAAGCATACGTAAGAAGAAACCAAAATTGTATAAAGCGTGGAATTGAAATTAAAATGGAGATTTTCAATACATCATACAACATAGCTATTAAAACATTAAAAACATTAAAACATTAAAAACAAAAAGCAGTTTATTAAAAATGGCATCCTGCTGCCAATTACATAATCGTCAGATTGATAAGATTTTCTAAGAGAAAGCATTATTTCAGATTTAAGGATAGGCAAGAACAAGTAACCAGAAAACTCATTCTTCAGAAAATGTTTAGTATGAAGCTACATGCAATAAAAAATGTCAGGCAAATAGCTTCAAGATTGTATCATACTCCCAAAGAATAGGCTACATGGCTGGGCTCTATCCTCATGAAAGGATATGTCCTCTTTTCCCCCTCAAGTTCTTCAGGTTAACAAGTTTATCTTGAACAAGAGAAAAGAACAGAGTTCAAAAACAAATCTTATACTTTTCCTAGCAATACCTGGATTCTCTGATCCTCCAAAGACTGCTGGTTAGGTTACTGATCAAATCCTCAAGAATTTCCTTCATGTACTTATCAACCTATAATTAAAAGAAGGAAAAATCATGAGACAAGCACAGCTATGTATCCTTGTCCAGTACTCAGTAAAAAAAGACTCCTTTTGGACAATACAACCTGCTTTCAGCCACATCAGATGAACTAATGCTTGCCAGTGCTGTGCAAACTTTCTCCAACTGTGCTTTAGACATGCCTTTCTCTGCACTGCTTGAGTGTTTAACATTGTGAAAGATGCAACAAGAAAAGTCCCCTAAGGCCTTTATAGCTGAACTGTTAAATGCAACACCAAACATGTATTTTACTCAAGAAACAGTTGTGCTTTGATGAGGGATCAGAGTGAATGACTTCACATTAAGATCAGCTTTCCTAGAATAAAAAAATGCAAACCCATTTCCAAGCCTTGAAGAACCAGAGCAAAGGCATTTTATGAAAATCACTTTTTTCTGAAATACACCTGGGAGGAGTTCTCCTCAAAATGATAGAGCAGCCTCAAACCATGGGCTTCCTCCCACTTGAAAAATGAGGAACTATATTTAAATGCTCTTCCTTCAGGAAGGCATCTCAGGCCGTAAGGATTCCTGAAAAGCTTCTCATAAGCAGTATCAAAGTGGAAAGACCCCATTTTAATTAAAATGCTGGCTGCACAAACAAGGTCTGCAATATCCTTTCATACATGACAGACAGTGCAAAACCTCTGCACAAGCTCCAAGCTCATCCACGGATTCAGATACCTCCTTGTTAGTGCAATACCTCACCCCTTTCTGCATTGCCCCTCCTTTCACAAAATGCATCTGTCCCACAAGGATGCTGCTGGCTGGCAGCAAAGCCCCTCACCACACTTTGGCTGCCAGTCACTCACCATGGACTTGTCAGTGACCAGTGCATTCCAAATGCTGGTCATTGCCTGTCGAATGCCCAGGTTGGGGTCAAACTGGTAACGGTAGAGCCGGGGAAGAAGCTGGGGCAGAAATGGAGCCAGCTGCTCTCCAGCCTTGGCAGCTATGACATTGAAACCAAAAGCTGCTCCCTGAAATGACAACACAATAATATTTGTTCAGTTATTGCTCATGGGCACACCACAGGGTCAAAGATGACTGACATGGTTCATCAGAAGGTCTAGAATGGTCTAGAATTAGCCCATCCTCACTGCTACAGTACCTCAGTGATCTCAAGCATACAATCACACTCACCACACAACATATTACTTCCAACTTTCTTTCAACCTTTCAACCTTTATTTCATTGATCTTATTTGCACAAGTAGTACTGGTGAATTAAAACTATGAAGATTTAAATAAGTCTCTTCCAAAAGAGTCTCCTGGGAAAAATTGGTGAGGCTAAACCACTGCTTCCTTACAACTCTGCTGATTTAGAAGAATTAGAATAACTTAGGAACTTAAAAACTAAAAACGAAACAACTTCACCTTATTTCTAAAACCTGAAGTTTCTGGGGATTATAATTCTGCATCTGTCCATATTTACTTTAAACGAAAGTATTCTCCTATGATCTTTCCTTTCTCCAACTCTGTCAGCACCACTGTTACTTCTAATACAGTGGAAATGATGCTTGCTTGCAAAGTCCCACAGGATTTGGCAGGATAGCCCAAGAAGAAATTACTCAGTGAAGGCAATGCAGTGACTGCATGTAATGACTGTATGTTTTCTGACTTGCAGTGTCAAAACCTGTCACTCAAACCCCCACACTAGGGACTTCAAAGAAAGGATATGCTGTTTGGGTTAATCTTGAAAACAGCAATAAAGATGCATTTTCAGTTAGGACCACTGCCATGAAAAGCCAGAAGCTGCAGAAAGTGTAAGGAAAAGCAAGGCATTGCCTCCAAGGCCCTGAAGAGCATACTCTCTTTAGCTCTTGGGGGGGCCTTTTAGAGCACAGATTTCCAGATGTCCTCTTCAACTTAAAAGATTCTGCAAATTCTTCAAATGCCAAAGCTCACCCCAGATTTTCTGAGTGGATTTTCTTGACTCATCCTGGCTGGAGAAATTCCACCAAGGGTCAGGAACCTAACCATTGCTCTTGTGTTTTTGAAGTCACAGTGCTGAGGGAGATTTGAGAGATGCACTGAATTGTCAAACTCTGATCAGAGTTAAAGCTGGGACTTGTTTTTTGCACTAAGTGGTGTTATCAGAGACTCAAAGCAAGTTCTTCCATGCTTCTGTAAAGCCAATGAAGAGTCCCCATGTCAAAGCTCTGAATAGTACACCTAAATCTTCAAACTTATGCTGCTCCTTTTTCCCCTGGAAGTAGATCCAATCATATTTTGGCTTTGCTAAATCTCCCAGCTGCTTTAAAATATCAAAACTTGAGTTAAGAAGGGATACTTTTGACAAAAGTGCTTTTTAGCAACTTACTGATTACTTTTTGCTCTGCTTCCTTGGATAACAAAGATCACTTTCCTGGCATCCAAAAATTCATCCTGTTTTCAAAACACTATCATTGTCTGAGCACATTAAAGACTGTCTTTCTAAGCACACTCAAAAAAATATAAGGTTGTCAGTTGATTCAGAGGGGAATATAAGATTATATGAACACTCTGACACCAAAGTTATGTTATAATAATTTCAAGTAATCCTGATTTTTTTTCTCAGCCTGCTATATTTGCCTTGGACTGATACCAAACCATCAACATCTTCCACATGCAGTTACTTATAAAACATATTAACCAGGTATAGCGAAATGGATTTTAGTTTTCAGAGTTCACAGTGGGAATGGAAGTATGAAAGCAAAGCATTACCTTCCGAGAATTCCACATGGCATGATGGTTGGCCAGATTCATGAATTTGTACACCAGGTCTGGCTGATTGAGGTCACTAGCCAGTGAACAAAGCTCCTTGTAGGTAGAAAGACCTTGACTTTGAAAACCAGAAGGGAAATCAGTGTTACTATTTTTAGGTAGACAAGTGCTACAACACCTCAAAGCTATTTTCAATTCACATCCTAAAGCAGGCAAAGAAAGGTGAGTAACACATCTGTACTACACAGAAATAATTATGGTAACTTAGAGAACAAGAAGGAATAAAAGGTCAGGAAGCAGATTTTTTAGGGAATTCTCTTTCAGCACTGACTGCATCTCTGTCAGAGACTATCAGTAAACTTACCCATCTGGGGTTTTACTCAGACCTCCCTGAAATACCACAGTTTCTCCAGTCATCTCATGTTTGGCTCTGATAGAAAAGAAGTCCAGTATTAGTGCTACCAAACTCTACAATTGAATACATTACAGAAGAAGTAATTTTGCTTTATTAACTCAGGAATTTCACTTTTTTTCCAGCTCCAATCCCACAAAAAACACACGTGGGCAAAGCTACACACACTGCAAGGAATGTCATTCACCTGTATCACATGCAATGTTACAGAGACACTGCAGCAAGTGAGAATTTTGCTGTGCAAAGGCAGAGAGTCAAAATACTGAATGATGACTTTTTAGTTCTGTCCAAACGGACAGAAGATCTGGACAGCAAATCTCTATTTCAAAATTAAAAAATACCATTTCCATTCATCTTATTTCTTCCTGCTTACCACCACACTCCCTACACTACAAGCCTAGGCTTTTATCATTCAGTGGACAAACCTACACCAGATTAGACAGGACAAGTCTATTAAAGAACATTTCCAATACTGACCAACATGACCTCTAGCCATGAGTCTTGTAAGACCAGCACTTTTCACACTAAAGCTGACAAGTGACAATTAACAACACTTCCCTAGCAAAGGGTGCTTTTCAACACCAGCAAGTCACCACTTCTGCAACATTCACAATGTGCAGAGCTGCTGTGAGTGGTCATTGTTCTCTCTAATTATACAATGCAGCTAGTAGCAAAACTAACCAAATCCCAACTCATTTGAACCACTTGAATCAGGACTGATACATTATTTTGAAGCTTTGTTGAATGGAATAAAACCAAAATGACTTAGTCACAAAATACTCTAAGCTGATTAAAGAAATGTCTCAGTTTGACTCTCTGTGAATGGATATTTGCTTGCCCTTGGTCCCAAAACATACCTTTCCAGAGAGAAAGAAGGCACATTTTTATTCCCACCAGACACATAACTCAAGAGTACTCCCGCACTATGTTCCAAGTTCACTGTACCTTTTCCCAGTCATAAGGGTATCAACGAGCGTAGTGACTAGCTCTTGCTGATCCTGTTCACTTCCTAGTTCATATATCAGCCCAAGACCTTTTGAAGCAACATCTTGACTAAGCTCTGCAAGAGATTTTACCAAGCAAAATTCAAGATAAGCATGTAACTAAGCAGTACACAAATTTCAAAAGTAAGGTTCAACCAAAATCAGGATGTAGCAAAGACAGCTCTGTGCTGCACTTCACAGCTTTCCATTTAAGTGCAAATCTAGTGTGTCATGACATAGATTCTGCAATTTGTTCTGAAGACATAAACCCAAATTCAAATTCAAATTAGGTTACATCTTCACATAATTATTGTTACTGCAAGCTTTGAAACAGCAGGAAGAGTTCTAAGAGCCATAGGTATTCTGACATGCACATGATATCATTCATGGTACTACTCTCCTCAGCTTCAGTGACCTTTTCATAAGTTGCTGGTTATCAGTCTTTCCACTAGCTGCCATGGGTGGAACTGTAAGCCAAAACGTGCTAGCTTGAAGAGGTCTCAGAGTTTCTGTCCATGCAGAATTCTGTGATATACATCCTGCTGCCCAAAACAGAGCAGAAGTAACACCACTTCTGCTACTACAGTCTGAAGGGATAAATGCAAGTGCCCTTTTTAACCAAACACAAAAAACAGCTGTGCTTCTTATCTCCGCACATGATGCCAAGAAAAGAAACCATTCCTATTAACATAAGAAATGGGAAGTTTCTACAGTCATCTTTTAATGACAAGAGTGTAGTTGACTCTCTGCCTGTTGAAAGATTCCCTCTAATCTGCTGAATGCCCATAAAAAGACACAACTCTAAGATGTAACCGTACTTACCATCACTATCTGACAGAATTGAAACAAATGCACTTTGAATATCCTTGAGATGAGACTGTAAGATGAGAAAAAAAGGAAATTATTTTGGATCCTTGGTTTGGTCTCCAGGCAAGTTTCTAATGGATAAACAGAGTTTACTGTATCAATGGAGTTTCCCATTTGAGCTACACTTAGGACAAGAACTGCCCTTCTTTCCAGACAGGCAAGCAGCAGCCTGACTGGCATTCACAGAAGATAACAGTTAGTCGTCCAGCTCACCATGTGCCATTACTAAAGCACATGTTTTATTCTTCTTGTTTAATATAAGGCAGCAGTGCATCATAAATCTGGCTTGCAGCCAGATGGGGCTTTCTTCATCCCCAAAATGATGAGTTTTGTGACCTGCCTTCAATGTGCACTGTTTAGATGAGTGCAGTATGACAATGTTTTATATATAAAAGCTTACATTTGCAAAGCAGCTTGTCCCAAAGCTCTTTATCAATACTTGGAGTACAAAATAGTTATTTGGTCTCATCACAATCCATAGTACCTCTATGCATATAGAGGACATTTTGGTTGGGAATGTTTTATTTAATCCTTGTATAGGACTTTTCACATTCTCTTCTTCCAAAGGGAAGATGTAGTGCTACTTCATCTTACAACTGCTATTTACACTGAGCTTACTCTTGGATGCAAGTCAGATGTTGACAAACACCCTTGTTCATCTGCCAGATAGTCTGCTTCTCTAGAAACAAAAGATGTCTCAAAAAGACCTCAGTAAGGACTGTACCAGCATGGGGAGAAAAGACGCAACAGAAGTGAAAGGGAAGGAAGGGACAGAAACAAGATGAGAAGGAAAAATAGGGACAAGGAGCCAGTGCTAGGAAAAGGCATATTTCTTACCTTAATTGCTTTGTGGGTGCTCAGCTTTTTCACCAGTGACAAAAGCCAGATGCAAGCTGCCTGCCTAACATGTGGGTTGGGACTGATGATGTGCTTGTTCAAAATAAGGTCTAGGACCCAGGGTACCACATCATTCACTTTTAAACCTATATGAAAAAAATAAAGTTGGAGGGAAGGAACTTTGAGAATCGTCCACATCCATTTAAATGAAGATAATGAAAAATCTAATGAACTCAAGAGTTAGTCACTGAGTAGGTGACACATTAATCTCTGCTTATTTAGGAAGTCGCTGGAGTCACTGGGAAAGTAATAATCGTAGAATAAATAGTAGAAATACAGAATCCTCCTAACCCTTCATGTATATCTTTCAGAGCCTGTGACCAAGAAGAGGTACCATTCACATTGCCTAAGACTTAGGGCAAAACTTAATTTTTTGTTAGGACTCTCAATTTCTGGAGCAGTTTCTACCACATGGTCAGCTTTGTGTACACTACACATCTAAGACAACTCTAACAAAATTAAAACACATGTTTACAGGTTCAAGACTCATATTTACAGCTGCCTGATTTGAAGCTAGCCTTTTATCACACTTGTACTTCAGTGGGTACAGAATCTTAGTCCTTAAATAGAATTTCTGCATTTACTGCACATACATTTTACTTAATTGTAGTTGTGAGTTGTAACTTGAAGTTATTGGGAAACACTTGCAATTTGATTTTATAACCCTATTTTTCTGTTCAGGCTTCAAAATAGTATTTTAAAAGATTTGTGTATTGAAAACACAAAACTAATTCAACATGGCAAACAAAAATGGAAAAAAACGCAAACAGAGTCAAGTGGCAATGAATTACGTAAGAAGCTATTTAAACAGCCCATGAATAAAGTCTTCTGCCCTCTGGACAGATGGGCATGAAGAGGTAAAACAACCTATATATAACCACAAACACAAAACCTCTGTTGAATGTTCTGTTATAAACCAAACACCATAGAAATTAAGCTAGGAGCCAAAGTGTTAGTCCAGACATTTCCCAAACCAGCCACCTACATTAGGAAGGCCTACCTGAAGGAGGGATATAGTCCTCCTCCGTAACTGTCCATGCATCCCGTGCAGCCACTGAGCTGGTTCCAACAGCAGCACTGGTAATAGCTTCACCAACAGTGAACTGCAGCTCTATCTGTTTGACCTAAAATATACATCAGAGCATCACTGACAGTACTAACTAAGCACATACCAAAACTTCTGGCACGTAATCCATAAGACCACAGCCTTTTTCCCAGTCCCAATATTCAGCACCAATTTACAAGATCACTTTTCTGGTGAGTTTCTGAGCCTACGTAGCACCTCAGACCTAATGAAGTTGATGGAAAATGAGGCAAAGCCAAACTGTCTGAATTGAATGATAAAAGCTAAAATTCCCACATTTCTTAAAGCATACCTTTGACAAAGTCTTACTAATTGTCTTTGCCTAGTCTTTACTAGTCTCTGCAGAAGCTCAATTTGGTGAAAAGAAAGAATTCAATCGAATGAAAACAAAACAAAGTTACAGTGATGCTGACAGTGATTAGTGGAAATTATTATGGCTTTACTATATTAGGGAGTATTGAAAGAGTCTCCTGTAATTCCATCCAGAACTTGATCTCTTAAAAGATGCAGAAACCTGTTTTTCACCTTAAAAGAATTCAGATAGTACTTGTTTTGCTTCACTGTCCTCCTTACACTATTCTCTGAGCCTTCAGGAATAGGATATGCTACTTTCTTGTCAGTACTTATGATGAATCTTATGTTGTAAGAACTGGTTTCTGTAACTACCAAGTACCTTCAAGATAGCTTTCATTATGCTCTAGAAGCACAAAAATGCTTAGGCTCTTGGAGAATTAAGCCTTTAGCTTCCTGCAATCTAAGATAAACAAGTTTTTTTCAAGTACACCTTTTATAAAGTTGTAATGTCCCTATGCAGTTACAGGAGAAAAACACAGCACTTAGAAACATCTTTTACTGTTTGGGTACACAGTATTCTCAGCATCCTTAGTATTCTAAGTATAGTATAGGAGAAGTGGTTAATGGCTTCAAACTGAGAGTAGGCTTAGATGAACTATTATGAAGAAATTCTTTACTGTGAAGGTGGTGATGCCCTGGAAGAGGTCACCCAAAGCTGCCCCAACCCTGGCAGTGTTCAAAGTTAGGATGGATTGGGCTTTAAGCAACTTAGTCTAGAGTGAAGTGTCCCTGCCCACAACAGAGGGGTTGGAACTAGATCATCTTTAAGCTCCCTTCCAACCCAAACAACTCTGTAACTCTATGATTCTTGATTGTTTGATCACATCAGAATTGGAAGACTCAGCAAAGCACACCTGTCTGATACTCAACCACTTGCTTACAATGCAAAATCCTCTGTCAGTATCAGCAGGGAAGAAAGGTAAAACACGCTGTAAATGAAGGACATTAAAAAAGCTCCTTTGATTTAATTTCATTATCTGGCAGATTGCAATATGTATAGAAGCTCTGAAGTACTGTGAAAGAATGCAGTGCACTTCAATGATGCATTTAGATGGACAAGAGACACATGTATTCCTATAAACTAATTCAAGTGAGTTGTATTAGCTGACATAGCTCAGAGGTATTTATATTACCTACCCTCAGGGTATTTTTGAAAGCCAAAGTACAGGTCTAAAGCCTCATTAATATATGCTCTGGAGATGTTATACATATAGTGCACAAAAAAAATCCATAAGCCCCCTGAAAGGGATTGAGTATTTGTCTCAGACTGAGGCAGAGACCTGGACTAGCAAGTTTTTAAACTGTGGCATAAAACCTTTTACCATCCTCTGCTCTCTATTTCAAAGCAGTTTTAAAAAACCCAGAGGCACCATTACAGAAAGTCAACTCCCTTTGTAAATCTGACTCTAGAGTACATAAAAAGCATCCAAGAGAAATTACTGTAGTATAAAGGATAATACACTGATAGTGTCTCACCTCCACAGAATCCATTAAACCCTGCAGCAGTAGTTTCTGGTGGGGAAAATCTTCATCTCCCACGGGGAAGTAACCTAATGTTTGTATTGCTCGTTCCTTCATCTTAAATACAAACAAAAAATAACACCATCATATAACCTTCCTGTAAGTCCAGAAGATGCACTTCAAATCCACTCTCACCCTTGCTGAAATTTCACTCAAGGTATCAGATGTACATGCAAGCAGCTTATTAGATCAATCAGTCCATCTCTTTTCCAAAGTACATCAGAAAAAATGCCTGTTACCTCTGAGGATTATGTACAGGTAAAAGAAGATACTCCCATTTTTCTCTAACTAAAATTAAGACCATTCATATTTTCATCTCTTAAGCCCCTAGCTATGACTACAGAAAGTAAAAGTGATCAGTGCTAAAAAACATTAGAAAGACCCTGACCCTACCCAATTCACTAAAGCCAACAAAAAGCTTAATTCCTTTAAAAGATGAGACTGAGTTTGGCAGGTGATACATATACTTAGTGAGCATTCAAGGAATGAACTTGAATCCTAAGAGCACTAAAAAAATCTTGCCTTATTTGTTTCCTTGCTGGAAGGGATTCGAGCCAGTAAATTCTCAACAAGCTGCAACTTGGTAAATCCTGTTCCTTCGTTGGGGATTGGCAAGGGCCCATTCCTGCCAATCTCCCCAAGAGCCATACAAGCACCCACCACAAGGAACGGAGAGGTACTATCCAGAAAAGAACCTACAGACAAAAGCAAAACAGGATGACTCAGTTTTTGTACTATTATAACTTAGCAGTGGGCAGGCATCTGTATTTTACCCATTCAAGAAGCAAAGCATTAATCTCCTCTATAGCTGGTAGGAAGCATTATGTTAGGAAAAAAAGGAAGTGAAAGGAAACATTGAGAGGAATCTAGACAATGACACCACTCCTGCTTGTGCTGTGCTGGTCTGCAAGTTATAAAGTCCACCTAGGTTTTGTTGAAATGTCCATACATCCAATCAGATTACATTCTTACAGGCTGTAAATTCTATCACAAAAATTGAACTCAAGACTACACTATCTATGGGCTGAGTATCTCAGAAAAATCCTCAGCCAGGGGTGGATTAAAAAAAACAACCGTTACATGCAGCAAAGTCTTAGGCAGGACGTTACCTATTGTCTCGGTTGTCGCCTTTATAAGTTGTTCTTGTTCCGGCATGACTGAAGTGTTCTGTTGTTCTATGTCATGTAGCTCCATTGTTCTGATTTTCCCTTTGGCCAAGTACCTTCCTACTGTAAATCCCAAAGCCAACAAGGATCCATGTTGGACCTCCGGGCTCTACAGACAACACCAACAGTGCAAAAAATCTCATTTTCAAAATAAGCAACACTTTGCACAAAGCACTGATTTAAACACATATATGGACAAGCCAGATCAGAAGGCACCCTGAAGAATGAAAAGCTCTAACATGTAATAAAAAACCAGAGAGTTTGATATTGTTAGCGCTCTCTGATGCTTTAAGATTTATTAACAAAACTTAAAATAGATCTAGGAGGACAGATTAGGAATTTATCACCAGCACTCACATTACTAAAGCTACCCTTTGGTAGCTAGACTTAAAAAACCCCAAACTACATTGTCACTACATAAAAACCAGCCAGACTAAGGGGACAAAATGCTTTGGTAAAAAGCAGTAGAGGGTTAATTGCTCTACATTTTCATGGCTATGAATGAGAACTTGGCCTATGGTGAAGGGATTGCCTTTAAAGTTTGGTAGGCCACAAATCCTGAAACCTAAATAATACAATTAAATGTCAAGAACACCAATTTCTCCAATGCTGATTTGGTGCTAGAACTACTTAATGACCATGTTTGTTCCTACAAGTGAATTCTACCAAAGGGATTTCCTGGAGAAACGAGGCTGTGAGACTCAAATGCTACCTAACTGAAAAAAAAAACCACCCCAATAAATGGAAGAGTGCAGGGGCTTAAGCTTGGATTATTTAATACCTCTTGTTTTTTAACACTACAAATGTTGTACCAGTGCAGTTGTGCTGCCAGAATGGAATCCTCAACCTAGTCTGGCCAGCAGGGACTATTCCTTGACGTGGTCTGACAGCAGCACAGCCAGCAGAAGATGGATCCTTCCCCCATCTCCACTTCAGTTATCCATTCACACTGCAGTCCTTACTGAGACACTAGGATCACCACCACCACCACCAAGCTGTACAAGTGGTTTTGTACAGTAGCAGCAAGTCAGAACTCTACCTGACTCAGACTCACAAAGACATGAGAACACTCTGCTCTTTTTTTCCTTTCACAGTTCACATGGGGGAGTGGGGCTGAAAGCAGCACTCTGAAAGTAGGCGGTTGGGACCCATCTGTACTGGCTTCACGACTGCAGGAGCTGTGCCCTACACAAAACTGAGCAATGACGTGGCTTTGGCCCACAGGTAGAGCTTTCACAGATTCAAAGTAAACCATGTTTGTTTACTACAACATAAAGCAATCAGCACTTCTTGTCAGCCTGTTACCTGCAATGTAAAATGGTGGCCCTTTAAGTCCTTTAGAGAGATGGAGCCATTTTGGGGAAACAGAAATGAGAAATGCTACTCCTTGCCCCCCTCCCCAGGATTCAAGACACACCAGCACAGAAACCAGACCAATTTGTTTTCAGGACTCCCTTTCTATGCTTACAGTGGCAAAATGGAGAAATAAGGATAAGGGAGGGGCGAAAGATGCTGCTGGAGAAGGGAAGGCAGGCAAACCCAGCATGTTAAGACACAGCTGTGGAGGGCTGCTGAGCAGTCCATGTGAGGCAAGAGGGAAGAAGACACAGACCTAACACAGCACAAGATCCTGAGGCAGTGAGGAGCCAGGAAGCAACTATGGCTCAGGAGTTGATGAGTTGAACATTTAACAAGTTAAGTTCTTGGTTCTGTGGGTGCTCAGGAATAAGGAACTGGTAAACAGTTTGAGGTAGGTAGTGTGATCCATTACCACTCAATGGGATGTGGCTATTTAGCTGGCTAAAACTGGTTAAATAAATGACAGTGCTTTGCTTAGGTCATGCCTCCATGAAATCCTCCTACTGACCTTTACAGCTTCAGGGATTAATTTATTTAAAATCTGTTGCACTAACCTACAACACAACAAAAATGAATCCTTTCTCACCCTCCAACTGGAAGTCAGCTAGTTAATTTTACACCCAGATTAAGGTTAATACCTCCTGGACACATGGTGAGATTCAAATATCCTATCAGTTACATGACATGAGAAAGAAAAGAAGACAAAGGAAGGTAGTTACATGGTTGTCTTTTGTCATCTTGATCAGCTGCTCCAAGGATGCCTTAAGCTCATCTCCAGACATGGTAGATAGCACTACAGAATAAAACAGGGCTGCAAGCTCACGCATCTCCTCTTTGTTAGTGTTCATCAGGTTCTATAAGAGTTTAAAGAAAAAACAAACCATGAAATATGGAAGCAGCTTCTTACCCAGTCTGCCCATAAAGAGCTTCAACATACAAAGACAATTGTCATGGAGATAGGTATATAGTTCTTAATGCAGAAAGCACTCTTTCTTTTGAAACCAACCAGTATTATTACTTAATAAGAAAGAGAGCCATCAATTCAACAAAGCATTCATTACACACTGAGCATTTTGGAGAAAGACCACTAGCCACAAGAGGGCCACCCCATCAGTCCTGTGTCAAAATATGCAGATCAAATTCTTGGCTAAATTCTGTCCTCAGCTAAGAGCTTCCAGGCTTTGCATTCATACTGGGCTAAAAAAAACCACGGCCTAAACCACTACTTTCCCTGAGCTGCTAGAGGCTTCCACACCCTTCTTATTAATCAAAGGCAAAAAAACACTCAAGAGGGTTAACCATTCAAATCCAACCATGACAAAAAAAAGTGTTCAGGAAATCACAGTTCTCAAAGCAAAAATACCCAATTTCTATTTGAGATCTTGTATTGTCTAAGTAAGTTAATAAAATTTTAATTTTGGAAGCTTGGTGTAATTCATTATGACATGATCTTACCTCTACCAGCAATTTAATGTATAATGCAACACACTCCCATGAAAAACTCATACCCAAATCTTTGAGTGCCTTGGGCCACCACAAAGAGACCAAAATGAGCCACGCAAACAAACAAGAGTCATGAAATCTAATGTTAACTTCAACCTAGCATCACATATCTGACTTCTAACAAACGCCTCAACCTGTTTGTTTCACTTGGCAAGGCAAAAACACATATGATTTACAACACTATTTCTGAAATTCGGTACTATCAAGAACTACCCCTAGAAGCCTAATTCTGGAAATGGACACTAGGCAAAGGACAAAGAAGAACATTCTACAAATGGAGGAAGACTGAAAAGGGAAATGTTTTCAAGTATTTTAAGTATTCTCCTGTGCAGTTCATACCTGCACGCAGACGAGAAGTGATAACCTGTATAAAGCAAAATGCAGCACAGAATCAGCAGGAGAAACTATTAGTACATGTTCTAACATTTTTTAACCTTGACTAAGTATTTTTTTCTGTCAGACTGCCCCAGTGAAAGCAATGGCAACCTGTAAGACATTCAAAAATCCTAGATTTTTTTGAGGCAAATCATGAAAAAGCACAGTTGCCTGAGAAAAGAATCTATGGAAAGCAGAATTCTCTTTGGTTTACTCCCAAGCAGACTCCAGTGTATGGTATTTTTTTTGTCTGGGGCTAATAAATAGGAAAAAAAATATCCCCACAGAAAGGTCTCTGAAACAACTAGGGATGTAAGTAATCTCATCTTCTAAGATGTCATTCACATCTTCCCCCTGAAACATTCACACTGTCAAAAATGTACAGAAATTTGTCTTTAGTTTTCTTCTGCAGAGAAAAAAATCGATGACCATACCAACAGATAGATGACAGACTACCTAGAACATGAAAGTAAATGAACAAAGACAGCCTTGTCAAGGCTATATCACCAGTGAAAACCAAGGGCATCTTAACACTCCAACATGGCCAACCACTCACAATTCGGTTTCCAAGACACTCCATCACCTATCACAGAAGAACTCTTCCAATTCCACGACCATGCTCTAATGGTCGCCCTTGCCATCTGCAGCCTAGTTATTTATCTCCTGACGCTCATACTTGCTGAAAAGCTACCATCAAGCACAGCCGATGCACAAGAAATCGAGCTTGTCCGAACAATCCTGACAGCCATAGTACTACTCACACTCGCCCTTTCATCCCTACGAATCCTACACATAATAGACAAAATCTATGAACCTAACCTGGCCCTAAAAGCCAATGGCCACCGATGATATTGAACCTATGAATAAACTGACTTCAAAGATCTCATATTCTAATCCTACAAACATATAACATACTCTCTTTCACCATGGAAAATGTACCAGATTTTGCTACCACCAAACCCTATCCACCCCCCAAAAACACACCAAAAAAGAAGGTTTTACAGTACCTTAATCCAATCCATTTTGTCTACAAATCTGGTGGCTAGTTTTTCTGGATACACTGAAACAACTTCTAGAAGACAATACATGACTGGCAAACCTAAATAATAATTAAAGAACCAGATAATTTAGTAACTCCAGTATTTATGACAATGCACTGCTATTCAGTGCTAAAAAGAGGTAAAAAAGCATCAGGCATTTCAGGCATTTATTTGCAATTCACTAGGAATAACAAACAGTACAAAATAGCGGGTATAATATTTCTCAGATATATTATGGAAACTAATAAAAGCAGCTACTCTAGTAGCAATTTGTTCAAAATGCATTCAAATCTTTTAGACTACACTTGTGGCAGATAGGCTATTATAAGGCTAAGGAAGTCATAGCATTCATTGGTGAGGAAGCTGTTATATACAATGGCTTCACAATTTTACATTATTGTGTCAACTGATGCCGCAATTTCAAAGCCATGATTTCTCCCACTTACAAAATAGCAAAGAAGAGAACAAGTTTAAGCTAAATAGTATAGAGTCTGTGTTTCAACTCTGACTGCTGAAGCCAAGCTCAAAGCACAAGACAACTCATTTCTAGTAAGAGAAGACATTTATTTCTTCAGGATACTACTGCACACAGCTTCTTACCTCCAACACCAGCTAAGAGCTGCTGAAGAAGGCCAATATATATATGTACAGGGTTGGTTTCTGCATTTTTTGAAGAGGAGGAGGAGGAAGAGAAAGATATGTGGTTGCCAGACATGAGGTTTCTTATGTAACGTCCAATGGCTGGAGCATGATCTTGCATATCTGCCAAATTCTGTGAGGTTGGCACCACACCAGCACTGTGAGCAAGACACATCCGCAGATAGAGAACTATCTAAGTAGAGAACATAGAAACACAGAATCCTGAATGCATAAGCACTTAAAAAAACATGCAGGAGACAACAGAGCACAGAATACGCTGTATTCAATGTAACCAAAATGGAATAGTTTTTTATCAGATATATACAGAAGAGTTAGTATAGAGACAAGAACAAATATGAAGTCTAACAAACCTTAGGACCACTTTCTGCAATAAACCTGACAACCCAACATCACTCTCTAAAGATTAAGTCATATGCAGACTTTTGGTCTATCATCAGCTGATGCAACTCCTTGCAGGGAATTCAGCCTGTACCCTATACCAGTTTGGCATGTGTACAAATGCAACCCAACACCTTGCTAATACAGATGTCACTTCTCACCCCAGTTTGTGTCTACAGATCACTGAAGCCTGGGATTCTGTTAGAAAAAGAGCCCCAAGGAGCATAAAGGGACCTCTGCACAGGACTGCCTGTCTGATATCTAATGCTAGTCCATTAGAGATGCAGCAGAAAGCAGTGGAGCAACCCTCTTGTGACCATTCCTCCCAAGCCCCCCATGAAAATCTTGTTCAGACTGCCATTTAAGGACAAAGGATAGAGAGTTAATCCCAACATCTGCATTGATGGATTTTAGAATGTAGGGTGACTTACGGTACCTGTTAGCTTCTTACACTGTCCTCCAGATAAATAGTGGTACACATATCTGAGGAAGTAAAACCAGACATTTACCTCTCCAAATGTGGCAGGATTAAAAGGCAATGCTGAAGTTCCAGTCATATATTTAGCCGGAGTTTTCATTCGGTGAGTGGCCTAAACAACAGAATATATTAAGAGTGGAACATTCAGACCCATAATACCAGAGATGTTGGAAAACTCAGTGAAATTTTGTTGATGTGGCTCTGCTAATCCTCCACTTAGCAACTGAAAACATGTAACAGCTCTGTAATAAAAAGCGCACCATCTACTTGGTATTAGTCAGGTCGATCTACTTCACATCAATTCAGAAAGTGGAAACTCTGAATGCGTGAGAGGGAATAGCAGGGGAGACTGAAGGAGTACAACATTCTTTCCTCTTTTCAGGAAACAAAGAAGTACTTTAGAATTTAAAAGTGAAGTACCTCATAAACCTCCTCATAAACTCTGAACCTACCCTTCGACAGGCAACCAGAGAGCTTTAAAATGCCATCTCTGCCTGGAGAGGCTGCAGAGCAGCCAGGCTTCCCCAGTACTGGGAGGTGGGTGCCCTATGTGGTGCCAGCCAAGTCTGGGGAGCCTCTCAGACCGAGAGACCCAGAGGGAGTCTCTCTACCTGTTGTGGAAGGCTGCAGCAGCAAGTGAACAACTTCTTTCCACGTAAATGTTAGCTTTGACAAGCAGGAATATACCAGCAGAAAAACATCCAAACAGGAGGCTTTAAGTGACACCCACTGCAAATGTTGCAGAAAAGCAATACATATATATTAAACAGGCAACATGCACATCAGTGGTAGGGCTTGATTCAGTCAGGCAGCCTTGTACTTGTGTAAATACACAAGGCAATTGTGGAAGACAAAAGACCCTCACTCCCCTTAAAACACCCTGACCTCTAGCAATACTAATTTCAATAATATACAGAATTACTAAAGAAAACCTGATATAGTGAACAGACAGTGACTCTCAAGGAATTGTTTCCCACCCATACCCAGCAGATTGGGTCCTACTCTTTCACATATATTTTTCTTTCAGAAGGAGAAAAGGATCATGCTAAATCATGCAGTCATTTTTCTTCTCAGCCAACAGTGCCAACCAATGCATACAGATTCCTCAAACACCTACAAAAGTCACAGATTATTGATGGTATGTGAAAAATCACACTTTGAGAAAATGAAACAAATAATTATACCTCTAGGATTTTATAATACACCTTCAGGACACATAAAGAAGGCCTGAAAAGTGCTCAAAAATTTTTTTAATTCCCCCATGATTAAGAGACTCTTAGTGATTAAATTACACTAATCCGTAATTATTTAGTGACATTACAAATGTTAAAGAAAATTTAAAAACCAACTTCAGGGGGACAGAATTTAAGAGTGTTATCTAAAACTCAATTTTTATATCTACTTAAATAGTCAGGATTCTGGACAAAAAGCAAGTTTTCTCATAGAACTTCAAAGGCTTCAGAGTATTAGTAGAGTACAACACCATCAGAGCACACATTTCACAAGAAATCTCTCAGGTCTAAGTGCTCTGCTATCACAGATCTCATGCAAAATCACATGTGCTTTCAACATTATATACTTCTGACATTTTTTTAAAAATAGGCTATCACAGCAAAAAATAGTGTCAGTGACTCTCCAATCTCTTCATCTCCTTTTCTGCTTATACGCCTGGGATAGCTACTATACACGGAAGTGTGTAACAGAGACAATATTTTAGCACTTCTCCAGATGTGCTCTCACGGCAAACAGCTGTGAGTAAACTAAGTGGCACAATTTTTGGTGCATCATTCTATTAAACTTGTGAAAGATTATCTACATGGCCATCATTCCATAAATTGCAATGAAGATGAAAAATTAAGCCTTTAAGTCAAAAAATCAGGCTTCTTCACTTGTCTTCCTATTTCCTTTCCTAGCTTAGGATTTTTATTTTTATTTTTTGTTTATTTACATTATTGTTCATTGGGCCAAATAAAAAGTAGTCTTCTAGCACCTTCAGGAACTGTGTTTGTGAGACATGCCAGATTATAAGCCTTGAAAACTGGCTTCCTCATTCTACATATTATCTGCACAAACTGCAAGAAAGCAAAACATTCTCTTTGCTAAAACATCTTCCTCACTAATTAACACATGGATCTCTTGCAATTGCTGCCACCAGAAAGTGATGACGAGTAGTAATCTTGGCAATGAAATACTATGTGTGGTTCTTAGTTTGATTTTCTCTAACTTTATTCCTTGTGGTAGTTGTAGGAAACAGACACAAAGAAGGCAAGACCACACATATCCCATGCCTGAGCATCACGCATCTATTTGTCATTTCCTGTGACAGAAGCACTGTACCTTGTCTTGAATGTAATGGACCATTTCAGGGAAGGAAGGCATCTGCTTTCCAGAACTCTCCTTTTCATTTTTTCCAGAAAATGTTCTCAGTACCCGCTGGGCTTCTCCATGTACCTCCTCCCGCCTTTCAGAGGAAAGGACGAGAAACAGACATTATTTGCACAGAACAAACAGCCTTCAATGAGTAATAAGATATGCTGGGAAGCTGGGGGAGGGAGACCAGTGGGGATGTTTTTTTAAAGAAAGGGAGAAAAAAATCTTCCATGATAACTTTTAGTATTTGTTTATTTTACAGACGGGAAAGAAAAATGAGTGCTTTTTGCAAAATTATCTGGACAAGCTTACTTCTTTTCCTCTTACATCCTTTTAGTGTTCACCATCCGTTCCTGGTTCCCACATCCTTGTTTTCCTATCTGCTACTTCTCCCTATCACTTCCTATAGTCAAGCTTCAGCTGCCACATACCAGGTTTATCATTATCCACTGCACAATAGATACTACTCCTGAAACAGTGCTGACACTGCAATGACAGAGCTGGTTGTTGCAACTGATCTGTTTAGCTTTTCTTAGTTACACAATAGCTACTCTTATCAAAAATTTAGTAATTAAAGTAAGTTGAAAAAAAACCCCACCACTTACACTGCAGTAACAGAAAACTGCAAATGAAATGATTACTGTAATTTAACAAGTCACCTACTCCTCAGCAGAGTAGCAGCTCTCAAAATTGCATGCTCAACTCCCTGCAAATACAAGCTAAAAATAGACTGATAGAATTTTCCAGGAGAAAGTAATTTCTAGACACTGTAAAAGTGATTTCAGTTAATGCATTTTTATTTTTGCAATTGTAACTGATCATTAATATGAAGTGCTGTAGTAACTGCAGTTCATCTGAAACAAGAAAAACAATGTAAAGACTGTCACTGAGTACAGTAACAGTTCTCCACAGGAACGCTGAGAATGTGAAGTTTGATTTCCAAGTTACCGTATTTCATTTTCTTTTAGTTATTTATGTGTGAACATACACATACACAGATACATGTATTCGTATTTAATCCAAATATATACTGAATGTATATACATGTATGTGAATATGCATACACATATACACACATACATACATACATATATAAATGTGTATGCGTGTGTGTGTGTGAGAAAATAATTTATAAAGCAAAACAACTTACGGGTCTCCTGCAGCTAAGAGGAGTAAGTATCTTGAAGGGATATGATCTGGAGGGAACACTGTGCTAGCAAATTTTACAGCCACTTGACGTACTTGAACTTCAGGCTTAAAGGGAAAAGACACAAACATATGGTTGATTTTTAAAGTTTTAAATGAAAGCAGTAATGAGTTACATTCATCACTTGTACATTATCAGTCATTTGTTTTGACCTCTGGTAACGACATGATTCAAAAAGTTTAGACATTCTGAGACACTACTCATGTTTACAATTCATATGGCAGGAGACAGGGCAAAGAAAAGCAAACTTCTCATACAGACACAAGTTTGATTAAGCACATGCACACTCTGGGGAATCATACTAACTTTTGAAAAACTGAACCACTCTATCCAAGCAGTTTTGAAATTAAACTGACATATATCATCTCTTCATGGAAATCAGATCTATGCTTAGATGCAGCATAGCCAGAGGTGAGAAATAAACTTCAGCTTAGGGTGGTTATTCTGTCTGTAAGGTATGCATAGTCTCAAAAAGGTACTGCCTGGAGGTTTAGATCCCTTAAGCAAAGGAATTATCAGGAGGAAAATTATCTCTTACACTAGTACCCATGCAAACACAGAGCATACAACACTCACTCCTTCTGAAAATCCAGACTTCTGGTGTACTCTAAACACAAACAAGGTACTCAAGAGTATTAGTAAGTCAAGTCTGTTCAGTCTAGACTAGTGTCACAAGACTGAGCTCCGTGAGAGGTTCACAGGTGCCCTATGTAAGGTATCACACAGCCTGCTGAAACCCCACTTAGCAGTGAATGATCCTCTCTACCAAACTCTCAATGTCCCAAAGCATTTCAGGAGCATTTGCTTCTAAAAGTTTTCTAAGGAGAAGACTTTGAGAAACATACAGTGCAATTGCAATGGCTTTGGTTTTCTGCTAAACAGAACACAAATAGAGAACTGCAGTGTCACCTTCCTTATGGTCACCAAGCCACGTTAAAAATATTTCATCTGAGCATACCCTGCCTTCTCCCAGATAGGCCAATCTATTCAGTATCAAAAGGAAGATATGCTTGAGAAGTATCTACCAGGAAGTGTAAGGAAACAGGAAGACAATTAATTGCCCTTTTTTTAAGGTATGTGATTTCAACTCCACTGAAAATACCTTTATTAAATAAGAAGCTACAAGAGCTTCCATCAGGGTACGCTGGGCTCCTTCCAAGTTACTATATGCACCAACCATCATAGACAATGCCTCTTGAATGGCAAGCCTAGTATCAGCATCTTCCTGCAGTAAAAAAACAAGAGTTTTCACTTTACAGTGTGTAGTGTCAAGAATTGAGTAAAATCAGACGAAAATAATTATTTCCCGAAGTCCCATCAGCACCCACCTTGCATAAGGCTTCAAAAAACTGCTGTACCAGTGCTATATCCTTGGTAAAGAGCTGAGGCATTCGGCTGAAACAAGATATTTTAATCTATGAAGCTTTTGTTTCTTTATAAGTTGAAAGGCATCACATTTCACTAGTCTTCCCCTCATTCCAAATTTTAAGTGTCAAACAATTATAGCCAGTCCAGAAAAACTGCTCTATCTTAGCCATATCCACCATAAAGCAGCACATTCTCCCTCCCTTAACATAGTTTGAAAAGTGAGACATTTTATGGACAACCACATAGATCACCAGCACATGACCGAACATATCTAGCTTCACTTGCCTAGCTTCACACACTATGGTCTTTGCTGTACATTCCTACATTCCAGAAATTTGTATTTTTGCCAATCCAGAATGCGGAACCATTTATTAAATTCTGTGCATAATTTCTGAGCTGCCGTGCTATCAGCTAAAAACATATTTCCTTTTACATCTCTGGAGTTGTCACAAGAAGGACACTTTTCTCTGCACTGTGCACTCAACTGCAAAATTGGCAGGTAGCATAAAACTTGCTGCTGATAAATTAACTGATTACTTTGGAAAAGTTATTCAATGTCCTGTTGTTTAAATGATGATTCAGTTACCTGGAGAGCTTTCCAACTGCTGAATATGCCATTGATAGCAGTTTTGAATCCTTGAATAATAAAACAATAAAGAGAATTTAGCAAAACCAGAAATACGTACAGGTACATCTTTTATAAATAAATGTCGCTCTATTGGGAACAGCAAGAAGAACGACACAGACTCTCTTATGCATTGAACAGGAGAGCCTAAGATTTATTACCTCAGATCTTCTTTTATAGACCGATACATGAAAGTAGAGAAAGGTAAAACTCTTATTGATTAGTAAACTAACACATCACCATCATTGGTCAGTGGTGTACACCACCCCTTGACCTTCTCTTGCAAGAAAACAAGAAACTGACAAACAGCACCTGCAAGGCTGTTTTCTATCTCTGAGGATTGTTTTAATTCCTCCTTATGATTTCCCAGGCCACTTTCTCAGGCAAGACTGAGAAAGTTATGCAGCCTGATTTTCCACAGTCACTGTGCTCCCTGCTTTTACTCATAGTTAGCATCCACAAAAAAAGATTTACTCTAAATTATAAATCCTGTCTTCAAATTGCTCAAGCAGCCTTCCATGGAAAAAGAATCCTAACATATAAAATATTTTATCCAAGAATACAAAATATATTATCCAAGAATAAAAACATTATATAGAAACAGAGGGAGCACACTTTTGTCTAAGAAACAGAGAAAACTGAAAATTGTGGCAAAATGTCAATCTCTTTTTCTGGTCTCAGCTAACTACATTTCAGTTCAAGAGAAACAAATAAGGAGATGCAGTGAGTTATATGAAACAGTAGCAGAGGGACAGAAACCTCCCACAAGGTCTGAGCAGCAGCTGTGAAAAAAGGAAGCTGTTTGCACAATGCATCCTGTGGATGACCAATACAGCACATTTGTACGCAGCGGCTTACTTTCTCCCTTTTCATTCCCTTCCCAATGGCAGAGGGTGTCCCAACACCTGGCCAACTCAGGCCAGAAGGTGACATTCAAAGTTTAAATGAAGCAGCAAGGAGTTCAAAGCTGCGGAAGAGGTGATACGAAACATCTGCTCTTTCTGAGGTACATATAGGAGGTATCATGGGGAATTTGACTTTTGAAATGGCACTGGAAGCACCTCATGAGACCAGACTGGCATTTGCAGTTCTCTTTGGTAACACTCCTCCCATAGTAATACCATCCCTGGATAGTTAGGATGGAATGTATAACAAGCAGGACTGTACAGATGCTTAACATAATGGGATAAATATCCAGAGTTGAGGTCCTTGGGTGCTCCCAAAGTATGAGCAGCTAGATACTACTTTGACTTCTCTCTTTATATTACTAACACTCATTGTTTCCTGAGATTTTGCAATTGGTGCCCAAGCATGTATCTATAGGTGTTAAATAAAACAGTTTTCCTATATAGCATTTTAAAATATTTGCTTCTTTTCCAACAAAAATTCTTCAATGGTATTCTCTAGCAGCCTCTCAAGCAAACACAAAACGATAAATCCTTTTATAAATTTACAAAATTTATAAATTTATTTATACATTTCATAAATTTATTTATCTTGTGCTTTTATTCATATCAAGAATTATAGTAAAGAATTTTTCATCTTACCTCTTTGTATTCATTGATCAGCTTTGTAAGTCCATTTAAAAGCATTGGACCTAAGGGCTTTATTTTACTCTCTGGACAACTGCAATTAGAGAAATCAACAAAACATGATCTTTTGCATTACTGAAAAGTATCTTCTCTGGTATCACTTCTCTTGACTGCGTCAAGATTAGAAATTACAATTTATTGTGTGCAAGCACAGACACACTGAGCTTCCAGGATTAAGTAAAAAAACCCCCTACTTTCTCTGAGTTTTAGTACTCATTAGTTCAGTTATATCTATTAAACAGAGTGGCCTCTAGGTAAATAGCTAAAAAACATTGTGCTTTATGAACTACTTACATGATACAAATATGATGCACAAACTGCAATGACAGACTTCTCAGTTTTGCATTTGTGTTTGCACCAAAGAGTCCATCATATACCACCTGACCAAAAGGAAAGAGAGATTAGAGAGTGTCTGCCTTAACTTTCAAAGATTTTCATTCCCCCTTTTTAAACACTGTCATCAGTAACAGTGCTTCCTACCTCTAAGTAATGGAGGAACTGTACCATGAAACTGATTAGGAAGTGTAGCTTTGCAAAATAAGCATCACCTGAATGTTAGCTGGGAACATTTCAGCAGCTTGCCGGGATCGTAGAAGATGAGGAACTATCTTTAATTTAACACGGGTACTGACTGACTCTCGTTTCATTTCTGGTTTCAGAACAGATCCCTGTCAGAAGCAGAGAAGAAATAGTGCATCATTGGACACCAGTAAACTACTTTCTGCTGCAAATCAGAACACACTGGCACAGAGAAAAAAAATTCAAATAACATTCAAATATTCAGTGAAAGCAGATATCAAGGGAAGTGAAAGATTTAAGAAATACAGATGTATTTTTAAAAATAAAATAAGACAACTAAAATTACTTATTCAGCAATTAAGAAGATAGACAACTCTGAAGGCAAATCTTACCTCCTTGGTTTTCAGTGGTATATCCCCAAGATACACTTTATACATTTTGTTGATGATAGCAGGATTGTTCCAGTCAATTAAACTGAAGGAAAAAAATACATTGAACACCAACATGTTACAATTCTGACCTTTGACTGCTTAAAATACATAATTTTGCATCATATTCATATTATTCCCAAAATTTACATAGAACTTCTCAGTTTGACTTCAAACCACTTTTCCCACATCTACATAATATATAACCATAAAGACTGTGAACCAATTACACTTTAACAATGTCTGACAACATGATATAATTTCTTAGAAACCTACATGCTCCCTTCTCTCCCACTGAAATAGGACATACAGACCACAGTAATCTACCAATTGAATATTCAACAGTAATCTGTGAAGTAGCATATATTTCTCATAAGACATTCAACATTACATATTGTCCACACAGTTATTTTTCTCTCTAGGTGAAGAACTCCAACTCAGAAGGAAAGATGAGACAAGCAGCAAAGAAGAGACTAGTTTCCTTAATCAGGCTTCATCATTTAATAGAATCATGTCCCCTGTCAAGACTGAGGCATATTAACAGACTTCAGTTGCATAAGGTTTCACATTACAAATTTGACTCCATGTTAAATAGTCCTACAGAAGCCACCTACACATTTCAAAGATGGGCCTGACTTGCCTCCTACATGAGCCAGCAAATCTCCCACTGTCAATGTCTCAGCAAACAGTATCAATAGCTCTTACTCTGGCTCTTCATGAGTTAAAAACAGAAGCATTGTCTTTAGATGATGAAGGGTGAACTGAAGGTGAGCAAAAGTTTCTGTAATAGTGACATCACTGTTTGCCAAACTTTCTAGACTATGATCCATTACACAATTAGTCTCTTTGCTCTCTTACTAAATTAAATGAAAGCATACATTTCTGGTAATCATTTACTAAAGCTTTATTGACAATTGATTCACAGAGGGCAATGTGGAAACCATTACTCTTTACCATTTGGTAAGAAAATGGCTCAAAAGTGATACCAAAAATGATCAAACCCACACAGCTAAAGCTGTCAGCTATGGAGCCAAGTGACATTTCCAGCTGCAAGACTGCGAACCACACCATCCACAGCTCAGTGGGAATACATGGCAGCTTCACAGACACACAAGGGACTTCCCCCTTCCTCCCCTCAAACACAGTCTCCCTGGAGCACTACATTTATTGCAGCTAGATGTTTCAGGAGTACTAACACCAACTTTTCCAACCATCCAGACCTTACCTCTGCTTGCTCTTTAGTTCAAGGTCTGCTGCAGTGGCAACACTGTGTCTTGTATCACTGGAGGCTACAACCAGATGTATAACAGCTTCGAGTTCGGGCACTTGCTCAGCTTCAATGAACTTCACTATCCCCAGCTTACACTGTTCAACACCAGGAAAAGACAGTGTTACTGACAAGAAAGTGGTTGTTATGTTACTATAGCAGCTCAGCTGTCCGAAATCATGGCTTCTGCTTGTTCAAGGAGAAGTGTTCAAGGAGAAGTTGCCTCCTGTCAAAGTCATCTGCAGCTAAGTACCAGCATTACCATTACAGGATACTCTGTAATGCCACTGCTAAAAAGGGATGCTTCAGAAACAGAAGACACTGCTGCAACCTTTGGGAGTAAAACTTAAAGTAGGCTGCAGTCACGGTTGCTCCCTAATCAGCTTCCGCCCCACCCCACCACTGCAAAATTCCGTAAAGCATCATGCAAAATCCCTCAAATTCCCTCACAGCAACTGAAGGCCCGGTCAGAATCAGTTACACATTTTCCCTCCAGCTTTCCATTCCTCCATCCACAATCATCCCCATTACCACCTACAATTCACCAAGGACAAGCCCCACAGCTCTAAATACCTGTTCCAGCAGCTCTGGTGTCCATGGACTATCTCCAATTACCCTTTTGGCTGCATAAAAGCTCATCCCTGGAGGTGGCTGAGGGATTCCAGGCCCGCCCATGCTACTTGATGAAGACCCCTGGGCCGAGGGCACATTTTGTCGACTTTGAGATTCATTCAATACAAACCTAAGCACTCAGGAAAAGATTTTTATTAGAGCCTCTTCCAAACCACATTACCAACTGAATTAGATTTTGGAACTGAGAAAGACACATAACTTGTACAACTTGATTATTTTTCTTTATTTAATGCCATGATTCTAACACAAGACAGAATTTGAGACTCCGCTACCAATTATCCAAACATATTCTGCAAGAGCCTTAACAATGTCATTGTAAATGAAAACAAACCCAAGTTGGAAAATGGAAGCATCCACTGGCATTTTCAGAAAGAGTTCTTAGCTTACAAACCAGAAAAAATTATCTCTTTTGTATTAGAAGTAAATACTCATGCAGTGCTACATCCAAGAAACTCATGCTAAAAGCTCCAATATTTGTTTGATTTCTACAAAGAACAGAAACCTAACAAGAGAAACAATGAAGCATATGCAACATGAGTGGCAGGAAAAAAATCCTGATATAAAAAAAATAAATAAATGAGATCCTGTCTTGGAAAATGGCAGCTTTAGTACTGGGCAGGGAAGGAAAGCAAAAATAAAAAGCAGTTTACAGAGGCTGTTGTTTTGTAAGACCAGCTAGTCTAGCTGCCTTGTACGCACCTCCATGAGTGGAGTGGCTTTTCATAAAAGCCACCCCACCTCTCCATGTATCCTTGGAAGCTGGCCTAATGGCCTCAAAATTGCAGTGCAGAGACCAACAAGAATTATTTTGCCCTAACCAGCCTCCCATTTTGCATTCAGCACACAGGCAACAAAAAGAAGTAAACAATCTCAACAATAAGGATTCACTCCAAGACTCGTAAGTTAAAACTTTAAGCACTTTATTACGAGCTTTAAGCCCCACAGTTGAGCTTTCTGGTTGCTTTACTGCAGCAAACAGGTAAGGCTAATTCAGAACTGGGCAATGATGTGTGGAGGAAGCCCAGCCTGACAGGAATCCTCCCTGGAGATCTGTCCCCTAAGAAAAGACAAAACCACCTAGTCATGGTGACTAAGCTGTGGACCCCTTCCTGCTTCAGGACCCCATGTTATCTCCCTGTTAAGTATTGGTCATCTTAGCCCAGTCTCAGACTGTTGGTCCCCTCCTAGATTCTCCCCTTCCCTATCAAAACACCAGCTTTTGCCCAGTTCAGGGTTAGACCATCACTGGCCCCCTTCAATGAAGCCTGCACTAGAGACTTTCTGTGGAATGCCATATGATCTTCCCATCTCTTCTCTGTGTCGGCTGGAGTAACCCCTGAACGGAGCCGGCAGGGCTGAACAGAGCTGATCACAGAGCAGCAATCACTTGTAAAAGAGCTGGGCACCTTAAGCCTTTTCCCATGCTCCTAAGGGTTACCCCTGGCTGGAGACTGCCTGGAAACCCTGGATGGCAGCTCTCCCCCAGGACATCTATCTGTCTATCTGGGCTTGTTGCTGGCAGAAGCTGGGGTTGGACAGGCCCTCAGGCTCCAGCTGCAACAAGACAGACCAAGTTCTAACAAGCATAAATTAGCTGTAAAACACTACAAACAGCCTCACCCCAGGGAGCAAGACCTTAAGAGACAGACATTCAGAGCCACAGGCTAGCTCAAGACACTGTAGCACCTTCTGGAAAGAAAATTAAAACTTTCACCTCCTATTTTCAAATGTCTCTGAGTGTTTTCTCAGAGGTCTCTTCCAAACTAAATGATTGTGTGATTTAAAAACTCATGCTTGGCCAGAGTATTAAAGCATGGAAGGGAGTGAAGTCTTGCTTGAAGGCCCAAGGACTTCGTCTGTTGAAGCTACAGCCATGATGAAACTAAGAGCAATTAACCTGGGTCAAACGGAGTGTGCATCATGAACAGAACAGGTATTCGAAACTATAAGCTGCAAGATTCTGTATATTCAAACAAAAGGGAAGTGGCCCCTGAATTATCTGATGAGAAGCATGGCCTCCAACAAATCTGCACGGAGAAAGACCATGTGCTCATTATTTTAAACTCATTCCTTTAGGTTAATCTATGCAGGTGAGCAATTATGAGCTCAAAAAAAAAATATAAATTATCATACTTGCACCAATCCTGTGAGACTTTTATTGCTAGAAAAAATATGAATGTATTCTACCATAAAAATAATTTTTATTTTCTTTCAGAGCAAAAGCTCCCCTAGCAATACAAAGACACAAAAAAAAAGTTAGTAGAAAAAACGTTTTGAGAACGTATTAAATTTAGACATTAGATGGTTCCTAATAAGCAGTGATCAGTAAATTTAAGTTGGTCTGTACATTCTTCTTGCTTTCAAAAACAGTGTTTACACTAAGAAAACATCGTTGCAGTTTGAATATTTTTCACCAGAAGACAGACAAAAGAAAAATCTTGTTCAAAGGTTCAACTCTGGAAAGCACTAATTTTTAGAGAACATGTTTGTTTATGACCTCAGAGGAATAAGCCTTAAAACCGAACTGCAGAAAGATGAGCACGTATTTTTGTCAGGCTTCTGTTTGAAAGGTAGCTCACACGTCTCATAGTTTCACTTTGATCTCACAAGAGGTAAGGACAGAATTGTGTATCACCAAATTGAGTAGAAAAAAGATGTTTTATAAAGTAAGGAAGATGGTGATAGGGTTCTTAAAATTATCAACTTCTCTGTACCTTTACACTGATTTCATTCGAGCCAGGAAGTAACAGTGTACTTTAAATGAGTTTTCATGGGTGTAGTTTGTACTGTTTCACACATAAAGAACACATTAATGCTAGAGAAGACCAGTACCAGTCATAAAGCAACTCACCCATAAGGCATAAGAAGAACATCCAACATAAAGTCCAAAAGCAGCTGTACAGTCTTTGGTTTTTCAGCAAGATTAAACGGAGAAGCTGCTGCTTTCAATGGTTCAGCAGGGTATTTCATGTGAAAAAGGGTTGGTATTAGAAGATGCATTAGGCTGAAAAACAATTACATTTACTGCAACCATTTAAAAAAAACACACCTGTTTATTTATAACACACAAGAGAGAAACCTTTTACAACAAACCTGGTCCTTAATAGCAAAAAAAGAAAATCTTAACAAAGTTAAACATCTACACAATCCACTGGCCTCTATTTATCACCTGATGTACTTAAAAACAGAAAGCAGAAGATAAATTGGGATTTGTCCTTAAAGTGGAACATATGTGTCTGCATGCATGCAGACATTTGGAGAGATAAAATCATTGTTATTGTCCAGATTTTTGACAGTTTCAAAATTATGCCACAAAATACAGTCTAGGACCGTCTCATCCTTAAGAAACACTGGCAGACACATTGGTTGTATACCACCACAGCCAGATTTTCCAAAGCTCTCTTCGCTCATGTACTTGCTCATGTACAAGAAAAACCATGTTCCAAGTATTTTCACAATAGTCTCATTAATGGAAGCAAGATTTTACTGCAAGACCCTTCAGTAAAGTAATTTTAAAAATATTTTTACACCATCACAGTATGTAGAATGAATGAAGACATGGCTTTGGTGACATTTTCCAATATCAGTACAGTGAAAACTCATCTCAGTGCAAGTAAGAACCAAGCCCATCAGTTACAGTTTTTTTGAGGTTCTTAGTAAACAGCAGCTCCTGACAGTCTTTTTTTTCAGGTATTACAACTTAGCTAAAATTCCTACTTGAAACGCTATCTCTCAATTTTAAGTGGTCAGTCCAAGACATCTAGCACTGCTCCTGCAGCTGGTCAGAGGGTATCTACTGAAGGTGTCTGACCTTAACCTGGAAATTAGAACTTGAAGATGCATGGGGGATATGGAAAGGCATTTCACTGCTATCATAACACAGACCTCCTATCATATAGGGAGTCTGCTGCTGCAGATTCTGTATACTATTAGAGCATTAGACTATAAGAATTTTTTGTACCACCCAAATGACTGAACTACGGATCCAAATAGCACATGCCAAGAACATCCTAGTAAAGAAGACAGCACTAAGGAAATCTCTGAACAACTGATACACATTATTTTACTAAAACAATACCAACAAAATTCACTTCAAGAGTAAGTAGTTATACCTGTCTTGTTGTGGTTGAGGCTTCCCTTCCATTGCAGTGAGAAGGGTTGGAGCCAATTCACATTGTTTTTCCACAGGCAGACGGGGGTATCCCATCTTAACATAAATTATGGTAAAATTCTAAAGGGGTAGAAAAAGCACACAGTATTGCAGTAATGAAAAAGAAGTATGTGTTCCTTATTCTATTCTTGTATCTTCTGTTACATAATTGGGTACAGGAAACGACATATGCTTTGTAAGACTAATTTCTTAAGTCTAAGACTTATCAGACTGACAACCATTAAAGTAGAGACTCAGCAAGGACTACTCAGAGAAGCTCTCGCTAGACGTCTACTTTAAAAGATAGAAAAAACAATTTAAAAAACTCTCTTTGGTTTATCTTTCTCACTGCCAATTTCACCAAAAACAGCTGCAACTAAGCAACAGCTTAAAAGAAAGCAAATGCAATGATCTGTCTTACATATTTCTGAAATAAAATAGAAAACAATATTTAATAAATACAAAGTCATTAGCATAGAGAAAATTTCTCTTGAAAACATGTTTCTAAATCACCTTATCTAAAAGCTGCAAATGCTGTTAAGAGTCCAGTGACAGGACAGCACAGCAAAGCAATACTGAATACTGGACTATCTAACTATCTAGCTGTTAAATGCTGTTCATCTAAATCCAGCCAAGAACTGCAGAGGTAAGAGTTGTGTTCCATGACCTGGCTGAAAGAAGTGCCAAAAAAGAGTGCTGTAGTTCAGCACACTACTTTGTACATGACACTTGAGTTAAAACACTATAAAGCCTTATGATGCAAAGCAATATATATCACTGAGAGACATGAATGAAAAGACATTTTTGACAAGCCCAGCCAAATGCAGGGTTTGTCAAGTATGTCTTTAAACAAGATAGCTTGTTTTGCTCTACAAAATATATGCATTCCAGAAGTCTTCTGTAAAAAGTGAATTCCAGATAATGCCACTTGCTTAGGACAACCTAAGATTACTTTTATGAATGTCACTGCTGTTTAAAGTCTAAATATTTCTCCATACATTTCTAAGATGTTATATTTTTAATTTATGTTACATACGAGACTGGATAGTAAAACGAAAAGTACTAAGTTTCCCTATGACTTAATCACTTTCGTTTGATGATTTGCAACAGACCTAACAAAACTGAAATGTAAACTGTTTCACAGTTTCAGAAAAACATTTTAAAACTATTTTCACTTTTTAAATTAGATTGAACAAAATAATCCATGAAATTTTCACCATTAATAACGTAACATTTTTGTCATCTTGCTTAGCTAATGTTCTGACTCTAAAACCACATAACAATACAGGTTCTCATATGTTCAAAGAGACAAAGGCATTTTAAGTAAAAGTCTGATCCTGCAGATATCAGGATAAGGATTGGCAGCTGCTTGCAAATGCAGCTTCTACCAATGAACAGACCCTTCACAACACAAGCAATGACAATTCATACAATCATGAAATATCAAGAGTAACTCAGCAATTCGAACAGCAAAATGCTTTATGAAACTAAGTTTCACCTACACCAGACTATAAAATTGAGTATGAAAAGAGCCCTTAAAACATCAACCTCTTAGCAATTACATACTCAACAGGAAAACTGAGAGAGCTAAATACAGGAGCATTGAAGAATATTCTGCTTGCTAAAGTAAAGCAGCAAATAGCCTTGGAAGAACAGACACTTACAGTGACAAATGACACTGCAGAAGGGTCTTGATATTGAACTAGCAATGTCTCTACTGGAAGCTGAATTTTTGGTCGACTTTTGATGCGCTTATTCAGATGAACCAGCAGCTCCATGACCTGACAGGAAGAAAAAAAAAACCAAAAAAACTTGAAAGAACCGTCATTAATGTTGCTACTTTGGGATCCAATCATCAAGTTTAGGCCAATAGGCAAGCTTAGCATAAGCAAATCAGGTCTGGTCTAATTGAATATTTAATCTGTAAGAGAACAGCAGCAATCATTGTTAAGTACTATCTTGAAATCACATCACTGTTAAGATAAACACAGAAGTCCCAAACCATGCCGCAATCAATAATATCCATCAACAGAAATATAAGAAAGAAAGGATTACTGAAGATGACCAGTTCGAGAGAACCAGTTTGGTTACTATCTGACAAAACTGGCTCTGGCTTGGAATCTCCATTGCTGCTCCATACTGAGCTGCAGAATAATGCAGATTCACAAAACAGTCAGGGGGGAAAAAAAAAATCCCACCCATTACAAAGTTATTTACTAAGTAAGTGTATGAGAACTCTTTGGAGTGGATCATTACAGAACTGAAATCCTTCAAACAAGAGAAGCCAACAGGAGTGCTGTGAAAGGTAGAAGCAATGTGCAGTCCTGCCTGGGCAGGCAGAGCCCCAGCAGCAATGCCAATGGGAACAGGCAGTTGCTTGAGGGGAATGGCCCTGGGCTCTGACAGACAGCAGGCAAAACTGGGGCTACAGTGTGTTGAAACAAGAGAGGTGCACCATGGTATTTGCCCATGATGACGACTACCAAGCAGCAAAGTTGGAGCCCAGAGGGTTTGTACAATCTTTATCCTCAGAGGTTTTCCAAGATCCATCTTGATAAAATCTCTACTTTCATCCTGAACTGAACTTGTAATGGACTGTTTTAAATAGGATATTGGTCTGGAGACCTCCTACAGTTCCCTCCAATGTGAATTATCCCATGATTCTACAGTCCTATTAGGTAGTTTCTTAGCATCACCAAAGTGCCATTTGTAAATCTGAAGGAAGTATTGTAACTGTATGAAGGAAATTGAAAAACTACAGCTTCTACTCTGAAACTATTACCCATTCTGAGAAATCACACTGAACATCTGCTTGCAAACTTTATCAGATTCTCAAAAAAAGTGGTGCAAAAAAATGGAAGTGACATTAGATGAAGTGAGCTCAGTTCCAGCAAAACCAGTCAGAGCCAGTACTAGATTCATGTTGAATCAAGCAATTCAAGCCAAAAAGCCAGGGTGTCATGTGTTTTTGAGGGATCATTGTCTTGGTCATAGTATGCTGAAAAAGTAGCTAAATTGCTGTCACTGAAGCCCCTAATGGAAACTGCAGAACCAAATGTATGCATTTGAGCAGCCTCTTAGACACTATCTTTACATCTGCTCCATGACTAGGTCTCAAACAAAATCATGTCCAGCTGTAATGCAGAGAAACTTTGGAGCTGACTGCAAGCATGTGATTGAAACCAGAAATAAACTAGCAAACTACCACTGACAGCTACCAGATTTTCCTGCTGTAAATTTATTGCAACAGTTACAAATTCATAGGATTTTAGAGAGAAAAAAACCATCTGCACAGATCTCTTTGAAAAAGTGCCGGAGATACTAAGACAGAATTCAAGGAATATGTTCAGATTACCAGTGGTGGCTGGTAAAAAGACATAGCTGGATTTGGGTATGTGTAAGGGTTTAGCTCACGTCCTGTTTCTCTAATCATTAATGTCAAACAAGTGAGCTAAAGAGCTCATCAGTAGTACTCTTCAGACCAAGAAGCAAACATCTGCACTTCCGACTTCTTTTGTTTTTGCTGGCCTCACATGGGATGCATTTAAAGTGTCAACAGTATCCAGTCTGGCACAAACACTGCCAGTGCAAAAACAATTCCTGGAGCTCATCTGAAGAAGCAGAGTGAAATTACCCTGGATTAGTTCTTTGTGTGACGTCACTAGGACAACTGATTTCGTAGAAGACATCCTAGAGTAATTTAACTCATTTGACAAACTGTGGTCTGAAAAGGGATTACTTCTTTGGTCCTAAATGGATTAAGAAGGTATAGGCATTACAAGCTTATCTCCACAGTTAGAGTACATCCTAGATCTGAAAATGTATGAGGACAATGAGTTCAAATTACTAAATGTTGCAGCAATAGTGACCCCACAGTCATAAAATTAAGGGCAGCAATAAAACCAACAAAGGAATACATTAAGGCAACAGGAAGAAAAATGTTATTTAATTTCCCCTTTTTATTCTAGCAGTATAGGCTTGAGGACAAAGTTAGTCTGGGGAGTCAAAGTAAAATTAGAACATAGTCAATCCTTCTGGTATACTTGTGAACTAATCCATGCATCTAAAGTTAGGTGAAAGAAGTCCTTGAAAAACTGTACACTTAGCAGCATACTCACAACATACAAATGTTCTTATTTGCTCATATCTCTACTATCAAAAGCTACGCTGTCAATTCAATTAAAATTATGTAAGCTTTTGAACCATGGTTAACTATACTGGCACACTTTTTTATTGCTGTCGGTGGTGGGTTTATGGGTTTTTAACAACAACAATCACTGCAGGAGAGAGACATGACATGGGGTGTCAGTTTTGTCACTGGTAACAGGAACCACTGAGTTAATAAAGAGCTTGCCCTTCTATTTCCATTCTACTTATTACCTTTATTAGATCAGCTTTCCAATCACCTGAATGCTCATGTTAAATAATACATGTTTCCATTTTGCTTACATTGCCATAACATGATTTAAGCTGGTGCTGAACATCAAGAATATTTTTAGTTATCTACCAGGTAAAATTAGCAATGGAAAGTTAGGTATTTGAAAAGGCAGCAGAATTCTTAGCATGTTTTCCCACTGTATTAAACAACATACAAGTGCATGAAGTCTGACAAGCTGAGTTCCAATGTAAGTAATGGAAAAGGGGAACGTGCACATCAAAACAACTTACAGATATTAATCAGAATAAAACACTGACAGTCTTCCCCTCATCTCTGTCTCACTGATAAATTATTTTGCTATGTGAAAAATACCAAATTAGAAAAAATTCAACACATACAGAATCTCTCTCCCTGTATTTTGAATTAATTATGAAAACAGAATACTGAAAAAGTCAAATGCCCTTCACTGATACGGTAAGGGCAGAATTCAGGGTAATCTACATGGCTGTAATGAATTAAACAAATATCAAAAAGTACATGGAAGTGCTGTAATTGCTTGTATTGTTATCATCTGGTGTGGATGAAAATCTATCGTTTAAACACCTAAAAGGAAGAAGAAATGCATTTTATTTCTTTATTCACTCTAATGCAAAAACTGTGAACTACTACTACAATACACCCTTAAGTAGGCTGTGTGATTTCAAGAGGCCTCTTAAAATTTAATTTTCAAAAGACTAGTCTTCCCTCTTTCCTGAATCTTCCAACACTCCAAAATAACTGACAACACATTCCAGCTTAGAGAAAAAAAATCATACAAAAATACCCTAAGAAATTTCACCAGCTGGTTAAATGCCTTTCTTCACATCTTCACATACGGCAACCAGGTATTCAGAAGAACCCCCCATCCTCAGTTAGAGCAGCTGTCCTTCAGCACAGTGGAATGGAATGATATCCATAGATCCACTTTCATGTAATCACTCTTAGGGCCATGTTTTTTGTGCAGAACTTTGAAAATAATCTATGCTACAATTACTTGCAGGTTCTGAAATCAACTTATAAATGAAGTATTATCAATTCCCTATTTATACAAGATAGAGGGACTTATGAAACTTAATCTGCACTCTGCTCCAAAATGTTCCAGTTCACTCCTATTACCAGACCTAAAACCCAATGCAAATAACTGAATTACCCAGTTACATATTAAATTCCACTTCTAAAACTGCTTGATCCTTGCTCCTTTTGACTGGTTACAGGCAACAACTAAACAATTTTGGTCATTTGTGTATATATCAAGGTAACAGAATAAATTCTGTGATAAAGCTGTCTTCTGTGCCATGAACTGAATTTTTTCAAGTAGGTATCACAGTCCATCTTCAAAATTACTTGGTTCTTGCTCTTATTCCAGTTATCTGCCAAGTGAATGACATCAATGAGTATGGCTTCATGGTATTTTGTACACAGAAGCTTGCTTCACAGGTGCCCTAAGTCAGGTGGAATCACAGCAGCCCTGAAAGCCAAGGCAACTGTCCCTATGGCAGCAAGCCTTCATCCCAGCCTAACTCAGAGCTAGCTGGCCTCAAGTGTAAACAAATACTCCACACATCTGCAAAGCCCGTGCTGCAAGCACTGACTGTTTTGTTTAAGCTCTAACAGGTGTAATGAGCCAATTCCCTATTACAGTAATGATTATTTTTCCTCAAAGATTAATTTTCTGAACAGAGAACATCCAAGCACAGCAAATCATGATACATCATGGGTATTTCCTTCTCCCTGATTAGGACAATGTATTTTTATGGTAAATAGAACCCTTACCTTTTTGCGAACTCCTTCCTGTGTGCTGGACAGCTTGAGGAGAACAGGGGGTAGGAATTTGGAAATAATGTTCTGTAACTGCTCATCTGTTTCTGCATGGCCAAGACGCAAGAACACACGCTCCAACTGATCTGCAATTAATTAAAGGAGAAAAAAAAAAAGGAAAAAGAGAAACTGGTTGAAACTCAAAATTCCTGTAGCAAGATTCCTGTTTTCCTGAACATCCTCTAACTGACTTACAAGAAACGCTGCACAGTGTCATTAGTGTTTTTATATTTCAACAGCACTCATCACAGATTTTTAACACTAAGAAAACCCTTGATTGTAGAAACCAGCCTGATGGCTTCCAGCACCAGCCAGTACTTCACAAGCGTATGGAGACCTCTCCTAGCAAAGACAAAAACAATTAAGGCTGCCTTTTTAAGTACAGTCCATACACCTGAAAGCACAAGAAACAAGCTACAGAGAAAAAATCAGTTTTCTGAAGCTTGAACTGTTCCAGGGTAAATTTGATACTCATAAGTTAGGGTTACAGGAGAATTCGTATGACACCTTGACATGGGCTAATGTGTCCAGCACCTGTCCACTAGGGCACTTAGGTCTCCCAGTAAATCTGAATAAATGTTGGCTCAACCAGTTACTTATTTGTTATAAGTAGCTTATCTGTTTTCAAAAAGACAGCACTATCATCAATAGGAGTAAAAGCACACGCATGAAACGTAGGACACGCTGCTGTCATCCTATTATCACTCCACAAAGTGGTTGGAGTGTTTTAATTCACCTTTCTCTGGCTGGCTGATCTACTCCCCAAATGCAGAAAGGAACAAACAAAAAATCATTTCACAAAAACAGGCAGCACCAAAATCTGCTGTCAATAGCTCAAGCACAAAGGCTGAGCACCGTTTGCTTTTATAAAAACAAGGTTAAAAGTCCTTACTTTAAGGACCAGCATGCAGCTGTCCCAACAGCTACATCACAAGCAAAGCAAAGCCTCCCCAGCAACAGTAGCATTCCCAACAGCTGGACTGAGAAGAGTTCTTGTGCACAGGACCAGCAGCATCTGTTTTTCATCCTGCAGCAATCGAGCCCCAGACCCACAGGCAGCAAGGAGACAATGCTTTTGAAGGACTAAAGGTCTTAAGACATTCTACAAGGAGGAAATTATTTCCCCAAAGACTAATGTAAAGGCATCTATAGCAAGCTGAGATTAGAGGGAGACCTAATAATAAGAGAGAGGGGCCTCCTTCTGCAGAGTAGGATCATTGACCTGGCTGTAAAGGACTACAGTGGGGCAAAAAAAAAAAAAAGAAAAAAGCACTCCTGCATGTCAGCAGTAAAGACTGAGGTGAATGGACATGCTTAGGACCAAAGCAAACAAAAGGGATGTTGAAATGCACACACAGCTCTAACCAGCAAACCTATGATGATTTAGCTTCAGAAGCCTTTACTGTCCTATTTTTAAAACCTGCGCTATCCCTGCATTCATAGCATCGTTCCTCCTCTGCCAGATGCAGATTAAACATAAACACACCACTTCCAAGATTTTATTTTTTGCTGAGCAAATATGACAGGCATCTGAACAGAGGATGATGAAATTTCTACTGTCAAGGAAACTACAAGCTAAAATTCTGCAGCATTTATAATATAAACTGAAGATATGAGTCAATCTCATTTCAGACAGATTTCACAGACCACTCAGGTTGTCAACTAGTCAAGGGCTTTATAATACTTATCTCATGTTTCAATTTTTAAAAAAATAATGACATTTGATTTCTTTTCACCTGCCTTTTTGTGTCATCCTTGCCCCTCCCATCCCAGTGAGCCCTAATTCAAGGACCTCCCCTCACCACCCTAGAGATAGTGAGGGACTATTGAAGTCACATCAAGCAGCTGAAATTACTGAAACAATGAATAAAAAACTATCAAATCTTCCCCCTTGGACCTAGAACTCCAGAAGAACACTGCAGATCCATCATCATCAAGCACTTCATCTGAGAAACTTTATCAACATATTCTTTTACACAGCAGCAGATCAAAAACAAGTGTAATGAAACACAACCAAAGTTAGTTCTAAAGCCATTTGTTGGTAGTCACTGGACTACACACACCTTCTGGAAGGCAGAGAAACCACTTCACATGTGCACTCAGGAAATGCAGCAATGCACTGAATTGCAAGCACCTGCCCCATTTCCAGCTTCCTCCATTACTCTCTTGTTTCAAGCAGCAACCAGAATGGTGTAAATAACAATAATACCAACAACGAGATCAGGAGGACAAAAAGCTACTCCCTTCTTTACACTGCCTCTGAGGTAAGTTTATTACTTTTCTCATATCTCTGCTGCAATGTCAGTTAAGCCCTAATACTGTCATCAGATACTCTTCCCTTAACCACAACAAGACTCTTCAGCAAATTCAAAGATACTGGTCACCTGGATGTAGTTAAGAAACTGGTCAAGAGTTTGTCAGAGCACTCTCCCTTGCTGCTGACGCAGGCTATATCCATAGCAGTGGGACAGGAAAACAAAGAGCTATAAAACCTCCCAAGTATTGTACATCAAACAGTTCCTCCATGGTTTTTATTCTACTAACAATTAAGACCATTTCTCAAGCTGACAGTATTCATTACGGGAAAGCATAAATACTGGAGATTTAAGGCACCGCACACAATGCTCCAGGAACTGTGGATGAAGTATGTGGGTCTCAGATGCTGTGTCCTGTCTTCATGTGTGCTGCAGACCTCCTGGCTGGCATGAGAAAAATGTCCTTCCCCCCTTTATGTCTCTTCACAGCCTCCACTCAGCCTCAACCAGCAAGCCTCAAACAAGACAGTTTGCTCACAACTGGTCTCAATGCCCCACGTCATGCATTTCCAAAGTTTTCAGTATAAAGCTAAAATCCTCTCCATCTGATTTTACAGCCCCTACTGCCAACTAAAAAACAATTACAATTTTAGGAGCTCATCTAATAGTAGAAAAAAGTAAAGCAAGATGTCCAGCTTGCTTCACTACCTACCAAGGAGGGTGGGAGAGGGGTGGAAAGGATAAAAACTGTTTGGAAAAAGCCTTAGCAACTGGAAACCAATTTTAGAAACATCATATGTGTGCCACAGCTATGACGGGTAGCATTTTACTATAGATTAAAAAACACAACACAACAAAGAATAAGGTGCATGAGTAAAAAAATTGGTAAACTTTTAAAATATGTTCAACTAAATCCATGCACATTTGAAAGAGTTATTCATGTATTTTGGCACAATCACTTCTTTTCATGCTGCCATACAGTACTTTCACAAAAAATGCCAATTTTGTGGCACTTTCTTGAGGAAAAAAAAGGTGTTTACAAGAAGACAAAGATAAATACGGAGAATCAAACAAAAGGCATTGCATATGAAGAAGACATTTCCTTTAACTCTATGTGAAAGAAACAATGGGGCAGAAAAGCAAGATATATCTTTGTATCCCTATTTCTAACACCAGTGGCCAATTTGTGTAAACTGACATGGTGTATTTGGAATCTGCAACTCCCAAGTTACCATGGCAATGCAGCTACCTATATGAGAAAATGCATGTTTCACTTCTGGCTCTTTCCAACCTCCATTTAAGATTACAAGAATGAATACAGGTTTCAGCACTTAATCTTGCAAAGACAAAAAAGAAAGGAATCACTTTCAAAATACAGATAATGGATACAAATCATACATAAAAGCTACTTGACAATGAGACACTGTAAGATAACTTCCAAATCCTACAATACCATCCATAAAAGGTTCAGAGTTATTTTAAGTTTTGTTACTTCAGAACTGACCTTGCAGTCACCCAAGGCAACAGTAAAACTCTACAGCCTGCTCATAGACAAAATATGCCCTTTCCTTCCATACAGTATTTGGTAAATATTTGGAGGTCATCTAAGAGAACTGAGAGAAGGACACAAAAAATATAAAAATATGGATAAACAGTGAAATAGCGACCTCAGTATAATCAAGAATTTTAAGAGTTTACCCTCATTATTTTAACTGAAAAAAAAAAAAGAAAAAAAAAAGAAAAAAAAAACAAAACCAGAAAATGCCTGGCCTTACTGAGGTAGCTATGGCACCATTTATCTGTATTTTTACCACAGAAATCTCTCTTCAGCCAAGCACAGTTCTATTTCAAATCAGCTCCTTCTAGCACTTATAGACATTATGTACAGCACAGTTATTCCACACAGACCCCTCAGCAATGCCCATTTGTGTAGTAGAGTATCAAGTAAAACACCCTTCCTTTTATGAAAACTGACTCAAGAAACTGCTGGGGCTAGGTTATGTCAAACTAGCTGTACTTCATAGTTTGACTGTTTAACCACAAAACATCTGAGGAACTAAAAAGAGTGTCTGAGTCCTCTGCAAAACAGAGCAGATCTGTGCATGAAGTCAGAATTTATCTTCTCTTTCCTGAGAACTACCAGTTTGACAGACTGGTGGACCAGCTACCAAATAAGTAACATCTACAATGGTTTCAGTAATTCAGACAAAAAATCCTGCAACCTTGCTCTATTACCTGAACTCTGTAGAAGCATTACATGCACAAGCAGCCCCACACATTTTCTCCAAATGGCCCTACATCAAATAAAGAGCCCTGGGCACAAAAGCGTCTCAACTTCACCTCTTGGATGACCGGGGTAGTTTTATGGACAGGTTCTTGCTAAAGCAAAAGCTCTAACACACCCTTTTGTCTCTCCAGAACTAAGCAATTGCTTCTGCATTATTCCACATACAGAAGAAAGAATTAAGTTCTCATCTGCTGTGCAACTACTAAAATAGGAGTCAAATTCTTGTTCAAATGTTATTAGACTCTGGGAGAAAATATATTTAGTATGATTATAGCAGCAAACAGTGAGTCAGGATTTGCTGGTGCTATTCCTGTCTCTACCAGTAACCCACTGTGTGCCTACAACCAAAAAACTTAAAGGGAGCACTTGTACAAACAGGCCAGTCACCAAGGTGTTTTCCAAGGTTTAACTGGAAAAGGCTTGGAAGGCCTGCTAGAGGGGGGATATATTATGGTTTTTGTCCCATCCTATTCTTTCATTTTATAGAAAAGCTCATGTAAAAGCTTGAACAGTACACCAGAACCCAAATAATTTTCAATATGCCAGGCACAGGTTCTCCATCTGAATGGATGACTACTATTGCTCAAGATTAACTTGCCTCTCTTGCATCTGAACTCTTAGGGTTTCAGGGCAAATTTACTGATTTTGCATTAATTTTTAAACAGACATATTTTATGCTGCCTTCAAACAACCTGTCCTCTAAAATGAGAAGCATCCTGTACACAGCATTTACACAGAGTTTCCATGTTTGACAGGGGTTATAGACGAAAGCTTCCTACAGCCATGTGAATATAAAGCAAGGAAATCTAGTTTTTCAATCTAAAACGAATGATAGTTATTCTTGTTACTTCAGGACTAGTCATCATCCTATAAAAGAAAGTATTTCTTTCCAAATATGCTGAAATTTAATCATTTGAATGTATCAAAAGACAGCAAGCCCACATGGAGACTTAGTTTCCCTCTTGTTCTCTAAAGGAAGTAACTCTTTTTTCCGTTAGCTTTAATTATTTTTTTATTTAAGATTACAGTACTTTCTATTCAGCGACAGAGAGGTACCTCAAAAAAAACAAACTAAAAAAAAAAGAAATTTCCAAAAAGAGGTTCCTCCCCACGCAAAGAAAAAAAGATTTCTAAGCAAACCAATAAAACTCCCTCATTTTTGAAGGTTGCGGTGGTCAAATAACCTAAAAACGTAATTATTAATGTGAATCTCAGTCTAGGGACATTTGTCTTTTTAGCCCAGCTTATGAGAAAAGGCTGTGTAGCAACAGACACACGGCTGAAGACTAATTTTTTCCAGGATCAGATTTGGAGCCTGGAAAGCTAGATTACACACAGTTAAAGGCCAACGAGTTACAAGGAAGAGATCTCACAATGTCTGGTTTTACCAAGGGGAACTACACTAGCATTGTAAAACTAATAACAGAATCTCTTGGATGACAGCAGCTGTGAGAGCTTTCACTATCATCAATTTATCCCAGTTGTCAAAGGAAAAAATAGCTTGGCATTCGGGTCCTCCAGTTCCAGGCTCAGTACAGGATCAAGATTCTTCTCCACTCCACCATGAGACCATGGCTACTTAATAATGGAGATTCCCACCATTATCGTATCGCTCAGCCTAGTTCCAGTAACATCTAACAAAGAGCAGAATTAGGATGCTATCTACACAGAAGCTCACAATCAAAAAACAAAACAAAACAAAAAAACCAAAACCCGAAAAAAACCCGAAAAACCACCAGGAAGAAACAGCACACAGAAATTCTTTAGTACTGAAAGCCAATAGTGCTCGAATATGCTTGAAGTATTTCTTCTGCCCTTCCTCTCTGACGACTGCCAAGTACTATTTCAGGGCAACCAAAGGCCCTCTCATTTGGCTGAGTCATATGCTATCTTGTATTAACTCTTCAAAGATAAGCACCAGCTTTTATGACAGGACAGGAAAAGCAAAGGAAGAAAAACCGCTTTTTTTTGAAGTTCCATAAGCTTCTCCAAAGAGCATCTGATCGCGTGCTTTCCCAGAGTCTCTGAGAAAGGGTTTTGGAGGTAACAAGCAGGCAGGGCCGAGCTCGGCCGTCTCGAATGCTCGGCGGCAGCGGCACCTCTGGTCATGTGCCGAGCGCCGCAGGGGCGGCCGCGTCTTGCTCTCCTACCCACCGCCCGGCACAGCACCTCGGGGGCTGGGGGGACCCGCCCCTGGACGTCCTGGAGCCCTGAGCGTTGTGCTCACACGGCTGCTGTGGTTCAAAGACGGCGGTCGCACAACGCAAGGCGAGAGCACCGACGGGCAGAGACGCTGCCGCTTGTGCCCGTTCAGAAGCGGTAGGCGGAGGCCGCTCCCCCTGCGCCAAGGGGTCCCGACGACGCCAGGCTCCGTCCCGGCCAGGAGCCCCCACCACCTCCCCGCAAGGTCACGCAGCCGGCGTGTCCGCTGAGAGACCGGGGATGCGGGAGGTGCCGCTGCTCCCGGTTTCCGCTTCCCGAGATGGCCTCCCAGGGCCGGTTCGGCCCCGCTGCCGTCACCGCCCGGCCGGGCCGGGGGCCGAGCCCCACCGCAGAGGAGACCCGCTGCGGGGAAACCCCGCGTCGCTCGCCCGCCCGCCAGCCAGCCCCGCTGCGAGTCCCCGCGCCGCGAGCACTTACTGAGCTCGTCCTGGGCGGCCGCGGCCATGTTGCCGGCTGAGGAGGGAGGGGAGGCGGCGAGAGACGCTCCGCGCCTCCCACCCCTCTCCGGCACCGGCACCGGGCCGACGGCCGCCTCTCTCCTCCTCCCCCTCCTCCCTCTCCACCTCTTCCACCCCCTCCCCCTCCTCCTTCTCCTCCTCCTCCTCCTGCTCCCTGCGGCTTCCCTCAACAGTGGTAGCGCCTGCTCTTCTGTCACCTCCAGTTTATATCAAGAAAGAGCCGCCGTCCCCACCACCCGCCCCCGTCACGTACACGGCCCGGCCCGGCCCTGCCGTCGCCGCCCCGCTCGGTAGGCCCCGAGGAGGAGGTTTACGGGGGCAGCACTGACCGGAGTCCGCGCTGACCTCCATGGCGGCCGCGCCGGCACCGCGCTCGGCACGGAGGTGCAGGGACGGGACAGGATGGGAGCGGCGTGGGGCGCCCCCGCGCGGCCGTGGGTGCGCTACCAGCGGGAGGGCGGCGAGCCCCGCCCCCAGTCGGGCACGGCCCCGCCCACTGACCGACATGACCGCGCCCACCGAGCGGCACGGCCACGCCCCCCGCCCCCGGCGCTGCCGAGCCCCCCATACCCTCCAAGGGATAAAGCTGCTCCGTAGAACCCCTCTCCTGCTGTTCTGGGGGTGCTCAGAGAGACCACCGCACTGCGCCTTTGTCCCAAACTCTGCGATGCTACACATGATCTCTGAAAGGAGCATCTTGGCAAGATGCCCCAGCCGAGGCGTCCCTGGGGCAGCTCTAGAAGCAGCCAGCGTGGCGCCCGTTCCCGAGCTCCCTCCCTGCTTCCTGCAGGTGGCACGGGGGCTCACGTCTCCCTGAAGCTCCGGGGCCAGTCCCAAGACAGACCTTAAGTTCTAGTGACAGGTGTCAGAGGACTAGCTTTCTTCTCGAGTCAGGAAAAAAAAAGGTGACAAAAGCTTCTGTGTACCATTCTTGCTATATTTGTGCAATGCCTCTGGCTGAGCTGGAGTTCATCTCCCCCACAGCAGCCCTCACCTTGCTGCACTTTGCATCGATGGCTGGAAAGGTGCTGGTAACACACCAGTGTTTTGGCTCTTGCTGAGCAGTGCTGGCACAGCATCAGCCCTGTCTCTCCAACATTCCTTCCTCCATCAAGGGGGCTGGGGATGGGCAAGATCCTGGGAGGGGACGAAACCAGGCCAGCTGAGCCAAACTGACCAAAGTAAAATTCCGTGGCATATGATGCCAGCTCAGATACAAAAGCTGAGGGAGGAACAAGTGGCATTCACTTTATACAGTTTGCCTTCCAGAGCAACCTCTGTGCATCCTGAAGTCCCACTCCCCAGGAAATGGCCAGACATAACTTGTGGATGGGAAGTAAACAGTAAAATTTTCTTCCTCTTTGCCTGTGCATGCACAAATTTTCACTTTTGCTTTAGTAAACTGTCTGATCTCAACCAGTAAGTCATTTTCCATCTTATTCTCTCTCTTCCATCCACCTGGCAAGGGGAAGTGATAGAGCAGCTTGGTGGTCAACGACCATCAGGTCAATCCACCACAATCTGAGGAGTTGACTCCCAGCCTCCAATGCTGAGAGGCTGGGCTCTAATGAGTTGCAAAGAGGTGGCCTTTTTTTTTTTTTTTTTTTAGGAAGCAGATTTGGGACCCAGCCACAACTGATGGAAATTATAAGCATTTATTAACGCAGAAAGGAGACAGGCAGGGGAGACCAGCCACACAGGAGGCACACTCATTTCTAGCTTTAAGAACAGCAGATGCTCTCTAATGAGCTGAGCATTTTTGTGGTGAATATTTACAGCATCAAGCCCATATCTGCTTTCCTAGGAAAGGTCAAACACTGCGGTGATGTTCCTGCTTGTTCCACCTTAGCAGAGATGTAATCCTCCTCCCCAGGAGAAGTCTTTGGATACAGCATATCACAGGTGGCAGACCTATTGTCGAAGCTACCATTTCAGGGAGCTGTGCATACAGAATCACTCAGAATCACAGAATAGGTCATGCTGGAAGGACATCTGGTCCAACCTCCCTGCTCAAGCAGGACATGATCCTTGAGGACATGGATTGCATCCAGACAGTTCTTTAATCTCTCAGGTGAGGGAGACTCCACAACCTCTTTGGGCAATCTGCTCCAGTGTGCAGCACAGTAAAGAAATTCTTCCTCATGTTCAGGTGGAACCTTGTCACCCTCCCTTGGGATACTTCTAGACAAAGATGAGGTCACCTATCAAAGTTGTGTCCTTGGGCAGCAGCAGGAATGCTCCCCATGATTCCACGCCATAGAAGAGACGCACAGGACAGTTCCCAAAATGGGACTGCCAGCTAAATTGCGTTGGACCCCACATGACAGGTGGTCAGACCCTGAGATCCTGCCAGGAGCAAACATAAACCACGTACAGGCTCAGGAAGTACTTAAAAGGTACTGGAAGTATAACACAATCATTGGGGTTGGAAGTGACCTCTGGAGATCATCTATTCAAACCCCCCTGCCAAGGCAAGGGTCCCCTACAGCAGGTGACACAAGATCGTGTCCAGGTGGGTTTTGAATACCCCCAGGCAGGGAGATGACGACTTCCCTGAGCAGCCTGCTCCAGTGCTCTGCCACCTTCGGTGTACAGAAGTTCTTCCTCATGCCGAGGCGAAACTTCTTGTGTTTATGGTCTTTGGTCCTCATACTATCGCTGGGCACCACTGAAAAGTCTGGCACCACCCTCTCAATACCCTTCTTTGAGACACTTATATGCATTAATGAGATCCTCTCTCAGTCGTCTCTTCTCCAGACTGAACAGGCCCAGCTACTGCAGTCTCTTCTCATGAGAGAGCTGCTCCAGACCCCAGATCACCTTTGTGGCCTCCTCTGGACCTCTTCCAGTACCTCCGTGTTTTTCCTGAGCTGTGCAGCTCAGAGTTGAACACAGCAGTTCAGATACCGCCTCGCTAGGGCAGACTACAGGGGCAGGATCACCTCATCGACCCGCTGGCAGCGCTCTTCCGAACGCATCCCAGGATTCCGCTGGCGTGGGTGCAACGCGAGGGCACACCGCCGGCTGCAAGAACGGGACGGCAGCAGCCGGTGACAAACCGGGGACAAAGGACCTGCGCTGGTGCTCGGCTCGTCGAGCAGGCCGCGCTGCCTCTCTCCGCCGCCCCCGAGCGCGGGCTCTGCCGTGACCCGCCCCCTGTCGCGCCCCCGCCCTCCCGCGCCGGCCCCGCCGCCGGCCGCGCGCACGGCACGGAGCGCGGCCCGGCCCCGGCGGCGGCGGCGGCGGCGGCGGCGGTGAAATGGCGGCGGCGGCGGCGGTGCGGTGTCCGGGCGGGCGGTGGGCGCTGTGCTTGTGCCTGTGCGCGGCGCTGCTGCCGCGGCCGGCGAGGGGCCTCACCGACCGCCTCTACTGCGGCCGCCGAGTCTGCTACGAGGTGCTGGGCGTCAGCCGGCAGGCCAGCAAGGCGGAGATCGCCCGCGCCTACCGGCAGCTCGCCCGGCAGTACCACCCCGACCGCTACCGCGGGGAGCCCGCGGGCGGCGAGGGCGGCGGGGCGCAGGCGGCCCACGAGAAGTTCCTGCTCATCGCCGCCGCCTACGAGACCCTCAAGGTGAGAGAGCGGGACCGCCGCCGCGGCCGGAGCCGCTCCGGTAAGCAGTCAGGGAGGGGAGGAGAAACACCCCGAAAAATCCTCCTTCCGTGGGCAGCCCGAGAGTGCTGGAAGGAGGATGGAGTGCTCTTGAAAATCCTTCTGTGTCTAGAATTCGTTCTTTTAAAATTGATGTTATTTTATTTTATTTTATTTATTTATTTATAACGAACCGTCCGGGCTTTATCTTGGAGGTGTACCTTTAAAAGTAGCAGTGGCTCGAGTAGCATATGGGATCTGTAAGGGAAGGCTTCTCAGGGCAAAGCATGTGTGACTTGGCAAAGATGGAACCCAGGAATGGAAGAAGGAGACCTGTAAGTGTTTTAAGGCTACGAGGGGTTAGAAAAGGGAACTTTTTTTTTTTTTTTTCCCCCAGGGTGGGAAGGGGGACGGAGTTTGAAAGGAATGCAGTTGATCCTGGCAAAATTAAATTTCCCATCCCGCAATTATATGGAGGAAAATGATGAAAAACTCAGAGAATATGAGAACAATGAGGTTTTGAATTGGCCTTCCATTGGACAGATTCCATAGCCCTGTAAACTAATTCCTTTAAGTTTTGTAAAACAATCTCCTAATAGGTTCTTCATCTGAAAATCTTTTCCTGAGCAATACTTATTAACTCTAGTCCATCTGGAATTCCCATTCTGAAGTTAAACAACTCACTCCATGGATTTTAGTTGCTTGTCTGTTTTCTAGTTTTAAATGCCTTTGCACAGTACCTGCTTATTCATTTTAAGTCTAAACGCGTCATATATATATGGGCAGATAAGTGTGAGAACAAATTCATTGAGAATATAAGAAAAGGACAAATTTCCTCTGTTTCATGCTCACTTGGGCTGTGGCCAGTTTTACAGCAGCACGCTTAATGAGAAGTAAAGCACAGATACAACAGAGCAAGTGAAAGCAGGAATTTAAACCTGAATGAGTTTTTCATCTCATCCTGCAGGATGAAGAAACACGTAAAGACTATGACTACATGCTGGATCATCCTGAGGAGTATTACAGGCATTATTACCACTACTACAGCAGGAGACTGGCTCCTAAAGTAGATGTCACAATAGTGATCCTAGTTACAGTGTGTGCCATCTCTGTGTTTCAGGTAAAATTTCATGTTTACATCATACTGTGAATTTCTGAACAAGAAGAGAAGTAGTGGCAGTATTAAATGTGCCATTTAATAAAAAGTGTCTGTGAGGAGCCCTGTTCCTGTGTGCTGTGGTCTGGTTCTGTATGGTGTTCATAAAAATCCTGAAGTCAGGAGGTACTTAGCAGATTTTTGACTGCCCTTGGTGCCTTGAACAAAGGTAGATATTAGTTTATTTTCATTTTCTTTGAGACAAGAATCTTTTCTGCATCTTTTCTGAACAGTTTACTTGGTTCTTCCTGGCAGGCTCAGAGTAGCTCAGGCAGGACTAGTGCCCCAAATAATGTGTGTCTGCCAAGATGCATAAGTAAATTTTTAAAAAAATGGATTAGTAGCAAACTGAATTCAAGACTTATTTCAGATGATAGGAGTGAGTATCAGGAGTTTACTAGTGTGTGAATCTTGCATTGTGGTATATTTTAAACACCACATGGATGAAGTAATGAGAGAAGCATTCAGTTCAGCAGAGTTTACTCTGAAGGTGGTAAATCTAAGGCAAGAAAACCCTCTGTGTTTTAAATGAAAAAACTTGTGCTGTTGCTGACAAGAGGATAAAAATGCATAACTTCTCTTTAGGATCTTTTAAATCACTGGTTCAAAACATCATTAGAAATACCCAAGAAGTTTAAGAGATGTAGACACAGATTATGCTGTGGTGCAGGTAGCTCAGTGTTTAGTGGGATATTGGAAGTTGGAATAAAAAGTATGTTGATCAGAATTTGATAATTTGGAATAATAAATTCTAATGTCATACTCAACCAAACACTTAACTTTTCTCCAGTTCCGATGCCAAAGTTTCATTTCATGTCTTATTTCTCATTTTGTGTGTAAGTGCAGACACTTTCCTGGAGTCCAGCTAAGTTCTAAATTCAGTGTAAGCATCTCTGTAAACTGGTTTTCCCATGATGCTTTCTGTTGTTTCTGTTTTTTGGCCTTTGCTAGGGTTGTATAGTGGGTTTATGTCTGCGCTTTGTCTTGATAAATGGTGTGAGATGTGTCATTGTTAAAAAAGTTTCATCAGTGAGACATGCTTTTTTGTCCCAAGAATGAAAGTGAGCTGCTGACTTTTCCTCTCTTGTGCCTATCTAGTTTCTAACATGTTTTCCATGCCTCATCTTAGGTCATTTACAAGACACTAGATGGGTACAACATCAGCTCTCAACTAGTCCTTGTGCTGCTTCTGTCTTCAGAAGGAAGCATTCTCAGGGTTGCACTGTACAGGGCTAGGAGCTGGACTTGATGATCCTTGTGGGTCTCTTCCAATTCAGGATGTTCTATGATTCTGTGTTACTCAAATACTCAAGCAATATTTTTCTCTGGTTTGTTGTTTGGGAGCTTTTGTCCCCACTCCCTTGAAATCCAGAAGGCAGCTAGAGATCAGAGAGGTATGTTGGGTCTTGCAAAGTGGACACTGCCAGACTGATGAGACTGTCATACTTAATCTGTGTTCAGTGAACTGTTTTAAATGGGTAAAAAATTTTATACTAAAATATAAAATAGTTTGTATAGTAGCTCCTATATTTATAAATATAAGAAGGGGGGCTTTTGTGAATGGCTGGCACAGCCTGGTATTAACTTGATTGCCATCTGCTCAAGAACAAAACTGTTCAGAACATGTCTGCTTGGCCTTCCTTGGCATCATAAATTGCTGTCATATACATTTCTATACATTCATTTCCCAGGTGCTTCACTGAGTCTGGAAGGATGATTGTAGCTCCTATGATATCACGGAAGTACTGTTAGCTTCATTTTTTGCCCTTACTTTAATGTAACTGTGATTAAAAATGTGTGACAGCATTACTTTTTTCCTGGCAAACCCCCAAATAGGAATGTGTCTATATTAAAACAAGGTTTTTATGTTTACTGTTCTTAAATTACAGTTCTTCAGCTGGTGGAGTAGTTACAATGAAGCTATCAACTACTTAGCATCTGTGCCAAAATACCGTATACAAGCTACTGAGATTGCCAGGCAACAAGGTTTACTCAACAAGACTAAAGAAAAAGGCAAGAACAGGCGGTCTAAAGAAGAAATTCGTGAAGAGGAGGAAGAAATTATCAAAGACATTATTAAAAATAAAATAGATATAAAGGGTGGTTATCAGAAGCCCAAAATATATGATATCCTTCTATTTCAGATCCTTCTTGCTCCTTTTTACTGGTGCAAGTACATAGTTTGGTACTGTTGGTGGATTTATTGTTTCACTATTAAAGGGCAAGAGTATGGTGTGGAAGAGAAGTTGTATATCATACGAAGGTACATGAAAATGTCTCAGTCTCAGTTTGACAGCCTGGAAGATCATCAAAAGGAGACCTTTCTTGAACGGCAACTATGGATACGAGAAAACTATGAGGTGGGTAGCGATACTGAAATCTGCCAGGAAATGAACTTTCTAACACAATTGGAAGCATTAGAAAGCAGGCACTCTTTATTACAGCTCTGGACACACCCAAAGCATGTATCCTCAAATAATGTATAATCAAATATGTGCTGTGAAAATTTACAGTGGGGTATTTATTCTGTCATGATCATACATATTCATTAGAATAGACTTCCTAGCTAATACATAAACATCACTTTTCTTAGAGCTAATTTGCATGTATCTGACTCCTGGAAGTCCTTTTATGGTTCTAGAGGGCTGTCTGAAGGGGTCTGCAGTGCTTGTATTGGCTGAGTGCTTCAATATTGCAGGTGACCTTTTCTTGAACTTTTTCTTTGGGCCTGTTGCTGTTGCTTCTTTTTACATGCCAAAAACATCCCTGTATTCCTTATTATCTGTTCATCCACTCGTTCCAGTTACTTTTACATACATTTATCTTTTTTTTTTTGCTAATTAGTCTTTAAGGTCTATCCAACAGCTTCAGGAAAACTGGAAACTGGAAATTTCTCTTCTCTTCTCTGTTATTTATCAGTAGCCCCTGTGGAAAAACTAATGTTAGTTATCCAGCACTCCCAGTACAGTAATAACAGTGTGCTATTATAGTAGGTTGAAGACTATTGTCTGCTCTCCAAACGGTAATAATTTGTAATAAGAATTACCCATTCTGTCTGAAACTCCTATTTCATCAGTCTTCTAAGCTGTTAATTCCTGGCTCAGGGGGTTTTAATTGTTTGTTAGTTTTTATTTTGGTTTTCCCATCTGTTCTTTGGTAGTTCTTTGTCCTGTGTGAGTCATGGACTGTTCTTGAAGTGCTGTATACCTATTCAAGTAAGGATGGCATAAAAACCACCATTAGGCATAACTTCTACTCTTGCCATGGACAGATTAAAAAAATCAGTAATCAACACTACATAGTCATTGTATAATTTTTTTAAATTCTGTGAGAGAAAAGGAACATCAGCCACAGCATGGAATTTGCACTCCAGAATTACTTGGGATGCTGAGGTTGATGCATGGCAGGTTGATAAAACCCTTCTGTTGTTCCACAGAGGTGGTTCTGTGGGCCCTTTGGATGTGAGGTTTCTAAAGAAAAACATGAGAATATGAACTCAGTCTTAAGGGGAAAAGGAGGTGGTGCTGCTGTTCTGCATATGCTGGGAAAAGAGATGGGATGGCAGGACACCAAAGATAAGAGAATGTTTCTTCACCCTCAGACAGGGGTGGATTACTCTACAAACTTGTGGAGGAAAATAGTAAAATAGGTGTTAATGTAAGGAAAGGTTTAGCTGCCATGTTCAGTTAGGATGGGTCTGCTAGAAAGCAGTCTGGAAGTCCAAAGACTGAGTAATGCTGCTAGTTAAAGCAGATGTTACTATGGAAAAAGATTGGATGGATATCCTGTAGTAGAGAAAAAAACGCCCTGGTTTCTTACCCATTCAGTTTTTAACTGAGGATGTTTCGGTCACTGAGTGTGAAAGGGCTATATTGGCCACAAGTCTTTTTAGCTCACACTTATCTCCAGCAGTTGATTTTCCCTGATGAACACTTGACAGCTGCCCCTGTATGGTAATATTTATCCAACATATTTTGCAGCTTTGTAACTTTCTGAAAAGGAAATGGTCTTTGTAGATAATTGCTTTATTCCGTTTTTACCTAGTCTCTTGAACGCATTAAAGTTTTCAGTGTCTGCTGTGCCATCTGGTGATGAGTTCATCCATACTTGTAGAAGGTGGTGGAAGAGGATTTTTTTTAAGTCACTGGGACTCCTGCTCATTCCAGTATTACTGGAAATGGAGAATAATCATGCTTTATTCTGTTCTTGTACTGGCTTGTACTTCTATGTAGCACTGCCATATCCTTACTTGAAACACAGTCATGTATTTTCTAGTCTGAAAAATAACACTATAGTGTTTCTCCCCAAAAGCTTGTCTGTTCCTTCATCACTGGAGATGTGTATCTACGTACTCTCCAGTTTTCCAGTGTTGTTTTAGGATGGGAAAGGCCAGGAATTCAATACATAGGTGCATCATAGAGCTCCACAATATTTGTACTGTTTCCTAATGATTCTTAAAACCTTTATGATCACTGAGCATTGAGTTTGTGTTGTCATGCAGCCATATATAACATAGTATTTTTAAAATCTTGTTTGCGGACTTGTTAGCAGAACTCTAAATTTAATTGGTGTTTGAGTCAGACTAAGTCATGTGACTCTGAGATATTTCTTGACAGAATATAATTGTTTATCTTTTAGTACTATAAAGATGCAGAGATATTTGAGATATTCTCAACTTTGCTGAGAACCTTTCTTGGGAACAAAAAGTTCCATAGTGGTATTCTGTTAGATGATAACTTTGAAAAGGGAGAACAGCTAAAATGAGGAGCTGAACAGTTTCATTGAACAGTATATATGCTGAGAGGGACTTACAAGGTTAACTTTGTAGAACATTATCTGTTGCTTAGTGTGTATTTTCTTTTGTTGAATTCGTTGAGCATCTATTTCTCTAGGAGAAAAAAATAAAAATGTTACGGGGCTTACAGTTCTGATCTCAGCAAAAGCACAGAGCATCTTGGGCAGCAAGAGACTCTTGGGCTGCAGGTGCTCCAGTGCTTTCTGTTGGTCAAGGTCTGCTTTTGCACTGCAAGCCAGTCTTCTGTAAGAACAATAGGGTGGCAAATGATTGAATTATAAACACACCCCACTTGAGGCTCAGTTAAGCTGTTTCTCCATTCTTAATTAGAAACTTCTGTCTGTCTTGCCAGGTGTATAAACGAGAACAAGAGGAGGAGCTAAAGAAGAAGATGGCCATGGATCCCCGATGGAAGAGATACCGGCGGTGGATGAAAAATGAAGGACCTGGAAGACTGACTTTTATTGATGATTGAAAGTTGCTGAATGAAATGTGTGTTGTTGCTGAAAGTGATTTGCAAAACTTTTCATTACATCATTCAGAGTTTTGTCTGCTGTGGCTTAGCAGTGATCTAAAACTCAGGAACTACTACATCAGGCTGAAGCATAATACAGGTTTACCATTTTTATAAATCAGACCTATTAAACAGGTGTAGCCTAATGTATATATACCATTTACTTGGGGATATCAGTGTGGAATTCATTATTCCAAGCAATGTATTTTTGCTAGATACTTCATCATCTATGAAACCATAATTCTAGTCTTTCTGAAAATGTTAGTTCAAACCTTGACAAGTTCCAGTTTTCCTCTTTAAATTGAAGGGTTCTTCAGTGGAAACTGAAAATGCTTGTAAAGGATTCCGAAGCAAGGACCATTTTCTGTTTTCCTCTCTTTCCCCCTACTATTCAATCTAATTTCTAAGATGCCAAATTGTTTTTTTTTTTCCATGTAAACAATATGGGGATTATACAAGACTACTGCTACTCCTGCTTCACTTGGAAATGGATTTTATTCTTTATGGGAATAAATGATGCATGATTGATCATCATTGTGATGCAAGCAAGCCTTAATTCTTTGTTCTACAGAGTAATTCATGAAGCAGTATGCTTGGATATTTTGTGGTTTTTCATCTTGTACATTGGATTATACCTGCTTTTTCAGAACAAGTATACTAGTGAATATTAGTCTATTAAATGTGACGTTTCTTTCACCAAAGTATTGGTTAAAGGGAGAAATGACCCTTTTGTTTAAAAGGGCAATTTTGATGCCTTATGTAAATAAAAGTTTATACATACAGACAATTAGTTTCAAATTCTAAATCTTAAATATTCATTACATTTATCTCTTCTGATCAGACCTCTGAGTACTTAGAATAAATAATGCATAACAGCAGTCTGTGGTTTGCTCTGTAACAGCCCAGGTCAGAGAGTTTCTGTGATTTGCTGGTTAAAGGGAGTCTGCTGCCTTACTCCTCTTCAGTAATTTTACTGAGGAAGGAAAGATGAGAGCATAGTCTTTCTCCGATCATCACACCTGTAAAAGTGAGTTCTGTATAAGGAAACTGCTGAAAACAGTGCCTTGTTAGCTGCCTTCTGTGGAGATTGGTTCTGGGAGTGCAGGTTTTGAACTTGCTTCTCCTGACCTTTTGCACATTTTTGAAATGTTGTTCCAGTTTTCTGTTTAAAATAATACACTCAAAACCGTATATTGTAGTTTTTTGCCTAGCTGGAGATGAAACACCTCATATCCACTTGTTCAACTCCCCACTCTTTTCCCCTCACCCTGGTAGAATGGGGACAAGAATCAAAGCAAAACTTGTATGTTGAGATAAGAACAGTTTAATAACTGAAAATAAAGTAAAATACAGTAAGAATGGGAAATAATAAAAAAAACACAAACAAGTGATGCACGATGCAGTTGCTTACCAGGCACTGACCGATACCAGACTCCCCTTCCTGTACCCGGATCCACTGGTCTTCTGGATAGCCTTCCAGTTTATATATCAGGCATGATGTTCTCTGGTGTGGAGTATCCCTTTGGCCAGTTTAGGTCACTTATCCCTCCCAGATCGTTTTTTTTGGTGTATCTTCTCACTGGCAGAGCATGAGACAAGGTGGGAAAAGTCCTTGACTTCAGATAAGCACAATTTAGCAAAACCCAAAACATCACTTCGTTGTCAACACCATTCTCATTCTAAATCTGAAACAGCACTGTAACAGCCACTGAGAAGAAATTACCCTAAGCTGTAACCAGGACAATACCCACCACTTAATCCATATCACCTTTGTCATGCTAAGTTTCACACTCCCCAGTATCCCATCACCTTCCCTTCCTGTGTTGATAGATACACAAACATCATTCTTTTAGTCAATGGAACGCTCTATTAAGTGTTCATAAAACATCCACACAATTAAAAAAACAAGTTTGTTGAATTAATTTAGTCCACGACTTTGGCCTTCATCTTTGGTAACAGTCTTTGAAGCAGAAAAGATGGTGTGAGGTGTTAGATTGTTGCATGCTGCACATTTGAGCCAGTTCTGATGCCAGTACTGCTGCACTTGATCAGTTTTATCCAAGTTCATTCTCTGTGAGTGCAATAATCAGAGGGGAGTCAGGCTCAGGTCCCCAGAGCAGTTGTTAGGATCGATGCTGTGAAGTGACACACACACAGCTATTATTGCCACTTCTACACACAGAAGTGGCAATAGAGTGTTGCATAGTGATGAGCATCATACAGTTTAATTCACTGGCTATTTTCACCTAAAATCAAATCACCTTGAGGCACACACAGAGCTTCCCCATCCTCCAACACTACACACCAAGGGCACCTGGGACCTTGAGAAAAAGCAATCCTGCAGATGGGTTTGCCTTTGCCTGGGGCAGGAATATCCCAGACTCTTTTCCCCAGCATGTTTTTAGTATACACTACAGGTAATTTATCCCCTTCTACCCTACATAAGAACTTTGGGCAGGGCCAGCCTGGTTGGCAGATCCTCTGGTATCTAACCAGGTGGCCTTTGCTAAATGTGTATCCCAACATTTGAATGTCCCACCACTCATTGCTCTCAGTGTAGTCTTTAGCAGTCCATTACATTATTCGTTCTTTCCAGGTTGGTGCACGGTAGGGAATGATACATCCACTCAGTGCCATGTTCTTTGCCCCAAAACTATGAGGATGTTTAGGAAGGAAGTTCCATTGTCTGATTCAGATCTTTCTGGGGTGCCATGTTGCCACAGGGCTAGCTTTTCCAGGCCCAGGATGGTGTTCCAGGCAGTGGCGTGAGGCACAGGGCATGTCCCCAGCTATCCGGTGTCTGATTCCACCACTGTTAGCACATGGCACTTGCCATTACTGATTTGGAGGGATGTGATAGGTCAATCTACCAGGAGTCCCCATATTTATATTTCAGCCATCATACTCCATACCAAAAAGGCTTTAACTGCTTGGCCTGCTTTATGGCAGCTCATGTTTCACATTCATGGATAACCTGTGAGATAGTGTCCTTGGTTAAGTCCATCTCTCAGTCCCAAGTACACTGCTATGTTGCATCTCTTCCTTGGTGTCCCAAAGTGTCATGGGGAGAAAACTAGAAATAATTTACCCTTGAGCTGCCAGTCTAGGACCACTGAGACTCCTGAGTCCTGGAAGCCTGGTCCACCTACTGGTTATTCTGATGTTCTCCAGTGGCACCAGAAGGAGGGGTAATATGTGCTGGAGAGGCCCCACTATGTAACAAATTACCAGAAAGGAAGGAGCAATATGCCTTTTACATTTGGGTCCTTACTGTCTTTTGGGAAAGCACCAGGGATGGAAATCAGCTGTATGGAGTCCCCCACAGTAAGTTACAGAAACTGCTGAAGGAGAATACCGTGCTTGGGTATGTGAGGTACCTTCACAACCAGGCTCTCCATCCAGGCAGCAATATCTTGCCACAATGCAGCAGCCCAAATGTGTTTACCTCTATACTGCCAAGTATTCTGCTTCCTTTACTGCAAGGCCATTGGCCATTTCTCTCTTTCAGCAGTGTCTGAGGCCAGCTTCCTGGCTTTCACCTCTGCAAACTGACTCAATTCACCTCCTTCATCAGTTTCTGTGGCTTGTTTTGGGGGACTCCATGCAGCTGCTTTCCACCTCTGGTGCTTTCCCACAAGACAGCAAGGACCCAAATGAAAAAGGCATATTGCTCCTTCCTTTCTGGTAATTTATTACATAGTGGGCCCTCTCCAGCACATATTACCTCTCCTTCAGGTGACATTCCAAAATCTTTGCCTTCTGGTCAGTCCATGATCTTTTCTAAGATTCCTGGATGATGAAGTTTTCCTATTCAAGTTTGTTGTGCAACCAGCGCAACCCACTTACTCCAGGTAGCATTGGTTGCATGGTGTTTAGAGGAGATCCTCCCACTGAACATTCAGCCCATCACAGACAACCAGCAAACCAGGAGGAGCTGAGCTTCAGTACCAATCACCTCTGAACTGGCTTGGACACCATAAGCTTTAGTTGGAATAAAGTAGGCTTCAGACCCTTTGTATGCCCAGTTTCAAAAACCTAAGGGTCAACCTCAATCCTCACCTGGTGCTTTCTGTCAGAGGCTCCAGGAAGAACCGCTCTCTTCAGCTACAGTATTAGGGACATTTTTTACATCTTGCCCTATTCAGACTGGCCCAAGAGATACACCATGAATTATCTCCTGTTTGATTTATTCAAAGGCTTTTTGCTGCTCAGGGCACCATTCAAAATAATTCTTCTTCTGTGTCACTTGCTAGAGGGAGCTTACAATCAGACTAATTTGAAATGTCCATTCTCCAAAATCTCACAGTGCCTAAAAAAATTGGTGTTTATTTCTAGTTAGCTGGTGGGCACCACACTTATTAATCATGCCCATTGGGATCTGGTGATGTCCATCTTGCCATTTCATTCCTCAAAATTTCATGTCCTATGCAGGTCCCTTTACCTTACTTTGATTTATGGAAAAAATGGGGTTTAGAAGGATTTGGATTATTTTCTTTTATTCCACAAAACTTCACCTGCTGTGTTGCTCCATACAATGATGCTATCAATATATTCCAGGTGTTCTGGAGCTTCACCCTGCCCCAGTGCAGTGTGGATCAGTCCATCAGCAGATGGTGAGCTGTGTTTTCACCCCCGGCACAGTCAATTCCAGCTCTACTGGACATCCCTCCAAGTGAAAACAAACTGTGGCCTGCCTGCTGCTGCCAAAGGGATTGAGAAAAACACATCAGCAATGTCAGTGGTGGCACCACTGGGCTGCCTTTGGCTCATGTTCACACTGAAGCTCCAGAATGTTGGGTGTGGCAGCACCCAGAGGTGGCATTCATCCAGGCCATGAAAATCTACTCAGTCCCTATCCCCTTAGACTCACACTCGCCATAAGGGGCTGTCCAAGGGTAAGCAGCTCCTGCTGGTCACCCCTTGGCTCCCCAGGCAGCAAACCACCCCACGGGGAGGAGTTACAGAGTCTTGGCTGGAGACTCTTATTACCTCCTGTGCACCATTGTGGCAGTGACTGGCACCTGCTGCTCTTCAGCCTCCAGCAACCCCACATCAGAGGAGTCCTCTGAGGGACCAGGCAAGGTAGACAAATGCCTCATTTCCTCTTCCTCTGGGGAAGTTTTACCAGAAGCCTACCGTCCCTCTTGGATCTCTGAAATATCATGTCTTGGCACAGTCTAGTCCAAGGATGCATGGAGCCTCTGGTTCAGGCACACCAGGGTGCTTGTGCCTCTAATTCCCAGTCAGACTAATCTTAGCTTCCAACAGAGTCAGCTGTTTGGACTCCCCTGTCACTCCAGAAATACAAATGGATTCTGTCCCTATGTAGCTTGATGGCATTAGGATACAATGTGCACCAGTGGCTACCAAAGCCTTGTAATCCTGTGGGGCTGCTGTGCCAGGCCTTTGAATCCACACGGTCCAGTAAACCTAGTTAGCCCTCTCCTCCACCTGGCTAGAGGCAGGGCCCCTCTAATACTGATTTCAAGGTTACCCACTAACACCTTGTAGAAATGGATTAGACCTTATCTCCATAGGGTCAGTAATATGATCAGACTTTCCAGTCTGCCTGGAAAACTGTCTGCTGGAGATTGGAGCACCAATCTCCTTGGAAAAAAAATTGCACCATGGCTGTTTCCCCCCGCAATTCCCGTATCTGTGCATCTAGGATCAAGGTGGATTGTTCATTCCACTTCCTCATATCCTCTCCATGGTCCTGCTGGTAAAACCACAGGGTACCCCATGGTGTGTACCTTCTATATCCTCTCTCTTAACCAAGAGGACACATACTGTCAGTTGTAGAAATAGGGGGCTGTGGAGGAAGCCCAGCCTGACAGGAATCCTCCCTGGAGATCTGTCCCCTAAGAAAAGACAAAACCACCTAGTCATGGTGACTAAGCTGTGGACCCCTTCCTGCTTCAGGACCCCATGTTATCTCCCTGTTAAGTATTGGTCATCTTAGCCCGGTCTCAGACTGTTGGTCCCCTCCTAGATTCTCCCCTTCCCTATCAAAACACCAGCTTTTGCCCAGTTCAGGGTTAGACCATCACTGGCCCCCTTCACTGAAGCCTGCACTAAAGACTTTCTGTGGAATGCCATATGATCTTCCCATCTCTTCTCTGTGTCGGCTGGAGTAACCCCTGAACGGAGCCGGCAGGGCTGAACAGAGCTGATCACAGAGCAGCAATCACTTGTAAAAGAGCTGGGCACCTTAAGCCTTTTCCCATGCTCCTAAGGGTTACCCCTGGCTGGAGACTGCCTGGAAACCCTGGATGGCAGCTCTCCCCCAGGACATCTATCTGTCTATCTGGGCTTGTTGCTGGCAGAAGCTGGGGTTGGACAGGCCCTCAGGCTCCAGCTGCAACAGGGGGCCCTGCAGGTGAGGAGTAGGACTCTGAAATGCTGAAAAGCTTGAGTCAGTTTATCTACCAGTTTATCTGATAGCTTTTCCACAGCTGCAGTGGCGGGAGAAGAAATACTGTCTTTGTATTCCTGGGTATGAAAAATCACCTTCTGTTGGTTGTGCATCATCTTTAGAAACAATAGTTGACAAGGGGCTGGCATGTGCTGTTGGCACTCCCTGTAAAAAATTTTTACCATGAATCATTGATGTAAGACATCACTTGGACCTGGGGGGAGCTGTGCATTGTCTAGGTCAAAATATATAATTTCTCATATGGATAATTCCCTCAGGTATTTAATACCTTTCTCTATTGAAGCCCATTTGCTTAATTTACATGGAATATCTTCTTTATAGGGACACCTTGCTCTCACACTTGATAAGAGTCAGCTCCACAGACAAAGGGCTTGTATCTTTTTTCACATTGCTTTGTCAGTGGCTGGTTTCTCAGCAGAGTGATCCCAGCTCCCTGCCTTCCTTACTCTTTTAATGCCACACTGCTGGCTCTGTTGTGCCAGCACTGGAGGAGCCAGGTGATTATACACTCACCTGGACAATGACTGAAATCTTCTCATATCTCCCAGCTCACTCAGGAAAAGGGATAAAGTTGTGGCTGGCTCTTCTGTTTCCTCTTCCAGTTCCTGTGATGGCCTTGATGATGGCTCTGTAATTCACCCTTGTGATGGTACTGCTTCTTTGTCCTCTTTATTCTTCCTGTCCTCCTTGACTCTTTTTGCTAAAGGTTTTTTACAGAGTGACTTTCATGCACTTTTCTTCTGCTTCTCTACAGGGGTAATTGACACTGGCACCTGCAGATTCTGTTTCAGTGGTTTCAGTGGCAGTTCCTGTCACTGGGATTGGAGCAGCTGCAGTGTCTCTCAGTGGCTGGAGCAGCTGCACGCCCAATTTTCATCTCATTGTCAGATTCAGAGATCTTCTTTTCCCCCTGAAAATACTAAGCAGAGTTGACCACAGCTTAATAAGCCTGGGCCAGGCCACAACATGTTGCAGTGGTCTAGATCCTCTCTGGGCTGTCAGGGTGACAGCACACTTTTAAGAAGTAGTTTACTAGTTTTTCTGGATTCTGTACTTGCTCAGGGGTAAGGCAGGAACATCTTGAAGGTGCCCACTGCCCTATGTACTTGCTCATAAAATCCCACACACCCTGACACTCCAAACTATTCAGCTGTTCTGGTAAAAGCTAGGGTAGAGTTAATTTCTTTTCAGTGGCTGTTACACTGCTGTGTTCTGGAGTTAGAATATCATTCAGCAAGTGGTGAGCAATTGCATTGTAGATAACTTTTTTGTTTTCTTTTTATTATCAGTATTATTATTTCCCATTATTATTGTATTTTACTTTATTTTCAATTTTTAAGCTGTTCTCATTTCGACATACAAATTTTACTCGGATCATTCTCCCCATTGTACAGGGTTGGAGGTGGAGAAGAGGGGGTGGAGTTGAGCAAGTGGTTAATTTCCATCTGGCCTTAAACCACAACAGTCCTTTTGGCATGGACCCAAAAGGTTGATAAAAGAACAGGTCTGACCAAAGTTTGTTAAAAGAAAACTGTTATAAACATTAATTGTAGTAGTTTAACAGTTGCTAGTTACAATGTGGACTTATTTCCTCTCATATTTGTAACATTTTGTTTGTACTGTACCAGCCATACTTGCAGTACTTGATCTCTGTGGTGTATTTTGTAGGATGGGACTATGATATGACAGTGCCTCTGGCCAGGACACCAGTCAGGTGTACGTATTTAGCATTGCAGGCACCTCTATTCTCTACCGTGAATGATTAATTATCTTTGTATTTTTCTCCTCAGAGGAACAACCTAAGTGGGGACACCTTCATTTTTTTTACTCTCTCCTTTTTTCCTTTCTAGCCCTCCAGGATGGTTATAGTAGTCAAGAATTTTTAGGATTTTGAATATCCTTTGATTATTTTTGAAACTCAAAAAAAAACCAACTTGTCTTTTTACTAGGAGCCAGCACGTTGTTGCCAATGGCTCAAGTCTTCTTTAACACCAGATAAAAAATTGAGAATGTTACCCAGAGATCTGCCTGAAAGGTGGACAGTTTAGAGTGGTAGGAAGGAGAGCTGAATTAAAATTTGTATGTTGAGATAAGAACAATTTGATAATTGAAAATAAAATAAAATAATACAACAGTGATAACAAAAAGGGAAAAAAGCAAGTGATGCACAATGCAATTGCTTACCACCCACTGTCTGACACAAGAGGCCCCTTCTCAAACTCAGATTGATTACTCCAGTTATCAATCACCAGTTTAGGTACTGGGCAGGACATTCTATGGCGTGGAATATCCCTGTGATCAGTTTCAATCATCTGTCCCTGCTATGCTCCCTCCCAGTAGGGGAGAGCATGAGAAAAGGAGGAAACAAAAAGTCCTTGACTTTGGATTAACAAGACTTAGCAAAAACCAAAACATCAGTATGTTATCAACACTATTCTCATCCAACACACAGCACTGTTACGGCTACTGAGAAGAAATTAACTCTATCCCAGCTGAAACCAGAACAGCATGATAGAAGTAGTATGCTGATTTTCTGTACACAGTAGTGAAATTGAAGAGGAACTGCTAGATTGTTCCTTCACCATCACCATGTTGAATATATAGTAGCAATGAACTTAATTAATTTTGCATCTAATTATCAATTAAAATATAAAAATTGTTTAAAAAGGTATACAGAAAAAGCTGTGCTTGTTTTTATGAAGTAATCTTGGGGACACTGAAGAGATGTTTATGAAGTGAGAGACCACAACTTCGGCGTATTACTGCTTCATTCCCGAAAACACAATCAGTCTCCTGCCAGAGTGGAAGAGGAAAGAATGAATTGCTGCTGTAGAAAGAGAAAATGAAGCTAACCAGAAATACAGTGGTGCTGATTATTAGAAAAGACAATTATAGCTGGAAATGTACAAGGCAATTGTATACAAGAGGATCTAAATCTGTGTGTGCAGTTTCACAGGCTAGTAGCTCTGGTGCTCTTGACCTTCTGCCTCATTTTGCTCAGTCCTTTTCCAAGCCAAATGTTTGGGTTATGCAGATATGAAGCCGAAAGATGGATCTGTTTTCCCTTGTTGTCTGCCTTCCTTGTAATCAAAATTAATTTCATGACGTGATAGAATAGCAGAAATCAACGCAATGGAGGTACAGTCCTGGCAGAGGACAGAGCCGTATCTTTCAGAGGCAACGGTGTTCTGCCTCTAGCACTTGTGGCCTGATACCAAGTGTCTGGAGAAGTCAGATGTATCATACAACCTGCTGGAAATGAGCCATTTTCCTGGCTCATTTTGGAGTTCCCTCTTCTCTAGATATCTCACTGTTTGAAAATAATCGGATGCAGACACAAATTCATAGAATGCAACAAAAATGTGCTGGGCAGAAACACTGCAGTCACATTCCTGTGATCAAGATAGAAAAACATTCAGGTGTCTTTAGAAAACTCATTGGCAGAGGCTACAAAGCATTTCTAAGATATCATGGTAATTCTAAATTATGTATAAAAATTTATAAATTTTCAGAGATAAATTTTTAGAGACTGGTGAGAGTTACAATAGCAGGCCTAGTATAGCCAGTGTGGTTAAATTGACTTGAGAGAGAAATGTCTACATGAACAAATATTACTGGTATGGGTAGTGGTGAGATCATTATGGGAAAAGGGTTACAAAGTATTAGCATCTTGGAGAAGATTCAGTGTGTCTTTCCCAAGTCCATGCTGAGGCTCTGACTGCATGTGCATGCCTGGTTGTCCCTACAGAATAATAGAATCATTAAAGTTGGAAAAGACCATTAATACCATTGTTCTACTGGACCTGAGCTGAGCTTTGCTCAAAACTCTGTAGGGGATACCTCCCCAAATGACCAAGAGTGACCACTAGAGACCCCCAAAGAGGCCCATGCAGGTGTGACACATCATAAGGCTGTGCAAACTAAATGACTATGCACGAGGTAGCTGGCAACTAGGTATTAGATAGGTGGGTTTATGTAAAATTTTGTACATAAATTCTCTTGGTTTTTACTCCTTGTTGTGCTTGATTTGTAGGAAAACTTACTCCTCACTACAATAAGCAATATCTCCGTGTTCCTAAAATGTCAGAGTTCCAAAAATTTGGCAATACCAGCACCTCAATGTTTTTCTTGTTGTGAGAGGCCCAGGCACATGACCAGGTGTGGCCTCACCATTGCCAAACACAGAGGGGCAGTCTCTGCCCTGCTCCTGCTGGCCACACTATTGCTGATCCAGGCAAGGCTGCCATTGGCCTTCTCGGCCACCTGGGCACACCCTGGCTCATGTTCAGCTGCTGTTGACCAGCACCCCCAGGTCCTTTTCTGCCAGGCAGCTTTCCAGATGCTCTGTTCCAACCTGCAACACTGCCTGGGGTGTTGTGACCCAAAAAGCACTCTGTGCTTGGTCTTGTGGAACCTCATGCAATTTGCCACAGTCCATCAATCCAGGCTGTCCTTATCCCTCTGCAGAGTCTTCCTGCCCTGCAGATCAACACTCCTGCTCAGCTTGGTGTCGTCTGTGAACCCGATGAGTGTGGAGCTTATGCTCTCATCCAGGTAGCTGATGAAGACATTGAACAGGGCTAGTCCAAGTACTGACCCCTGGGGAACACCACCAGTGACCAGCTGCCAGCTGGATTTAACTACACCACAGCTTTTTTGGTCCCAGCCATCCAACCGTGGTTCCTTAGCCACCATGAGCTGACAGTTTCTCCAGGAGAATTCTGTGGGGGATGGTGCCAAAGGCTATGCTGAAGTCTAGGGAGATGATATCCACAGCCTTTTCCTTGTTCTCTAGTTGTGTCACCTTGCTGTACAAGGACATTTGTTGGTCAGGCAGGACCTGTCTTCCACAAACCCATTCTGTCTGGGCCTGAACTCCTGGTTGTCCTGTCTCATGTTCAGAGCAACCATTTTACGCCATAAGCTTCAGCCCTACAACTTTTAAACAAGCCAGCAAAGTAACAGCTGGCAAACCCCTGCCAAAGAGTGAGAGGACTTAGTTATGGTCACTGCTGAAATGGTGGTGAACAGTGCTGTGTGGGGAGAGGGGAGATGCAGCAACATTGGGAGCAGCTGCCAGGCACTTGGAGCCTAGCAGCTGCCTGTGGGCAGAAGACATGTCCAGAACTCCATCCTTGCCAGTGTTCCAGTGTTCAAGGTCAAGTTTGATGGGGCTCTGAGCAACCTGACATAGTGGGTGGCATCCTAGCCCAAAGTGGCGGGGTTAAGAACTAGACCATATTTAAAGTTCCTTCCCATCTAAACTATTCTATGATTCTGTGAATTCCCTTTCCCCTGTCTTCTTCTCCCCCTTTCTACCCCACTTCTTTTCTTCCTTTCCCCTCTTTTTTCCTTTTTCTCTCCTTTTCCCCGTTTTTCCTCCTTTTCCCTTTTTTTTCCTTCATCCATTTTTTCCCCTCTACCCTCCTCCCCCGCTCGCCCTTCTCGCTTTATTTCTGTATTTTTTGTTTCCTTTTCTTCCCTTTTACTTTTCGGCCGTGCTGTACCCAGCAGGTTTCCGGCCCCGGAGCAGCTCCAGCCCGCGCCCAGCGCCGCAGCCCGGCTCTGCGGGGTCCGGCCAGGGCCGGGGCGGTGCCGCGGGGGCTGCGGGCGGAGCGGCCCCGGCCCCTCCCCGGGGCGGAGGGAGCCGAGCCGAGCCGAGCCGAGCCCGCCGGAGTCGCGCTGCCTGCCCGCTTCATCCCCTCCGTCTTCCCCGCGGCTTCGGTGATGTCGTCGGGCGGCAGCCTGAGCACCATGCAGCGGCTGGTGGAGCAGCTGAAGCTGGAGGCGGCCGTGGAGAGGATCAAGGTGAGGCGGGGCGCGGTGCGGGGTCCCCGGGGCCGGGGTGGGGCGCGGGGTGCCGCCACCCTGGCGGCGGGGCGGGAGAGAGGGGCCGCTCCTGCCTTTCCGTCCGCACCGACCCGCGCCGCCCGCCCTGGGAAGGAAGGGGGCGAGGGGCTTCGAGCCCCCGCCGCACGGCAGTGATGGAGAGAGTGCCGTTCCCTGCTGGAAGCAGCCGTGATAAATAATACAGCAGCTCCTCGTTAGTTCTGCACCAGCAAACAGATAATCGTGAGCAGCTCCTCTTAGCGAAGCCAGCCCGACCTCCCCCCCTGCTTGGGAGCGCTGGCAGGATCTGCGGGGGGAGGCGGTGCGGGGTGGTACCCGCTGGCACACTTGGGGAAGGCGGGGGATTTGCTACGCATGCATGAATCTTCTGCTTGCACATTTCCAGACAAAGGCAACATGATGAGGCGGTCCTGTCGCCTGCCGGCTCCTCAGGTTTGGTGACCTGACCGAGACAGCTCTTGGTTTCCAGCAGATGCGGGGGGTTCATCCCCACGCACAAAGCCCAGCACAATCTGTGAAAGGATGGAAGTCAAATTAATCTATATCCTGCACTTTTCTTGTCCCTCTCCTTGCATTCGCCATTTTTCTCTGGCCAGTCACAAAAGACCAGCTTCCTCAGTCTGACGACGGGTGCCAACACATTGAGCTGCAGGAACTTAGCTAATTGATTTAAAAATAATTCAAAATACTCCTGTCCTGGACTGGTGAAAATTTGAAGTACTCATTGCAAGGTGAAACCACTCTGGCTTTTGGATTTCATCCTAATCAATTTGTTAATGTTACTACATTTTATTAGCAAAACAGAATCAGCAGATGCTTGGTTCACTAAAAGTGACCGTGCTTATCACTGCAATAAGGTGTGAGAATACGTGAAAAACAGCGTGTTTCAGAGTAGAAATGTAGACTTGTGGCAAGAGGAGTATTGTCAAACACAGAAACTGTTGTCCACCAGTTATTGTTGGTGCCTGGATCGCTGTTCCTGCTCATTTCGAGTCATAAATTCAAAATACCCATATACTCCTCCCCACTATTTTTTTGTCGGTGGGGAGTAGCTATAAAATACATAGTTTGTAGTTTACAGGTGTTACTTTGTGGCAGTAACATATTCTGGACTTCTCAAGGCTGTGTGTTTTTATGAGTTTGCTCTCATAATACAGGGAGGCTTGTCCTTGATGGACCTCAGACTCATCTTTCTTGCAGCGCTGTGCACAGCAGTCTCTTCCATGTATGCTCTTCTAGGAGCCTGGTCATGGTTTTGCATTGGTACACAATTAAAAATGTGTTGTATAAATTGTATCATCTGGGTTTCTTTATATGTAGTGCAAAAACAATGTGAAATATATTCAGCTGATGAAAAACTGCTTGGTTCAGTTTTAACAAGCACTGAAATGGGAGAAAACATTGTTCCAGCTACTTTGAATAGACAATGTGCTTCCACACGGAAGCTGGTTATGAAAGGATTTTTAAAAATACATTCCATACTGCCAAGTTCCAATGGTGATTTTTGTTTACCCTGCTGGCTAAAAAAGCAGACAGGAACAATATTTTCAGAAAGAGGAAACTGAGTAGGAAAGAAGTACCCATACACATCTTGCATGCAGGAGGAGCGTGTTTGTCATGTGATGAAATCCTGCAGAAACCTTCTGTGTGAACAGGAGAAAAGAAGAATGTTGTGGGGCATAGGTGGGACTAAGAGTAGGCAGATCTGGTTTCTGTCTTTTGAGGATATACCAGGATATACATAGCTCAGTATGTGTTGGGGGGTTTGGCAGCAAAGTGCAAGGAGATGCTACAGGCACTGCTAACTACCAAAGGAAAAAGCTCCACGTGGCCTTGGCCTGACCAGTGTTGGCTAGTGGCATCTCTGCCTGGTAGCCATGCGGTGCACACTTGGACACCACAAGGGGCAGGCACTGTGGTTGAGGCAGGGGTGCTAATGCTGCAGGGGATCCAAGGGCAGGGCAGGAGACCTCTGCAGCCCCCAGAAAGGGCTTCTCCCCAGGTAAGGAAGGAGTGACAAAGTCTGCTGACTTGGCAGGAATCCTTGCTGCAGATGCTTCTCCTTGTACTCTGCTCAAGAGAACCCGGGAGGCTGATGGGGAAAAAGCTTCTCATAATTCCCTGAAGTGCTGACAGCTGCTGGCTAAATTCAGGCAGTTACTAGGATGAATGTCCTGGAGGCGGGCCTGGAGGAGAGTTGGAAGACAGTCAACAGGAGAGCAGCAAAATACCAAATAAAAGTGTTTTTCCCAGAATTTCCCATGTGTTTCCAGATGCTGTTAGGAGGCATGGCCCAGAATCAAAATTTCAGTGGGGCTCTGGGGTGGTTGCTTTAGATAGGAGGCTGGGAAGTGTGGATGGTCCTTCTAGTTATTGTTTTGGCAACACTGCAGAGTTGTGTCGGAAGAAAAGTCATTATTTCAGGAGTCCTGTAACAAAGGCAGAGGTGAGGTCAGAGGGGAACTTAAAGTTCTATCAATAGATTTAGTATTTCCTTTTATAAAATATGTATCAAACAGCATGGGTTTTGACAGTTCTCTGCAGCTGTTCCTAATGTATGTCTGGGAAACTGGAAATTCCTCTAAGTTTTCCTTCAAAAATGTAGACACATGACTGACTTGCCATCACAAGGAGAGCAGGGGCCTTCAGTGCTGAAGACATTTTACCTTTGGGATCCTGGGCTTGTTCTGCAGCTCTGGACTCTCCTTTTAGGGGGCCAGAGTATGGATTTGAAGTTCTCACTTCACTACTGGGGGAAGATGACAATTTGGACTTCAAAAGCTTTTCATCCTCATCTTACTGCTTTCACTCCTTGTTACTCTTTGTGTTGTTTAGAAGTTTGGAATGAAAATCTTTTTAATAAATTATCAGAAGATTATATCAAGATTGTATCAGAGCTCAAATGTAAATGTCCAAACACCACAGTAGACTGGAAAATGGTCATGGCTCTGAGCATTTTAATGGGAATAAATTGCATCACACTGGCACCTCTGTCCTCTGCATACTTCTGGCTTATCACTGGCATAGTATTTCATGTGTGCTTCATCAGAGCTTTGTAAATTGTGCTTCTGTGCTATTTACTTGATGTTTTAGAATCTAACAGGTGATTTGGCTGCACTCCAGCTCTGTTTGATAATAGCTCTTCAAGAGGAAATGCTTAATAGATGCTTGTGAATGAATTAGTTTCCTCTCTGGATTTTTTTTTCCTTTTCAGGTGTCTCAGGCAGCTGCAGAACTCCAGCAGTACTGTATGCAAAATGCCTGCAAAGATGCCTTGCTTGTTGGGGTTCCTGCAGGGAGCAATCCCTTCCGAGAACCCCGATCCTGTGCTCTGCTCTGAAATCAGGTAATAAAGTCACAGGTGCCATGCCAACCACTCTAATTTGAAACCCAAGTCCTTGAGGGGACAAAGACAGTAATAGTTGTTTTAGTGTTGAGCTCTTGCTCAAGTGTCCATCATTTCTCTGCTGGTTCTGCAAATGGCTTTCTGGGTTTTTTAGGTGTGGCAGTTGAAGCATGTCTCTCTTTTCTACAGCTCTTTCTAGAGGTGTTTTCTTTATGAGTTGTTTTATTTTGTTGGCATCATTGTGTTCTTGTGTTTATGTAGTAATAAAGTAATTAGCAGCATACAAACTAATTAAAATTGTCTAAGACACACAGCTGTGTTTGACACAGCCAGGCAGTAGACAGTCACATAGCCAGCTTGGAGAAGAATGTGTCAATTTTGTATGTTCTGGTGACTAGCTCACAGCTTAAGCAAGACTCATGTTAAAATACGTTTAGTTCTTTAATGCCATATTGCAGTTCATTTTGCGGTGTCTGTCCTTAGGCTCTTCCTGTTCTTACTGTTGGTACAGAACCAAAACCAGTGGAAGTAGAGAGGAGCTGAGGAAACCTGTAATCACATCCTTTGTGATCTTTTTCAGCACAGATCTAAGGGATGAGCTACTCCCTGAACTCTGCCTTAGTGCTCTGCATTGCCTGTACCCCTGTGACACCTGCAGAGTAGGTGGGTGGGTGGCCGTCCAACATTTGCAAACCTTTGGGATCCAGTTCCATGATTCCCAGTCTGGCCTCTCCCATTTGTCACAAAAGTTATCAGCGGTTGTAGCAGGAGAGAGAAAGATCATGCACACTAGTAGTCTTGAGCAGAACATCATCATAACTTGGAAAATCTTCTTTTGTTTGACACACAAATTTGGAACTAGGATAGTCAGAAGGGGTTACTTCTCCTTAAAAGAAAAAATATAAATAGTTCCTGCTAAAGAACTGAAAAATCTACAGAGAGTGAAAGAAACACAGAAGTCTGTTCTTTTGATGAGAGTGCTATTAAAGAAAAAAACTTAATGTTTTCTCTAAGGGCAGAATTTAAGCTATAACATGAAGTCCTTGTAGAATCTTCCCCTTGCTGCTGCCAGTTGTTCCTGAGCTTGCACTTGAGCTTTTGCCTCATCAAATGCATGGCTTCAATTGTTGCTACACAGGTTTAACAAAATAGGATTGAACCTAAAGAAAGGGAACAACTGAACATGAGATGCTTTTCTGGAAAAATTTGGAGAGGGTGAAGAAAAAGCAGATTTTCTTAATTTGGGTACTACTTGTAACTCTTCCTGCAAATAAGATAAAGTTTTTAATGACCATTGCATATGTTCTTCTGTTATTTAAGCAGCCTTTATACTTTTTGGTTTTTGAGGAGTCTGTGTGTGTGTGTGTGTGTGTGTGTCTATGTATTTTGAGGTGATCACATCATACAGATGCATTACAAAGTATCTTCTCAGAAGGACTTGATGATTAATTTACAGTACGTTTAAAATTGCATCACTCAGCCCAAGATGTCATTTGGTATTTTTTTGCTGATAGATCAAATATTTAGTTTATTATTCTTGTGTTACCACAGGATCATAAAAAATTCAGAGCAAAGTAAAAAAGCCGGTTAAAAATTTTATGATATGGTGAGGATACCAGCATCCAGCAAAGGATAGTCATTTGGTTTTTCTCAGTGCAAAGAAACTGTTGTAGTTTGTAAGAGAAATTACATTTATTAGCTTAAGAAGATGGCATTTAATAAGCCTTTTTTCTTCTTCTTGTAGGGAAGGTCATTGGAGAATTGCCTTCAAGCATGACATGAATAACAACTGCCTTTCCTTCACAAGAAAAGTCTGTCTTTTATGTGGCTAAAACAGCATCCTAGATATCTGTCTGTGTGTTCTTGTGAATCTGTATTCCACTACATTTTAGTAATGTTCTTGAAGCTTTTTAATGTAACTCTTTTCATAATCATCCCCACTTTTACTACACTATGCTAACTATACGAGTATTACTTGAGAAGTTTACATTTTAGAAATGAAAAAAAAATGTGAATTTTTAACCAAATTACTTACTCTGATCTTGATACACTATAACACCAGAATAATAACAAAAAATATTCAAGGGGATTTTTTTTTTTTTTCCCCCCAAAATAAAACAACCCAAAAGTGAATAATTAAAGCTAAATGCTGTTAGTGCAGAAGTAATGTCCTCAGGGGACTTTTTGCTTGCATTAGCAAGATCTGGAACCAAGTTTAATTTTTTATCAAGTGTATCTCAGTGCATAAATGACACATTTTAGTAACTGCTGAACACAACGTGTAGCAGAGGCTTGACTCCTAAAGCATGTTTCTTGCAATACTTCTAGTCTGTAAGCCTCCTTCTACTTTGTAATACTGCTGTGGTGGAACTTTCTTGATGTATTTAAAATGTTACCAAACAGACACTAAAATCTGTGAACACCCAAAGATAATTGCATGCATCATTGTCACGGTTTGCAATACACAGAATTTACTAAAATGTGCTTGGTCATTTGCCTTCACTTTTTTGATAGAGCACTTTTACAAGAACAACTTTTTAAATAGGTTTTTAATTTTGTCTACTTTGTATTGTTTGTATTAATCTTTTAGAAGTTTGGAAATAAAATTCCTTTCCCTCTTTGCTTTGAACTCATTGTGTAATTGTAATAAAGAGCAGCTAGTGCAAGGAAGAGGATACTTGGATTTTGCAGTGGGAGGGAAGGCCTCAAGATCTTTGTTCTTTTGGGGAACAGAAGGTTGGATTTTTAGAAGCTGTATCATATTAGTAGAAAAGTCCTATTCGTATCAATTTACCATGTTTTTAAATACTAACAATGTTATGTGACTCACACATTTTGAAGCTGTAAGGAAAAACTCTGCAGTCTGAGTACTTAGTGTTCATGAATGTTAACTGAAATGGGGCAACAATGTCCTCCAGACAGTTCAGTCTTTGTCAAATATTTTCATTGCAGAAAGACTCCAAAATGAGAACTGTAGTACTGACAGTATATATTGTGCCTTTAAATACAGAACAGTCTTCTTTCAGTGTTTCTCTTCACTCTGAATTCCTTTCACTGTAAGCTATTTAAGTATAGTAATTTTTCTATTAGTACTGGGCACAGATATGGAAATCCAGAGAAAACCAAATTACTCTTGCACAGAGGCCATCAGAGGTTTGGTTTGAGGCCAAAATGTTAAAGATACTGAGGAGTGTGAACATCAAAAGCCTTTGGACAGCCAACATATGACTGCTGCCTACTTCCTCCCAGGCAAGCCCTTCGTATTTCTTCTACCTCTTGAGAAAGAACCTCCCCTCATCCCACACCCGTTTCTCTCCCCAGAAGCCCTCTTGCGTGCACTTTCAGGCTCAGCAATGTCAGTTGGAGCTTGGGTTTTGAAGTGGCTGCTGAGCTGGCATAAGGAGTGGCCAAATCACAGTGTACAGCAGAGAGCCACCACTGCTAGACAGCCACCAACCACTGTTGTTTCTTGGCTGCCCTGCCCAACTCCATCCGGTCTCTTGCAGCTGGAGCACCAGGTCAACACAGCTGGAGTAGCACTGTGAGCAGGACCTGGCTGCATCAGGGTCTTGCACCATCAAAGACTAGAAAGATCTGTGCAGCAGTTGTGAGATGGATTGGGAACACTCCACTCCAATGTCCCTCTGAGCATGGTGTTTATTCCTCAGACATGGATTCCAGCCTCTTCAGAGCAGTGAGGTTGCTGCACCTCCTCGCTCTCAGGTCCATGCATATCTGAGCTGCTGAGTAGAAGCCAGGAGAGGTGCAACAGCAATGCTACCTCTGCCCTCCCAGGGCACGTTCTGTGAGAGAAGTCGAGTGTCAGAACAAGCTCCACAACAGGACTGGTCGGCACTGAGGCTCTTTGGTTCCCATTGGCAATCAGTTTGGTGAAATATGCCCGTGCTGGTTACTTTGTGCTGGCTGGGTGGCTGTATCTCAGCAGTTCAGCATTTCCAGGTCCCCTTTCCTTGGCATAACCAAAGAAACCGACAAACGAGCCTGGGTGGCTGACAGATTCTGTAGGCAGGAGAACATTTGTCCCTTACCTACTCAGTCTACAGGGCAATGTCTTTTCTCCAGCTGCAGGTGTACCTGGGTTTGCACAACTGCTGAACTGAACTCAGTGATGGCTTAGACCAGGGCTACCATCACATTTTGCCACTTGTGCTCCAACAGGTGTGATCTGCAGTGAGGTGGACAACTGTGGGCAGCATCTCAGCTTCCTTTACCATAGACTATCCAAGAGGGCTATCTGCTGCACAGAGGCCTTTGATACCATCTGATGGCAGCAGGTCCTAGAGGATGCCCACAGTAAAGAAGGTTGAGTGAGTGTGCACATTTGTATGCTCAGTGCCTCACATGAGCCACAAGCCCCCTTTTCTCACAGTCACCTCTCCCAGCTGATCAGCAAGGCTCTTCTCCATCTACAGCTGCCTCCTGCCTGGTCACTAATATGTTTGTAAACTTGTTCCAGGAGTGGAGTGTCCCTACCTGCTTATGTAAGACTGGACATTAGATTTTGTACTGTGCCTTTTTGTCTAAGAATTAGTTCCTTCCTAATTCACAGGTAATATGGGGGGGGGCGGGGGGGGCGGGAATAGAAGGGAGGGAGGAGTGGGGAAAGGAATCACCTTGGTTCAGTAGCAATTCTACTCCACATTAAACGGACAAAAGGAGGGGGAAGAATGTAATTTATAAATTTGTCAATGTGTCCATATCTGTGAGAGACTGAGATTTGTCATAAAGAAATACTGTAAAAAACAATTGATCATTGCAAGCCCTTTTCCTTATCTTCCACTACATTACCAGTAATTTAATTGTACACTGACTTTTTTTCTACCTAATGGAAACTTAACACTAACAGCACTTGAATATTTTTATTTAATGTAGACAATATGCCTTTGTTTTTAAAGTTATTGACAGATTATCTATGCTATGCTTTCACAACTGTTCATGTGGAAGTTCTGGTGTCAGCCTTTGCCTGTGGAAGAGGAGAACATAAATACATAACTTGGCACTGGCAGCTATAATTTTCTCAAACTGTGGTCATCTGTGACTGAGACTTTGTAGAGCTGTACTTTAAAAAAACCAAATTCCTGGTTCTAGAAATCTGGGTGGTAGTTCTGAACAACATAACCCATGATGCAGAAGAAGTAAAATGGTTTGGTTAGGTGACCACAAAAATGGGCCATGTATAGTAAGCAAATTGCAACTTTTATTTCAGTGTTTCTCTTATTCTAGGAAACAGTGTCTTGTTTGCAATTTTATGAGAAATCTTTTTATGTTACCACTCGTGAAAGGTATTTTCTCAAATCTTCCACACAATCAGTGTACAAATAATTCAGGTATATGACTGTGAATTAAAATTGCAGTTAGTGCTGTCATAGCTTTTTCAAGCTTTTTTCAAGAATTCAGTCAAAAACCAGCACTCTGTTTTCTCTGAGAGACCAAATCTTTCTTCCCTAAGTGCTGGTTTCATTTACTCAAATAGAGAATATGTGCTTAACGAAGGTTTAATGTCAAATATTTAAATGCAAGCATAAACCTTAAACTTGGTGGTTTCTCTTTTACTACTTCCCTGCCTGCCCCCCCTTCTGTTACTGCATCAAATTAAAAAAGATTAATGAGTTTGAAACCTGAATCATCTCAACTGAAGGTCCCTGAACAGAGAGAGACATTCTGGATCTGGCTGGCATGCCTGTGCAAACCGTTTATGCATTCCTGCAGCAGAATGGAGTTACTGTCTCCCATTGCTCCCACACATATTTCCAGTTTTGTTGCCAAATCTTTTGATGGAAGGTGAGGGTTTGGGTACTATCCTATCCTGTAACTGAGAAAAATTTTTCTTTTAATCCAATCTTTTACCCCTTCTATTTGTACCCTATAATATCTGGATCTGCCTCCCAGATGACTTTCATCCCCCCCATACTTGCCAATACCCTGCAGAAGGCTGAAAAACATGGATGCCAACAAATGGCCTCCAGCAGGTTGGGGTGAGGGTCACAGCTTAGTTCCCTGAATCAAATCTATGAGAATGCTAAATTTCAATGCAGTCTTCTCATGTTGTCCATAAAACAAAGAGCTTTTTCCTAGACTAAGTATGATTAAAATGAGCTCAGGAACTCATTCCTGAAGAAGCTGCCAGAAGAAAAGTAGAACAGAGCCCAGGGGACAGCTACAAAAGTCACAGCTGCAACAGCAAGAAATCTCTGAGACTTTGAGAAGCCTTGAGATGTCTTGAGATTTTGGCAGATCTAGCCTGTCCTTTACACTGGAAAAGCAGCAGGCTCAGGGAGCAAACACAGGTGCCTTGAAAACTCAGAGCAAGCCTCAGCATCTGTTTTTTTCCATTAATATTTTTTTAATATATAAAGAGTGATAAAGTCATTCACCCATGACAACAGAGAAACAGTAATTATGCAGCTTCAAGAAACTAGTTTGTTTAGCAAAATTTTAAAAACATACCGAAGAATCCTGATCTAGTAAGAATTTCCAAATCCTAACTTCTTTCTAAAAACTAACAATAATTTATTTCCCTTTTAAAGAGTTCAAGAATGAATAAAAGAAGTATGTAATATGCAAATCCCCATTCTGCTCAAAAGAATTTAAGACGTGTTTGTCCATCTCTTCTTCCAGGGACTCTTTCATATGTCAATTTCCTTTTTTTGAACTCCTGTACTTCTGGAAATCCTGAATCTGAAACAGAAGTGGAGAAAAGAAAGACCATGATAAACTATAAGTACAACATGTATGCAGACTTATCCATGTGTTTCTCAGAAGCAGTGACAGACTTTGGCTTTAACTGGTGTGTCATAAAATAAAATGTGTAGAGATTAATATTTTCTACTTGCTGCTACTGACCCGTTTTATGCATATTGTCCTGTAATAGGAATATGGGACCTTATACAAAAATAAATAAATCAACCTATACTTAACTACGATATTTTACAAAATATTTAATGTTCATTTCTATTTAATTAATACTACACTTAGAACTATACTGTAATTGTTGAAATTTAGCTCTTTTTAACCAGACATAGTCACATTTCTAAGTTGTTTTAAGAAGCTACTTACATTGGTAATATTTAAGTGCTCAAACAATGTATTTGAGAAGTTGCTTATTCAAAACAAGTTACTGTAAGGAAATTATATTTAGTCTCTACAAAAAGTATTGTCAGAAAATGCTAAAACTGACCTAAGGATTTGATCTGTTGCAGTGGAAATAGTGGCTTGGCATGGTGTCATGAATTATCTGTGGTTTAGTGAGAGCTTGATCTGATACCTGAAGAATCTTTGCTGTTTGTTCCCAGTGTTTCTTTTTAACTAAACTCTACATATTTCTTAATTTTTTGCTTTCAGAGGCCTTTACTGTATTAAGGTAAAGTTAGGTTTTGGTTTTTGTTTTTTTTTTTTTGGTTGGTTGGTTTTTAAAATTTTTTGGGGGGGGGTGGGATGGTTTGCATTAACGTGCAAAACTATTTTGTGTACTTATTTTTCCTCTGGTTGGTGAATTATAAAGTAGAATAAGCCTGTTCTTCTAAAATATAAACCAAGAATCACTTTTCCTTGTTTTGATTTGATTCACATTCAAGTGTACTCTTGACCTACTGAGCAAGAATAATAAAGAAAGCTTATCAGTTGGAGATCCCAGTGTTTTCAGTACGGTATCACCATAAAATGTGGTACCAGGTGAATCTTCCCTGATTTCTACTGAAATATATTGCACATAGAATGCTATCAGAATATTTGCTACCTACTCAGCAATACTGCAGGTCTCAGTTGTAATTCCAGAGGAGCAAAAGGTCTGTTCTGATTTTCTGCATAAACATTTAAATTTACATACATTGAAAATTAAAATAAGTCCACCATATCAAATTAACTTTTTCTCCCTTTACCTCCATAATTACCCTAAGCAGTCCATGAAAGAGTGATTAAAATTAGTTTACGTGAATGAGTCTGATCTGATTAGTGGAAGCATTTTAATGCTGCGCTGACCTTCTAGCACCAAGAGATTTAATGACAGCCAGCAACAGACAAATCATAAATTAAGTAATCTGTACTAGGTGATAGTCACTTTTTAAAAACAAACTTGTATTTTTTAAAAAAATATGGCATCTCACCTACTGGGAAATAGAAGAATCAAAAAAACATGCTACAATAAATGATATAGCAACACATAGTCTGACAGGGAGAAGTCATAGGGACTTTCTTAGTTGTAAGACTCTGTGGATACATATTATGGTTTGTTGAAAAAGGTTTCAAGCTTACTATATTTGATAGAGTAAACCAGGAATAAGAAAACTACAAAAAAAGAGAAGCCTAATATTTTGTATAAGGACTGTACACACTTTCAGGGTAAACAAAATGAAGTATTTTTTGAAGTACACATCATACCATCTCTTTGAAAATACAAGCTTTGGAATCATTTCAAGTGGAGAGTTTACCCCTGGAGATACTAGCTAAAAAAATAATCCAGGAACAAGGAAACATATGAAACAAACTTAGAAAATTTTCAGAGTGCCATTTTTACTCCATTTGTGCCAATAGCAAAATAAAGCCATTAGGAGAATCTGAATTTCACCCTCAGGATTTGCTGAATTTCCTTTTTGTCCTATAGAGAAAATACAGTCTTTTGTAGACCCTTCTCCAACTCTATGTTTACAAAACAATCTTCCCTATAACTTTTAAATTAGTTCTGGCATGTTCATTATATTTTAGGCACTGTCAAAGAGAAAAGAAGCTGAATCTTACAGTATTGAAGAGTTATGCTTTTCAATATTTACCAGGGAAAATAATGGCAGCAACACCATTCTAGTTCATTTGGTTTGGCCTTTTTTTTATTTTATTTTTAAATACCCCAAGGCATCTTTATGCTCAAAACAAAACCTGTAATTTTCTTCTTTTATCACAGAAAAAATACATATGCAAATAAGTTTTAGCATGCAATTTAGGGAGCATGCAATTGTTGGGTTGAATTTGATTTAACAGCTATTTAAATAAAAGATAAAATACAGTCTTACACATACTCTTTAAAACTTTGAAGTTGAATAACAAGAAAGAATTTCAGCAAAATCTGCTTACTTTGGACCTACCTGTTTTAGTATTTTCTTTGGTCCAGAAGAATGGAGGCCTTTGTTTTCTCTTTCCTTTACATCCTCCACCTATTTGGTTAAAATTCAGATTTGGAAGCTTATCCATACCATCAAAGAAATCAGAGAGAAAATCATCATGCGCAAGTGAATTATGTGGGCTTGTGGATAAAGAGTCATTCCACAGAGGCTGGGCAATTTGAATTTCTGGGCTGTTACATGTTGTGTCTGTAAATTCTTCTAGAAAACTCTTAAAACTTTCCTGAGGTGCACAGTCACTGAAAGTTGCAAAGAAGTCCTCTTTTTCACAGTCTTTGGAAGAATTATCAGAGCTATCATGCATCCTGAAAGGCTGTCTTTGAACATGGAGAGAATTTTTAACTTCTAGATGAGCAAAATCTTCATAGTCCTTTGACACAGCAATGAAATCTGGCTTCCTCCTTGTAATTACATCTGATAAGCATGCTTTCTTTCGCATACAGCTTGGAAGATCAGAATTTAAAACACCCTTACGATGATTCAGTGGAGGAATTAGGGGTTCAAAATTCATATGAGACATTCCTGGTAGAGAAAAATTTGGACTATTTTATTTGAAAAATGAAAGGTTAGCTTATTTTTAACATTTTACAGAAAACCAAGATGTCATTGAGCATTGTGATTGCAGTCTGTCTCATCAGAATAACTGGCCTTACCCTGATTAGAAGATAAGATTCTAATACATTCAGATTTTTCACTTGGTTTCAAAGGAGACACATTTTCCTAGTAATTAAAGGTATTACCTGTGTTGTTTTGTGCCTTATCAAGCAGATCTAAAATCTGACAATTTTGTTTATTGTCAAGGTACAATGTGTTGAAATTATTCTGGTTTTCTGGGCGTGATGCACTTTTCAGTGTTTTTTCTAGAGGAGCAGCAGTATTTAGGCTGTATGAAGATACTATGTCACTGAAATGCTGAAACAATAAAGTATTTGTCAGGAATGTTTATGGTACATGTCTACGCTGCCAAGTACAAAAAGATAAATCAATTGTTAAGATTATAAGATGTATAAATTTTTGTTTACTGGAACACAAAAAAAAAGTACTTACCAAAGCAGGACAGGCATGTACAGTACAAAATGTACCACCTGTCTTAAAGCTATAAACAGATTAAGTAATAGTTTCTGTCTTGAAATACAGGAAAAGAAATATCTTAATACAGTTTATTCTCTTTCATTCCTCCAAGACTGTAGGAAGAAGTGTCTGCAATGGACTGGCACCTATTATGCATTACAGAGAAATTTAACTGAGCTTCTTCTGTTAATAAAGATGGCTTTACATATATACAGTTAAAACAATAGTATGCACAATTTCACATTCAGTGTCCAGTTATCCATTCACTTGCTCCTTCACCTTACTGGAATGCTTTACCTTAATTGACTGGTGTTTTCAACCATTTTCTTGAATGATAAAATATATGCCTTTTTTATTGAATTAAATGACTGTATTCAGTCTACGATTTCCCCAGACTTGACCCAGCTGGAACAGTAGGAGCACACAATTCATCTCTCGGGCTCTGTCAAACACTTACTACTATGAATGCTAATATAGGGAGGGGGGAGGCAGACAGGAAGGAAGGAATGAAGGCAAGCAGGAAGGCAGGCAGGGAGGAAGGAGGGAAATCCTGGAAATATTTAATTGGAAAAACATCTTTTACATTAGAAATAGACAAAAGCCTGCACACACTCATACAATACTCAGTATTGTGAACCTTGAGGAGGAAGTTGATCTAATGAGTATTAGTTATATATACAGTTAAGGAAATGCTCTCATTATCTTCCCACAAACAAAACAGTGATTTAAAAAAATCTGCTGAGAATCAGCAGACTCAACATTTTGGAAATGAATGATAGGCTAAAACCTGTTATTAATTTTTAAACTACACCAGCCCATGCAAAAAACTCAACAAAACAACCACATATTACAACGGAGCAAAAGAAAAAAATTTGATCTAATACATAAAATAATTTTGGCCCACCTTTAAAACTTTTTTTGGAACCTCTGGCAGAAGTTCCTGGAGTTGATCAAAGCTTGCAAGAAATAACCTGTTCAGTGAAGACCCCTTCTTTAACATAAACTGAGCAACCAAAGGATTGATACATGGAAAAGTAAGCAAGCATTTCTCGGTCTGAAAATGGAAATTATTTTATTAGATTGATATCTGACAAAGCTTTTATCCTTTGTTTCCTGTTACTACAAAGTCACATCTTACTCAATAAGTCCTAGAGTATATAATAGAAAGACAGCTTTCAAACTGTATACTTTTATAGTCCAATAAAAATTAATTTTTCTTACTATTGGTGCAACAAAGTATAATTTCTGAAAAAGAGTTAAGTTCTGCATAACCATTTAACAAAAAGTAAGTTTAAATATGTTTATTTTCTAAAGACTAAAACCAGTGAATAACTTAAACTTGATTTTAAAATGCATTACCAGATTTACTATTAATTCTCCATGTTAAAGTGAATTACCTAGATCAATATAAACTGACAAAACTGGTTCTGTTTTACAAAACCTGTATTTGTTACAGGTAATGAAACAGGTGGCAAAAGCAGGAGTTGTCAGGGAGAGGATGAATGTCACAAACAGGGCAGCAAGTTGAGAGTAGCTGATTATCAGTGTCAGCTTCCTCTTCCTGACTTTCATAAAACACCAGGATCAAATATATTAAACAGAGACACAAAAACAATTAATCCTCTCAATTTTTTACCAGCATCCTTAATCTCTAAATTGGAAGACCTATAAACCAATACTCCTCTCTTGAAAGGCCATGCCAATAACTGCTTTATAATGCTTCTATAATTTTGCAAAAGCCAAAAAGCAATCTCAGCTTTACAAGAGTTCAAAGCTGTCACATAAAATGAACAAATCCATAAGTTTCATTTGAGCACCTTACTGTACAGGTTAAAGGATATCATATATTTGATGGTGAATGATGAGCCTGTTTCAGCATTTACTGAAATGAGTCATACAAGTAACTGCATGAGTTAAACAAGTTTTTACCATCTGTTACTAAAGCAAATTGGGATGTAATTCCATTGACTTCAATAATGGATCAGCACTGCTGATGAGCCACTGTATAGTTATAGTTATCTTTTACAATCTGGACAGTTTTTTAAACCTAGTGCCTAGAACTGTAGAACTGCACAAATTGGCAGGAAGATGTGGATAAACTTCCCTGCAGGTTAATTGTGAAAGCACAGAAAAAGACCAAGTTACATCTAATTCCGCTGACATGGATGATGGAAATTTCTATCTTTGCATATATGCTAGAAATATGCTTGTATAAATATCTGCATATCTAGATATCCATATATAATAATGCTTGTTTTAGTAATATATTTTAAGAGAACTACATCAAAAAAATATCCTAAAACTTTGTGAATCTTAGAAACAGGAAAATAACCCTGTAAATTCATGGGAAGAGAAACAAACCTCAGATGGCAAGACAGAAAGCCAGGATTTGTCCAGCCACTCATGAGGACTGATATTAGATGCTATCAAAATGTTGTCAGCAATCTGACGAATTACCAGTGCTGTCTCTTCAATCCCTGGAGTAAGAATTACCTAAAAGTGATACATAACATTCTTGGTTAAAACCTACTCTTAGGAATGTCTTAATTTGCTGCAGAAGTTGAGGTGAAAACTAAGGGTCACCCTGAACACAAGAGTTGGTACTGCAGTAATTAAACCTGATCCATGCTTATCATGCAGAAAAACTCTAACCTCTGACTACTAGCCTGGCTGCAATTACGCTCTTTATTTATCAAATCCTGTGTAGGTGAAATTAACTGATTTATCCTATAGGTCTTTTATATGTAACCAAATTTCTGGGTATAAATGAGCTCCTAATGAAACAAGACAATTGTGAGATGCTTATTACAGTTTAAGAAGATGTGTAACATTTTGAAGCTATAATTTTTACACAATCTACACTGCTGAGTGAAATGAAATGAAATTAAAAAAGCTTCATCCTCTCTTTGCCCTTGTAACTTTCATTTAATCAGGTAAATTTTATACCGTTTTTAATATGCAAATAATAATACAACATAATATTTATCTGAAACTTCAAATTAAGACATAAGAAGGATAAATATGTATTCTAAAAATTTATTAAAGGTATGGCCTCATTTTTTCACTCCTAGTTATAAAAAGACTTCAGCTGCTATTTGAATCTGATTCAACTTGTACTGCAGTCAACATAGTCTTTGCACTGACTTTACCAGCACTGAATTAAGATCCTCTCTTATTTCAGTAATTTTGAGCTATTTTATGTTTTTGATGTAGAAGGCATACTTGACTGAGCTTTTAGAAATATCATATCATGAAGATTAATACAGAAAAAAATTACCTTCACTTCAAAGTCTTCTGACTTCTGTGTAAGTTCAATTACAGTGGCATAAATTAAGACAAGATTAAGCAGAGTATTTCCCTTGAGACTGTACCTGTAAAACAGTTTTACTGGATCACTAATATTTAATAGGCACATGTAATAATCTCAAACCATTTGTTCCATGTCTTCATAAATATCTGTTTCATTTCCTGGAATTCAGAATACTGGTACAGTTTGAGCATTAATATCTGTGGAAAGAGAACTAGAGTACATTAAGGGACTGACTGCTGAAGGATGGACTGTAAGAAAAGAAAACAGAAAAACAGAAAAAAAAGAAAAAGAAAAAAAGAGAAAATAGTCTACAGAAAAGCAAGTCTGGTCTGAAGAAAAAGGTCTGGATCAAGGTCAGTCACTGGAGACACTGGAAAAAAAAAAACAACAGAGGAAATTACCACTTGCTTATAGAGTAAAAATCCCCAAAGAGGTAATAAATTAATGTTTATGAACCATGTCAACAAAAGGTGTGCTTCCATAGCAAAAGGAGAATTACTGATACACTGGAAGAACATTTGAAGAATGTTCCCCAGTTGCAAATTATATACAGTGAAACTAACACAGTAATTCATAACCATGCATTTGTAGGGGTTTACTTCAAAGAGATGTAGGAATAATTCCAGTATTTCATATCCTTATTGTTGTGAAATTTCTGGATCTGCTGATTTGAAATACACCTCATGTTAGTACTGCATCCCCAAAACTCTGTTTTTTTGTAACAACCCTTTCTTTATCATTTTTCTAAGACTAAAAATAGGCTTACAAATAAAAAACAAATTTTGTAACATTTTGGTGGTCTCCAGTGATCACTGTTACTTTTACAATTTCACTGAGTTTTTCAGTATGAGCACAACAACATTGTAACCAAACGAAAAACTCAAAGCACACTAGAAATACGAGTTTACAATACTTGCATTGTTCTAACATAAATGTATTCCTACAGAGAAGTTCAAAGATAAGTGAATATCACTTTATTTTAATAAGCAGCTTTCTTTAGTGACAAGTTGTTTTAAAAACAATATAAAACAATATAAAAACAGTATAACAAAAGAATTTAGTAACTTACTCTGAACTCAGTCTTTCTCTGGAATAGAAAATAATCCAACAGCACATATATTGGAGTGATAATGCCATCAGTCTCGATATTACAGTGTCACAAGAGTCCTCATAATTTAGTTCTTCCATACTCTACCATGAAATTTAAATAAAGAGTAGAAACTAAATAACTAATAAATAAAAATAATATTATTTAGTTACTAATAACTAATTTATAACATCACCATGGCTGCCCCAAGCTTCTAATGACTATCAATCTAATATGCAGAACCTAGACCAAACATAAATATAGCTAAACAATGTCAGCATTAAGGACACATATGGGAACTGGGAGAACTAGCTTGTATTCCAAACTTTTATTTTCTTTGAACTTCAAAAAGCTGATTCTTGGCTTTATGCCTCTTCTTCCTTGCTCTAAAAAGAAACACTGTCAATACCTTTATAGGCTATTCTTAAGATTTTTTGTGAACTTTATTGATGTAAAATACTGTCATAAACTTCTGAAGTACTTACTTGGCCTATACAAATCCTATCATACCTACACTGACTCTATAATAAAGTACAACATCACTAATTGCAGTAGCTTGTAGGAATGTCTATGCTGTACTTGTGATACTAATTGATTATTTTATTATGTATTATTTTTCAGAAGCAGCTCTTTTACCAGTAATCTGTCTTGCTGCATACCAGAATTCAAGTAGTATGCTATTGCTTAAACTATTATTTTTTATTAAAAGTAGGACAAATTATTCTACAGACTATTTCAGATAATCATCTGAAATGGGAGGAATTAATATGCACACTGGTAAGAGAATAGTATCATAAATACATTTAATTGGTTGTTACAAAATTTCTTTATGCAACCCTATTTTCAAGTATGCATCCTTTAACTACATTTCATATGATCAAATCACAGGTCAAATGTTACTTCAGTGAAGAAACTGAGAACATTTTAAACTAGTCAAACTGGCACAGACAGAATTTTAGGGTTAATGATTTGTGATGTGAAACAATGCATAAATTAAATATGATTATGGGAAAGAAAAGATAAGTCAGAAGTCTGAAGATATGGCCTAAAAGTGACCAAACACATAACAGAACTTGGACACAGTAGTTTCATTCTGTACCTGTAAAAAGATAGCAGTACCTTCATCTATTGTCAATACAACATAACGATCTATACTTCCAAAAAGCCTTAAGGAGTAACTACTGCTTCTTTCAACAAAGGTAATGCTGTACCTGAGGAAGTAAAACTGTTTCATTAGAACTCAGACAAGTAAAACAATACTATTTTCTTAAAGAAAATTGGTAACGTACACCCCCTAATATAGTTTTTTAACTTGCATGGTCTTGATCTTTCTCAAATGCTCAGTTCACTTTAAGACACACTTGAACAATACATATCAATGTAGCAGTGATTTAGTGAAATTAAATTATATTTCTAACCACACTGAGTATGACATTGACATCCAGGCTTCGAGTTTACAAAAAATAAGAGGTAATATAGATTATACTTATTATATATCATATATATTATATATATTATAATATAGATTCTATAGGTAATAGATTCCTAGAAACTTTTTCTGACAAACTTAACATATTGTATTTCTTTTCCTCCTTTCATGATTGTGCAGCACAAGGCAAAGCAAACTCCCTGACTGCCATTGGTATAATCCTAAAATTTCTGACTGACTTAGAACTGCCAGCAGTACAGCCTCCTGTTACGTTTTACTAGGAGACACAAGAGACCTAAACCTGAATCTGCCAGCAGTATGTCCTCTAGAAACTTTATGGACCGTGTATTGAGAAACTTTAAAAAAAGTAAACTTAGCTTTTCTGAAATTGTACAGCTGTTTGCTCATCTATTTAAGTCCTTCATCACTGCTAAAAGGAGCTAGTTAAAAAGTAACAAAACATTGTTCCCAGCTATGTGGCTTATAGCCAGGCTGAACAGAAAACTTGTTCAAGTCAGAGTTTAAAATCATGTCAGATTGTGGGTTCAAATTTTAAATGTCAAAGACATTTATTTTTTTCCCCTGCTTAACTGTAATTGGACACAGACAAAAAATTGCTCCACAGCTGACTCAAGGATATAGCCAGGATTAAAACTGGCATGTCTCTCCTACAACATGGTGAAATCAACTATCTGTATCTCTGTCATTATGTTTGAGAGATAGGGCTGCTCTGGTCCCTGTTTCTTTCTTTCTTTCTTTCTTTCTTTTCACTTTTCCCTCATGAGATAAAAGGTAGCTTTACCAAGTATTTATTACTGTGAAAGCAAAATTCAAGAAAATTATGTCAATAAAGAAGCACAATGATTTACAACCCTAGTAGTTTTCATACAGGTTATAGAGAATTAAAAACTAAGTGAATAGTGGATCTGAATTTTATGAGTAAATTAGCTTTTGTTGAAAACTTATCCTCTCCTAAACACTGTGATGCACCAGGAAAGATGATGTTTTACTGTTATTCAGCTTGAGTATTTAGCACAGCTTCAGTAGACAAAAAAAAAAAAGCAACAAAAAAAAATCCCAAAGTAATTTTTATGAAGAATTAAATACAAAGTCTTCCAAGGACCAAGAAGCACTAAAGAAAAGAAAAGTTTGTTAATGTTATGAATTTCAGAGAAAAGTAGACAATTAAAAAAGCTGTTTTGATTAAAAAGTACCAGCTACAATTAAAATATTGGCCAATTCCATTCTGGCTGGCATGTGTGTGAATTTCTAGTACTAAGTTATCAGCTTCAACAGAAAAAAACTATATTCTTTTCTCTTACAGTACTAATAGTTTAATCACAGGAATGTACCTGATAGCCAAACAGATAGCTAATACAAGACAGAGTAGAACAACGTACTGTTGTCATGTCAACATACAACATGTCCTGAGAATCTGAAAATAAATAGTCCACATGATTAAATAGGTTCTTTTCACTCACTTGGATTCAAAAAGCTGAAGAATATCTGGCATATTAAGAAGACCTTCAGTTGTCAGAAATACATATGGAATCTGTACTTCCAGAAGAAAGGAACCACCACGATTCCCTGAAACATTTTATATATGTAAGATAATAGCTTAATAAGCAAAAAAATGGAGTTTTTTGCTTATTGATGTTCTAAATACATAATATCTAAATAAATACAAATGGACATTTGAAAGTGCATTTTTTATTCATCTCCAATAAAATGCTTCCACTCTATACTTTTTTTTTCCCCAAAATGAAACTCCTTTGAATGTCTTTGAAATTATGCTTTAATTCAGACTTTTTTAGATCTACAACATTCCCTTAGGATGAGGAAGGGTGGGTACAGCTTGCAGAAGCTGTAAACAACTTAAGAACTTGGCACAAGTGTCTTATGAACCCACATGTACTACTACATCCTGGCCAAAACTAGGTTTACACTCAAATAAAAACACCTCCTTGCCGCATAGATAACCCAGCACTGTTTGTTTAGCTTTAGCTCTTGTAATATATTAGTCATGCTCTTTCACAGGCATATGAATATAGCAATTTATGGAACAGAAAATATTTTCTTTTCACATCTCAGTCTAACTGTTTATTACAATTCTGGAGAGCACTTACCCATTTGTATTGTTCCAGGGAGGGTGGTTTTAAAAGTCATGTAAGTAACATTCAGATTTTTGCACAGATTTTTCCAGCCAGAATTTTCAGAGTAATCATATTCCATTACTAATGAGAAGTGTGTCCAAGGGAAGTCAGCTCCAATTTGCTGATTATGTACAATAACACAGGAATATCTACTAAGACTTAAAAAAACACAATAAAATATAAATAAAAGTAAGTGTAGGTAGAATTACCCTCAGGACAAAATAAACTCAGTTTTACTTTGATGAATTCTAACTGCTTAAAGTCTGTTTACAAAAAATTATTTACCCTTCCTGGCTAAGTCTCCAACTCCTTTTAAAATTAATTCAAAAATCAAAATCTGTACTCTTCCTCCTATAGTTATCTGCCTGAAATATTTTATTTTCTAGAAATGTAATTTGTCATTTCTTCTGTTATGCACTTTCACCACTGTTTTCTAAAACATGCCAAAATAATGTTTTTCTACTAAAAAAGTTTTCCTAAACAGACAAAACAACATTTAAAGAATATGCAATTGTTTGTTCCCTAAAGTTCCCTTAAGCCCCACCAAGCATTTTTCTAGAGTCGACAAAATTCTCAACTCTAAAAATGAAGCTGTAGGTTCATATCATGGAGACTTTACTCCAGACTGGAAAGCCCCATAGAAATGTACTAAAGTAACTGAAGTTTCACTAACCTTAGTCCTGACTAAAGAATTTGTTCTCAAGAATCAAGAATGTGGCTTACTTGCTTATTATCTCTTTACAACTTAAAGGGCTTCCTTTCTTCTCAGAATTCAAATCCACAACTTTCAAGCCTGCATTAAAAAAATCAAAGAGTTTATGAAATAAATGAACCTCTATCACTATGAATCAACGCACAACAGTAAGTAGTAAATGTGGAACAACACAGGTTATTAAAATTTCAAGTATTACATATTCTGTCTTGCTGAAGTCCTGTACAATTTCTGTTTGTATTGTACTGTTTGATGTAATGGTTTAGAAACTTCATTTTCAGAGCCCAAGGAAAAAGTAACACAAACAAGTTTCATGTCTCACAAACTCACAACCCCATTACCTTAAAATGAAGTATTAAAGGGTAATACAAAAGGAAGCATATTTTCCCCTTTAATAAGTTTAATTTCTTTACACTTTTTATACATTTGAAATTTTAACTGGAAGATGTATCTAAGAAGGAATGTTGGTAGTGGACTGTAAGAGACAGTGGTGAGATGGGGACTACAGATGGCTCTTCTTTATAATGCTGTTTATTCTATAGACTAGATTACAGCAAGGGGTCATGAGTATTCCTACAGCTGCTGGCTATAGGCAAACCATGTGTCCTGAAGCCCATTTAGTTTAGTTACAATGCATTATATCTCTTTCTTTTGCTGTGCATATTATTACATAACAACCAATTAGCATCATACACAATATCTTCACATTTACATGTATCCTATCAAAACTGCTAAATTTACCTATTTACCTAATTACATTTATCCTATCATAACTGCTAAATACTATGTTAGTGACTAACCAATCATTTGAGTTAGTAATTAAATGCTAAACTGTGAAACTTGTTTTGCAGTGGAAAATTGTTTTTGCTTTGGTAAAAAAAATCTTTCTGTCTATGCTTTTTTACTTGGTAGAAAACATGATTTGTTTGAAGACCATGTAACCTGTTGGACTTTAGCCATAAAACCTCCTTCTAACTGACTAAACATTTGTTCTAAACCTTCCAACTCGACTAAACCTTTGTTCTCTCAGCTGCTTCGGCAACAACTGGTCCTAGAAACATCTTTTATATATCAAAGCTTCTTTTCATTTCTAGAGAACCTTCTGCTAAGCATTCATACCACTAAAACTTTTCTGTTAAATTTTCATCCTTCCCAGCACTACACAAGTGCCTATTTTCAAAAGTGTAGTTGGATTGACCTGTGTTTGCAACCAAGTCTTAAAACTTAAATGATCTTAATTTTCATTAAATATTATTATTAGCAAAAGCACTGTGAACATGCCTCCTCCCTTTCAAAACATTCTAAAAGACAGGCTTTCTTCTTTTAAGAGCACAGGAAATCTAACTTTATTTTTAAAGGCAAAAGAACAGTACAATACACGATACTTGATAAGGTTCAAGCAAGTAGGATTTATGAAAATGGAATATAAAAAATCAATATGAAAGGAAACATGTTTGTTTTACCAGCTGAATTTGCAGTGTTGAACAAGCTTGTACTTGTAAAATTACAGGTAAAATGTTGACGTGATGAAAGTGCAAGTTGTATCAGTGGGGAGGTGGGATACTGGAAATAGTATATTTTTGCCTTGAGTTTCATAGATTGATACAGCTTATGCTGACATATTTAACAAATTAGCAAACAACATCAGCAACATATAGCTAAAGGAAAACATGATTTGTATCTGACTACTCATTCAAGGCTTTACGCTGGGGAGTTTAGTCCAGACTTTTAAAAAGAAAGTTTGTGACCAATGATGAACTAAAAACAATGAAACAATCTGATCAAGATAACAGATGCAAATAAAATTAGGCTATGGGCTGTCCACAATTTCTTCATGTTCTGTTAAAAAAATTTTTGACTCAACACAGAAATTAACCACTCTCTTGCAATAGAACACATTAAACCAGAACACTTAAATGGGAGAAAATAAAAGATAAAAGGCTGATGGAAGAGTTGCAAAATATTAAACAGTATGAGAAAAGTATGTAGGAAGGCTCCTGATGAGAAGGAAGAAACACCTGCACCAAGCATTCAAACAGGAATGCAGCAATCTACAGAGTAACAGCCACTTTTTATATCAAAAAATCACATTAAATAATTACTTACCATCTATCCCAGATAATGGGTGAATGAAGGCAGCTTTTTCAGAGTCCATCCTTGTAATGATTAGTATCTGTATGAAGACAAGTAAAAGAAACTGTAGTAATGTTATTTTTTTTTTTCTTTCAATCCACATACATCTTTCTTTCTCTTCTGCATAGAACATACAAGATTGAATAAACAGATGGCAAAACCAGAAACTTTGGAGTTTTCCACAACAACAATTGTAGAGTATCTCAAGTTGGAACCTATAAGGATAGAGTCCAACTGCCTGCTTCTCACAGGACTACCTAAAACGAAACCATATGACTATGTCCAAGATCTTCTTGAACTTGGACAGGCTTGGTACTTAACCACTCCTGTTACAGGGAAGACCACCCTCTAAGTGGAGAATCTTTTGCCTAATGTGCCTGAACATCCTCTGACACTGCTTCATTCCAGTTGCTGTGTCCTAGTTAGTGGTCACCGGAGGGAAGAGATATGCACCTTCCCCACTGCTGTTTCGCTTGAGGAAGGTGTAGGCTGTGAACGGGTCACCCCTCAGCCTTCTCTTCCCCACAAGGAACAACAGAATTGACCTTAGCTGCCCCTCCTCTTGCCCTTGAGACCTTCTACCATCTTGGTCCTCCTCTTCTGGACGGACAAAAGCAACAAGTTTGATATCCTGCTTATATTGTGGCACCCAGACCTGCCCCCAGCACTGGAGGTGAGGCTGCCCCAGCTCAGAGCAGAGCAGGACAATCCCCTCCTTTGCCCAGCTGTGATGCTGGGCCTGATGCCCCTAAGGACATGACTGGCCCTCCTCCTGGCTGCCACGGCACTGCTGACTCAACTTGCAATTGACCCAGACTTCTGTTCCCTTTCCACTAGGCTCCAGTCTCTTCTTTCCCAATTTGTATGTATAAACACGATCGCCCCATCCCAGGTGGAGAATCTGGCACTCAGTCTCAGTATACTTCATAGAGCTGGTGAGTGCTCAGCTCCCTAATTTAATTTTTCTGTAAGGCCTTTCTACTCTCAAGACAGTCCACTGTTCCTCCTAATTTAGTGTCATCAGTAAAATCACTTAATACACTTTTGATTCCTGTGTCCAGACAACTTATAAAAACAATTAAGAGCACTGTCTCTAAAACTGAGCCCCGAGGAGCACCACTGGTCACTGGCCACCAGCCAGTAATGTAATTCCATTCACTGTAATTCTTTGAGCTCAACCCACCAGTCAATTGCTCACCTAACCCAATATTATGGACTTGTCTAGCTCTGTGATGAGCAGTTCATCTCGGATACTGTGAGAGACGATATTAAAAGCTTTGCTAAAATTAAAAACTACACTCACTGGCTTCCCTGGGTCAACTAGGTGGGTCACCTTGTTATAAGTGGGAAAACAAAGGAAATGAAGTTGGTTAAGTAGCACTTTTCTCTGAACCCATGCTGGTTGCAGCCAATGGCTGCATTGTGTTTCAAGAGTTGTTCAGTAAGTCCCAGAATAAACTTTTCTATAATTTTAACAGGCACTGAAGTGGGATGGACAAGTCTGCAATTACCAGAGGCTTTCTTCTTTCCCTTCTTGAAAACTGAAACAACATTTAACACCTTCCAATCAACTGGGATCTCTCCAGACTCCCAAGACTGTTTGAAAATAATGGGAAGAATTCCCACAATGATATTTTTGAGCTCCTTTAGAACCTTGGGATGAACCCCACTGGGCTCATATGTCTATGCACATCCAGATGGAGTAGCAAGTTTCAAACAAGTTGAGGATTGGCTGGGAGTTTAACATTATCCTCACAGTCTTCTAACACTGCACTCTGGGGATTGAAGACAGAGACAAAACAAGGCACTGTTTTAATGCCTCTGCTTTGTCTATGTCCCTATCTGTGAGGTGACAACCTTGTTGAGCAATAGACCAATGTTATCTCTGATTTCTATTTTGCTCTTGACTTATTTAAAAAAGCTCTTTTTGTCTTCCATCATGGTGTTGGCCAGCTTGAACTTCAGTTGAGCTTTGGCCATTTAAATTTTCTCCCTACAGGAGTGAAGAGCCTCTTTAAAGTCCCTTCATGTCACCTGTTTGTAAGTGACTTCCAAAGTCCATATATTCCTTTTCCACCTAAATTCTAGAAGATCCCTGCCTTGCTTGCTTGGCTTTTGACTTGCTTGGAATTGCCTGCTCCTGTACTCAAAAAGAATGCTACTTAAAGACACTATCTGAAGATATTATACCACATTATTACTATTGTACTAGACAGATCTGTCACATTTGAAACACTATCCTTATGGAAAAAAAAACTTAAGCTGAAGATACATAGAATTCAGCCTGCAAAGTACTGATGTACTGGAGAGAGGTACTGTATGCACTGCTGAACTAGTTAAAAATATTTTTCCAGTCTGTAGATGAAGTCACAAAAGTGTTTCTGCCAGAGATATGAGACTTGTTAAATATTGCTTAAGACAAAAATGTTGAAAAGGATTAGAATCTACCAAACTAACACAGCATTAAAAAGAATCCCCACCACAGAAGGTGTTTATCTCGTCCATCATTTCAACTGATACAAACTAAACACATACTATACTAAGTATAAAAAGAAGAATATGTACCTACATACATGCACCATACTGTCTGACAGGATGCTCTCTGAACTTTTATGCCAACAGACATTTTTCATGGTGCACACAAGGTAAACTTTTTAAGAAGGCACATAGCATTGGCTCAGTCTTATGATTTACAGACATAAGATAATCATATGTGTAAATATTAAAAGTGTGTTAGATCTTGCCAGAAAAGAACTTCTGGTCAGACAATCATAAGGCAGATTTCAACTTCCTTAAGTAGGTGCACAGAAGAACCAGTCAACAATCCACTGTCATCTTTATAAGCAGTTTTGGACAACTGCATTTAAAAATGTAGACCTGCTTTTCCACACACAATTCAACAGCAGACTCATTATACAGTCACATGAGCTAGATGAATTTGTATCTAATCATGAGTACAAAAGATAATGAAACAAAGAGCAGAATTAATTATTTTTCTAAATCAGCAGTAGCTTCTTCCTTGCAAAGGAAATATCCCATTAGAATCCTGCATCAATAACAACTTTGGCTAATAAAAGGATAATGAGACTATAATATTTCACATCATATTAACTGATATTGATGTGATATGATCGAATAGTAAATAGTTCATTGAATACAACTTTTACTTCTTATTAAACTGGAATACTCCTTCTACCTAGACTGGCTCATAAAAACCTGTCTCTGAATGCTAGGAAACAATAAGCAATTAGTAATTAAGAATAAAATCATATGTAACATAATATTGCACACACGTGGAACAACATCAGGTTCTCATATACCTCCTACAAAATAATCCTAGTATGACAAAGCAAAATGTGTTGCTCTTAAGAAGACAAAAAGAATGCAAAATCATCTTAGTGTGTCAGCTGAAGGACAGACAAGACAATCAGTTGCTTCATTTTAATTTAAATCATAGAAGGGTGTATAATAAGGTATTATATTGTTCTTCTCAGCAAAATTTAATCATAAGATATTCAGAGCTCCCAGTGCAACTCTTAAACACAAGAAGAATAAATCCCCTGGAAGTAAAGTGCGGAAAGAAGCTAAAATAAACCTAAAGATCTTTTTTGGCTGCGTTTAGGATCATAAATTCTATTCCAAACAGAACACTTTTAACACTACGCATTTCATCCTGTTTCCTAACATGATCAGTATTCTGTAAAGAAATAATAAATATTTTGCAAAGGAAAGCGGTGATTTTCACTGCATCGTATCACCCAAAATATTCACATATCAGAAAAGAGAATCTTTGGATAATCTCAATATCCTCCAGAACTCTCTCTTCCACATCAAAGCTATCACTCACAAATATTTTCTTCTTATATCATTCAAATGCCAGGAGGTTGGCTAGATACACTGGTTAACAGAGGTTATCTGTGGATGACACCATCCACACACTCCTTGGCATACATACACTCCAAGTCATGCCATTTAGGCACACATTCATGACCTGCACTATGATTCTCTCTGTGTCAGATGATTGATGCTTTCAAATAAAAGATTACACTATAATTTTCAGTAACTGATGTGATACAATATACTTATCAAGAAAACAAAACCACCTGCAACAAGATAAAGCCCTGGCAATGCTAAAACTCTTTTGCATGTTTTTAACGTATGCAACAACAGGAGATTTGAGCAAACAAAAACTTGTATTGCTGTGACAGAGTTCTTAAAATTTATATTAGTCTTACTTAACAGATACCATGGGGTAATTATTATACTTTCTTTTCATAAACAAACCCTTGTTAAAACATAATTTTGCAATTATTCATGTAATCTGGAACAATTTTGTTTGTTAAGAGAAAGTGGTTACATTGTGTTAACCTTAACACTCTGTTTCTCTCCATAACTTTTCATCCAATTTAACATTTCACACTGAAGTGCTGTTATTTTGGGATGAGTTTCATGCTTTTTCTGGCTGCTGTACTGTATAATCTTCAACTGCCTCCAGATATTATTCAAACAGGATTCTAAAATGTTTTTATAGATATCCTTTGCCTTGGACAAATAACCTGTTAATAAAGCAACAAAAGAAGTAAATAAAGTGACAAAATATATTTGTCAAGCATCTGCACATCAATTTAAAATTTGTGTGAAGGTATCTAACACAAAAACAGAGGAAATTTTATGGCTCCCCAGTATGGAAGGAGAATACGACCACTAATCGGATACACAAATGGTGTTTATAAAATTGCTCTACTTTATGTAGTATCTGCTATGTAACTCCAGATAGAATTATACAAAGATTGCATCCTAAAACTGCAGATGCTAGCAGCAACTCTCTTATATTTAACTAATCTGTATTGTTTACTAACTAACAACAGTATTTCTATCACTGTTGTCTAAAGCTTGTTTGTCCTGTGTGTTTACCACTTGCCATATTACACAACTATTCTCAACTCTGAATGATGCCTTCTATGAATAAATGGTGAACAATGGGGTAATCTTAAAATGCATAAAGAAGAAATACATCCAATATAACTACACAATGAATCACTGCACATCAACACAATAGTGAAGACTACAAGGCCTACTTAGTATCTTGCTCAATTTTCTAATTTTTTGTAATTTTACTTGTACAATTTCCTGTGTGAGCTGTTGCTCAGGTTTGGAAACACAGGTGCTTTTGTAATTCCGAAATATCATCTAGAGTGCTTCTGCTGCAACAAACAATGGAGGAAGAACTGCCCATTTTTCTTCCTCCCATCCTTCTACATTATTTAGCGTAATGATAGAATTGTACTTGGGGTACTTGGGTTTCTACTTATATATTTGTTCTGTATTCTTCTTCCTATTCTTTAATTGCTAGAAATATTTAGGGAAATACAAAATATTTTTCCCTACAGTTAAGTTTATGGCAGATGTTTTACATTTTACATCAATTTTAAGGAAACACCATCCATCAAGGGATATTTCAGACTGAAGGTAGATGCTCTGAAGCAACTTTATCTCCTGTAAAGACAAAGGGAGTCTGACTTTCCTAGGGCATTCATATACACCGACTTCAATTTTTTATGGATCTATCCTGACAGAGGTATCTGAAAATTCAAAATACACAACTATGGGAATTTGACAAGCTCAGCATTATCATTTCAGGCATTAAGCTGGGTTACAATGGATTGTCATGTTCCAAATTTGAATAAGACCAGAAAAGCTCCAAAAAAAGGGGTGTTCTATGTAAGTCCAGTGTTGTAAGTTCAAACTTCTTCCCTCGTGACATATTAGATAACTTTTAAGATTTTGCTTAAGGTGCTTTCAGATTTAAGTAGCTCACTTCCACAAAGCCCAACAATATTTTACTTGGGAAGTGTTTCACACACACAAAAGATGAAAGGACTTGACAATCTTAACATGCTCCTCGGTTTCCACACAGAGATTCCAATGGAAATTTCCCATTCTGAGATATAAGACATTATAAATGTGGAAGTTCTTAACAAATCCATGGAATAACATAAACACCAGTCTATTAGTCATGACCGATGGCAAATGTGAGGGATGGCCTGCACAACACACACAAATCTTTGGGTTTCTGGGTATCATTATTCAGTACTGAAAACAAACCTAGAGCTGTATCCAAGCCACATGTTAGTAGCAAATCTCGAACTGTCACCAGCAGGTGTACCAGAGCAGCATGTCTGAACAGCATGATTTCCTTCTCATCTATTTTACCTTTACAAATAGAAGACAGAGGTGTGGTCTACATAAAATTTTACAAGTCACATTAGACATATATATATATATAGTCAGCTTAAAAGATCCTGGCATCTAAGCATTTTCATTAAACACACTTAAACATAGATAAACTTCAGAGGTTAACCTTCAGATCTGGTGGTCTTGCCAAATAGCTTATGATATGGCATAACTTTTCCCAGGCCATCTGACCCAGAGCAGGTGGCACACAGGTGGTGTTTTTGAAAGGTGTGTACAGATAGATAGAGCTTGTGGGACAAGGAGGGAACACATCGCTTTACTGATTTTAGTGTGGCAATTCTCTGCACCTAATTAATATCTCATGACAAGTATCTTCACCTTCAAGAAGGTAAATTTGAAGGACATTTGCTTCTTCTTAGCCCTACACACATCATACAAATGTATGGGCTTCCTATTCCATATCATGTATCCATTTTGAATATGTACTATAGGACTTGATTGAACAGGAAGGAATTTCTAGTTGAAGACAGAAGGTAATTTTGGGAATTCCACACAAGTAATGGTTCACTTCATTATCATAAACCAGAAATTTTTGAAAACTCAACTATAGAGTAAGTCTACTTAATAATAAAACACATATTTCAAAATACTAAAAAAGGTTGAAGAAGATAATTAAAGAATAAATTACTACAGCCGAAGGTGCATAATAGGAGGAAAATAGTAGCTAGTTCTATGTACTGGGATTAACATAACTTTTAATTCAAAAAGGAAAGCAAAGCACTTGGGAAGGAAAAATCAATGTAAGGACACAGCATACAGAAGGGCATAGCTGGAAACCCCAAGAAATACAAAGATCTCACAACTATTCTGCATCAAAAGATAGAAACTCAATGTTAGCTCTGTTAGTGAAGGACTACATTCAGCTCTTTAAACCAATCACCATAAGAACTCAGTGGGGAATACAGGTAATTTAGAAACATAGTAACACAGTAAGAAACCGCTTCATTTTGCAAGACTGGAGGATTTGGTGATATTTGCTGCATGAAAGACCAGCAGGGGAATAGCAATCTGCTAATAGATCACTACCATCACAGTAAGTGATTGTTTCCTATGCTCACTCAGGGATCAAGGAGAAAATGTATCAGCATCCTCTGGAGTAAAGTGGAATACGACTGGATATTGTGAAACTATTTAAAACTGGGAAGGAAATAAAAGATGTTACCAGAGAGATTTCTGTATCTCTTACAGAGATAGAGAAATAGTCATTAGGAATGAATTGGATATTTTCTCTCTTGTTTCTGAAGACCTTTCAGCAAGAAATATACTTACTTCCTTCTGCTGCTTTAGTTGGGGAAAAATGCAATTTCCATAGCATGTACATGCATTTGAGAGGATGTAAATTTTCTTATATGAATCTTTAATTGAAATGCAGACTCTTACATATTTTTTTCCTTGATTCAGAGAAGCAGTAGAAATTCTCTATATACTTTTCTCACTAATGTTTTCCTTTCTTGATTCGCTGATACAGATATAGATACCATATTTGTCCCTGATGTTTGTGAAGACAGTGTTTGCTTTTTTGTAAGCTCCCTCACATTAAGAGAGGGCTTCTGCTGACATTTTAATATGGTAATTCTATAGATCACAGGCTGTCATTCTGCAGGGCCAACTACAGTTTCTTTTTGTTTGCCTTCTTTCTCATTTGTGGTTTCATGGTCATTAATGTTTTCATTGAGAACATTCAGCACAGAAAGTGATGAAATTGTGACAACAAGAGCTTATTGCATAATTTGTGACATAATATAGACAGAAACTTGGCAGGTAGTAAGCAGCCTACTATGAGCTGTACAACTCAAAAAATAACACAAAATACCAAGTGGCTTTCTAAATGTTCCTCAAACGAGCCTCTATTTTGTTATGAAGTTTTCCTGACTCTCTCTTTACAGTCAAAAATCTTTGTAAGAGGTCACTGATTTTGATGACTTTCCTTCTTGTTTTTCTGGTTTTATAGAGCTCTCGACATAAGAGAGAAATGAAGTCAGAAAGAAACCAAATTATTATGGATTCTTATTGCTCCTAATTTCTAATAAAGGCATAGTATTTGGCATCATGCAGGTGTGACAAAACATAGCTACTAAAAGAAAAGAAAAAAAACCCCACATAAACAGCTTTTAATTTTAAAATCTGGCATGAGAAAAGATTAAACATTGTTTGCTACAGAAACAATATTTCTGAAGCATATGTAAAATCTTTTAAATTTAAATCCAATTAGACTACTTTTGTAATGCAATATTGAGCTTAATAAACGTAACATTGAACAACAAGGAGACATTTTTGGAATAAGAGGAAGTCAGTTGTAACACTATAAGATATAATGTTAAAAGACTGATCATTAATTTATTTATAAATTATAATTTATAAAACATCTTGAACCTTCTGTCACCAATTGAATCTGTATTAGTTTTAAAGAAAAAAACAGATGTTGTTTAAAAGACATACCTTGTTGAAAATTATCACATATCACTTTCTCTTGCTGTTTTAAGAAAAACCTTGTATGATCAAATTTAACACTGTCAAAGCTCCAAGTAACAGAAGCAAGTACACCCAGATGTGTCAAATCCTTTAATACAGGGATGGCTGCTTCTTCCAAGAGGCAAAATGCCTGGAACTGGCTTTCTAGAAAACACAATGAACAAAACATACTAATGAAGTTTGGTTTCACACACCACAACTGGACACGAATATTCAAAAGACCTACCAAAACATTAACAACTTTATCTTGTTCATGAAAGCTGCAGCATTAATGGAAAAAAGTTATTTGCTACAGAGCCTCCTGAGTGGTAGCAATCAGCTGATCTTCACATCAGGTAACCACATTGTTCCATGCATTTCATAATATATGAAACTCCATGAGGAGAAGTTAGGATTTTCTATTCCTGTGACTCACACTAAGATTGTTCTACTATTCAATTGTTCTATAGTAGCCTGTTTCTACATCATAGTCAATTTCAAAATGCTAATTTGAAAAATGCTAATTATTTTTGTCTTGACTGCAGGAATGCTTTAAAATTTCTCCCCAATTGCATTAAAGGAATTTTGCTTCAAAATTAATTAGAAAAAAGTAATTTAAATATAAGCTTAAAACTATGATTCCCATCTCAGGAACAGATGAGAAGACTTCTCTTCCACTGGTTCTGCAAAAGAAAATCTTGTTAAGCACCACATGGGTTGGAATGAATGCATTTCCATGGAAAAACAACTAATCTGTGCTAAGCCTGCAATTTCCTAGGGCTGGGTATTTTTAATTTGAGGCTTTATAATAGCTTGGATAAATATCTTCTAGGTTCTCTACCATTTCTACTGCATGAGAAAAGTGTTGTCCATTATGTTCTTTGATACAATTCATCTTACAACAGCTGGAGTTCAAGGGGTAAGGCCCAGTCATGTATGACATAAACCCATAGTTTATTTCTACTATGTTAAAGATCTTTCCTATCAAAATGACTGCTGATCTCTTTCATCTCCATTTCTCATTTACTCAGACAGAAATGTGCAGAACAATAAACAGAAGGTACTGAGTGGCATTAAGAGATTTCGTGCCCGCTAATTTTGATCAGACATAACTCAAAGTCCAAGTTACTCTTTTCACCTTGCATGCAATTTGCTTTAGTCTTAAGATGGAGCCACATAGTCTGCTCTCACCTCTTTGCCAAAATAAATATCTGTCTTGCTTCTGTTACTTGCAATACTTTCAGCCACAAAGAGAAGAGACTAAGTCTAATAATTTCTGTATTTGTTTGAGTAAAATTATTTAATACAAAATTCTATAGCAAAATTATGTAGAAGCACAGAATAACTAAGATCATTGAATTCAACAGTTAACCCAGCACCACCATGGCCCCAGATGCCACATGCTCAGGTTTTTTTAACACTTCCAGGGATGGTGAGTCCACCACTACCTTGGGAAGCCAGTTCCTGACCACCCTTCCAATGAAGAAGTTTTTCCCAATATCCAATCTAAACCTCATCTGGTGCAGCTTGATGCCATTTCCTCTGGTCCTGTCACTTGTTACCTGGGAGAAGGTAAAGCAGTCCCAAAAATAGTGTATACCTGATGGTTGAATATTGACAGTGATACTGTCTTCATTCTCTGGAGTTCTTTCCTCTATTTTTACAGTCTCACAAACAGAATCATCATCTTTGTGAACACACATATGCTGCTCTTCAGGCTGTACCACTAAATAATCGAAACACAAGTGAATATTTAGCTATAAATACCACAAAACCAGCTCAATGAATAATAAAACTGTTCTATAAATTACTCTAATGCAAAAATACTTTCAAATTAAGTTGTTTCTGTGATACATACATTTTCTCTTCATGATTTCTTTATTGTTTTCATGGGCTTTTACAGTACAAAAACCCACAAGGCACAAAAACAGATTAGGCCTTGTCTGCCTTCACAGCCCAAGAAGTCAGGCATTATTATATTGCTCTTCCTAAGGGCAGAAATACAGAGCTGGGAGAGTTAAGGAGCTGGTACTACTGCTCTATAATACAGCTCCACAGGAAATCTCATATGACTTTATATGGAGAAAAAAACCATTCATGACAGAAAGATGCTGCTGACCACAAAGAGTTCAAATTATGAAAAATACAACATGGAGTGTGAGTAGAAAAGGTTAGACTCTTTAAACCATGCAGAAAGAACATAAAAGCTGCAAATGGAAAAAGAGAAAAAAATGCATATTGAAAATATTTTTTCTTCTGTCTTCTAGATATCTTTTGAGACTTGTTAATACTTCTATGTGGCCTTCCCTTCTTCCTGATACCTACTGATGCAAGAGCTACAACTTCTAGCCACAAAACTTCTTACCTTTATTTCTGATTATTTTTCTGTGAAAGGGGTTCTTATTGAATAAGAATATTCTTCTAAATATTACTGATTTTTCTACTTAAGAATGCCACTTTCCTCAGAAAACAAGATAATAATACAGAGACAGAAGGAAAAGAAAAACTGAATTTTTATTTTAGTTAACTCAGATTACTTGCCTTATTTTGAAAAGATATCTGGGGTTTAAAATTGGATCATTGAATTGTTTCTACTACTTCCCTCCTGTATATTTTCTAAACATTACACACAATATTTTAAAAAAATGAATCAAACAATGAAGAGGTCTACAACCACTGCTGGCCCTTCTAGCTTTCAGTACTGTGACCCTTGACAAAAACTTTTATTTATTGCAAAAGGATTCAGTGATTTATATAATTTCTACATCGATGTGGCTTACCACAGACCCCTGTATTTTAATGGGTTCTCTAAATATCAGGCGTAATGGATCTGCAACACTGGGGTCTACGTGTACACATCCTAATCTGCACTGAATCTTCTTAAAACTCCTCAAGTCTATTGGTGAATGGGATACCTCATCCTTGTCAGGCGACGCAGTTCTGGTCAAGGCTCACTAGATGGCAGCATAAAACTTCAGGTACCTCGGTCTCTCATAAAATTTGGGTTATTGCTTTCTGACGCCATGAAAAGTTTCATGCATCTCTGACGGTGCCAGAAACACGTGAATTTTACCAAGAAATAATTACATCCATAAGATTTAATAAGATTACAATTAAACAAATATCCCAATTCTACAGGAATTATTGCTGAAGCTTTTAAATTAAACCCCAGTAACAACTGGGGTTTTGGCGTTTTTTTCTTTGTGGTTTTGCTTTTGGTTTTTAGTTTTGTTTTGTTTTGGTTTTTTTTTAATAATGCTGGGACATTTAACTAAAGCACAGATAAAAGTTATTGTCAAAATTCTGCCATACAAGTAAAAAAAATTCTTTCAATTTTTTTTCATATAATTTTATCCTGGAAAGTGAATTTGGAGGTATGCCGCTGTCACCTGCTACTTTATGTCACAGATACTTCTTTTTAAAAACAAACAAAATACTTCCACTTTTTTTTTCTCTCACCTATTTTGCATTTCTTCAATGCTGAACACAAAGTTCAGCTAGTTCCCATGTAGTGCCATCAATGAGAACAGGCCTACAAACAATTTTCTGTTTTCCCTAATACCTGTTCTGCATTATTTGATGATTTGATGGGGTTTGCACCAAGGTAGCTGGCTCAAATGAACCAGCTGTTCATTTCAGAAAATTAACAACTCCTATTCATTTTCTAGGCTACAGAAGTGAGAGTACTGATATTTGCTGTTTGATACTACAATGAATTTAAGGATTACTGCTTCTCCAAAGTGGCCATGAGACCTGATGCAGAACATATGGATGGAAGAGATCTCCTGAAGTAAGTACCATTTAGAGCTACTTTGTCAGAATCGGAATAAACTCAAATATTTATTTTATGAAGTACCACTTCTAACACAAAAAAAAATCCTGTCCCAAAAAAAGAGCACTCCCCTATGCCAAGTATACCATATAAAAAATATATCTTAAGGAAAACAACAAAAAGTAAGATACTTAGCTAAAAATTCATCTGCATTTAAGACCATGAAAATTGTGCCAATTTGCTTCAAATAACTGACTAGGATGAATTAGCACCTATGGTAACTAGTGAAATAGAGAAGAATTAAATCTGGAAAAATTGCAGAATAAATTGGTTCACATACCATTTTCAGGTCTATCTACATAATGTTTTTCTTCTCTTTGGGTGACTATATGCTTAGATCTCATCATAATAAAGTTGTTCAAATCAGAATCATCGTTGGCCCATTTAGAAGCAAGTGCAAGTGATGCAGGCTTTCCACTACAGGATGATTTGTCTAGTTTGGAAGACACATCTTTACAGCTCTCTGATTCAGATGGTTTGGGGATTTTCTTTTCTTGGTTTAAGAAACAAATTGCCTCTTCTGTCTTAATCTTTCTTATGCTTCCTCCAGTAAGGTCTTCCACAGATGTATTTGTACTGTGAATGTTGGCAGATGATGCAGCACTTGTGGCAAAGTACTGCCTTTGAATCTGCAGTGACAGGTCAGGGTTAACTACTTTCTCTGACTGATGTCTTTCAGCAGACAGCAGCTCTTGGTTCGTAACAGAATTCTTCTCTTCAAGCCATCCTGAAAAATACAATTCAATTTCTTTGCACTGACATAAATGTTTTTCTTTTCTCCCTCCTCACTGGAGCTGAGGACTCTGGATGGTTGATAGAGAAGGCATTTTTAAAAACTTCTTTCTGCCTTCTCAGATCACTAGGATCCCTTTACAGAAAACTTGCACTGACTAATCCTAAGTAAAAATACACAATATTAAGACACAGAAGGCCATGCTATTTGAATTTTTCAAACAATCCCATCTATGTGGGATTTATTGATGTTAGAGTTCTAGGAAGTGGGATACAACACATTTAATTCAGAACAAAAACTGGTATTTTTTTTATTTTTTAGAGGGAAAAATGAAGAATGCAAACAGTTGCCTTGAAGATATGCTTCGGTAGAACTACAACTTTTTTGCATTGTGGGTGCAATTTGAAACACATCCGTTTGAAACACAGTAGCTAAACAATTAAAGAAATGAAAAAGGCAGTTAATTGGAAATGTTCTTGCATGAGCAGTATCTATGTGTTTCACAATATATCACGTTACTGCCAATCCTTGGCATTCTACAACCACAGCTGGTGCCTTGCAGTCTGGCCATAGTTATGCAACAAAATCTGAGTAACTTCATGCATTTTTTGTTGGAGTTTGATTATAAGTATGCAAAAATGGCCATGAGAAATTCTGAAGTGATGAGCTGTTCAAATTTGAAATAGTCTGCATTAAAAAACACCCTCTACCATCACAAAATAAGGAATTTTCACTGTAACATACTCACCCCATTCACCTTGTGCAGGCAGGAATATGCGAATATCTGCTTTATTAAAATATTCCAAAGCAAAACTGCTACTTCTTAAGAAATTCTCCTATATGAAACTATTTTATTAAAAAATGACTGGTGGATGCTATTCTTCATCTTCACACTAATAGAAATGATGACTTTGTGTAGTTCAATACTTTCATTTCTACAATTTGTTCTAAGTTAGTGAAGTACACCTTAATTGCATTAGTGCCCTTCCTTCATTTTGAAGTAAAGCATTTTGTTCTTAAGAGTAAGAAATAATTAATTTCCTTTGTTCTTGAAGCTGTGTAACTCCCTGTGTGACTCGCTGTTAATGTACCTATCTTTGCCTTTATATAACTTCTTTTAAAAAAAAGATACTTACTTTCCAATTGATACGATGTAAATTTTGTGAATATTTCTATTTCTGTAGGAAGCAGACTGTTTGCATTACTTCCATCCATATTCAATTGTTCCAAAATTTCTACAGCTGCTAGACTTAAACCTGTATGAAGCCACCAGCCCTCCTCTAGTGATCCAAGCATTGGTGCTTCTATCTCAACTGGCAGCTTTTTCTGTAGTTCAGTCAGTGAATGATGCTGATGTTCAAGGTTAACATCTGGATGCTCTACAAAAGAACCAGAAATTAACATATACTATCGATAGACTAGAAAGAAGAAAACAGAATGTCATTTTGGAAATGAAAGCTCCAAAGTACTGCTGGCCTATTACATATATCTATTATTCATTCTTCCATTTGTAACTCTGTGTCCATCAATAGATTCAAGACCAAAGCAGTTAACATTATCAGAGCAAGTGTGCTTTTCTGAGTTCTGTAAGAGGAGTGAGAGTTTCAATTTTTTTTCAGAACTAATAATGTGTAGGTGTTAAATTACTAAAGTTACAAATTATCTTGTTAATTATCTGTGGGTTATTGTCATGGTTACAAAGACTTATCATAATCCTTACCTGAAAAAAAATTAACTGCAACACTAATGAGCATACCACATATTATTTTCAACTGTAAATTAATGTACAAATGAATTGGACAACAAAACACGCCAATATACATAACTTAATCCTGAGACTTGTAAAATGGCGGCAAATAAAGTGAAAAGAAAGAACAGTGGTAATATATATTCTGGCATTTTCATGAATAGCCTGCAGCTTGTTTTGGTTTTGTGTATTCTGCTTCTCTTCAATTCTTGTGAAATTACAATATTATTTTCCATCAACAGTACTATTATATTGGTTGCTACATATTTTGAAACATTATTTAAGGGAAAATAGCACAAAGGAAAGAGTTAAACAGATTACCAAATTTAAGGTTTTAGTTATTGTATAGTGAATAGTAGTGAACACTGTCATAAAAAAACCCAAACTCTTTCTTAATTCAAATTACCTCCATAGAAGGATACATGGCATACCAACTTCTATGTTGCCACACTGTTACTTTTTATATGTACTAAAATAATCACATAATCCAAACTTCACAGGGTTACAGTAACTGGATAAACCTCAATGGCTCAATATATGTGCTCTGTAATATAACATTATCTTTTCTGCTATATTTCTCCGTGTACATGGAACTTGTAAGCATCAGTTAGAAATTGATCATCAATTAGAAATCCTTACCGACAAGCAAAAGAGAGCTCATATTATCCCGATACTTCTCTGATTGCCAAACCAAAGATTCTAAGAATTCCCTAGAGGGCTCTGCAATCAAAATACTACGAAGAACATAAATAAAACAACTTGCAGTATGACTTTTAGCAGCATTATCTGTTGAATTTTGATTTATATAAAACTACCTTTTAAACATATTCTGTCTTTAAATTTTCAGTTCATTCATTCATTCATTCATTCACTCATTCATTTTTTCCTATCCTTACAAAGGACAATAGGAAAGAGTGAGAGGAGAAGCCATGAAGGTTGGATCATGAAGTAGAGCAGCACTGAATGAGAATTCTGTCTAAATCATGGCTCCTACCCCAAAGGGAGATTGAAATTCTTCCTGAATATGTTTGAAAGATAGCAAGGCATGAAATGCTAGTCTCAAATAAAATGAGAAGGAAAAGATGGAGCAATTCTAATCCTATGCTGGCATAAAAAGCCTGAAATCCATTGTTGGAGGATATCCCCAAAACAGACAATACTTTCTTAGTATATCTCTTCTGGATATACTAAGTGATACATGTGCACTATATGTACTTGCCATAGGTATAAATATGCATATGCCTATACACATGCTTGCTAAATGCTTTAAATATTTACTGTTGCTTAGTGCAAAAAGGAGACTGGATTTTCAGGTTAGAAGAGAAAAAGGTCTATAGAAGCAATTTCCCTTTCCTTTTTCAGGCTCCTCTAGAAAACCACACATATGGACCGTGCATACTGTCACTCTTTCACACAAAACACAATATATATGCAGCTCAAAGAATCTAAGTACTAATTCATAAATGCACTGAAGTTATTTTTTCAATTATTTTGAGGATTTAGGACAGAATTTGACACTACCAAGGTCTCATTACCTGTTACCAGAGAGAGAAATAGGTTCTTCTTGAAGTCCTCTGCACAGAAAATTAACCCATGATCTTTGTTGTCTGCATGGAGGAGTTAAAGGCATTTCCATTTCATCTTTCAAATATGGAATATATTCAGCTGGAAATTGCATAAAGCCCCAGCCAAAACAAAAATAAAAATCAAAATCACAAAGCTACTTTTGAACAAAATACACATGCTTACAAATCTTACACTAGTGAAGTTTTGGATTAAAATCGAAAATATTTTCATGGCACAATTCAGTAAGCTATATACCCCAAATATTTTACACCTAATTTCCAAACAGTTTGGGGAAACAATTGTAGATCCCATTCATTTGATGTAGTTGTGGGTACATACACTTTGTGCATAAGATTATTTTTATAATTAAATCATCAGGTACTATGGCTGAGATTTTGATATTTATGCCAGTTAGTCTTAGATAGTTCCTCCATAAATGAAGTAAATTAAGTGGGAGAGAGACTACATGCAATATTGTGGCAGCTGTAAGAACAGCCTCAGGAACTTGAAGAACAGTCAGGATTTTAATGGGAAAATTACTCTTTCAAGCAGAATTAGTACTCAATGAAATTTCTAGGGATGGTCACTGAATTTACACTGAAATAACAACAGCAAGTGTTTTTTTTTAAGCATTATACAAACAAACTTGGCATGATAAAAGTCCTCTACAAGTAACTTCAAACATTTTTTTTTTCCCTCCCAATCCTATTAAATGTGGACATATTAATACTTATTGGGTTTTTTCAAATCTTACTACAAATTTGCAACTTCATTGATTTCGGTGGTTCACATGACTGCCCTGGCATTAATCTCTCTGGCATTCTACTAACTGGAAAATAGAAATCACAAAACCCACAGTTGTTCCATGTTCTGTGGTAACTAAAGCAGAAAAATTGTGAATAAATCAGTGTCTCCACAAGGAAAAAACACTTATAATGAATTCCCTATTCATTCCACCAGGCAGTAAGTAGATGCAATCATCATACCCACATTGCCTGGCCAATTGGCACAAAGCAGGCTATGAATCAGTCACCTGCCCAGCTGCTCACAGCTTCTCCTTGAAGGACCCAACAAGACAATTGTTAGGCAGGAAGGATAAAGGACAGTGATATAAAGCCAGCAGACACAACCATACCAGAAAAGCAGGAAAAAAAGGTAAGAAATAAAAGTGGGTACAAAAGAAAGCAACATACTTCCAGTCAGCATAACTTCTTTCCCTCTTACTTCGAACAAAAAAGGTTCAATGAACATACACTGTGAACTTCAGCTCTCAAACCAGTTTTCGTGAAGAGGACAATTTTAAGACTTTACTTTGAACAGGACAGAAGCTGATCTCAGGACAGCAAAAATACCTGCCACATCTAAAAATAATTATTCTTTCTCTTTGAGCAATACTATTCATATTTGTTCTTGTCCAGTTATTTTTGCCTTTGAGAGTGGAAGTTTGTTATCAGCCACGTTAGTTAAACTCTGCTTACACTCAGAGTAACATTCCCCTTCTTGGAACATTGCTGACTCAGAGAACTAACTTATTTCCTAATGCCTTTTGTAAACAAACTCAATGACAAGAGAAAGACTGCTTAGTCTTATGATTGCTTCTTCTCTGAATTCAAGCAAACATATTTCACTTCTGGTAACTCATAAAGAGCAAAATTAATTAGAAGGAGAAGATTGTCATGTGTCTCAGCTGAAACCCAACACCCAATACAGAAACTTCTACTACCAAATGGTATTCTAGCAGTGTTTCCACACACTTGTAGGTCTTTACCCTACAGACCTGAGTCTATCCTGGGGAAAAACAAAAAAAAAAAAAAAAAAAAAGAAGAGGAGAGAGATCCTCTTTCTGAAAGCTGATTATGCCCCAACAATATAATTCTGCCTGATTCAACAGCAGAGCTAAGAGAGCAATTAGTAACAAAGATTAATGCAGCCACTTTCTTTAAAGGACAATTCAAGAGGTCTTGACTACTCATCTACTGCAGAATGGACAATAGCCTAGAGAAGATCACAGTCAATTTATTATTACTATATACAAGGGAAGAGTCTGATCTATTGCACTTAAGCCCCTCCTGCTTGTAAGCTTAGAAATGAAGAGCAGTCTGCTGACTAGACACAAATTACAGTTTATCATGCTAGACAACAATCTCCAGATGTAAAATAATCTTAACTTTATGTTGGTGGAATTTGGTGTGTTTGCATTGAGCTTTTATTTCAGATACTTCCAAACTATATGATTGTTCAAATCAAAATTCCACTACAATATAGTATCGGAAGCATAATACTATTAGTAATATTGGCCTGCAGGGGACAACTATCAGCTCAGCTTAAACTTCTTGAAACTAAGATAAAAAGAAGGGTCTTGGTCTGGAAAGAACTCAACCTTTCTCAAGAATTTTAGTAACTTCTGGATGGAAAACTATCAAGTGAACAAGCACTGATGGATAATACTGCTACTGTCCAATGCAACAATGGATAGATCTTTTCACAGATAGTATATGAATTAGGATAAGACATACATGTATAATCAATCATGCATTGACACTCTGCTCAGATCACATTAATTTGTAAATGCTACTCCTTGTGCAGGCCTTTCTGCATTAAATGGAAGGTGAAAAATGTTACAAGCACAGCCATTTTTCTGCCTCACTTAGTCAGCAGAATTTAGCTGTGAAAATAGTAGGGCTGGCAAAGAAATACATTATTTTGAAAGGTTACACCAGGAACCTGAAAAATTTTCAGCTAAGACTGGACAACAAGATTGAGCAAAGCTGCTCAGTATTGGTCAATGGTGTAAACACAATGACTTGGATTTTCAAGCTATTAAAATTGGACACACAGAGTCTATTTCCTGATTTCAGTGCAGGAGAAGCAAGGATTCAATGCACATTAGCAAATACTCAACAGTTTGAGTTTATTTCTGTAGAAAACAGCTCTGGCTTAACTTCTCAATCGCATGTAATTACTGAACCACTCACAAAACAGAATGTCTGCACCTCTAGTTTTGAACCTCTAGAACTTACAAACACAGCACTTCTACCTGAATTGCTCTCCACCACCCTCTTCTGAGAGCATTTATATAAGACTTTAACAAACTTTAAACTGTGTCCTTTGACTCCACAATTTTAATCAATGTGCCCTAACTTTCATCTGCCCTCTCTTGGTGGATGAGCTGTTAGATAAAAAAAGAGCTAAAAATTTAATGAAGTGCAAAAGTCATAGACATAACTTACAGCCAAAAACAACATTAAAGAATTGTAAACTTGCTTGTGTTTAGACTATAAAGCTCTAGAGAGGAGTACAGCACTTCTCCCTCCTTATGGTACAGGTACAAAATAACAGACTACACAAAGTGAATCTTCTTATCTATGTGGTACATGTTCTCCCATGAACAGAGTATTAGAAAAACTACTTGAAGAATTTATTTTTGATTTTTATATCTTGATTTATACAGATCTTCCTACCTGACTCACAGAATTCCAACATACTTGTGCTAATACTGGAGCAAACCTCTTGTGGAATGGCACAGTACTTGGAAATTTCTATTTTGTATGTAATTGCTGCTTTGAGATCTGAAAACAGATTTTAAAAGGTGCCATAAATGAACCATTTATTAATTTTTCCTGCCAGAGCTTTCAGTATTTTTATTGAACCTCCATGATATACTGCTATGAAAAATTAGTCATGGTTAGTAACCCCAGAAGCTTTAGCTGATTAGAGCTGTATTCAGTCTTGTCCCCTACGCGACAGAAAAAATCTCCACCCACAATTTCCAGAACAACTAAGTAGCCTAAATATAGTTTACTGGGAGTATGTGTATGTGGATTCTTTTGCTACTAAAACAGGACTAAAACAGAACAAAAAGACACCCCCCACTAGGTTGACATTTATATATGGAATCCTCATATCTCTGCAATCTCAGGTTGAAACATGGCACATACTAAATGTATCAGGGGAATGTACATGAAACTGTCTTAGTCAAATATCCACTTTTAAAAGTTTTGTTTCTATCTTCAATAAGAGGCTGGATTACTTCAAACTGCTGCCCTATCAGACACAGAATTCAGCAAACGTGCTCCATCTTCAGAAGCATTAATTTCCCTTCTTTGAACAGCCTCCTGTCCACCAAAAATTGGAAAATTATTTATTTTGACTTAAAAAAACAAACAACAACAAACCAGCCCTCAGGGAATGCCTTTTAACTAAACAAATACTGTCATACAAATCAATCCATTAATAATGGATTCCCATCAACCAGCCAATAACTGTCATTAAAGTTATATTTATCAGTAGTCTAAAAGCATTTAGTAATTCTTCTAAAATTCCTTTAAGGAAACTATTACTGTCATTGAGAATAATCCTGTTATCCATGGAAATATTTAACCATTTTCCCCCAGAAATCTGTTTTTGTGTTTGCAATTACAATGCAACAAAAACATTTTTTTGTTTTTGACTGTTCTGCATATAATCCTCTTAGGGATGTCTCTGAAAGTAAACTTAAAAACATATTGAAGAACAAAAGACCAAATTATAATAGCTACAGTTGATTATATATTACAAGTCATGGCTCATATTACATGGACTAAGTCAAATAGCAAGCAGTTTACTACCCCTTAAGGAGGCATTTCTAATGCCAGAAATCTGGGTGTAACATAGGTCCTAGTTCATCCACAGAAATTCTCATCTGATAAGCTGTGACGTAATTTTTAAGTGAACTCAGTATAAAAGAGCTTGACTGTGTTAAATGCATTCAAATGAAAGGAAAATCTGGTCAAGCACTTAAGAAAGCCAGCTCTCACCTTCTCTGATCACCTGTTTGCAAAGGTCTTCATCATCTACAGTGACTGGAGTTACGTTTAACACCTCTTTCAGTTGCAAGTATGATGGAATCTTAACACAATCAGATCTGCCATTGCTGGGTTTGCCAAATTCTAATTCAGCAGGTAACAGGAAATACTGAAAAAATATTAATCACACCAGAATGGGCAGTAATTTTCCTTTGATATTACTGTACAGTCAAAGCTTCTTCAAAATCTTGAAATAACTTAATTCTAAACTAATTTAAGAGCTCTTACGAGAGAAATCACTTGACTTTTACACAGCACATAGAAAGCTTTGCTCAATGCAGAGTAAAATACAATGTTACACAACTTTCTGAGTCAGTGGCGTGTAACAAATGTGTCTTAGAATTCCTGACCAAGTACAATTTTAATTTATTTTACTGAAAGTTTGTTTTTTACAATTTTGAAAAATGGAGAAAAAAGTAGATTTGACTTCTCTAAAAAAAAAAGCCAAGCTGCTCCCCCAGATTCTAGAATGTGTCTTGTAGCTTTCCCTTTCCCGTGCTCATGTTATGGCTTCCTGTTCTTTAATTTTTATTCTTAGTGTAACAAATATCTACATAAAACTGCAAACACATCAGGTGTCAGGAGAAATAGTTGGTCAGAGTGGAAACTCCTAAAATCAGCATCCAAGAATAAAAAAACCCACAAATAATACCAGTGTTTTTTAATCTTTGAAACATGAAAGCTTGAAATATTTGGCAAATATAAAAAGAACTCAGTAAGATGGCGTGCATGTGAACAAATATATATCCATTATGTAGAACAACCACTAATGCAATATATAATATGAAACAATAAAATGATACCTCTTCATCTTTTACAGATACAGTACAGAAATTCTCCTTAATCCCCTGCAATTCATTTTGACTCTCTTCCATCTTAATGTCATTTTGGAAAGTCAAACATTCCCTTTAAAAGATCATAAAACAAAGTAAGTGACTTATTTGTATTACTTAATGTCTAAGAAATTCTTAGCAATACTTTTGATAGCCATATACATGCCAAAAGTTTTTCTAAATCCATGCCTTTTCTAAGAAGGCAATTCCAAGTGATGTTGTACTGATCTGTGTAATTAATCAAGAAAATTTTTCAAGAAATAATACATTATATGCAGAGAAGAACTGCTTAATATTGGGGCCTACCTTAAACAGTTATAGCAAAAACCTTCATATTATAATTCTTCAACATTCCAGTACATAAGTCCCCTCATGTATAAGTGCTTCCTGCAAAAGTTGCAGATCTAATTTCTTCCAATGTCAATTTTTTTAATGATACATTAAATCTCTAATCTGTTAGCCTTATTTCTATTTTGCCACCTTTCGTTTCTATTTTCAGGAAAGATTCAGCATGAAAGAAGGCAGAGTATGCTTATTAATAGTTAAAGTGAAAACTAAGAGTATGTTTCTGGTTTAACTGAAAAACTTGGAAGTGAATGTCAGGAATGAAGCTACTACTTGCATTGAAAAGCAAGGACACAAGCAGCACAGGGATGATTTGTCAGGCAGAAAGAAAACACTTCATCAGGCTTGCCCTTTGTGCCAGTTACACACACTAAATCTATAGTGACTTTTTAGGGGAGCAACTTCCTCATCAGTCCACCACTATTTTCTGGAGGAATATTTTACACCACAGAGTACAAATTGTTCTGTGTCCAGCCTTGAGATGCTCATGAATATTAACTGAAGTTGAAGTCTGTCTAATCAAGTCAACTTTCTCTAAATGCATCTCCCTGTGTGCTGCACTATGAGATCTGGATTCCCACCTTGGACAGGTCTGCGGTTTTGCTAGTCAACCACAGATCAGGAGATCAGAGCTATTTCTGTAAAGCTTCACACTAGCATTTTTTCCTCCCATTGCTGGTATTTCTGAAAGTCATAGAATTTGAATCATGTTATCTTCACTGGTTATTTACAGTATTCACAGTGTTACATCTGAGAGTCACTGTGAGACTAGGGCTCATGTCTGAAAATCAGGCAAACGCCATTCCTCCTTGTTCTACTATATGGGTACAGTTGGTTCAGTTAAAATCTGCTTTATCTTTCCTGTCAGTCATGCAACCTTTCCAAGTGCAAAAGAAACAATACAGTAGTCCAGACATGAAGTAAATCAGCACAATATTTAGCCAGACTATGAAGGTATGCACACAATGAGTGTATTAACAAAATACTAGGCCCATTTTTGATACAGCATACATGTTTTAATGTACTGGTTTGTTTACATTCTTTACATAGATATCATTCAATTAAATTCAATCAACCTAGCAATACAAAACTGAGCAAAACTGTAAGAATAATTTATATTTAAACTTGAAGAAATACAATTCAACAGAGTAGGAGCATAGATTTACTGGTCACACATCTGAGAGGAGAGAAAAAAGAAACATTGCAGCATGTGCAGCATGTAAAGAAACAATGCAGCATGTCATTTTACATGCTGCAATGTTTCTTTTTTTTTTTTTCCTAGTCCTACTAAATATAGTGATATTTTCATGAAAGGGAATCAGTCAGTTTGAGGAAGGACAAGGTCCCTTAAAGATGTACATTTTTTTAGTACTTCAAAATGAATATCCTGATTGCATTTCACACCTATAGAATGTAGAAATGACACAATTTCATTAATTCAGTTTTCTTAATGCATATGAATTTCTCCCTCCTCATTTTTTCCTAAGATGAAAAGCTGAAGCCTTTACCTGTTACAAATATAAGATAGTTAAAAAGGTATATACAACAAACATCAAAATGTTAATGGCATTATACACAATTTTTTATCTTTAATATTACACAGTAATTTATAGGTACCTGAAAATATTGTCTGCTCTTAAAATCTGTCCTTTAGAATCTAAAAGGGGATCTTTCACTAAAAAAAACTGTAGTCTGCTCAGAAGTATAGATAATGTTGGCAGTTTTCTACGAAAATTTTCCAGATTATCAATAAAAACAAACTCCTCTTCCAAACATAAATCTGTCAAAACAGAAGAAAAAACCACATTATAAAACAAGATAAAAATACTAAGAATTATCAGAATAAAGAGAATTGTTGAGCAACTGTTGGAATACTATGAATGTCAGAAAAACAACAACGCTTTTTACTTTAAGCTGAAAAATCCTAAAACATTTAAAGTGCAACAAAGTCTCGACTTCCATGGTTAATATGATAACGTCTAGTTTTCTTCAGCGTTTTCTTTTGTCTTACAAAATACCTGTTAAAACAAAAGGTATTTTCTTTTTGTTTCTTTGTTTGTACTTTCAAGTATGATAAAGGAACTTCTGGGGTGGGTTCTGGCCAAGAAACTTAGCTCAGTGCAATTTTAAATGTAGAAATGAGGCACTCTCTCCATACATGTCTAAACTTAAATGCAGATTTCCTAATTCTGAAGAAGAAAAAAATTACAAAAAAGGTTGCAAATTACTATGATTTCAAGAAAGATGACATTATCATATCAACACAGTCATCAACAATCAATAGCAGCCCTGTGAGCAGGACTGGGGGTACTGGTGAGTGAGAGGCTGGACATGACCCAGCCATGGGCACTCCCAGCCCAGAGAGCCAAACGTGTCCTGGGCTGCATCCAAAGCAGTGTGGGCAGCAGGGGAGGGAGGGCATTTTGCTCCACCTGGAACCCTGCATTCAGCTCTGGGGTCTTCAGTAGAAAAAAAGACATGGATCTCTTGGAGCAGGCCCAGAGGAGGGATCACAAAAACAATCAGTGGAAACAACACCTCTCCTTGAGAAAACGCTGAGAGAACTGGTGTATGTTCAGCCTGTAGAGGAGATGGTTCCAGGAAAAGCTTACTGTGGTTTTAAAGGAGGCCTATAAGAAAGGGAGGGATAGACCTTTTAGGTCTCAGGTTTTAAACTGAAAGGGAGATAATTTAAATTAGATGTAAGGAAGCAGTTTCTTACAACAAGGGAGGTGACTGATGCCCTATCCCTGGAGGCATTCAAGGTGAAGTTGGATGAGGATCTGACTGACCTGAGCTGATTATAGTGGAGCTGGATTCCCATAAAAGGTTCTTTCCAACTCAAGCCATCACATTATTCTATTTCTTTTGAGTTTAAACTACTGCTCTCCTGAGACAGGAGTGATCCAGTAACAACTTTTCACATATTCCCTTACATTTGTGGTATGAAATTTTACATTTTACATATTTTACACAGATATAATACATATGGAAGGGCAAAGGCAGCTTTTTGTTCTTCCTTGTTTTTTACCAATATGGAAGTCTCCTCATTCCCACATCCTCCTTTGACTCCTTGGATGATTCCCTATCTGTAATAATTCTCTGTTCTCTCATCGCGCCTGGAAATGATGGACACTGATTATGTTCCCACCAAACTGTTTTATGATACTAACTCAAACAGATCTCCATAAAGAAATCTATCTTAAACCTCTTTTGGCTTGCATCTCTCTTGAATTATTAACATAAGCCCTGCTTCTCCAGGGAATAAATCTGTCTTCAGTGGTTATACATTATGCAACTGCAAAGTTTTTGATCACCCAAATGATTTCATCAATGCCCCTGGAACATGTGCAAAAAAATTACGGAAGTTAACAAGATTACTCTACCAAAACTTAGAAAACAGTGAATTGAACGTTTTACCTTGCTGTGGTTCTTTAAATTCAGTGGCATAGTAAATCTTCAAATACTTGTCTTGGGTGGAGTCTCCCTTAAAACCATTCTTCGTAAGTAAAAAACACTCTTCTGTGCCAGTCTGAGAGCAAGGATTTGAGCTTGGAATAACTTCTATTAAATCATTGCTAGCCTGAAACTCTACAGAGGAGATAGGTTTCCTAAAAAACAAAACAAAACAAAAATATCTGACACTTAAGCTTTAGCAAAATCAGTGTTCTAACTTCCCTGACTTATCAGTGAATCAACAGCTCTTATGTGCTTTGAGAACTTTGATAATCACTGTGCTCACCAAAGAAGGTTGGAAATTACAGAGATCTCTCTATTCACTGGATCCATGGTCAAACTACACTGACCATGTTCAATTCTTCCCCAAGAAAAAGTCCTTTAAGTTTACATCCAGCACCAAAGAAAAGGTCATCAACTATATTGATGTCATAACATTTGTGACAAAAATTTGATGCTGGGTTAAATGTACACTTCTGTTTCAAAAACCAAGAAATTGCAAGTAACAGCAATATGAAAAAGAGTGTAATTGAAGAAACAAAACCACTTCAGTTTCCTGTAAGTTTTTATACTAACCTCAGTACTACTATTTATTAATTTACTACTATTTATTAATAATTATTATTATTATTAATATTATTTATTATTAAAACCTCCCTACTGTTTGCCAAATAAGTAGGAAAATCATTTGACTAGGGAAGTGAAAAAAAAGGCCGTCATTTTCCCGATCTAAGCATTCATCTGGACAAAACAGTTACAATAGTTGATTAAAATATGTGTTAATGCTGTGCTACTCATATAAATTGACTGCAACAATACAGTAACTATGACGAGTGCTGACATTTCTGAAGCACCCAAATCAGCTCATCTACAGTTATTGTACTTAATACTCTTATTTCAGACAACTGATTTCTCAATTTTGCATCCTACTGATTTATTCATATTTTTAATCATACTTAGCATTACACCATCTTGCTATTTGCTAGTCATCTAAAGGTAATTCCCATAAAAGCACTCAGTGTATAAGTGTACCTTTGAAACTCAGTACAGGACTTTATGTGAAAACAGCAATAGAAGGGAATCTTTGCTACACATCTTAAAAAAATAAACTATTTTACAACATTTTGATTATTAAGTTAATTTTGAAAGTACATGTAGTATAATTCAAAAGTAATAACCATGTGGTACAGATAATAACTAATCAAAGTAATCAAAGTTTCACATGACATAAGCCTTTGAAAATCCATGAACCTTGAAACACTGCCCAAGTTCCAACTTCACTGAAATCACTGGGTTTCACTACAGTTTTATAGATAGAACAAACCTAAGTTGCTTGTTTTGAGACTACACAGGCCACCACTTCCAAAATCAAAGTCCCATTAAGACTTTACTAGAAAATGGCAAATATTTTAATGCAGACTATTCTAAGTATGAAAAATATGTTCAAGTCATATAGCTTGTACAGTTACATAAGATAATTGTCTTGGGTGGGGGAGGGGAAAAGCTTATTTTCACGTCATGTAGGACACTTTCTCCAATGTCATAAATAGAGTACACAACCATTAAAAAAATTATATAAAGAACCAGTGAACTCCATAAAACCACAGTACAATCTTTAGTGAAAAAAAGCATCTCTAAGCTATCCGATAGTGTGTACATCTCCAGCACACTTGCTGCTGTCAGGAAACATCTCCATATACTATTTTCATCATTAGCTTATAATTCACAAAGTACCTGAATGATATCAAAGAAATCATAAATGATTTAAAGTTACTTACTTTTCTAGGAAATCCTCCACAAGTAAACTTTTCTTCCACTGATCCAATACTGAAATAGCAATCATGTTCTGTGTTGAACCAACTAAGACAAAAAGGAGAGAAAAAAAGTCACACAAAAAATATTAAAATTAATTTTAATATATTGATGAAATCATTGCAGAGGTTAATCAAACTTTACACACAATGTCTAGAAGAAACACCACCTTTAGTTTCCATTAGCAAAGGTAATACAAATGCACAAGTAAGATGCAAACACTTTTATACGTGTATCTACTTTGTGATTTGAAAACCTCCGTTTTCCCCACATCTCATAACCTCAGCATCATCTTCCAAACCTCTACCAGCTAATCAGATTTGGTGTTTTACTTATCTCTGATCATTGTTTTTCTTCTGCAAACACTTCTCCAGAAAGAAGTCTTCCTGGAGATCTCTACAAACTAATGAAATATCATCTCATTTACTGCGCCACTCAAATATCCATTTGTTTGAATTTGGGCAATGAAGATGTTCTACTTTTAAAAGCAATAAGAACTGGCATAATGCTGTGTCTGGAAATACTTTTTTTTTAAACAGATTTATCATATTATGGATAAACACAAGCTTTTCCTTTAATCTACAGAAAATCTAAACTAAAGGATTATATAACATACTTCTAGTCCATGGCTTCCTATACTTATCATCAGCAAAGAGTCCATTGAGATGATACTTTTCATCTTGATGCAAACAGGGAGGAAAGCAAAGTGATAATTTCCAGATGGAAAACTTCTGCCTTGCCATGCTCTGAATAAAAAAAGGCATGTGATAAAATCATGAGAGAGACAGTTCCATTCTTTATGTGTACTGCTTCTTCCAACATTCCCACTGCTTTCAAGGGTTTTCTACTAGAACACAATATTTTATAATTAAACCTTATTTTTGTAATGCTAACACAGTCCAAACTGAGAGAAGATATTAACATTTACCTGATTTGCTATTTAACTTTTAATCTACACCTCTGAGTATGCACATACATTTAGCTACTAACCTAAACTTTGAATGTGCAATTGCAAGTGCTTATCTTAACACTTGGAATGGTCTCCGGAATGGACACATGGGTAAGAAGACCAGCAACAATTTAGTATCATTCCTACTATTGGTGCTTCAAGTGCTTTTAATATTCTAAGGCCTCTTGTGTTTCATATGCCATTATGAGCTAATGAAAGCCTTTTTAAAGCCTTTAATTTTCACCAAAAGTAGGGTAGTAATCAGTTGAACTCTGGAATTAAATAGTCTATGTGGCGAGCTTAGTAACTTCACTGAATACCAAGTTTAATAAACTATGTTATAGTTCTTTCGTCACTGAAACCCATGCCCAGTTTTGTATAAAGAGCACACAATAACCAGTGAGTTCAGGAAGCAAAGAAAAATTATACTTACACATTTGTGTTTAACAAGATTAAAGAAAGAAGAAGAAAGAAGTTGTTCTTTAAAAGTCTGTGGAGTAAAAGGCATATTGGAGAAGAGAACTAGCTACAGTCATGTGGAATAACACCATGAATGAGACCAGAAACTTTTCTCTAGTTGTAAACTCATTGCCTCACTTCAGCTATGTTCCTTCAGGTCCCAGAACTCCCCACCCATCCCAACATATGCTGTCAAGCCAATACAGCTTGTAATGTTGGACACCGCTAGAAATTTGGAATATTTCATTGACTCAGACTGGAACCAGAATAACCATGCTACTGGTGCAATTTTCAAGCCTTCTCATCTAAGAAAAAAACCAAAAAACAAGAACAACAAAATAACCAAACCCCACCAAAATAAACCAACACCAACAAACAAACATAAAAACACATAGGAAGCAACGAAAGCAAAGACTGTCACTTCATTAATGCAAATTCTTTTTCCATTTCAGTTTGATAGTTACGATTCTGTAAATGCTAGTTAATTTTAATAAAAAAAGCAAAAACTGTTGCCATCATAGGATCTTTTCCTTAAAAGGCTCTTGTGAAAAAATGGGTCTGATCCAATGTAGTCCCTCTTGCCTAAGTCAAAGCATGGCATTTCCTTAGTGATCTCTTTCACAAATTCTGAATAAATAAGACAGAATCAGACAACTATGGGCAGCTGGACCAATGTCTTGTTACTGGCCATGTATTAGTTTAGGTAATCTCTACTGAAGTTACTGCTGAAACTGCATTTATAAAATAAATTTTATAAACCGCATTTATAAAATAAAAGGCAGCTAGTGAATTTCCTAATAGAGATACCAGAAACAGAAAATCCTAAGGCTAACCCTTCTCTTCATTAAAAGAAGCTGTCAGAATTGGCACATGAAGGTTGTCAAAGGACTCCTAGTTTAAAGAAGAATGCTACCGTAGAAGTAGAAGCTACTGAACAAATAAGTATGTGCAATAATAAAACAGATCAGAAAGAAATTTGAAACACCACTATGTAGTTTTACTTAGGCTAACTTTAGCTTAATACCTAAAAATTGTTTTCTGTCACTGAAATTTGTGAAATGGAAGAAATACATCCTTGAGCCATCATCACAGGTAATAGCCTTAAACCAGGAAAATTGTGCATTTTAGAAAATATTTTAAACTAAATAGTTCTAAGTGTAAAGTTTAAGCTGAATTAGTTCACTTTATAACATCTGATAAGACACAACCTTTCTTGCAATTTTAAAATACATAAAACTGTTTTTCAAGGTCACAATTAATGGCTGAAGCATTCAATCAGTGCATCTTTACCCCTGTTTATGAAGAAAATAGAAAGGTCTCTGCACATTTCTCTTCTAACTGAAAAATATCATGTGCATTTTCCCATTTCTATCCAGTGTGCATGTGTTGTCCGTTTATAACATTAGAAAACCTTGCACTACCAAGATGATTTTGCAATCACATCTACAACACTCAGGAGCATGAAATATGTAACTCTTGCATCTAGGATGACGGAAAAGGCTCCTTCCTTCAAAGATACTTATAAAGGGAAGCTGGAAAAACTATAACTGAAATTGATATAAGCACATAACAAGTATATTAGGAGCAGAATTCTGCATCCAGTTGAGTCAGATATGTGCAGGAAGCAGTTTGATATAAGGTCCTTGAATTCCAGTGTTTTCTAAAAGCTGGAAGCTTTAGTCAAGTGCACTCAATACATGAAAAATCAACTTATCTTTCTCTAGAGAGTAGCAATTAGGCAGAAGAGTGGAACCAGAAGAGCACAGCATGTCCCTTGCACAGTCAGATCTGTAATACCTTTAAATGTGACCATATCCATTAACCCTTTCTGGTAGCACTACAGAGCAAGATTTACACTATTCCAGAGCAGCCATTCAGCAGGTCACCCTGCATTTCTCTTATAAATGTTTCCAGTTGTCCTGATTATCAGCACCATCCTCCTCAAAACTCAGGCAAGAAAAGCCATGTAATTCTTCTCTTTTCCATGGAGCCCATAATATGTTTTTGCCAACACATCTATTTTTTATTTGTAGATAATATAGAAATAATTGGTGATGAAGCTGAATGGAACCACATTGAGAAGATTTACACCCAAACACTGCACGACAGACTGCATACTGTTGGAATTACAGTAGAAAAACAAGTTCTGGTTGCTACAGTCTAAGAAAATAGTAGGTTCATACACCAGCACTATACGGGAGAGCTGCCGTACTCTGAGGAAAGGGATGTGGGCAATGTTTGATAACACAGATCGCAGTTTAACTGCAAATACTATTGCTGGACCACTTCCCAGGCTGCTATTCTCCAGTTATGTGCTAGGAGCACTTCTGTCTGTCCTTGTACTCTCCCTGAACTCCTAAAGGCATCACGTCTTGCTGAATTGTTCTGCTCGCACACTACGAATGCCCCCTTCTGGCAAAGCACCACTCTGCTTCTCTACAAGAGAAGCCTTGTATTTGGTCTGTGGCTTTTCTTTGAAAATTTTAGTTAGTAAAAACCCAGTTATGACACGGTGCTTCGGGGATAAGAGGTTGGCAACATCATAGATGGAGACAGGAAGGAAAACACACAAGGCTTCTAGATCTTACCTGATCAAAATCTGTAAAGCCAAAATATTCATCATTGGTGTGGAAAAGAAAAAAATCTCCTTTCCATGAATTTAACCTAAGACATTGCAAAAACTTTTCCCTACAATCATTAAGGAACACAGCATTGTGTATCACTACTCTAATACATGGCAAAGCAGCTAGAAAGTTGCAATAGTTATCCAGAAAGTAATTAATTTAAATTAATGCTTTAGAAGGCACAGTGTATTCTCCAAAGAAACCTCTAAGCAGAAATCTTGAAAGTGCACAATAAGTAAATTGTAAATGCAAGAGACACTAAAAATAACTGATGCTTTTCTGTGTATGCAAAACTGTACTTAAAATTTTAATTAAAAAACCTGCAACCACTTCATTATGTTATCCCACAAAGTGCAGCACAACAAACTCTATGAAAGAGAATTCTAAAGAAAGTAGTTCTTCCTATCTTCTTTAATGTCTACTCAATCTTTTCATCAGTAACTGCTATGTTTCATTCAGACTATTATGAGAAACAAAAAAACCATACCTCATATAAATAGTCTGTTGAGTGATACTTCAAAGCCGCAAACATCTTGTTTTGTGATATTTTCAACATTTCAATTGTCTGGAAGACATACAGAATATGGATCAGTTAAAAACTTTTTATATCACCTCAAAATGTTGAAAAAGAAGGTTGAATTTCAGATTCAACATGAACAGCTTCATAATTTCAAGCACATGCACCATGGACTGAATTTCCTCTAGTAGAAGGCTACCCAAAGCATTCAGTACTCTTTCTCTGGAAGAATGTAACAGACCAACTACAGACCATGAACACTTGATTTTTATTGGAAAGAACAGGGTTTTTTTTTTTTGTTTTTTGTTTTTGGTTTTTTTTGCTATGCCTCTTGGTGTTTATGTCTCAGAAAACCTTTAGAGTCATTAAGTGAATGTAGGCAATACAAATTACCTCCCTTAAGCAATAACTCTTAAATTAACTGATTCAATGATTTTTTTATGGATTATAGATTAGTTTTTAAAGGCACTAATTCACTGTCTAGATTATTAACTTATCACTGCCTCATGTATTTGTGAGGGGACTTTCCCCCACTCTCAATTTTACCAGAGAAAAGGAGATTTCATAGGCTAACTGGGAGCATGAGGCTTCAGTGGAACACTGGGTCTCTAAGTTAGTTGATGCTTCTGAGGGGAACCAGGAGAGAGGCAAAAACTGTACAAGGCCAGAGACACAGTGTGAATGCAAAACAGGATATACTGTAATTGAATTTCAATTAAAATGAATTGTAGGGCCAAAAAGGAAACCTGTGACAGAAGGCAGTCTTCAGTCAGTCTTGCAGTACCAGTAAGTATCATGACATGAGGCTAAAACTGACTACCTAACAAATTTGGAAATAGGAATTTCAGGTATGGATGTAATAGAATTGGAACCAGTGGAGGAAGAAGTAACTAGGGGGTAGTTGGTTACTTGAAAGGAGTCTGGGAAGAAAAGTGCAGGAGAGATAAAAAGGTAGGTTCAGGCAAAGAAACAAAACAGGGAATAAGGTATACAAAATCATACAGAGAACAAAATAAGAACAAAGAGAGGAACCTTCTGAGGGAGGGTGAATGGATAGTTCAAAACAGTGGACCAAAACCACTAGATGCTAAAGAAAACCCTTGGGACAGCCTCCTGGACCCTCCATCAGATCTACATCCAACAGATTGGGTACGGGAGAGTGGAGCAAGCAGGGATGGGCTTGTAAGGACGGATGGATCTGCACCTTAAGTGCTGGAGGGCAATGGATAGAACAGCAATTTAGCAGAACAGATGTGTATCACTAAAATGTCTCTACAGCAATATAGCCATGCATTAATTCAAGTATTAGCTACAGAATTGCAACTACTGCTCCCAGTGGTAAAATTTGAATTAATACACCTAGAAGTAGTGAATTGCTCAGTAGTCACTCCAGATACCGCTAGTTTCTTAAGGGTGTGCCATTCAGTAAACAACGAAACCGCTGCACCCGGCTACGTTCCAACTTTCCAATTTAAAGCTGAAAAAGTGGGACCTAGAAATACTAGTCTGTGAGGCTACAAGGAAGTCTTCAAATTTTTTTAACGAAAAACAGCGAGTCTGTAACAGGCTATGACCCTGTTTCATTCTCCAAAGACTCGAGGAAACACCACCCAGTAAACCAAATATGCAGGACGATACTTCTGCCAGCATTAAACACTTTTAAATGTACAGTGGTACTGACACGAACCAACCACTATCACCCACCCCAGCTCCTCACGGCACCACGACCACACTCCCCTCAGCGCTGCAGCACCTTCACCCCGCCCGCTCAGGACGGCGAACTCGCCCCTCTGATTGGCTGTCTCCCAGAGCGTTACTGTCTGATTGGCTGTCTCCCAGAGTGTTCCCGTCTGATTGGCTGTCTCGCTGAGCTGTCCCCTCTGACTGGCTGCCGCTGCTCCCGCCTCGCGCCCTTCCCTCAGGAGCGGAGCGGCCCTAATCGCTGGCCGGGGTAAGGGGAGTCCTCAGCAGTTAGCCGGTAGGAAAACTTACGTGATTTTCAAAGCTGAAAATATTTTTAAAGCAGTGAATGCATAAGTAAAAGCAGTTAAGCAACTTCTTCTGTTTCCCCGGTTAGCCGCTTGTATGGGAGAAGAAGTTAAAAGGACGGGGAAACTGCTGACCTGCCCTGCCTGTTACCTGGGGAAGAGAAGCAGAACGGGGCCACAACTTAATACGCAGAAATACTTACTCTTCTGTGTTCGGAAAACCTGTGAAATGTCAGTGACTACAAGAAGCAGTCAGCTTAGGGAAAAAAGCCCCCCCCCCCCCCCCTTTTTTTTGCTTTTAATGGCTGCATAAATTGTTCTCACAACCCTCAAGCTGCTGCAAAATGTTGTGTTTCTCAGAAGGCAGTTTAGTGTCAGATTTCTACAGTGCCCAGACTCTGACTAATCCCAGAAATGCCAAAAATTTCGGGAGTAGCTGTGCAAACGCCCCATCGCCCCTACCTCACATCATCCAAACTCTACCCACACCCCAACCTGTAACTAGGCCAGACAGTTCTGCTTGCTGAAATGACAGCTTGTTGTTGGTGCCACAAAGCCATTTTATTGTCTGTCCACGTCTCCTCCTCCTTTTACCGTGCATGTGGATACCCGCAGAGAATACATCAGAAGTGCAAAACCCCTTGGCAATGCTGCAGCAGGTGCATTCAGCCAGTTGCTGTAAGTTTGGGGAGTAAGAAAAAAATCATCTCCTCCAAGAACTCATTGCAGGTTGAGTTCCAGATGAGGGTTGGTTTCTCCATGGAAAACAAAATTTACACGTTTCACTCTGGTTCCAGGAATTCCATCAGTATTTGTACATTCCAGTGAGCGAAAAAGTTAAATAAGAAGCATATGACAGATGCTTTCTTTATTGCTACAAAGTAATTGGTTTTTTCTTTATTTTTTTAACTCTGAGGATGGGTTTAGCTCAGTCGCAGGCATATTGCCAGTGTTTCCTAGACAATTGTTCCTATGAAAAATGCAAATGACAGTAATTTATAGTTTTCTTGGTATTTATATATTTATAATACATTTATATTCTGCACTCTAAGAATTAGAAGACAAATTGTTAGGCCAAGTAGCACAATACAGAACCCACTAACTTCCAATTAAAATACTTCAGAAGTGATCCTCTCCAGCTGCAATGTAGAAAAACACATGTTTTACCCATGCTTAGACAATCCCACCCAACACCAGGAGAAAGAGAAGCTGTTGGCAAATGTTCAGGCCCCTGGTAGAGGGGCCCCAGGCTGAAGAGGAAAGGAGAGAAGGTATTTGGCTGGTGTAGAAGCTCTTTTTGCTGCCTCAGCTGCTACAGTGCTGCAGCATGGCCTGCAGCCTTCCCAGTGTTCAGAATCCACATCACATGCTTCCTGCAGGGCTCGCTCCCCTTTCTGGGATAAGATCTGTAAGTAAGACTGGTGGGCTGGTGAGGCAGGAGACCGGGACTCTTGTTGCCCTGTGGCAGGGCAAATTGGTGCATCCCCTTATTTCCCTTCAGGGTTAGGATTAATATTCATGACTTCAGGAGGGGTGTGAAGCCTCAGCTTTGCTCATGGCCCCTGTACAGGTGTGAATTGCAGAGCAGATGCTCTGCTGACCTCAAGTCATGTTCCAAACGTTCTCCCCTGACTGCTGGATGCCTTTCCCTGTTCACCTCTTTCTACTGCATCAGCTCATGCCAGGACTCATCCATCTGATCCCTGTCTATCTCCAGCTATTCCTCCTTGACTCTCAGCTCACAGCCCCACAGCTTCAACTCTGCCTGCTCCTAGGATGGGCATGGGGGAAAACAATGCATTACTTGCCCTGTCCTGGACACTGTCTCATTTATGTCCCAAGTCATGAAGGAGATCTGGTCCTGCTGAACTTCCCGTGTGGGCCAGTTTGGGGCAGAGCAACACCACCAGGTACTTGAGCAGTGCCTCATGCATTCAGCTTTGGATGGGTGGCCAGGGCTGGCAGAGCTATAGTGGTACAGATGCACACAGACTCCTTCACAAAAAGGCTGGAGCCCCTCACCATGTTGCACACCCTAAAATAAGCTCAAGGCATGACAGTTTGTCAGCAGTGGAAAATCTCAGAGTGAATGGTTATTTTGCACTCTGGTAGTTCTTAAAAAGGCAGTTCTGCTGCAAAGTCTGTTCCACATATCCCCTCTGGGCAGCCCCAGGCAGGAGCAGAACTGACTCTTGACACATTCCCAAGGCACAGGGAGATTTTGCTTAGCCCACTTTGGTGGTTTCCCCTCACTAGAGTCATAACAGAGGCACCTTTGCCTGCTCTAGCTGCCCAGACTCTTCACAGGCACAGGAGAGAGACAGGTGACATCTAAGACAGGCTTGTGGAAGCTGTTCCTGGAACAGCCTGGTTCTCACTGTGACACCTCTGTCTTAAATATCTAAAGGAAGTGCTGAATGTCTCCCCTGTGTGCAGGATACATCCCTGCTGAGCCTGCCAGGCTGTGCTGGAGGCCATAGGAAGGGGCCTTACTGCAGTGGAGTCTCATGTTGGAGCCCATGTGCTGAGATTGTTCCATGTTATCCCACAGCCACTCCTTCAGCTGCTACTCTTGGGTGTGAAATTCAGCCCATGTAGCAACCAGCTTCCCTCACTCCTTCAAGAACTTCTGCACCATCGACCTCCTGCAACAAAGCACTCCGGAGAGCATTGCAAGGGAAGCAAAGGGGATGCCTAAATCTCATCTACTGCAATCTTTTTCTCCTTTAACCCATTACTGTCACTAAACCCCAAAACATCAGGAGGCTGACTCCAGCCCTTGGTGCCTGACCAGCACCCCTTGTGGAGAGCTCTGCTTCCTTGAGGAGAAGCACACATATGCATGTACACAGCAGCCTTTGTCTGTCAGATTGCAACTCCACATGTAAGGAGATGGGATGAAGGAGGCAGAGGGCAGATGAAAGAGGTTGCAGCCCAGCACTCAGCTCTTTCCTACACCACACCACTGTTCAGACTCCCAGCACACACAAAAACATGTCTGCTTCAGCTCCCCTTTGCCATATCCAGCTCTTCTCACTTTGATGGAAAGCTGCTGAGTCACGAATGGTTGCTGCTCCTCCAATAAGTGCTGCCGTGATTCTAATTTGACTTGCTTTGCCATTGCCCTTCAGTGTTTCTGCATTCGGACACAGAGGAGGAGCCAGGGATCTCCAGTGGGCAGGACACAAGTCACATACCCAAAAAGGAGAGAGATGACCCAGGCAGACAACATAGCACAGGCTCACTTGCTCCAACAGCTGAGTCTGCTTGCTCAGCCTCAGTTTTGCAATCACCTCCATTACTCCTCCATGTTCCTCTGCTCTGGGAAGGGGCAGTGGCAAGATGGTGTCAGCATGAGTTGAGATAATCCCCTGTCCAAACCACATGCATGGAAAACTGCATGTGTTTGTGATCTCTGCTCATTTCCAAGGCACTTTTGTCAAGGGGAGACAACTATGCCAGCCTCAGCTGGACTGACTTTTTCCGATGAACTCCTTGGCAGAGCTGAGTCTGCACTGTGTTTGTAGTTGTTCAATGTCTCAGAGTCAACACCTGTAGATCCTACTGGAATGAATCCCACTTCAATGAAATGTACCTTTAAACAGCAAAGCATCCTGCTCCTGGGATGTGAGATGCAACTCTGTTGGCTCTGCAACAGGAGCTGAGCTGCCAGCTGCTCCTTCTCCTACCACAGCTCTACCTCCTGCTGCCTGTCAGATCCCTCCACCACCTTCATCTAGCTCCTACCTAAGAGGTCCCAGCAGGTAACAGGTGTTGCTTTCGTGGCCATACCCATCACTCTAGGGATGTTCTGGCAGTGGTACTGGCTCCTCCTCCTCCTCTATGGCAGTGTCGGTGAGAGTCAGATCCTGGCTTACCTGTGGGGCTGTTCTCTGCAACACTGGTGTGGCTCTGCAACTACCTACCCCAAGGATGGACAGGGGAAGCACCCCAGCAGTCCCACCCCAGAGAAAATAAGCAGAGATAAAGGTAAAGACCTTACAGTGGAGGGGAACACAGGCCACAGCATGCTACCTGTGGCTGTGCATGAAGAGATCCAGGTCTTCCTAGTATCACTGCTGGAGAAAACTCCAGAAACTGTCTTTGCCTGTGTCCACTCCAGCTGCACTGTCTGGACCTGTGTAGCACCCAAAAGAAGGTCCTTATTCTGCCCCAGAATCATCAAAACTCTCACAGCAGCGGGAACCTACAGACATCTCTGAATAGCAACACTTCTCCTCTCTGCCCTGTCACCCTGGTGCTGTTTAAGACAGACATAGCTCCTTCTCTTCCCCCTGGTTCACCTGTGATGCCCCACTCAGCAGGTGATGGGGGGGGGGGTGGGGTGGGGTGGGGTGGGGTGGGGTGGGGGGGTGTGCTCCCTTGGCTCTTCAGCTGTGCTGCATTAACCTGGATATGGAACAGCCTTGCCCAAAAGCCTGATGCAGCCTGGAGATGTGCTCCAGATGAGGCAGCCTTTAGGGACACAGTGGTGCTCTCAGGGAGGTGAAGCACTGAAGAGACTACCTCTTCCTTGCCCTGTATGAGCAATCCATCCACAGCCCCTCTTTCACCTGCCCAACTCCACCTCTGGTTTGGGTTCTTTTCCCCTACTACAGAAACAAGTTTGCTGAGCGTTATTCTTGGGGGACAGACTCTAGGAGACCATGAGTGTCCTACCACTGGAGCAGGGCAAGGAGACTCAGCTGGATGAGAAATGGAGGCTTTCAAGACCAGGCAAGAGCTGCATCTGCTGTCAAAGGCTCTAATTCCACTTCAGTTATCTAAAAACCATCTCAGAACATCTGCCAGTAAGCACCTGCCAGTAAGTAATGCCATGATACTTCAAGTGAAAACAAAGAAGAAATAGATTTATTTTTTTTTTTTAACTTGTGAGTTAGCGTAATGTTAAAAGCAGTAAAACCTTATGCTGACTTTCATTTCAGGAAAAAAGTAAGTGGAAAATGTAATTGGTAAGTCTAGAAATGGTGACAAGAGAAAAATAAAAAACTTGATGAAACAGGGTACATAACTAATTTCTAGCTAGAGTGCATGAAAAATGAAGAAACATGGCCATATTCATTCATTGTTTGTAGAAAAATGCACATCCACATATTGCAAATCCAGCAGTGGATGCAGAAGAGGTTTTGTGAAAGGCTGTTGTGGACATAATTGAGTTCCACTAGGGGCTGTTATTGTCACACACCTAGGTGAACGGTTTTCTCTTGTAAGAGCAAACCGTAGGCAGAAAAATCCCACAGGGACTGAAATAGAAGGGTTTCAGATCTCCAGGTATCTCCTTTCAATGGGTCTTTGTATTAGCCCAGTCAGACAGGAAAAATCTTGTAAGGGTAATTTGCTTTAGTGGTAGCCCCTGAAATAAAAGTTGCTTTCATAGAATTTTGATGTATTTTTTTTGCTGTTTTATTTCCTTGCTTTTGAAAGAAAATAAAAAATCTGTGACTACTAAATGATTATGCTGACACAGAAATTTTGTCAATTTATTTTTGTTTAACAGGTCCCAAATACTGCAAATTATCATGCCATGTTCCTAGAAAAAAATGTGTATGTATGATATATGGTCTTTGGAATATAACACTGAAGATTTGTGCATTGTTTTTGTAAATCCTGTTTGTTAAGGAGAAACTATGAGGTAATATTTTTACTTTTTTTTTTTTTTTGGTTTGAAGGATGCTTCTGTCACATGTATCTCACTAAGCCCTGAAAGAAGTTCAAGTAAGTGAGTAATACCATTGTAATATTAAGAATGCTTTTTGAAACACATTTGCAAACCTTATACTAACCAGAGTAGGCATCAGAGTGAGTGACACTAGGAGGTGACTTCAGTCTTGGACCATATGCATGGTGGAGGAAGCCCATGTAAAAGTGATGAAGATGTGCTAGCCACAGACAACCCTGGAGACACATAAAAACTTAAACAACACGAGCAGATGTTTTTTTATTCTGTGATACCTTTAAGATTAGAGCTTTGTTATTCTTCATTTTATAAATTGGTCTAAGACATTCTGTGGTGGGATAATGTAGTATAATACTTTGCCACAGGTATGCTAGCTGTAGGAATGTGGTGAAAGCATAAAGCACTACCTTGGAGAGTATCTACCTTTTGGCTGAGTTTTCGCATTTGAGCATTTCACTGAAAAGTATCAGGAAAAATAATGGTATTTGTTTCAGTGTTTCTCAGTGAAGTCACTTACCTGTCTGAGACAACTGCAGCAATATTTGATGAATCAAAATCTTCCTGGGACAGTTAGTTATGGTGACTTGAATCTAAATCTGAACAGCAATAGCAAGTCCTTTCTGTTCTGCACAGGTAGGAAAGCTTATAAAATTCTGGACCTTTCAGTGGTGGCGTGTGTTTTTAATCACCAGGGAGGCAGATACATTGTTTAATTCAAGGAGTTTAGTGTCAGGCTACCTGCACAGTCAATATAGGTGGTCTGTATTTCAATGCCTGGAGAAATGCTGTGTATTTCATTGCTCACACTGGGGAGGGATATTACTCTTCCCCTTAGCTACCAAGCCTATCTCTGAACTCAGATATATCCAAAGCATAAAGTTAAATGGATTACTCCCAGCAGTCCTGGGTTGCATTTCTGGCCCAGAGCACCATTCTTCAGTGAGCATCTGCCATTAAAAAGAGCTGGACATCCATGTCTTCCTTACTGTGTTTGGTTGCTCTTGCCATGCTGCCATTCTTGTCTATGCTGTCTTCAAAGCAGCTCCTGAAACTTTTGCCAGGTAATGGCAAAATATATACTGCCTAATACAAATATGTAATGAAAATATAAAATGCTTCAGGGCAGCACCTTACATAGAGACACAAATCTGAAATACTGTCCTTCATTAAATGCTGCAGCTCTCAGTCCTGATCAGTAGACAAATGCCCTCAATGCTTAATAACAAAAGCCTTCGCTACATCTAGATCATTGCTGGGAAACTCTGTATGTTTAACATTTCCTCTACAAGCTCAACAGTAGCTTGCTCCACTATGATGTGTGAGTGGAGGATTGATGTCGCAGGACTTTGTGATACCTTCACCACAGAGGTACAGAATGGTTTGGGTTGGAATAGACCTTAGAAGATCCATTAGTCCAGTCTCCCTGCGATGGGCATATCTGTCTTCCACTAGCTGCATTGCTCAAAGCCCTATGTAACCTGGCCTTAAAAACTTCCAGTGATGAGACATCCACACCTGAAAAACAGCTCGTCTTTCACTCAAGCTGCCAGTAGAAGAAAGGTGAAGGGTTGAAAAGAGAAAGGAGGCAACATGCTGACAGCAGAGTGGCTGGAGAGGTAGCAGAGACACCCCTCTAATGTGTGTTTTATGAAGGTCTCACTACAGCATACAGCCAAGGCCATAGGAGGGATTGTATTATGAGTTTTTACATTTGTGAATTATAGTAAGATTACAGTGCTGTGAAATACAGAGGTCCAAACTCAGGCAAGGCACATCTGTGATGTCCTTAGTGATATACCAAGTCTAACAGGAATTGTCTGCAACTAGATATTGTGTATAGGTAGAGGAAATCAAACAGAAAACTGCAGAAGGAACAAAGATGAACACAAAATCTGCATGTGTTATTGGGTGGTAGTTAGTACAATCTGTGTTCTCTTTACTGCAGACAGTTTTCTAAGTCTCAGTGTGGTTATTACACAAACTGGGCCTCTCAGGCATTGTTTCATGCATATTTTCTGCACTTATTAAGTATTTGTAGTGGTTATTATTTCCCGTGAGCTCATTTGATGATGGATCTAAGGCATTTACATTTGTTTTTCTCCTGTGTATCTAGAACAGTGAAAATTTAGGAGTTAATGAAATTCTTAATAAGAAAGACAATAATCAGGCTATTCATAATACTGACATGGGGTTGCTGATAAGCTGCAGGTTTTTTTTCTCTTGACTTCAGTAAGTATTTGTAAATAGCTTGAATAGTTCTCTCTAGGACAGGTCTGTGGCTGAACAAAACTGCTCTAACATCTTGGGCAGTCATCTTGACCAAAGTGTCTTTGTGCATGGAGAAGCTAAGTGTGGCAGCACCACTCACCAGTATTTATTGCTGACGTGGCTGGGGTTTTTAATGAATAGCAAATTAACAATTTTTTAATAATATAGTTTAAATTATAATTTATTAAGTCAAATAATTTGTGATGTATTTGTAGACTGAGGTAGCTGATAGAATGCTAAAGCAAACCTGTGAGGCTCAGCTTACCAAGTGTTGTATTCTAATATGAAAGTTTAGTAAAATCTATTTGCTTGAGTGACATGCTTTTTTACTTATGAGGCTTACATATGAGTTAAAATATGGAGATCTTTTCTACTGAACATTTTTGCACATGAAATGAAGAATAACAGTAGTAAATACACAGTAATGTGATTTGTGTCTCCAAATGTCTTGACATAGGCTAATGTTTAGCAATTTTTTACAATAGCACTTCAGTTGTACCTGGCAAACTACATTAATCAGGATATAAAACTGTAACAGAAACAAAGAGATGCTGACAGTGGTAGAAAGCATTATACCCCATGAGTTTTCATAAGTCTTGTGAACAGGGAGAATACATTGTTGTAGCCTGTTCTTAATGGCTGGAATGACATTGATATACACTAAATCATAGAGAAAAGAGTAATTTTTTTAATGCAGGAATTATATGAAGATATTTCTGGTATTACTCTTAGGTGGAGAGTCTAAGGAAGTGAGAATCTGCAATGAAAAATTCTTTGTATATGAGGTAAGTGTTCCAGTCTGTACTACAGTGGGCAGTGAGCAGGGACTGACATCATGATCTCACGAGGACTAAGAGCTGGTTGTGAATTCTTTTTATATAAGCTTAACTGTTCACTGAACACTTCCAGAATGCTAAGGTGTTGACAGCTTCTTGGACATTATAATCCAAAACAAATGCTTTTTTTTTTTTTTGCAAGGCTGTGACATAATACATCAGATAACACACTAATGGGTATCTGGAATGCACTCAGGAACTGTAACATGTAGTATAGGGAAGGGCCTCTGAAAAATAGGCTTTAAAAGATATATTTTTAAGACCTAGAATGCATACAGCTCTGCAATTTAATATTCCAAGGCTTTGCTACATCAGTGGTAGCTCCAAGGAGAGGTCAGTTTTTCTAACTAGACAAAATCTTTGACATAATGATCAAGCTCAAAATTTATCTGAGTTTAGGAGATGGCAAGATGTCTGACTTAGGACTGTGCTGACACTATTCCTGCTTCAATTTTTTAAACTCTCTCTCAAACAGCTCATGATGGTGAAAGGCAGCATTATGGTCAGAAAGCGTCATGTAGACCAATAATGACAGATTTCTTTCTTCTTTACTTTTCACTGTTCATTAGAGGTGTTGCCACACCAACAGGGATTATCTATTTACTCCCTCAGCAGAAGAAATGAATATTGGTAGCTGTTGGAGGAGACATGAGACCAGGCTGCATGTAAAGGAGATTAATGTAGGAAGCTACATTTAATATTTCAAAACATCTGTGAGTTGCTGGGCATTTTTACTTGGTTTCTGCATACTTTCGTCATCTGTTGTGTTTCATCTTCTACACCTGATGGACCACAGAGGGAGACTTGTTTTGAACTGACATTAAAATGCCATAAAAGATTAATGACTGAAAACCCACTGTCCACTGTTTACTGAAGTGTTGTATTGCTGACATTGTAAGCATTGTTGAGTAAAATATTTTCCAAACTCTGGCCTTTAGTAAATATTTGTAAGCACCAGTGCATTCTCTTTATCATGGTATGTAAAACCTAATGGCAAGAGTTTGATTTTTTTTAAAGAAATTATCACACAGAAAATAGAGTCTATAGATACTTCATAGCAGGGACAGATTGTTTAAAGGAAAAGGTCCAGTTCTTCTAAAATGTATGTTACTGATGGTAACCACGAGCTTTTATTAACACACAGTGTCTAATATATTCTGGGGACTGGCAGTTTTGAGGATGTTAGTTGCTCAAGAAACAGAGATAAAACTAGAAGTGTGCGGTGTGCTTTGCCTTATCTCTTAAGTGCCATCTTCTCACTTCTGATGCCAATTCTTATTCTTCTCCAAGCCTGACTTTGAGTAATGTATTACAACATTAAATACTTGGATCATGGATCAAAGTGTCATAATTATTGCAAAATGTTTTTAAGTCAAGTTTCAGCTGATGAATGTATTTGAACAAATTATTTGGTATAGTGAGACCTTCCAAGGGTAATTGATGTTCTGTGACGGAGTTCTTTTTGTCTTTGCTGCAGTACATAAGGTCAGATTTTTTTATACTACAGAAATTAATTAAAGTGATATTGCCTGGTTTCCTGCTGAAACATTACATTTAATGTTAACAGCTAGATTAATGGAAAACAGGAAAATGTAGCTGGTGTAAATTCTTAGGATCATCAATGTAGCTGGAACAGCTTATATGCATAAACTGTCCCAATGGGCTGTAATTACTCTGTACTTAGGAAAAAGGTGGAAGAGACACAGCTTTGGAAGGTGTAACAAAATGTTCACATATGGCAATACCTGTTTGTCATGTGTCCCTAATACTGCTGGACTGTGCTTGCAGTGACAAGCAGCATTTGCTTCTGTTTCACAAGAATATTCAACCCCTGCTATGTATGTCATTTGAGCTTTTGTGCTGGGACTGCCCTCATTCTGAGATGAATTTGTACACAGATATGTTTTAAGTTCCTTCACGTGTCCTCCTATTTACCCTCCTTCAATTCTGTGTTACTAGCAGTGTCTAAGCCCATTTCTTCTACTCACTCGGAGACATCTGTACTGTTACTTGAGTAGTGGGGTAATTTTTGTATTGACAGAAGGTCAGCAGGAGAGACCAACCGTAGTCAGTAGGCTGCATCTTTAATTCCTGCTAATACTCCTAACTGCTGTCCTACGCTTACTTGGTCTACAATAACTCATACTACTGTGCATTTTTTTCTTCAGGAAAGTCTAAACATCCAAGTTCATAAAGGAAGAAGCTTAAAAATCAAACACCCTTTCCTTAAACTCAGGATCAGAAAAGTTTCAAGGCTTGGACCCTCACAGCATGCCAAGTAATCCCATTCTGACATCCACTTCCTGATGTCTATCCATTTAATTCATCATGTATAGTTTCCTTGCTATGTCACACAGCAATGTTAAATTATAAAATTAGTAAGTTATTTGAATGAGAAAGCTTCTTGCCCTGCATGATTTGTAATGCATAGGTGTAAGAATGATACAGTCACACAAGAAGTGTTTTGCATAACATAGGTGATGTTACACTTCCAGAGCCTTATTGCATGTTCCATCAGTGCTGCAGGGAGGACAGGAGCATAGTTCCAAGACTCTTTGACATATTGTCTTCTGCAATGTTGATATGTCATGTCATACTTTTGGTGCCTCACTCACTGTCAGAAGTTTCGAGACTGTCAGAATTCCCATGTAACTAATAGGACATTGGTTATAGCTTTTGCATGACACTGGAAAATTAGGGAATGTTTTCATAATGTATGTGGCCTAAGAGGAAGTCCAGCTGAAGTTTCAGTCCAGCCAGCTCTCCCTATCTGACCAGGGTGACAAGAGCAGAGAATTACTGTTGGAAAGAACTCTTGAATAGCAAAAGTATAAAATTTTTAAATAAAATTCTGTACAGAGATGCAATTTGTATTTTCATAAACTAAAGAGAGAGAAGCAAGTCCATATAGAGATATTTCTGATGTACCTATTACCCTTATGAGTTTATCTAACCTGAAGTAAACAAGAAAGGACAGGTCTTTGGTTCTTCAAATGACAGAAAAGATGTAAAAAATTCAGGCTGTGTTCAATAAGCTACATTGCATGCCTGGGTCCTGTTTTGTATTGTAGTATTCCAAAATGATGGTGTCCTTTTCAGAAATGAGACTCTCAGCTGTAAAAGTTGAGGCATGCCTTGATTATTCATTAATGCCAGACTCCGCCACAAAAATTTCCATGTGCCATGAAAAAAAAAGTATGTGCTCTGAACTGAAATTAATGGGCAACACCACCATTTCAAACAGTTTTGTTTGGTGATTTTTGTTTTGTTTGTTTGTTTTTTTTCCCATTTGAACTTTATTTGCACTATAATAATCATTTGTCTAACTTTTACTTGAATGAGAACTTTTTGATCTTTTTTTATTCTTAAAGCTGTCCTGTAAGACAGCAGGTAGTGAAGTGAGCCAAAAGGTTCCTTCTGTTCTTTTCGGGTGGGTTGTTACACTCTTGAAATAGAAATACGTGTATAATATAAAATGTCTTCTGGGACATTTAACACTTTACTAAAAGCTATGAGAGCAAGATTGCACAACAAAGTAATCCCATTTATAATTTCTTTTGACAGGCATCCAGAGGCAAAGAAGCAATTCACAGCTCACAGATTACACAGAACAGAGGAACACAGGGGGAACATAGAGTCTTTGTTTCTGCTGGGAAAAAAAATCAAACCAGCAAAGACTTTCCTCAGTTTTGATGGTCATTTTCTGAGGGTAGTTGTGTCCCTGCCTGCAGCTGATGTTGGAGACACTGAAAATAAGAAAGCAAAGATAAAATTCACCCTTAAAATTAAGTAAAAATCAGCTACTCCATTCCCTGATCTTCATGTCCTCCATCACTGTGCTTTGTGTAGTCATACATTGATCAAGTATTTTCTTTTTTTTTTTTTTCCTTTTTTTTTTTTTTTTTTGGTGTGTTTTTGGGTTTGTTTTGTGTTTTGTTTTGCTAAGATGAACACAGTTGCTGTGACTGATACTTGTTCTGGTAGTTGGAAGATAGGAGTGTAAACCACGGCACTATTATGCTGCACTGGCAACGTAGATTTCATGAGTGAGTGAGCTTAGGCTTCAAATATCCTTATAAGCAAATGAGGTTTTGATTTAGTCAGGGTCAGTATTACATACTGAAGTATTTACTCAGGATCTTTTTGGAAGAGAGAAACATATTTAATATTACAAAATTCTTTGTGTAGATTACTCAGCTGACAGTGATTCATCACTCACATTTCACTTAGTTTTCACATCCTTAGGTTCTGGGTCTTGAGATGCCATTTTTACATGACTGGAAGATTTACCACAATACCGGACAAAAATAAGCATGTTTGTTTTTTGCCTTGGCCTGCCAAAATCCACTCCCTCCTGCTCAGTACTTAGCTATGTGAAACTTGGTGATAAGCTACACCTCTGATTTTGTGATTAGGTCTGCATAATTCTATTTTTGTCACTTAAGTGAACAGATAAAGACAAAAACACATCCCAAAGGGACTGCAGTTTAGGTTGGATGTGATTGAAAAAGATAACAAGAAAATGGAAATGGGAGGAATGATTACTAGTGAAAGGTAATAGCACCTTGCTTGTTTGTATGTATATATTAAGCCCATTGGTATCATTAATAGAACACTTTTTGCAGATGCACATTGTGTCTCACAAATTCATGATGAACGGTATTGCAATCTGTGGGCAGTTTGACAAGAAACTGCTCAGGAGTTAGCAGGACTGGCTAATCTTGGAAATGCACCCAGCAACGAGATGTTTTGATTTTGAGGAGGCATTGTCTAAATCAGGAAAACTGAAAAACTTTGTTTTTAAGTGAAAACACTTAGAAAGTGTGGCAGACAAAACAGAGAAACAAAAGTAATCAGTAATTCTGAAATCCCTGTCTATGGAATCCCCATCTACAATATTAAAGCATGTTATGCTACGTATTTGAAACACCTGTTACCAAATGAAATGTCCACGAAGTCAGAATGCTACAGAAGATATCACAGGAATCGGTATAAAGGACTCTAAGGCTGAGAGGGCTTTTTCTGACACTGTAGCAGAATTTTATCTGTAGCAACAAATAACCCTCAGTTGAGCAGCTCTTGAATGTAGCAGAATGATAAAGCCTGCTTCGTGCCTGGTCTCTTTCATGCAGAAATGTCATTATTTGACCTCCACTCTCAAAGGGTTCACTGCATGTTGACAGCAAGTGTGTCCAGTACAATGTGTAAAAGCAGACCAAAGAGCAGTTTGCAGAGAGTGTTGGCACACTGTGTTTCAGAGCTGTGCAGTCTGTGTGTGCTGTCAGCATGTCTGAAATAGTCAGTTAATTTTTGTCATGGACTGTACATATATACAAAGCCATGACTTCAGTTTGCAGAATGCTTACCCAGTCCATGTTCTCTAAAGGACTATAAATAGTACCTATAAAGATGAATGACTACAGAAGTCACCATGGGAAACGGATAATTGGATTTGGGCTCAGCCCCTTCTTCATTGAATCATTTCCTTCGTTGTTGTAAAAGGGCATTTTGGAAGGGAAGATGGCAGCACTCAGCTTCCCTGCTAAGACTGGGCTGTGAAGGGCATTTGTCTTGTGGCACCACATCACTGTACAGCCTCAGACCTCTTTGGGGACAGTGCTGCTGCTCAGCCATCAGTAGCACTTGTCCTGTTGGTGAGTGTAATGGGGTTTTTGGGTAGTAGAATGTCCCACTGAGCCAAGACAGCTGGAGGTTAATAGACTGGAAAATTCAGAGCATGAAATTTGCTCACTGTCTTAATACTTGCAAGAATTGTCATCCCAGCTGCTGCTGCTAGTGAGCAGCACACAAAAGGAGGCTCAGCATGGCTCTGTGAGAACTCACATGCATGCAGCTGTATGGGGCAGCTGGTTTTTTCATGTGACTAAATTGTGGGAATATATTAGAAACTTACTAAGCCTTGTAGCACACAACATTATTTAAAGATGGTGAAGGTTATTTCATTAGTAATTCATACCTAACATGAAAGTCAAGAAAGGTATTCCAGGATTTTTATTTCTAGGAAATTTTGGGGACATTGATTATTCCTTTCTGATTAAATTTAATAAAATTTTATTAGGTATGATATTAGTTAGCATACATTTGCAGAGAGTTGCAGCACATACACTATGCAGCCTCAGACCTGGTTGGGGGAAATGTTGCTGTCCTGTAGGGGCTTGTCCTGTGTGTGAGAGTCCTGATGTTTTGGGATAGTGTGGTCCCACTGAGCAAAGTCAGTGTCTGTTTAATATCTATTGCCCTAAGGGCAAAATAATAAGTGAGGTTTTGTTGATACCTAAACCTAAAACAAATGCACTTGACAGGATCTCTTTCTGGTTCTTCTATGAGGTTCTCACTGAATGTCACAAATGTCTTCTGCAGTTCTAAGCCTGAGAAGATAGGCTTTGTACATGGAAGTTTAATGCTATGAGATAAAAGCTTCTCTCAAATGCTTGGAGGCATCCACAAGTACACCCTTTTGCCTTCACAATACACAAGATTGCAATGGAGTAGTCTTTACCACCAACCAGGGTGGCTGACATGGGTTCCAGTGCAAACCTGGACCACATTTTTCCTGTGTTCTCAACATGCAGTGAAGCCACCTTGACTTTGTAAGTGAATTGCTTTGATGATACATGCCCAGATGATCCAACAGAATATTACCTTCCACCTACAAAAAAAGTATAAAACCAGATGGTTGTTCAAGTCAAACCTTAGAAAAATCATCCCAGATTGTAAGTCTGCTGATGAGGTTGATGGATCATTTGAGCATCCAAGAACAGACATCTTGGTATCACTCCTACCCTGTGGTCACAACCACCTGATGTTTTTTGTCTAGCTGTGGCCATTGTCTAGCACTTCAGATAATGGCTAAACTCCACCCCACAGCCTCCCTCCCACCCCCACATAATACATATGAAACTGAACATGTTGTTCTCACAAAACCACAATCATTCTAGGTTTTGGGGGATGTGACTGCATGAACTTTGCAGAGCAACAAATTCTATGGTTACGCCTAAGGTGTCTTCCCTGACAGATCTCTCTGGAGACTTTAGGAAGAGGTGAAGGAGACATTAAGAAGATTTATCTTCTCAACAATATTTAAGACTGATAACAGTAAAATAACTGTTTACAGAAGTTAATTTGTGTGTTAAAAATTAATTTAAATTAAATTAAAATTTTAATTTATATTTAACTAATTAATTAACAATTGGAAATCACACTTGCTCAGAGATCCTTCATCTCCAACACTGGAGATTTGTTGAAAAGCAATGGAGAAATGCTCAAGCAGGAGTTGTAGGCTTGATGCAGAAATTGCTGAGTATGTTTCTCTGAACTTCAAGGAATTCAGTTTCTGTCCTGTCTGTCCTCAGAAGCCCTGTGCCAAGTCATTAAACAAAACACTTCCTCAGAATCACATAGCTGCTCTTAAAGTTATTACTCTCGGATCAAGTGTTAGCAAACCTAAACAAATTAAACAAGTACTTGCTGACTCACATTTTGGCTAGTGTTGGTGCTTTCTGATATCTGAGATAGGGTATTACTGTCATGTTTGGAGGGGTAAACAAAGCACAAAAACTGGAATATACTGCAGGAATAAAGTGCTGAGATGAGTCAGTTTAGGAAGCCAAACAAGGATAAAATCAATAACTTACTTATTTGATAGGGCTGGTTATATGTCAGCTTAACTCTGTGATCAAGCTGGTCAAACAAGCATTAATCGTGTTGGAAGAGGTGAAGCAAGCACAGAAGAGTGGAGAGAGAAGTAGGGCAGCTGGATAATTTAACCACTGTCTTCAGCAGCAGCTAAAATTATAGTTCATGTGTACCCTCCCCCCCCCTCCCCCCCCATATTTGATTTCCTTATGATAGATATAATGGCTGATGAGTTCCATCCTTTAATTCTAGCAAGATGGAACATATGTAAGGCTTGTCAAATGACACGGCATTCAGACACTACAATGATGGCATGGAGTGTAAACATCTACTCAGCTCAGGAGAACAGATTTGCTTCTGTAATTATCTGGGTCTCAGGACAGAAAAAATGGTTGATCTGTAATCAGCATAATTTCTTAAGCCCCCATACAGCTGCATGGCAGTGAGTGGGAATGTGGAAGGGCCCAAAATTGGCAAGTAGCAGGCCAGGAAAAACAGGGAGGCAGGAGCTTCTTAGAAAAATTTCATCATTGAAGTAAGGGCACCACTGAGACAGGCTGTTGGGTTCTCCATCTTTGGAGACTCAGTAAGATCTCAAGTAACTTAGTCTAGTTTATTTTGTTTTGAGAAGGGGCTGAACCAAAAGCCTGAGTACAGGCTTACAAATATAAAGAGTATTTTCACATTTAAATAATTCTGTAACCTCATTTTAGACCTGAAGTAAGCAGCATATGTGAGTGATAAAGAGGCTTACAGAGAGAGAGAGAGAGCAACTTTCAAATTACATATAAAAAGCTCCGAGACACCTATAATATCCATAGTTTGTATTTGATCTCTAGCAGACAAACAACTTTCTTTTTTATAATTATCCTCAAATCATGGAAGTCTCAATCTCTAATACACAGGTGTTAACTATGACATAAATCAGGAAGGCAGCAATACATCCATAAAGACCTTTCACCATAGATGAAGGCAGAAAAAACAATAAGTAATGTTTAGTCCCTACCTGTGATTTCCCTATTTGATTTCTTTTCTTTTGCATTCTTGTGTTTTCAGGTAGCTTTGTCATTGTTCTCTATGAGAGCAGGTATATATTGCCTAAGTACATGTCAAGTAATTTCACTCTGCATGAAAGCTTCTCTCTTAGTCTAAATCAATTGCAAGTACATATTTTTCTTTCTGTGCCTTGCATAAAAGAGCACCTGAAAGGTTACGGTGGAGACTAGATCCTAAGTATAAGCACATAATAAATTATATTTTCATATCATTTAAACTAGCCTGAAATGATTTTTTGTTTTGTGAACTTATATAAACCTTAAAGTTCTGAATGGAATACTGTATTACTGCTTAAAAAAATAATATCTTAAATAAAGAAGAGCATCTTTGGGATAGGTAAATAGTTGGCTGAAAAATGCTATAGGGACTCATTCAGGTATAGTCCATTGTTCTCAATATAGGTATTACTTTTGCTGATGCTACATCCCATTAGACACCCATTTTAAAATGTTTTTCAAATGCTGCATTCTGAAAGCACAAACCAACTAAGTTAAAAAACTGAGAGGCAAAGTCCCATTAATACAGTTATCTCAAACTCTTACATGTTCCACCTTAGCCTTCTCAACAAGATGGTTTGAAAGCACCCTGCCCCACTAATTACAGGTATTTATTTTCTGTTTTCACAACATTTTCACTCCACAGGTTTTAGAAAATGAATGATTTCAGATTCACAAATCCTCACAGTTAGATAGTGTTAATATTCCCAGAGTATATGTGTGTATATATATAAAATTATGGACAAATTCAAGCAGATGTGGTAATGGAGCTTTTCTTCTAAAATTCAATGACAAAGCTAAAAGATCACATAATCATTAATGATGAAAAAGATCTCTAGGATCAATTGAATCCAGCTGTTAACCCAGCACCACCGTGCTCACCACACCACTACAGACACCACATCTACATGTTTTTCAAACACTTCAGGGATGGTGATCCCCTTACTTCCATGGACACTCTGTTTCAATGTTTGACAACACTTTTGGTGAAGAATTTTTTTCTAATATCCATCATAATCCTTCCCTGGCACAGCTGTTTCTTCTTGTCCTGTCACTAGTTGCCAGGAGACAGGACTGACCCCCACCTAGCTCCAACCTCCTTTCAGGCAGCTCCAATGAGTGATGAGATCTCCCCAGAGTCTACTCCAGGCTAAACACCCCCAGCTCCCTCAGCTGCTCCTCATATGACATTTGTTCCAGACCCTTTGCCACGTCCCTTCCCCTCCTCTTGACTTGCTCAATGTCTTGTAGTGAAGAGCCCAGAACAGGACACAGCACTCAAGGTGTGGCCTCACCAGTGCCCAGTACAACAGGAAAGTCACTGCCCTGACTGCTGGCCACACTATTGCTGATACAGGCCAGGATGCTGCTGCTGGCCTTCTTGGCCACCTGGGCTGGCTCATGTTCAGCCATTGTTCACCAGCATACCCAGGTCCTTTCTTGACAGGCACCCTGTCCCAGCCTGTAGCACTGTGTGAGGCTGTGACCCAAGGGTGCTTCACCTTGTTGAACCCCCTTGAATCAGCTTTGCCTCCTCACTTCAGAATGGAAATTTGAACTAAGACTACTTATCATGGGCTAAATGATACTTCAGGTTCACATCTGTCATTGCTCCAAGCAATGGCTAGCTCAATTAACTAACCTTTTACTTAAAACAGCCTGCTGAAGAGAATTCTCAGCTAGTATCAAACAGCACCAACACTTAACAGAGATGTACAGAATGAAATGGCTTTATGTTTTGTTCTTGTTAACAAATTATTAATCTCAAATACCAAGCTACCACTGTTTCTTTGTTGATGCCATTTCCCTCCAGCCCATGTAGGAAACAGAAGGCAAAATTACCTCCACTCAGACTGTATACTTTATAGCACCTTTGAGAAGAGAATTTCTGTTCCTTCAAGCTTTGGATTTGCTCTTATAACTCAAAGTGGCTTTCTGGTACTCTGCATCTCAGGTATTTTTCAATCCTGCCTGTTAATTTTAAATTAACAATGTACCAACTACCGTTTCATAGAAGAACAAGTAGCAGCTTAACCTATGTGCAGTTTGGATTTCTAAATGTATTTACATAATAATAAGATATAAAGGTACTCCCATGCACAATTATCAAATGTCAACTTCCTTGATTTCATTGTAAGATAGCTGTCTTACAATATCTACTATGATATTTTAGGAAATTCTGTTTTAAGGCTACCTAGCTTTGCCTGTCAATCTTTGCTGCATATGTTACCTGGGATGTTTTGGTCCTTTACTTTGCACATAGTGATTGAGAAGATATGCCATAAATAAGTACAAGAATGGGAAAAAAGCACTTGTCTTTTACTCAAATGGACTTTTTTTTTTTTTTTCTTTTTTTTTTTCGTGGAAAGAGAAAGAACAGGAAAGGCACTTAAGATATATAGATAGCTCTGAGCATAATGGCAGTTTCACTGTTGGCCACTGTTGGCTTTGCACTACAGACCTCCTTTGAACTGAAGCTGGTACATTTAGATTTCATCAGCAGAAGTACTTTCTGGTGCAACTGGCTTGTAGTATTTTCATGCAAATGACACAGAGGATAAAACTAGATCCTAACTATAAGATCACTAGGCAGATTTGGTGTAGCAAACACATTGCAAAAAATAATAATCATCAATGACAGGAGAGAGCTGATTTCTTCCCACGTTGTGCAATACTTTCATGCAATATTCTTCCTCTTATCCTGTGACTTCTTCCCACATTTTGCACTGCTTTTCTGCAATATTCTTCCTCTTAAAAGAACTTTATTTTCCCCCATGATTTTTCTACTAATGTGATATATTATAAAACAATAAGAAGTTGATATATGGTCAAAAGTTTAGTTTAAGGAGATAAAAAGCTCTCAGTGCAACTAGACACACATTTGTTTCACTGAGAAAAAACCTCAGATTTCATAGTTTTTAAAACAAACCATCATTTTAGTGGTGTGACTCATTACTTCAATGGTAAAATGGGCAATATATATACAGATGTATTTAACCATGTCTTCATCCTTAAAGGCCAAAAGATATACAATTTGCAGCATGGTGTGTTTGGGAAAATTGCAGCTTGGAAATTGTCCCAGCTATGGGTTATCTGTATTCTGAGTTTTGAGATGGCTCATGTATACACACATTTGTGATTTTAATAGCAGCAAAGCTCATCTAATCATAAAGTTAGCTGGGGTCTGAAAAGAGATATTTTCAAACTGTTGAGTCTCATTCATGATTTTCAAAGAAGACAGGTAAGGAACTTTAAATGCTCAGACTATTGATATGTCAGTTCTTATTATTTGTCTAACTGAGCGTTTTTAAACTATTTTTTTATCTACACTCTGTTATATGGCTTCTGCTGATAGTTTACTTATTGTCAGTTTGCCAACGTAGGTATGTATCTGGAGAAGAGCTCCTTTTGAAAACAGCTATGAATTTGATTCAGGAAAGGTTGCTCAGGAATTAGCAACACCCAAAGGAACAAGAAGGCAAACATTTGAATAATTTGTATGTATTCTCTCTTTAAGTCATAATAATGGGAGTGTTGTAAGTGCAGAAGTTAAGGCACAAAGTGATGATAGATCCCGCAAAAGTGCAACTGTGATTTGGACATCACAGCAAATTCTGAAGAAAGTTGCAGCATTTCTTAGGCCTTTTATTAAAATGGAAAATCTGAAAAAAACCAATGCATATGTGATTTTAAGTCTGAAATACTTGTTGCAATAAGAATATTTACTTAAATAAAACAAAGCAATGAAGGTATTTACAAACATATGGTCTTTTAGCCCAAGCACGTATGACATAAAACCTTCATACTCCTAGGAAGAAAATAACAGGGTGGTAATTCATGAATGACGAACAAATTGAGGCTTGCTGTCACCATTCCTCAGCTTAGGATCATAGGTACTCTATAATACTGCAAGATTTACTTTTGCCAGGTATGAAAGACCACAGATGAAGATCACACAGTTGACTATTCTCAGTGAATCCATCCAAGATTTACAGAATAGCATAGTGAACGACTCCTCTGCTAAGGCATGCGGCTAAAAATATTTCTTTCCAGTGAAAGTACCATTTTCTAATTTTGCACTGTGCAAAAATCTGCTTCAGTAGAGCAGTGCACTTGGCATCTCTCTTTTACCAAAAATCAGTACAATAAAATTTTTTAACAACAATGTAGCATTAAGAAATATGTAGCACAAGAAACAGGTATATTCTTTATTTGGCAGCAGATGCCTGAGGGGATATTTCCTCTGAAATACCATGCATCCTGAGTACAGAAAAGGTTCCTGTGTATATGCTATATTTTTGATACTATAGATAGGTTTTTCAGAAGAAATACATATGCAATAACCACTTCCCTGGAGCCATTAGCATTCCCTCCCATTGGACCATGCGTTCTCCTCTCCCAGGTGTCCCTCCAGTAGCTGGTGATTCTAAAGTTTTACTTGACTGCCTTATGAACTTGGTACTATGTCCTAAATTAGGAGAAAAGTTGGCATAACTGGCCTAGTTCATTAACCTACAAGTCTTTAGATCAATGAAGTATAGTTTCTTATTCCTTTCCTTGGTTAATGTTTATTGTAGTTTAAATAGTATGGTTCCATAGGCTAATGATTTTACAAAATGATCATTGTATTAACTCACCAGGTGCAAACAATTTTTCCTTCTCTCCCATACTCCTTCCTGTGTTGTGGTGGGAAAGTTGAAAAACAAAAAAGTTTGAAATGTTGTCACCATCCATGCAACTACTCTACAGTTTCTCTGCATTAAGTGTATATAGCAACAGGTCTTGACATGAGAAATATCATAGGAAACTCTGTGATCATCTGTGGAACTTGAGCACACTGGAAAATCTGCTGTTAGAATCAAAGATATTTTATATACCTATGTCTGCAGAATCCCAGGTTTCTGTCCAGTACACCTGTATGTACAGTATTAGAAAATTATTCTGTGCTTCTTGCATACACCAGTATAATGTAGTTTTCATCAACACCTCTTTTCTCAGAAAGTCAGTGATATGAGTTGATACATGAACATTTGTGATGAACAGCTTTTAGAGTTTCTATGTGAAGAATCTCAGTCTGAACCAGTTTGAATCTGAGAACAATTTGAACCAGTTTGTCCCATCTGAGGGGACATGCTCTATTTACAACTCCAAGAAACACCAGTTTGTGACAAACTGCTGTTGATCACAGCTAAGTGCTTTGAGGGCTAGTCAGCAGAGAAAGACCACCTCAGTCTCAGTATCAATCTTGGTGCAACTGCAAGGTCAGAGGACCTCAGTGAGCGAACAAAAAGCCCTTATCTTTTCTGTTTGAACTTTCAGTTCATTACCAGAAGTTAACATGGGTGACAAGAACGTCAGTCCCCAAGCCCCTAACACCCAGACATCTGTATTCCTCAGAATGGGAAGGGAAGTACACAATGCTGGCTATCTCATAAACCAAATGCCAGCTCTATGCTGACCTACTTTGTCTCCAACTGCAGATGATCTCTCACTCTCAGAGGACATGGGAGAATCACACAAAAAATACTAGCTAGAGCATTTTTGTAAGCACATAGTGATTAAAACAGTAGAGAGAAAAGATAATTTTTCTTGATGTCTAACTTTAAAAGGCTGTACCCTGTTTTTCAGTGTAGCTTTTGTCTCCTACTTGAATAGCAGTATATTTTAAAGCTATATTTCACAGCAAATAGAGCTTTAGTGAAACATGCTGTGCTTCAGATTAAAATGAAGTGCGAGAGAATTTTTCCAGAAATAGTATTGTTGAACTATTGTGAATAGAAGGACCCTTAACTAGAGCAGACAAAAACAGAAATTACCCCAAAATACTAACATTTTGTATTAATTCCCTTTTAATTTTTAGGTTATATCAACTACTTGAACTTTCTGCTATATCAGAAGGGAAGTAAAATACAATATATTAAGTTGAAACCAGGATATCGAAGAAGACAGATGACTCTGGGTCATACTCCAGCATTAATTTCTGATGTTTCCTTGGGTAAGTCATACAGAATGATTAATCCCAACCAGCTCTTGTTGCAGTAATGCCTAATTAAAACTAATTATGTAAATTATTCCTGAAAAGGGGGATTATTCACATGTATTTGAGCTGTATGCTCCTCTCTCTATTTACTACAGAAGAAAACCATGGGCTCATTTGGATGTTTAGCTTGTGCCTTCTTCAGATATAGGTAACATGAATCTAGGTATTAGTTTTCTTTAAGTTCTAGTTTAGACTTTATTATTTCTAAACTCGTATGTTTAAAACACAGTTATTCTTCTTTTTATCTTGTCTTCTACAGCTAAGTGTTTAGCTTTTTGGAGATGAAACTGTCCCTCAATAAGTGCATGCAGTACCACACAAAATAGAATTCCGTGGGAATTAAGCACTACTGTAAGATAAACAGTATTAGCAACCCCTTCTCTGACTCTTGTAATGTGTTATATTTGCTTTGTGGTCAGTAGTCCAGGGGTTACAGTACAGTCTAAGCTTTTGCTTCAATCAGAAGTGAGTTTATTTGCTGGTGAAGGTGACTAAAAGTAAACAATCAGAAAGAAAGGCTCAAACTAAAAAAAAAGTTAGAACAGCACTTTTTCTTTTTTTTATTTTATTTAATCCCTTGAGTTGGAAATAATGTAGCACTCACAGAGACAGTAGCTCTCAACTGGCTCCTGGCTCTGATGAAGGTTTCACCTTGTAGAGTGATTATTTGACAGAATAGGTAGATTCCAGCACCTCTTTAGATCCAGGGTAGGAACCTGATTAGGAATGATTTGAGATTTGCAGATCTCTTCCTGAAGTACTTACTGTTTTGAATGTCGCAGAGGAGGGAGAATAACTTCCTGCTCTGTCTGCTATCAACTCTGAGATCAGCAGGGCCTTACTCAACACTAGCTGTGGGGAAAAAAACATGTAGCTGCAATAACGTGTCCATATAAAGGACATATATATATGCTCTGGCATAAACACAAGACATCTTTTGGGAACATATCTGCCCTCAGAACAGTCACTGGAGTTCCATCAGCTAGCAACCTCACCTCTGGTCTGCAGCTACTGGAGCCCTGTTTTAGGACAGTGGCAGGATAGATGAATGCAGTGCACTCTTTAGAGCCTTCAGTGGGGATGCATATTTCTTGGGGAAGAGAGACACTTCGTGAAAATTAAACTTTCTTTAATATTTATATCCCCAGTTTGTTGCCTGCAGAACACCTGTACAGATATTTACACCTGCTTTTGCAGTGGGGCCCACACAGAGAAACGTGTGAGGTGAGCACAGTTTTGTGTGCCACAGCAGCAGATACACACATCTGGCACCACCAATGCCCAGCTGTCCAGACAGCAAGGAGATGCATCTCAAGTTTGAATTATTATCCTTGTCACTTCTTCCTGTGTAGGGTATGACATTAGGATCTTTAGAACAAGGGCTGCCTTTTCATTCTTTGTCAGTGTGCCATCAATCACTGTGGCATCCCTATCCATGCCTGGAGTTTCTATACATTATCCACAATGTAAATAGTAACTAAGAATAGTAAGCGACATCTGTGTGCCAGAAGCTGAGTTTTTAAGGGTGTTCATATCTGTAGTTCATGAAGAACTGTGGAATCCTCCCTTTTTAAATAGCACTTTATAAATTTCAAATCATATACTTTTCAAAATTTTACCCATTAAAAAAAATATTTTGCAGTTCTAGCTATGAATGATAGCAACCATTCTTATCCTGAGTTGATTTGTAGATAAAAGTCAGAATCATGAACAGTTTGGGGTAAGCTCTGGGGTAAGGATTAATGACACAATGCACTGTATGGTCAGCTGATGCCACTGTGATAGCAATGATCCTTGAACCCTGCAGCAGCCCATGACATAAACTGGTGTAAGCCATGGATGACCAAGACACCTCCAGTCCCTCAGCTGCAGCCCTTAGGTACTCCCCTGTCAGAGGTGTTGCATCCCAGGTTTGTTTATATGTTAGATGAAGTGGAAACCCAGCATCCACAAACTCACAGTGACAAGAGTCTGCATTGATCCAGTCTCTGTTTGACTGTGAGCCAGCCCTGGTGCAGATCAGGCAGACATAAATGTAATCAGGTAAGGAAAAAGAACTGAAGGATCCCAAGCTTAAATTTATTCCGAGGACATAGACCTGGCAGTGAGCTTAGGACTTAGAGGTGGTATAGGTCCTGCCCCAGTCCTTGTGGCAGCAAAAAAATAAAGATACCATTGCTAAGATTGTTCATATGAAAACACATAATTGTGTAAATTTTTAAATTTTTTTTTTTTAAATATTTTGATAGAATCATGTAATGGCTGGAAGGAGGAAGTCATATTGCAAAGTCTCAACAGTATTTGTAACATGAGGAGCAGGGAAATATGGGCTACTTTTTCTTAAGTGTTAGTTTCAAAAGCAGCTTTTTGTGTAAAATCAACAGCAATAATGAATTAGCTGAATAGCTCCATCTCATAATGGATGTTGCTATGGAAATTATGAAAATATGCTTGTTCTTTAGAATTACAAGGAGTCCCAGGAACTTTAAGGTCCCTTCCAACCCAAGTAATTCTGTCATTCTGTGACACACAGGATAATAGCAAAAAACAAAATACATTATAACCACTCTTCTTAAGTGCTTCCATGACACTAGATAAAATCGTGTAGGCCTGTTTATAGTTCTTACCCCAAAGTCAGTCTGCTGTCATTTACTTGTTCTCTAACACTTTACATGGTCACTTCAAGAAAAGGCCCTTAAACAATCAGGATGATAGTGTGAAGCTCCACTTACAGCTCGGGCTCTGGGAGTTCTTCAACAAGTTTTGCATTATTTACCCAATTGTTTCCATGGGAACCTCTAACTCTGCTGCTAGTAGTTGAGAAAGGAAAGATTCAGAAAGTTCAGCAAAGCCAGTACAAAAGAGTGGCTGCAAGCTTTTTATGTGGCCTAGATGAGACAGAACAAAGGGAGCTTTAGTAGGAGAGAGAATGGAAGAAATGGTAGTCTCTTAAAAATAAATCTGTATACCTCAAGAAACAAGTCCATCAGTCCATAAAGGGCAAAATTCAGGTGAAAGTATATAGCACACTTTTAATAGCTCCAGGCATTGTTGAAACTGCCACATTAAGGGCAAAATTTACTTGACTGGGTAAATTGCAAGCAACACACAAACCACATGTGAAAGTAAGAAGCAGCAATGCTTCCTTAATTTTCTCCAGAGCATAAAGGAACTGGACCTGGCCACACTCCTGGTTTTGCCTTGCAATATAGTGTATTTCTTGGGCTCTTAAGCACCAAGGATGTATTATATGCATTATACTAGCTTCTGCTCCTTAATTGCCACACTAGGAGTATATTTTTTGTCCAGTGGAAATGAAGGGCAAAGCTTCCTGAAGCTCTGTTTGCTGGCAAGGCATTCAGTCCTACCAAAATTGTTATCAAATGAAGGAATGTTGCCTCTGAAGTACCAAAACAAATATATCATGACTTGTCAACAGACAAGGACAAATGTCACTTTAAATGTATTTTATTAAGAGAAATACATATATAAGTGAAAAAAGAGATCCACAGTTTGATTCCTTCTATCAAACTAAAAAAAGGAAATTTACTTTTTCTCAAAGGCAGTTTGTTAGATTTATAGAGTTTATTTGTTTATTTGTACAGTACACAGTTGTAGCCTAGAATTTTATGAAGCATTAATTATAATAAGAAAATTTGAAACCACTGTTTTTATGCTGAGTATGTTCTTGTAACATTCCTGGATTAATCCTACTAGGATTAAAGGAAACTGTGGTAATTTTTCAGCACAATCGTGACCATTTTCTAGCAGAAACTAGTTGCTATGTTCTGGGGAATGATTTGATTTTTGTCTTCCTGGAAGTTCTCAGCTTGGACAAGCTCAAAAACTATTCCATCTACTGTGTCTTTTGAAGCAACACTTTCAAAAGGAATATATTTGGCAAAGGCAGTTGGATACTTCTGTTAGCACATGGAGTGATGACCATTTCATGCTGGTATTTTTGATGATGGCTTGGCATGTCAGTGTTGTTTTGCCATGAAATTAAGGGAAGACATTGCTGTTCTACCCTAATCTACTGCTGATAAAATGGGAGGATGAAAATAGGAATGCAGAAGCTCAGGATTTGGTGATTTATTCCTATGTTTGGTGGCTGGGCTTTGTTGCTACAAAGGCAGTAAAACATCTGTGAGGAGAGTGAAATTACTACCTTATACTCCAAGCTGAATGACTGTGCTAGTGCTCCTACTGCTCAGCACCAAGTAGCTTTACAAGTCCATCACCAGGGCAAAGGCAATCACAGAAGACAGGTTTACACTGAATGAAAGACTACTGACAGAAGACTTTGCACATATACTACAAACTTGCTTTCAAAGTGATTTACAGTAAAGCTTGTGCAGAATGCTGCTGTTGAGTGCAGCTGCCATGGAAAAGGATGATGGTGTTAGTTCTGGAGGGGGATATCTGGACTGTTAAGTGAAATTTAACCAGCTGCTGATCTCTGTCATCCCTGGCTGACATGAAGAAAAGTAATTTAGTCTGAAGTCAATGAATCTCATTTACACCTAGGTGAAGTAGATTAATATTTTCGAGAATATTTTCTCTGCATTGTTCAAAAAACTGTAAACAAAAATATAACCTTAATTATATCACTTTAAGAAGTTCATTGAACTTTGCATTTCAATTATCCTTTCACCAAAATGTGGTAACTATATCTACTTGCCTCCCTGAACACTTGTGAGAATAAATTATTGTTCCTAAACAGCTTGCAGGCTGAAAAGGGATGAAAAGGGGAACAGTTAATATTAACATTTAGGAAAAGAAGAGCAGGAGGAAAAGGTCACTGGTAAAATCTATGTATACTGTTTCCTCACCCAATATAGCATTCACTTGAGAACAGAAGAGGCCAGGCACATGACAACAATACTGAGACACTTCTGGCAGGATTTGCAGTGCAGGCCAGTACTGCAGCAGTATCTGTTCATGGGTCTTCTCATCATATATGGAAAATGCACACGAGAGCGGGGGTTGATGTACAAGTGAAGGAACAGAAGGCTATTCATTTGTTACCTGTTGCTTAACATGGGCTCGGGCAGTAGTCTTCCCAGGCCTTCTTGAACACACCCTAGTACCTGGGAACACTTTCATACAGCACAGTTACGAAATACTGTGGCTGATGTAATTCTGATAAGAAGCTGTAGCAATATTTATAAACTGCTGAGCTCCATAGATAGCAATACACTTGGTAACAGGAAATGGGGCATGGTTGCTTCACCTGTCCAATTAGTGAAGCAAGTCTCTGCATGTTCACACTCTTATACAATATGAACTGCATAGAAAGACCCTATTGGCACTTGGGCTCATCAAAATGCCGTGGAGATTCTATACTACCTGTACTGCTGTGAAAATAATTACAGCAATGAAATGAAAATGAAAATGAAAAATTAAATGAAAATGAAATGAAAAATGAAAATGAAATGAAAATGCTTGACTGCTGGTATGAATGGTATACATTATTCTCAAGCTGGGATTGCTTTTTGCATCCATTCAGAAAGGTTTTCATTTTCTAAAATGCCTGTCAAAATAAGGAGCTCTATGAATGCTGGGCCTCTGCCTACAATCAAAACCAAATAAAGCAAAATAAATGTAAAATAACTGAGAGAAATTAAAATCTTAGTCACAGCATCTTGTGTCAAAGTTTTGCTCATGTCCCTCAGCAAAAAGCTGTAATTTACTTTTTCCAAAGCACTGAGTTAAACTGTTTACAAATAGCATTTTCCCAGATCCCTCCCCACTCTGTGAGATCCAAGGAATTTAATCTGATTGGAATCAAAATCAATGGTCTCACTGACTGTAAACTTCAGATCGATGTGGTCAGGTTTTGTTTAATCACTACCAAATTTCACACCATTTGAATTAATGTGATCTGACAATGATTCAAATTAGCTTTTTTCCTAAGAGTTAAGATTTCAAAACATGTTTCATAAATACAATAGTCTTACTTTTAAGAAGTTTTGTCAGTAATCTATTGTGTATATAGAAGGGGAAGGCAATGGAGGGTTAGCACTAGAATATCGCTGACCATCTGCTGGGGGCCACTTAGCACACAGTGGAAGAGTGAGACTGGGCAAAAACTTGGTAAGTTTCTAAAATCTTTAAAGGTATGACTCCACAGACACAGAGACCACATAATTCTAGGGTTCATGGTTAATTTTTGTAATGGGGAAAGCTTCTGTGAGGTGAAAGCAAGTGTGATCTTGGTGATGGAAAACCACTTCCCTGACAACATGAATAGAAACAAAACCCTACTCCTCTCTGAACTGGCTACAAATAAGTACAGCATTTTAGTCCTCTCTGTTGTGCATAAAGTAGGTTTTTCTAGATCTTATACACCTAAAAATACAGAATAAAAAATTTTTCAAGATATGTAAGTGGATGTAAGTTGGAAGAAAAAATTAGAAAAACATGTTGAACCTTGGGAAAGGAGGAAGAAGTTTCTTTTCTGCCCTGTGTATTGCTGACGGCATGGTTGGCACTGCATGCATTGTAATTGCAGCTATTAGGGATACACAAGTGTTGCTGCAGATACTCTCAGTAAAGTCCTTAGCTAGTAATGACTTCTAGTGTTGCCCTTCATTACATATCAGCAGAAATATATTATTCTGTGGACCAAACATTACTGCACACTGCTGTGCCAGCTGGTCACTAATTCACTTCAATGAGAAACCAAACTTGCAAAACATGAGACAGGGTGTCTCTCTTTGCTAAGCTGCACATACGGTGCTTATTGCAAGCTAGAAACACACATGGGCTTTGACGGTGTGCCACAAATCCACACAGCACATAGGTATGTTTCCGAACGCTTTCACCACCTATTTTTCTGTGCTATATTGTTAGAACATATTCTGGTGACTGTCAAGTTTTATGAAGTCCTGTACATCTCTGACTTGATCCCCTTTTTTTGTTGCTGACCCAGGCTCAACAAAAAAAATTCTTTTTCATTTGGTTCGTTTGTGGGTTTTTTAATAATAATCTCAGGTTTTTGTTTTTCTTTACCACAATATAATTTCATTCTCTTTTTTCTGTTATGGGGTTCCTCTTCACAGATATGTGAGATTTTTTTCCCCTTTATAGCAGATTTAAAGCAAAAGTGATAACAGTCAAGAAAAACTGCTGTATCTATCCAGGAGAGAATTTTTTTTCATGCAATCACTTCAGAAGACAGATCTCTGAGCCACAGATGTCCTTAGAAACCCTGACTTTCAGGAGATGAAGGCTGGGATGGTGAAGAAGCTGGAACAACCTGTATGTGCTGAGAAGGGTCTAAGCAGATCTTTAGCATGCAGAAACATGCCAGAAGGCTTTCTGGACTTCAGCTAGCTCTCCAGGACTAAGTACTTGAGAGGTACTTAGGAGTTTACAGCTATGATCTTCTTTTTGCCTGGCCTACATCTGTGGTAGACAATCTCAAACCTGTTTTTTAAGTATGACTTACCATGTGCTTAATTTTACTGTCATTTGTATCACTAAGGCTGGAGTGCCTTAAGTAGCTCTCTTTAGAAGTCAAGGGCCTGAAAAGGCATCTCAAATAGGAAGTAAGAGAGATGAAGTGGGATTGAAATGCAGAAATTACTTATAAAACAAAGTTTAGGCAATGTAGGCTTCTGATCATTGAACAGATAGACAACACAAAGCAACTGTACTGCTGGAAATTTTAGCATCAAGCTATAGTGAGTAGTGAGAGCACAAGAGTCTATATGCTGTGTCAGTAAATATATATGTAAGATTCTAAAAGTGACCATTGGAACAAGGGAAGTGCTTGGACAGCAGGTCACTGAGAAGAGGAAGGTTTTGAGGTTCTCTAGCCTCTGAAGATCAAGAGAGCTCTTTGAACACCTGGCTCCTCATTCCTATATGCCTGTTCCAGGCATTTACATCAAACACAGCAAACAAATCATGCCAAGTCTCTTACAGATTTGTGGAGTACTCACTCTCATGTTTTAAAGTAGGCATCACCTTCCCTCTTACTTCAAGCTAATTTCAGCCCATTTCCCAGGAACAGATCTCCTTCAGCTGTATAACAAGAGTATTCTTCTGAAGGGAGAGAAAGAGGGGCAAATTCAGAGCAGATGTCCACCACAGATGTGGGGCAGCACAGCCAGGGCGCAGGGTGGAGGAATGAGGTTCAGAAAAAAGAGAATTACAGATTCACAGATTCAATTCAGTGAAGTGCATAGCACACAAAAATGAGAAAAGTATTCAGAGAGCATTTACTTTGCTCAGGGACATCCGGATATTAAGTGTATTGGAGCCAAACATTGAATCCATAGACAGTATTTTATCTATGGCGCAGCAAAAGATATGTGGCATTTGCAATATCAATGTCACCTCTCATGTAACCTTTCTGCTTTGGAGATGTTCTTATGGAGCCCTTTCCCACCGAATATGAGCCCAGTTCTTGGGTGGAAAGGGTTTTTAACAGATTTCTTTTGTGGTTCCAAAGAGGATACAATGTGTCTCTAAATCTCTGCATAATAGACAGGTCTGGTGCTTTAGAACACTGGGAAAGCTGGCTGTTAGAACAGATTCCCATTCAGAAAAGGGTGGATTAGAAAAATAAGAGAAGTGCAGCAAGCTTTGGAACTAAAGGGGGAAAGTGTTTGAGATATGAATATCAGAAAATAACTGTAGTATTTAGATTCTAAACAAAGAAAAAATATACTAGAATAAAATTATTCTTCATGTTAGTATCTTGAAAAACAAGCCTCAATTCATCAGAGCCAGCAGACAGGAACCACTCTAATGTTACCAACTTTCTTAGAAAGTAAAACAAAGAGATTCTCTTCCAATGAAAACATTTTACAAAACACTTCAGTAACAAGAATCTGAAAGCTTAAGGCGGTTGTAACAAATGTTTAGTATTCCCCATGTCCTGAAGCCATTTTTTTGCTGTTTACAAAGCTCTGTAAAGTTGGTGAGGATCATTTCACTGTTCTACAAAAGCATCCACTGAAACTGACTTTACTTTTAAGTTGGTAACAAACAGAAAATCTCAGTAATGTGCCTAATGAAAAGGGACAAAGAGGTTACTTTCTTAGGAAGAGCATAATTTAAAATTAAGCCCTAATTTAGCAGCATCTGAGAAAGTGATCTAATATCTTAAATAGAAAAATAATTTTGTAATTTTTGAATCATTTATATTTCTGGGTACATGGAAACTACTTGCATTCTTATTTGCCAAAATTATCACAGCAAAATTGATTCAGCTGCTGCGCTTAAATATGTGCTTAATGCTTTGGCATTTATATTTGTTACATTGCTCTAGAGGGACTATGAATTAGATTTCTATACATGAAATGAACATCTCTATACTCCACGGTATTAAAATTAAATGTCTTAGCTGTAACCTTAATTCCCCTTATTTATTGCCCCATGTTTATTGCCTTTGTAGTATCATGGCTAAAATCTGACATGAAGCTGCTTGAGGAACAGTCTGGTCTCTGTAGTACCACAGAGTATGCCATACTTAGAGCAGAAGTGAAATTAAATTATAATAAAAATCTATAATATTTTGCATGTAAGTAGCTATGATTTTATCATAGTAAACATTTTAAAATTGCATTAATTGGAATTTGTAGCATTGGGAATGATTTTCCTAGCCCTCAGAAATGTGGGTAAAAATTACAAGCAGTATATGTAAGAATGCTGGTATTCACTCTATCAAAGGAAATAACCTGCTAGCAAAAATTCAATTTCTTAAGTATAGGTAAAGTATAAAAAGATAAATGTAAATTAATTCAGCATGATTAGATGTGAAACACCATATATTTCAGATACCACAGTGTTATTCAGGAGAGTAAAAAATGGTTTTGTTCTGTTTCAGTCTTTGAATAAGGGGGTGCATTGAGGTTTCTTTAAAACTTCAGAGCATGTCTAGGATAAATAATGAAAATTGCAATAATTTCTTTGTCATGCAGCATGGACTTTAATATCTGGAATTTGGTCTTTTTAATGTTGGGCCAGGCTTTAGGCTGGTATAGGTGAATATAGTTCCACTGCAGTCAGGGTTAAATACTAAGAAAACAAAAAAGGCATTATGCATTATGAAGAGCGTTGCCAGCAGGTTGAGGGAGTTGATCCTGACCCTCTACTCTGTCCTGGAATGCTGTGTACAGTTCTAGGCTCCTCAGTAAAAGAGAGACATGGAACTGTTGGAGCAGGTCCAGCAGAGGACTATGAAAGTGATTAAGGGACTGAAGTATCTCTCTTATGAGGAAAGGCTGAGGGAATTTGGTGCGTTCAGCCTCAAGAAGAAGTGACTGGGATGGATGTCATCAAGTATTTGAAGGGAGGGTGTCAAGGACATGCATCCAGGTCCTTCTTGGTGGTGCCAAGCAATAGGACAAGGGACAGTGGGAATAAATGAGGAATATGAGGAAGGACTTCTTTACTGTCTGGGTGACCATGCACTGCAACACGTTGCCCAGAGAGATTGTGGAGTCTCCCCCACTGGACATATTCAAGAACCATCTGGACACAATCCTATGCCATGTGCTTTGTATGACCCTGCTTGAGCAGGGAGCTTGGAACAAATGACCCGCTGTGGTCCCTTTCCAACATGACACATTCTGTGATTGTGTGAACTGTCAGTGCATTGCATCAGTATGGAGTCAGCTTTGGGACACCAATTATGACAGCTGCTGACATACTGCTTACTCTTTTGCTTTAGCAATACTTTGTCATGGGCTACATATTTAATGCATAATAGCACGTATGAACATATATTACCAACCTATCCACCCTTTAACCCAAGTGCTGATACGTCCTTTCAATAAGAGGATATTTACAAATGTGATAAAACATAGTGAAGTAATTTATTTTGCATTTCCCAGAATAAGATAAATGCTGTGGAAGTATTCACAAACATAATTTAACATTCCTTAATTAATTGGCTTTGTCTGTCACATTTTTTTCTTGATATTTAACTGTCTCCATACAAGGCAGAATACCTGTAGGCAAAGGTACAGAAGAATATTTGGGAGTACTTTTGCTGGAGCCTGAACACTAACACAGCTACAACCTTTAAGTACCTAAGTGTAGACTTGTACCACTGTGCCAAACTCTGCCTGTACAACTCTGGTGGTCTGTGCTCTCACCCCTTTAAGTTTCTCTAAAGATTGTCATAGAGGTTGCATTCAGACCCCGTGAATATGCCTGCTCCCCATGAAAGGTCTGACACCTGCTCCTTGTTCCCTAGTGATGGAGAGAAGCACTGCAATCAATACATCCCAATTTCTTTGGCCACACAGCCCTCTAACCAAAGAGTAATTTGCTGCGTAAATGTCTGAATCAGCCAGAGGAGGTTTTCTTTTAGCCATTGGAAAAGCTGATTACTCCATGCCGAGCATAGCTGTATTGCCCAATGGGAGTTTGTTTATCAGCCCCACTCTCACAAGTAGGTAACTGTGGAAAGATTCAATGGTGAGTAAGTTCCTGCTGGAAATAGTCCGGAGTTTCTTTTAAAGCCACACCTGTTCATGTGATACAAGCCTCTTAGGTGAGCTGCCTGTTCTCTCATGGCATTGAGAAACAGAATGTCACAGCCCAATGAAAAGTAAGGTAAGGCCATACTGAGCACACAATCATATATGCAAGCAAGGAAATAGCTTTAGACTGCAGAGAAATATTGCCCATTTAACCATATCTAATGTTTGTGCTCTCTCTCACACACAAAACATTTGGTGCCTGAGTAGTATTTCTATTTGCTTGAGAGGGAAAAAGAATGAAAGGGCAAAGGAAAGGTTAGTAGGAGGGAATGCATAAAATGTTTGTGTTTCAACTGTGATGAAGTCAGCTGAAGACAAAATGCCTACTGGTTTTCACAAGTGCCATGATTGTGACACACAGAAACAGAATATAGCCTTTCCATATTCAAACTTACTACAATTATATGCCTGAAAAGAACCTTTAACTGTAATAAAAATCAGAACAAGTCACTAAGAAATGGATGAGAAGATAAAATCTTGTAATAGTCCTTTGGAGTCCTTGGAGGATGTAGTAATTTGTAGACTCTTGCTTCCTACTTATCAAAATCAACTGTCACACCTTACACTGACACCATGGGTTTGGAATACATGATGCAATGCAACAATGGCTCATGATGACAAGCATGCAAAATTAACCTGTTCCCTGCATTACAGCTGATACACCCAGTTATGACTCACTGGTAAAGGACTGAACTTTTTGTCCTTAGGCAAAGGGCACAGCAGCTGTCTCCCTGACACAGTGCCAATGTTTTCATGACATATCCAACTGCACTCAAGATAAGATTTATCCAAGAGCAGTTTCTTCGTACCACAGGGATTTTTGGCACAGACAGGTAAGTAGAAGGCTTGCATACAAGCAAGACAGATAGATCAAAAACCCTGTGGCTTTCACTTTCGCACTCTGGGCTGAGGTCTCAAATTTAAATGAAATTGGAGGAAATTAATCAATCATTTGTGTGTTCACTTTTGTCAGTATCTGAAACAGATCCTGAACAAGGTGAAATTTTGGTGAATCCTGCAGCTGTTCCCACTGTTTCATCCTTGATGTCCAGATTACCATCACTAACCTTAACACAACAACAACCAGCTGCTTATACTTCTGTTCCTGGGAAGACTCTGTTCTTACAAATGTAAGCAAGGCTGATGACAGCCACTGGTCGTTGCTAAGACCAGTTGATTCCAGAAGCAGATGAGTCAATGTTCCATATCAGGGACATCCTTTAGATTCTACCATTTATCTACACCAAATCATGTTAATTCCTATCTGTATATCTTTATGTAAAAGTCACTCTCTGGGTCAACATGAAAACCAAACTGAAGAGAACTTCTGAGTAGAACACAAGTCACTACCTGAGAAGACCATGATGCTAAAAGCTCTAGAAACTCCCCACATCTCCTACTATTGACCAGAACCCAGCATGAAGCCAGCTCACACAACACCTAACAACTTAGTATTTACAACAAACTAAAACAGGTTCTGCTTATAGAAAGGAAAATGTACATAGAATTTGTTAATTCACTGTTTAAAAAATAGAGTTATTTTTTCAGATCTGACTCCATTGTAAAAAATCAAAGTTCAGCCTTCTCTCTCACCTGTTGTGCACCTAATTATATGAATATTCCTCTGCAAAGAAATTTAGAAGAACATTTAACCCTACTGCTTTTGTAATGGGCTTAAATAGTAACTGAAACTTGGTAATTTCCTCAGCAGGTTTCCCCACATTTTAAGGAATAACTCTGTCAAGGATAATCTAACAACACAACTAAGGGTAAAGGATGATATTTCCTTTGCAAAGAACAGGAAAATGCTATGGAAATACTGAATGTTTTTAGAAACAGAAACTCAGATAGCATCATTTATATTGGTTATCTAGAGAGAAACTGAAAACTCAGGCTTCAAATTGTGCCTGTCTAGACTCAATGTATATTAGTCTTCTGAGCCACTTAACAGCTGCTTCACTGTGAAAGTGGTAATTAAATAACCACAGCAGAAATACAAATGACCAACAACACAGCGAGCTTGGCAGATCAGACATCTCAGGTCACCCTGATTGCTTCTAACTGGATGCACGTCCCTGTGCAAAGCCAAAGTCCGTAACTGCTGTGGAAAATGAGCATAGGTTAGAATACATAATCCCTGTGAGCTGGGTAAGGAAGATCTGAGACACCAAATTGCAAATATTCTGCATGAAGGACCCCCACTGTTTCTGCTAGTCTCAGCTCACCACACCCTGTGCACCTCCTAGATGTGCAGGAGTAGCTACTGAAATCGTGACCCATCAGCCCAGTTCAGCACACAATTGTGAAAATGGCTCTACTACTGCAAGTCCTGAGCTAAACAGTTCTTTTGTTCTGGAAAAAACATCTCTCTGTTTGAAATAGCAGGTCTGGACTATACTATAAATATATAACACAATTTGGAAAAGTAGAGCTTGTCAGGTACAGGGGCCTGTTATTTCAACTCCTCAAAAAAAAATGCAAGTACAGCTTTTGCAGGATGTATACCTGTATTAGATGTGGTAAATAAAAGGTGTTCCCAAAAAAGAGTTGGGAAAACTTGCTCAATGTGGTTGTGAAATATATTTGCACAGTGGCTTTTATTATGTTCCTGTGACCTCTATTATTTACCTTAGATTCACAAAATAAAGGAACTGGGACATCAGAAAGCATTGTGGTAAGATGGAGGAGCAGCAGTAACAGCTAAATGAGCAGCTCTGGAATCATTCATATCTGATTGAAATATTGTGTTAGCAACTATTTAGAAACAACTGTTTCTAAACCACTTCAGGAATAGCGTTTGAAATAGCTTTTTAAAACAGTATTCTTAGAATGACAGACAAATATTCCTCTTGACAGCTCCAGCTGTGTATTTTTGTCTTTAGGTTACACTGTCCCCAGGTTCTTTCAACAGCACCCAGACAGAAACTGAACAAGTCAATATGTCCCTTTCAAACAGTGCTATGAATCTGTTAATCTTTGTGGTTAGAACCAAGTACACGGCTAGAACAGATGTCTCAGTGCATTCTGGCTACTTAAATATAACCATTCTGTCCATCTTCAGTCTGCACCTCCACTCATATTGTGGGAAACTGCATGCAAATACTCACAGATATCAGAAAGCAGATCCCAGCACTCCATAAATGAGCACAGAGTGATTCTGGATGCTTGACAGTTCTGTTGCGGTTGGGAAAGATTCAAATACAACTCATATCTTCGCAGCCGTTTCGGAAAGAGGCATTCCTTAGGGATGCCTCTGATGAAGCTAATGGTGTATGCTGCAATACCAGCCCTTGAGACATGAGAAGGAAACCCTGTGAGATATCTTGGACTACATTCAATCACAAGTTATATTGTCGTCAGTGTGTTAAGGTGGACTTCAGAAACTGCCGGACACTCAGCTTCAAGGCGGGGCTGAGCCTGATTTCTAAAACAAATATCTTTCTAACTTACCTTACTTTCTAACTTATCTTACTCCCTCCACCCTCTAAGCTTTGATAAGTAATGACCAAAAGCTCTTTATAATTTTGCTCACCTATCTGGCCAAGGCAGTTTTGCTTCCAGGCAGTCATGGTTTGTAGCAGAGAGAAAGGACTGTGAGCTTTCCAGCTGCTCCTGATGTGCTTTGACTGAGCTTGGGAACCACCTCCTACTCTAGCCACCATCTTTGTACCATGGTGCCAGTCCTGGGGCCCAGGAGTTTCTTAAGGACTAATCTCAGTATCCATAGATCCATTTAAATTTATTAGTTGTGTCTAAATGTATTCTTGGAGCATCAAATACTTGTTCTTGGAAGCAACAAATACTACCTTTAGATATAGTGTCCCATTCAGTAAGGAAACATCACTATTTAGCTCACTTCTGTGGCTAGATTCTGTTCCCTGGATTTCAGCCTTTTCAGCTTTTATTCTTGGCTTACAAAAACACTCATGTTTTTGATCCCCAAGAGGGCTCTCTGACCACAATTTCTGTCCTGTTGCTCGCTGACCAAATTCTTTCCCTCAGCTCAAGCCCTTGATGTGTGTCTTCCGTTCCTAAATTCCTGAACAACCTGAATCCACTAAGACTTGGAAACCTGCTCTTGGCTATCCTTGCTTGGGTTAACAAGAATGCAGCTGTGTTGCAGAAAAAGGACTGAGAGATGCAAAGAACCCAAGCAGGGTCTAGCAGGTAGAAAAAGAAACTTGATTGCATGTTTCTAATGGTAGTATACCCTTAACTTGCAGTCAGCATTTATAATTTCCAAGAAGGTTCACATTGATGAAACTCTCCTGTAGAATAAATGCTTACTCTTCTGAAAATCATGAAATACGCAGCTATCTAATCAATTTGCAATTTTGCTTGATTTTTCCCTTATCTTTATAAAACTGAGATATCCATAGAAGTTACTGGCCATTATGAGGTGATGTCAATGGCCAGCTGAGTTCCATGATTAAAACAATAAATTTTAGTCCAACTGGAAAACCCATGCATAGTGTGTATCCAACTGGACAATTAACAGTTAGTATTTTTTAAGATACTTGTGAAAAAATCTGACTTCATTCTCAAAACTATTAATGAGAAATGTAAATTTAAAACATTACCTAAATAGATAAAGACGTAAATATAAGTGACCTTCTTCTTCCCTCTCAATGTTTGTACTCAATATTAAGGACATGCTATATTAACTACATCCTAACATGTTTCTTGGTTAAAAATAACAATTATATTTTGATATATATTCTGCTCATCATGTGAAATTCTGTGTAAATGTCAGATGAAGAATTATTTGCTCAGCTGTTGGGAAAATACAAGGCTTATGCTGCAAAACCAATACAACCACACAGTGCATATTCTGCAGGATCATGTTAAACGCTAACCAAGAAGAGGTGCAAAATAATGAAGTTACTTCCATTTTTGGGACGTAACACGTTTATTTATCAGTCAGCTACAACTTTGGGGTTTACAACCACCAGAAGAAACCCCAGGACATAAGAACACATTTGCAAAGGGAGGGAACATTGAATAATAATTTCATATTTCATAATTTTATTCCAAGAAAATAATTTAATATTATGTAAAATTCAGTATAAAAGCAAGAGCTTTTCTAAACTCAGCTCAGCTGGTGCAGATATCCCATGTGCAGCCAGTGCCATAATAAAGAATGCCTGCTTCTTAATGCTACATTGGTATTAAGGAGCTTTATTTACCTGATTTTTTTGGTAATAATACCTGCAACAGATTTTGTTCTTAAAAGAAACCTGTTTGCTTAATATTCCTTAGAGATATGACTTTTAAAACACCAGAACAGAGAGATTATTTTTGAAGCAAAACTAGCCCCAAAAGTGAGAGGACTTAGAGCTTTAAAAAAAGCCCAAACAACTCTGAGTTTATACATACATACATATATATACACACATATATATACATATATACACACATATATATACACACATATATACATATACATACACATGCACATATGGGAAACAAGGCTGATGAAGGGTCTGGAACACAAGTCCTGAGGGATTGGGGATGCTTAGCCTGGAAATAAAGGAGGCTCAGGGGAGATGTGATCACTCTCTACAACTTCCTGAGAGGGGCATGTAGCCAGGTGGGGATCAGCCTCTTCTCCCAAGTAACCAGTGACAGGATGAGAGCTGTGGCAGGGTGGGTTTAGGACATTAGGAACAAGTTCTTCACAGAAAGAGTGGTTGGGCATTGGAATGAGCTGCCCAGGGAGCTGGTGGAGTCACTGTCCCTGGAGGTGTTCAAGGAAACACTGGACATGGCACTCACTGCCATTGTCTAGTTGACAAGATGGTGTTGGTCATAAGCTGGACTCAACAATCTCAAAGGTCTTTTCCAACCTAACTGATTCTGTGATTCTGTGAAATATATTTTTTTCCTTTTGTACTTCAGATATGAAAAATATCATAACTATCACACTTTTTCAATCAGATGTTCTCACCCCTGATCACCACCCTTGTTTTCTCAAAACACCATACAGTGAGAGATTTCTGCCATCCTCCTTGGCCTGTGGCTCCACAATAATCAAAATACTGTGGCCAGATGGTTTTGTTTTCCAGGAGGTAAGGATAGCATGATACTCCCCAGAAGGAGCATATAATTTGTTTATAGGACATTTTTTAAAAAGTAAAAATACACTGGTGTGTAGATATGACAATTTTGTGAGTCTGTATATTGAAAAATAATGTCTTTTAATCTCAGAGGGATAATCCTTGTTTTGAAAATTTAAAAATAAAAATGGAGACATGACGAGGAAAAGAAATAAAAAGGGAGAAGAACAAAATCGAAAAAATTACTTAACACTTATAATAAAGCCCCATTCATGTTTTTGCTCATTGAAAATTGTAAATTAAAAGGAGAAATGGAGTACGTAACAGGGGACAAGCCTCTTTCTGAAGATCAAAGTACTGAGGCTTTACTCCTTTCAGATTTATACTTTGAGGTTTCACTGCACCTGTAGCTTTTCAACCCTTGGGCATAAGAGCTCTGGTCTCTAATTTTTCTGGTGTTCAATTTTTTTAGACACAGTACCAGACAAGACAAAGACTGTGTTATGGCTAGCCTAGAACTCTGTTTGTTAAACCTCACAAGCCACTTCACATATGCGGATCAGATAGCTTGTTACTGCCAAAGAAAGCAGATACTGGCAGAACTGTCTCTTTTTGGTCTCTTTCTCTTGCCCCTACTAGATAGGCTTTTATATCTACAAATGCTTTAGGATTTAAATAAAGCTGTGAACTCACTTAGGCATGGAGGCTAAGTAGGGAGCAATCGCATAGATTTCTATATCAAATCCAACCGATAACTGCATATTTTTTTCATAATCTAAACATTTAAACAAGAGGAAGATGCAAGGCAGAGTATATAATAACAAACATGCAGAGCTGTAATACACACATTTCTTTGATTTAATAAAAAAAAAGGAATAAAAGTGGATTTTTAATAAAAAGACAGACATCTCAGAGTTTAAATTACTAAAACCAAGTTTCAAAGACACATAATCCTTACCATTGCATATGCCCTTTATAATAAAGTATTTTACAAAGCAGTTTCAGAGTGCAGATGCATTAATGGATCTAATAATTAAGCAAAGAGAAAGCTTCCATTGTCTGCCCCCTTGTTTTTATATTTTCATAAGAAAAATGACAGATAAGCTAGAGAAAGCAAATTTGTCCTTGCCTTCTATTTGCCCAGAACCTCAGTGATATCATTCTAAAGAGAAACAATAGTAAAGTGAACTGGAGAATATATACTTGGAAACAGTAATACAAATTCTGAAATAGCATTTCAGTGGATTTTAAATACAATTTTAACTGTAATCTGGGTGAAAAACTGTCTTGCCATCTGAGGATGGAGGCTTAGATGAATTTTCTCTTTCCAAAGCTTATGTAAGCAATGGTTTTCAACAGAAACTCATGGTTGAGAAGAAAACTGGGAGGTCTGTATAGGGTTAAAACCTCTCATAGATATACCAGTAGGAGAAACTTCAGTGGTTTTGGTTTCCACAGCCTTCTCAGCATTAATATCAGTATAATTACAGGTTAATCCACTATTGTTCAATTGTTAACTAATTATATTTATCCCATTTTATCAGTTCAGAATTACACGAGTGTTTCTATTGCATCATTTTTGTTGTTGGAACAAGTCTTATATCTAGGCCAACTAGGACCTTTATGACAGAGATTCCTATTAAATTAATCTTTTTCTGTCTGCAAAAAACTACACTCTAACGGTGTTAAAATTAATCAATATTTTGGCAAAATGATGAATGAACCAAGAACAGCAGCTTTATAGCACATGGAAGGGCTAGTTTTGTTTTTAATTTAAACATAGTACACATTTGCATTAAGTCCCAAGCACCTGATTAAAACACCAGGGTGTACCATGCCCCAAGGCATAATGAGGCACCTTTGAGGAGGCAGATTTGCCCTACTTGAAGAACACTGCTCTCTGTGAATTGTTGCACTACACACTTACAGAGAGGAACCAAGTGTACGTCCCCTACTACTGAACTGTCACAACTCCAGGCAGCCCCATTCTTCAGGCAACCTTTAATACTTGCTCCCCCATTGATCTTACTATACCTGCTGAAAGAATCCATATGGCAGCAAATTTGAGTAGAGAAGTTGCTCAGGCTGAAGGATTTACCATACCTGATTCTTCTCCATTACAATCCTGAAAGTATATTGAAGATTCTGGTTTTAAACCGTACATCGACTTGAACATTTAGTGCTGCAGCTTTTTACCTTAAACACGTCATGAGAGAGTTCTTTCTCCCCATACAATCACAGGGCAGAATCACATCCTAGAGAGGATGGCAGACAGGTGAATCCTTTTCTAGACAAAGTTATTTCTACTATCTTGTTTTTTTCCCGTGGAACATTGCTTGAGGACTGCTCATTCATCAGTATGGCTGGCTGAAGTATAGGAGTCATTACCTTTATTCGTTTTGTTTATGAAGAAGCCTCAGCAAAGTTTGTTTACATGGAGCCATTAACCCTACCTGTTGCACAATAAGCAGCCTCTCAATCTAATCTCCCAGGCAAACACCTTCTAGGACAAAAATTAAGCTTTACTGCTTCAGTTTAATAAACCGTGATTATTTGCTTTACTAATTACTGGAGACAGGCCCTCAATCTTCCTCAATTCCCTGTACTATCATATAAGCCAAAATACTCTTTTGCATAGGCTGTTTCTACCTTAGAAGAGAGATGTGAGCCAACCAGGTAAAGGTTTTATGAGCTATATTCTAACAGTTCATACGTATCAGCTCTGAATTCTCTGACTCAACTAGTCTTGTGACTGTGCCAGCATCGAGCATGGCAATTCAAATCATGGATAAAAAATGCCTATAAAGCTCATTGAGGCAATCTTAAATCAATATAAATGTGATCATTAAACTCTAAATGCAGGAACAAATATAAAAAAACCTGCCACTTTCAGTTACAAATGACATACAAACACAATAGGGGAATTTGAAAATTAAGGTAATTTGTTTTACTTGAAAAGTTATTTTTAAGGAAGTTATAATAAGAAATCACTGAAGCCAGTGAAAAGGCATGTTGCTGGCCCCATGATTTATTTATGTGGAAACTAGCATTAACCAGGAACTAACAGACTATACAGGCAGTGCTTGCACTAGAATGGACTGATACCTCGCTTGTTCTTACCAGTTATTAGTTAGTAGCTTTTCACTTTTAGTTTTAAATTATACTTTTAATTTCGTCAATTCCTCACCAGGTGAGACCCCATCTTTTCTGACAGTAAGTTGCCTATAAATTGCTATATCCTAACTTCTCACATACAATTAGAGCTGACTCAAAACACAGTCTCTACATTTATTGTGGTGACTATAATACTTTTCAAAACCACAACCGAGTTCTTAGCAGAATTTATGAACACTCCTTTACCTACATTAATGAGAGAGATCTGTGGAGGGAAAAAACCTATTAGAGAACATGCATACACTGCAATGTTCAGCTTGTGTTATTTGTCAAGACTCATGAGAAAAAGTGTACCTTCTCATGTACAGGTAAACATAGTCTCTTATGTAAGGCTATGCTTATTCTGGCAAGCTCAGAATGCAGGCAGAGTCAGTCAAGTAATTTTATCCTCCCACAGCATACCCCAGATTAATGGAGTTAAATTTAAAACAGTTAATGCAATGCACGATTGCCTATTACACAATAAGCAAAAAAAGAGATAAATTGATATTTCTGACCCAGATCAAAAATGCTGAACTGTAAAAGAGAGGAGTTGGGAGATTTCTGCATGCAAAGCCCCTTAAAAATGGAGCCACATCACAGTAATAGGAATTGCCATAAACACTGTAATGAAATAAAGGCAAGAATAGCTGTCTCAGAGGATTAGTAATGAGCAACTGACTCTTTCATTAATAGGGCACTAACTCAAACGTAGCCAAGGCTGGTAGTCACCGAGTTGCTCTAACACTGCTTGGGCTCCACAGATGGCAGTATGACTGTTGGAATTGCCCCAGTCCTTGGAGCAGCCTCGCTGACTCACAGAGTTCAGCACCGCCAGCAACTCACAGGTGCACACCTATGATAGAAAGAGCAATCCCGTCCTCCAGCATTCAACATCACTAAGAAGGTGTTCGGGCTCCAGAGCAATAAAGAAAAATAGCAAAGGCCATGCAGCCCTATTATTAGCCCCCCTGTACTAGATCTCAGAATCACAGAGCAGTTAGTGTTGGAAGACACCTCTGGAGATCATCCCGTCCAAGCCCCCTGCCAAGGTAGGGTCACCTAGAACAGGTGAACCAGGAAAAAGTGCAGGTGGGTTTGAAATGTCTCGGGACAAGGAGACTCCATGAAACTCTTCGTGTAGCCTGTTCCAGTACTCTACCTGTGCACAGAAGTTCTTTCTCACGCTGAGAGGAACTTCTTGGTGAAACTTCTGAGTTAGTTTATGGCCACTGTTCCCTGTCGTGTCGCTGGGCCTCGTCGAAAAGACTCTAGCACCGTGGTCTTGGCACCCGCTTTTGCGATATTGATACGCATTAATGAGATCCCCTTTCACTCTGAGCAGGTCCAGCTCTCACAGTCTCCCCTCACAGATGCTCGGCAACACCAGCAATACCTGGCTTGCCCCGATCCCCGCCTCTCTGGATAAGGGGCTGCGGTCTCCTCAGCGGCCAACACCAAAGTTGGCCGACACGGAGCCAGCGCCCCTGCCGCGCCCGGCGGCCGGAGCAGGCGGGGCAGAGCTTGTCGCCGCGGCCCCGCACCTCCCTCGGCGGCGCGAGGGGGACGGACCCAAGGTCAGGCGGCGGCGGCGGCGGCGGCAGCGGCGGGTGGGGGGCCGGGCCGGTAACGGATGTGCCCGCCCGCCCCGCCTCCTGCGCTGACAGAAAGGCGGCGGCGGCGGCTTTCGGTGCGCCAGCGACTGCCGCGCGCAGGCCGGTGCGGAGCAGCAGCGGAGCCGCCTCAGACAGAGCCCGCCCGCAGCAACCGCCGCCCGCAGCAACCGCCGCTCGCCGCCCTCAGACCGCCTGCGCCCCCGCCTCGCTCCGCTCCGCCGCCGGCTCCTGCCCGGGCCGCCGCGCCCCCCGGGGATGGATGTGCTGGCCCTGGCCTCGGAGGGACTCGCCATCTTCGGACTCATCCTCTTCGTCGTGCTCTGGCTCATGCACTTCATGTCCATCATATACACGTAAGCGCTGGGGTGCGGGGGGGATGGCGCCGGCGTTGTTCCGTCACCCACCCGCCATCGCGCCCGGGGCGCCCGGGCAGCGGGCCCCGTCCGCCGCGCCGCCTCCGCCCCGGGCCGGCGGCTCCCCTGCCTCTGGGTGTCAGCCCGGGGACCAGCCTGCCTCCCTGCTCTGTAACTCCCGCAGACCCCGCCGAGAGACCCGGCGGTCGGGCTGGACGTGCTCGGGGCACGGCGGTGACCCTGCTGTCGTTCTTCGGGTAAAAACCGTCCTCTGCGTTTCTGCCTCCTGCTCTGTGCGGTGATCTTTGCTCCGTTGCCCTTAGTGCTGCCGGGCAGGGCTTGGTGTTTGCTGTGCGCTGGTATACACCTGAAAAGTGTGGCTTTCTCAGTGATAGTGGGAGACCAGGGTGCACAGGACTTCGAGAATGTATGATATGTGACTGCAACGGCTGCACGGTAGAACAACTGAAAGAGCACAGTACTCTGTGCCAGCCATAAGCACACTTCTTTTTTGTATTGAGAAATAATGATAGTACTAGTAAAACAAGTATATGCAGTGAGTCAGATCCTTCTTGGATAAGTCCAAGTAAAAATGCCTTTAGAGTTTGTGAGCAGTGTTTGCATTTTAGTGACTGACAAAACAGATAGAACCTAGCAGAGGAATTTTCTGTGGGTATGTGGGGAAAGGATTAAGAATGCATCTCTTTGTAAATAGTTGTTTTGCTCTCTTAAGTAAAAGGCCCTCTTGCATCACTATTAGGATTAGAAAATACCTGAATTTGTGTTTGCTTTCCTTGTGCTTATCTGTTCTCCTTACTTGCTGCTCTACTGCATCTGATGGGTACCTGTGATAAAACTCAGCCCTTACTGAAAGGAAAGCTTGCAGAATGGGTCAGGTTGGAAGGGACCACTGTGGATCATCTAGTCCAACCATCCCTGTCCAGCCGTCCCTGTCCAGCCGTCCCTGTTAATCCTAAAGTGCATGGCACAGGATTGTGTCCAGACAGTTCTTGAATATCTCCATTGAGGGAGACTTGACAACCTCTTTGGGAAATCTGTTCCAGTGTGCAGTCACCTGCACATTAAAGAAGTCCTTCCTCATGTTCAGGTGGAACTTCCTGTGCATCAGTCTCTCCCTTTTGTCCTACTGTTTGGCACCACTGAGAAGGTTCTGGCTCCATCCTCTTGACACTCTTCCTTTAGGTACTCACAGACATTGATGGTGGTCCCCTCTCAGTCATCTGTTTTCAACACTGAACAGGCCCAGCTTCCTCAGCCTTTCCTCATGTGAGATACGCTCTAGTCCCTTAATCATCTTCATAGTTCTCTGCTCTCTGAACTCTTCTGTCTCTCTTTTACTGAGGAGCCCAGAGCTGGACACAGTATTCCAGGTGAGGCCTCACCAGAGCTGAGTAAAGGAGCAGGATCACCTCCCCCTAACCTGTTGGCACTGCTCCCCTGAATGCAGCCCAGGATGTCACTGGCCTTGGCCACCAGGGCACTGCTGGCTCATGGGGAGTTGTTGTCCAGCAGGATCCCAGCTCCTTTTCCACAGAGCTGCTTCCCAGCAGGTCACCCCCAGCCTGTGCTGGTGCCTGGGGCTGTTCCTCCCTGGGTGCAGGACCCTGCTTTTGCCTTTGCTGAATTTCAGAAGGTTCCTCTCTGCCCATCTCTCCAGGTGTTGAGGCCCTTCTGAAGGGCTGCAGAGCCCTCTGGGGTATGGGCCACTCCTCCCAGCTTTGTGTTGTCAGTGAAATTGCTGAGCAGGCCTCTGCCCCTTCACCCAAATCATTGATGGAACCACTTTGGACTTTGGGGGACACCACTGGGGGCAGGTCTCCAACTAGAGCCTGTGCCACTAATTATGACTCTGAATCTGCTGTTCATCCAGTTCCCAATCTGCTCCACTTTTCACTCATGCAGTCCACACTTTCCAAATTGAATTCATGGATACCAAAATTTTGCTTCTGCTTCCTTTATTTTTTATTTTTTTTATTGTTTGTTTGTTTTAAAATGTGAAATCACTAATAAGCTCTAATTGTTTAACTACTTTAATTTTCTTCTACTGTAGTTTAGTTATCCTTAGCTCTTATATTCACTTGGATGAATAACTTCTTTCTTGGAAAGTACCTGTTACCTTGGACACAAATGGCGGGATTTCAGTACTGGGGGGCAGAAAGGGTGGTTAGTGGGGGGAGAGACTACTTTGGGCATGACTGATTTTGGTCAGTTTTAAAGCTGATTAAAACAGTCAATTGCATGTTTAAATCTCAAGTGTGGTGCTACTGCTTCTAACTCTTACGAATAAGTAACAACTGAAATAGGCAGGAGACACAACTGAGGAAGATATGAGAGAGGATGAGATATGCTAAGGTATGTAAGAAAGAGCAGGGAACAGTGCACACTGTGACGGTCTGCCACAGGAGCTACCCCCTCAAAGGGACTGCCTCCTGTGGAGGCAACACTGGAGCAGGAACACTCCTGAGTGCACTTTGGGCTACTGATAAAGCACTGCTGAAGAGACTGTAACCTGTGGACAACCCATGCTGGGGTAGAGACACCCTGAGAGACTTCAGCCCCATGGTTCACTCTGCGCTAAGGAGACTGCAGCTCATGGCAGGACATGTACTGGGGCACAGACCCTGCCAAAGGGATTGCAACCTTATTGTACCTAAGTCACTCCTGATCACTTACACCTTCCAGAGCAGAGTAACAGTTTAAGAGGCAGCCAGGAATAGAAGAAAAGGAGTAAGAAGTAAGGCACGGCAGAAAAACCATTGTGTGCTGACTTTGCCTCCTGTGTGATCTTGCTGAAGGGCTGGGGAGGGACTGAGTGTAAGGAAGCATGCAAATGAGCAGTTCAGATAGAAGGGGGCGGGGGGGAAAGTGTTTCTAACTGAAGCAGAGCTGGGGAAGGAAGACAAAAGGTACTTCTCCAAAGGTTAGGTTATCTGTCTTTTTTTCCTCAGTACCCAAATCAATAATTAGTTGCCTAATCATTGCCAGTAATTTAAATAGAATTGCCTGAGTTGAGGCAGTTTTGCCTGTGACAGTAACTCGTGGGGAATGCAAGCAGCAGCTGGACACCTAGTATGCCTGCATCTAGAGTATTTGCAGTGGTGTGAAATCTGGAAGGAGTTGTATTTTTTGTTAATGGGAATTGGTGTTACAAGTGCATGTATAAATTGTGTGTTAACAGGTGGAAAGCTTGTCAGTTGTGGAGGGGGTGTGTAAGAACTGGGGTGATCCAGTCTCAGCCTCTGAGGCCCCTGGTCTGCTTCCAGCAGGGCTTGGGAACTGCCATGTCAGTAGAGCTGGAGTCAGGAGCTGATGGCAGCAGGGGTATTCAGTGTTCAGTGAAAACAGTGGTCCATAGCTGGGGGTGAGCATCTGTTGGCCCTGAGGTAACTGAATTACAAACTGTTCTGGGTTCACAGGTGGTCATGGAGGAGCTGACCTGGTTACGGTGGTTTGGCAGATCTGAGGAAAAAGGACCACAGCTCCTCATAGTGTGACCACACAGCTGCTGTTTGAAGAGAAAATAAAGTGGTGGACACCATCCCAGGCAGCTGTCCTTGCAGCAGCTGTGGTGGTGCTGGGAAACAGTAGCTGATGGCTAGAGGGGGCACTGTGCTGGTGAGTTTGGAGCCTGTGCCACTAGTTAGCACTTCCCTGTGCATGAGAGGAGGGCTGGGAGGCTGTCTAATGTACATGGAGGAATGGCCTGCAAGCAAGATAGTCCTGTGAAGGGAGGGAGGTGATCATGCTTTGAATGCATGTTTATGGGGCAAGGTGAAGGATGATTGCTAGTGTTATGGCCTGAAAACTGTAGTGGCTGGACACTGTTACTAGTGCCCTTCAACTCAGAGATTAGTTTTATGCTGGATGGCAGACACAGCACACTTCATCCTTCCCAAAACCCCTGAGGAAGGAAAGGGTTTTCACTTACGGACAGAGATTGCTTTTTATGTCAGTGGATGCAGTATTAGAATAGAATTAGATGATACTTGGCATATACTGAATAACATATTGTTCCTATTACAGGCAGTAAAGAGGAAAGATGAAACCAATTAGTCTTCCTGTTTTCTCCTTACAGACAGTATTGTTGGCTTAATTTTTTTAAAGTCATTGAGGTACTGCTTGTACTCCGCACTGTGTCTAGCCGTGCTTTATTGGTGAATTGGAAGGTCCCATCTGAGGCACTGAAGTACTGAGATAATGTTCTAAATGTCAGTAAAGCTGTTGTGAACTAGACAGTCATCCTTCTGTGGTTTCCCATTGGTATATAAGAAGTTTGATTTAGCAAAACACTTAGAACATGTGAATTAAGTAGGTAAATGGAGTTATTCAAGAAACTAAGCTTTTTTGTCTTGAAATGCTTTCAGCAGTTGTTGAGATTAAGATCAAGACAGTATTTCTTTTGCATTGGTTTATCCTGTAATTGCATTCAGTTGTAGGGTTTGGATATCTAAGGTACTGTTCTCCCATACTACGTTTGCAAAATCTGGTTCTTGCTACCTCTTTCCTCTACTTTGAATGGGTTTCAAACACAGAAACATTTAGGTCGAAAAATGACCTTGAACATCATTGATTCCAGCCTTTGACTGATCACCATCTAGTCATTTAAGCCTTAGTACCAAGTGCTATGCCCATTTCTTGAATATCCCTGGGGAAGGTGACTCTACAGACACTGTGGGCAGTCCATTCCGATGCTGATAACCATGAAGAAATTCTTCCTGATATCCAAGCTGAACTTCCCCTGACAGAGCTTGAAGCCATGTCCACTTGTCCTGTCAGAAGTTGCCTAGAAGACACCAATACCCATCTGGCTACACCCTCCTTTCAGAGAGTTGTAGAGAGCAATAAAATCTCCTCTGAGCCTTCTTTTCTCCAGCCTGAGCAACCTAAAGTCCCCCAGATGCTTCTCACAGGACTTACTCTCTAGACCTTTCTTCAGCTTTGTTTCCCTTCTCTAGACAAGCCTCATCAATGTTTTCCTTGTGAGAGGCACAAAACTGAACCTCCATGTCCCTTTCTACGAGGCAGCTTTCCAGCTACTCTGCCCTCAGTGTGTAGCACTCTTGGGGTTGTCTGTCTCCAGAGCAGGACCCAGCTGCTCACCTTGTTGAACCACTGTCATGGCTTAAGCCCAGATAGAAATTAAGCACCTGCAGCAGCTCACACACACTCCCCACTACTTCCACCTTGGTGGAACACCACCTCACAATTGATCCTGGCCTATCAATCCAGTTACGTCTTCAGAATCTTCCTAACCTCCAGCAAATCAACACTCCTGGCCAATTTAGTGGCATCGTGAATGTACTATGCACTTGATCCTGTTGTCTGGGTCCTCTGTAAAGATACTGAAGACATTAGATAATGTTTGGTAACTCTCTTTAGCTATTTATCTGGTCAAAAAAGCTGAACTCATGAGAAGTCATATTCTGGCTTTGAGTCTTCATTGTTCATGTCCCACATTGTCCATATTGTCAGTGGCAATTTTAATTATAGCACTTAATGGAAATGACTTTAAGGCAGCCACAGTCAGATGATATTGAGGTTGCTCATTTTCTTGGTTCCCAGGTGTAAGTGGGAAGGGTAGTATGTGTTACTTAATTGATAAACATACTGCTGGTTTTAGACAAATTATTTTTAAAAGCTTTTAGTTATAGCAGTCAATGAAGAAATAATGAATACTGCATTTGTGTGCGTTTGGGTGTAACCGGGCCTTGTCTGCTGAGTGAAAATCAAGACTTTTCAGAAACATATAAAGGCAATAAAAAAATAAAAGTAATTAATAGCCATATTGTGTGTATGGATGCAATTCAGTTTTCATAGATGCATAAAACTCAGGTTTCCTGAGGTACTTCTGCAACGTTGAAGAACTTCTTAAACGTGGCTTTCAAACCTAAGTAAAAACCTCCACTCCAAATACACAGCTGATGTTTAACTTCTTTTTTTTTTTTATTAATGTGAAGTTAATACTTTGGCTAATAATCTCTTATTGCATAGTAATTGTGACAATTCTGAAGAAAATAACAATTTTATTTCTCTTGGGCCTGTTTGTCTTGTCAACCCTTTTGGTTTTCCTCTTTGACCACCTCTTGCAGCTCAGTCTGTGTCTAAGTTTATCCTGCTCTAATCTCTCTGCTTCTCACTGTCATTTTCAGGTCTTTGTGTGTTGATAGGACTGTCTCCTCTTTTGGGCTTTCTTATATTTTCCATATTGTCTGGCAGTAGATTGTGAGATAGCTGTTAAAAGCAGCAGTAGCTACTACATTAGTCATGATTGTGTTGCATTTTCTTTGATATGTGGAACTGCTGCAGACACATCTTGTTGCAGATAGGAGCCAGGTAGATTGTAGTGTATATCTAATTTAAAAGGCAATATTTAGAAAACTCTTCTGTTATTATCAAGTGTTACCAGGCACAACTCTAACAATAAACAGATTGTTCTTGGCAATCTTGTATGTGTGACATAGGGAGCAAAGCAAATTCATGATCTGATTAGCAGTGTATTGCTAACTTTTGCAAAAATTTCTTTGAGGGTTAAAAGCAAGCAAAAGAAATACTTCAGTGTTTGACTCTAAACTGGGACACTGGAGAGGCAGGAAAAGTTGGAAAGTTATCTGAGGTGTTGTTTTATCTTCCTGCTTTTTCTCTGAGTAACCCTTATCTCTCATAACCTGTACATAGATGATAGACCCTACTTCATGCAGAAATCCCAAGGTGTTTGCTGCAAGTGTTACATCCATAAAACTTCATGTTGTATGGGTTTTCAGCAAGTGGATTACAACATTGTAGTGAGGCACATCTGAAAGACAGCAATGCAAAAATTTGAGGTAGTTACTGGGGAGGAACACAGGAAATTGATAGGGTGTGGGAATGCAGAAGTCAGAATAAACAGAATATCCTGAGATGGAAGGGACCTGCAAGGATCATTGAAGTCCAGCTCCTGTTCCTGCACAGGACAGCCCCATGAGTCACACCATGTGCCTGAGTGTGTTGTGTGAACACGTCTTTAGCTCTAGCGGGGTTTATGCTTTGTCTGCGTTCTTGCAGAGGGAATCTTTTTCTAGTACCCAGCATAAACCTTCCTTGACCTTTCAGGCCATTCCCTCAGGTCATTGAGTCACCACAGAGACTGTGGTCTCTTTTCTGGGAGAAGAGATCAGTGCTGGTCCTTCCTCTTCACTTCACAAGGAAGTTGTAACTGCAGTGAGATCTCCCCACAGTTTCCTCTTCTCCAGGCTCAACAGATCAAGTGACCTCAGCCACCCCACATAAAGCTTCTCCTCTAGGTCCTTCACCATCTTTGTTGTCCTCCTTCAGATGATCACTAATGGCTTTGTATATATATATATGTATGTATGTGTATATATATGTATATATGTATGTATGTATACATACATAAACATATGTACATATATACATACTCATACATACATACACACACATATATAGATATATAGATAGTTGTGCCCCAAAATGTACAAAAATGTACACAGGATCAGAGTGGAGGCTGCACCAGTGCAGAGCAGAGTGGGATAATTTCCTCCAACAACCTAGAGTCAGAGGTGAAAGATATTTTTTTCAACTCTGTGAAAGAAATTGGAGTGTTTTAGGCTGGAAATGCCAGTTGAAGGTTAAGTTCCATCTCCTTTCAGCTTGAAGCTGAAACAAATTTTTGTAGCTTGTTGTATGCATTGATATGATAATAGGTTGCGATAGAAGATGGAAACTACTGAAGGAATGCTAAGTTTGAGATCACAAAATCATCAGATGTCAGTGATTGCTGAGGTTGTTTGACTTCTTCATTAATGACATGGAGCATGCGACATGGTCAGCAAGTTTGCTGATGGTACAGAACTGGAGAGAGTGGCTGGTAGATGATATGAGCTCAGACCCAGGCAGGCTGGAGGAATGGTCTGACAGGAAGCTCAGCCTAGGAAAATTCCATGTCCTGCACCTGGCAGAAATAGCTCCATGTATCAGCACAGGCTAGAGACTGACAGGCTTGAAAACAGCTTGGCAGAGAAGGACCTGATTGGTGCCAATCAGCCAATCAAACATCATTTTGATAATGAACAGTGACATGCTTTTGGCAGAGGAAGCCATTGCTGCATTGTTAGCAGGTTGAGGAAGGTGATCCTTCTCTTCTACACAGCACTGGAAAGGCATATGTGGAGTGCAGAGTTTTGTTCTGTCCAGTGTAAGTCATGGGTATGCTGGAGCAAGCCTGGCTTAGGCTACAGAGATGATGATGGGACTGCAGCATCCGACACTCATGGAGGCACTTAGAGCTGGAACTCTGCCTGGAGAAGGCTTGAATGGATCCCACTAATGTGTGAGTACCTGATTGCTTGGAGAAGCGAAGGGTGTGAGGTCCAAGACTCATCTCAGTGGTGCCTTGTGACAAGATGAAAAGCAACAAGGACAAACTCAAGTGCAAGACTAATTTTAAAGCAAAGAAGACACACATGGCTCAACATTGAAACAGGCTTTCTGGAGAGTTTGTGGAGGGTTCTGTCCGTGGAGACAGGAAAAATTGGATGGTACTTAGCAACCTTATCTTGTTACCCCACTCAGAGCCAGGCATTTGGAAGCTGACCTCCAGAGGTGCCTTCCAACCTCTGCTGTATGGTGATTTTTTTTGGTGAAAGGTGACACTGAGACAGCTGTTTGGACTATTACAGAGCAATAGACTTAAAAGAGGTTGTGTGGATACTGTAAGTTTTATGTGTTGCTTGTTTTAAGCAAGTTGAAGTTTACCTGACACCATGTGACACAAGGCTTAAATTTAGATAATTAATCTCAGGGGAAGACATATCTGAAAAAATCAGGAGGTGATTTTTTTATATACTTAGGATTATGGTTGTATGAGTTTCTGTATTACAAGCTTGATAAATGGAGAAACCAAAACAATGCAGGACTAGAAATCTGAGAGTGGTAACAGTGTGGGACAAAACCAATAATGTTGAAGGCAATTAGGGCAGCCCAAGTTTTTAATAGTGAGAGTCAGGAGGATAAGACACAGACTATCGGCTTTGGGGTAAACATTAAGGTATTAGTGGCCTCAATGATTTACCAGAATGCAAGAAACCTAAGCCTAGATTAAAGACTAACTAGTGTTCATTTATAGGAGAGGAATCACAGCAGTCTGGATGGTATACTTGTATTGAGAAGAGGTAATATAGTACAATAGATGTGTTTTGATTTTAAAACCTACTTGTCATGTGTCTCAGAGTGGTTTGTGTGGAGGGAGAAGATAGAAGACTGTAAGTTTGGACTATGTAATAATGGAAATTAAATGGGTTGGGTTATTGAAGCCCTTACAGGCCAAAAAGCATCCAGCTTCGTATGTGAGCTGGAGTGGAAGAAGCTGAATAGTGGGATGGGGAAAAATATAATCTTTGTCAGCTTTTGTCAGGATACAAAGATTTCAGAGATGTTTAAAGATGTTGATGCTTTACACGAACTGTTTCCATAAGAGCATGAATATTTTGATTAAGGTGGGTGAGTAGAATGGTAGATGATAAATGATTCTAAAAACTGGAATCTGAAATTTCTGTCCTAGCTGCTCCATGACATGCTGAGCATATAACTAGTTTTGCTGGTTTACTAAAGCACTCTTCAGTATTTGTGTCCCGCACTCCCTGAGAATAGTGTAATGCTAAGTAGTGGTGTCAGAGTTCACTAGGACTTTTAAATTGTTTTTTAACCAAAATCAAATACTGTAGTTTTGACACACTTAATATTGGTTTTACAGTGTACTGGAGACTACTGTTCAAAAGAAATTATTAATTACAAGATAGAATGGGGTTTTTGCTAACTTTCTGTTACATCCCAGGTTCTTCCGCAGTGCCAGGCCCTAACTACAACAAATTACTTTATGGTGAGAGATGTTTTCCTATAGACTAAAAAAAAATTTACATTTTGCTAATTGTAAGGGGACTAGTTTTGCATTTTCTTATATATATATATTACTTCTAATAGAATGTGATGAGGACGTATGCAAGAATATATCATCTCATAAGGGGCCTGGGTGAATTCATACCCTGAATAAAATTATTTCTGTTTCAGCATGTATAAAGAAAAATCTTACCCTAGCCTTTGGACAACTAAGATAAAAAACATTCTTACAAGTGTAAACTTCTAAGATAGAAATCTGAAGGGATGCATTATACTTAGTGAAAGATTAGGATTTTATTGCCAGTGCTACTTCCAACACTCTGCTGAGGAAGTGTTTTATTTCTTATAGCAGTTTTTTGAACGCCTGGTGGGTGCTTCTAGTGGACCAATATTTTTTCAATAAAGCAGCAGGATAACTAACAACCTGGTCTCCCATTTCTGCTGGTAGCTGATTTGGTCAGGTTTTGACCACTGGAGTTCCACTCTTAGAAATATCTCTTTGAAAACCAAAGATTGTTTTGTTTTCTTCCCCTCTGTTGATAGGGCTTATCTTGGGTTTGTTAACAATATAGTCCATGAGGAGGAATCTGTAAATGAAGTTAACCATTCACTTTTATGTTGATTGCAGCTGTCCTATTCTTATTAAGCACTTGCCTTGTTACTGATTCAACTTGCCTGTGTTGCAGTGATTTCCCAGATGACTGCTGCGCTGGTAGTATGCTACACCTTATTTTATGAAGCAAAAGTATCATTTTTCTGGTCATAGGCACATATAATTAAAATATTCAAGCTGGTGAGAACCAGATATTGGTCAGTGTACTGAACTGTTATGAGGCAAATATCCCAAGTGCTTTATACTAAAATACTGTAAGTTAAAAACTAAGATAAAATTGAGTTCAAAATTGTTACTTCACACTCCCCCTTAAGTGCTTTTTTGAGAGATGATATGAGTATTTTATATCTGCATTTCCAAGAAGATTCTTTTGTTCAGATTGTATAGTGGTGAGAGCAGTAAATTTTTTTGACAAAAAAGTACAAACCAAGTATTGTGGGTTTTTGTAGACATAAGACATGTAAAATTTGCCAGGTTAGTTTTTCTGGTTTGTATCTGTTGGAAATGAAAAAAAAATAAAGAAAAATTGCCCTTCTGAAATGCAGTCAAACATGATGAGTGTAGAAGTGTTTTTTTAAATTTTTTTTAAATTTTAACACTTTGTTACAAAGTGGTTTTGTTTTTTATATAATTGCTTCCTTCAGTTTCTGATGTTTCATACAGGAGACTTCCTCAAGTTTTCTAAGGCATTTGCAATGCAGTGATGATCTCACTGATGATTGTGTAGTTCAGACAAGGTTTACAGCTTTTTCATTACTCCAGTTGTGGGTAATATGGTCCCAGACTGTGTGTTCAAACTTGTGTGAATTGGTGTTTGAGTGTCTTTTTCAGCAGTATGCTATCTTGTACTCTGGAAACAATTGTTGCTGAGTTAATGAAATAAAAAGAAAAAAATGTTGTCATGGTACCTGCCATATGGTTTGTTAATATAGTTTCTGATTAGGCATTAACATAATTCCATTACTGGCAGTTAATTGTTTTGAAAGTTCTGAGGGAGAAGAAACTGGAAAAAGCTAAACAAAAGGAGCAGCCTGGGGTCTGTAGTATGCATATTATGTAATGTTTAGCAAATTATGTTGTCATTTAAACTTGTGCCTTATGTAATAATTGAGGCTGAGCTAGTTTAATCCCAACAGACTTTCAAAATAAAAGTCAGAAAACCGAAGTGAGTAGTGTCAAAATAAAATTGTTCTAAAGTTTTGATTTAGAAGCTCCCAAACATGATGGGTTGATCCTGTACTAAAAGATGTCTGCTGTGGTTGGTTTATCTGGCCCAGAGTTATGGCCGTCCTCTGGAGGTGCTTTCATAAATAAAACACAAATTGTATTGGATGCAGCAGTTCTCTAAACTTGAATAGTGTTTGTTGCAAGGACTACCAAAACCATTTCTGTTTGTGTGCTCCAGTGAATCTTGATTTGCTGTACGAGGGGATAATCCAAATCCCTTCCTTCTGCTATACCTTTCTAAATATTTCTGCTGTTCTAATCTGCCTTTAGTGAGCATGTGGCTATGTGGTGACTCAGATCAGCAAGCAGGTTTTTTCTGTAGGGTAGTTCCCTGTTTGATCAGCAGGCTGATCCGATTTGTCTTGTGGTGCTGACTGTTTTATAGCCACAAGTGGGCTGAGGGTGTGGGAAAGCAGAAACAGGGAATAAATTGCTGTTTTGATGGCAGACTGCAGATAGACTAAAAGGAAAAGCAGTGTGTTTATTTTAATGTTTAGCGTGTTGCAGTAATGGATGTGCTGTAGGCAACTTGCTGTGTCTTTGTTAACTCCACTGCATTTCAGCTTGCTTAATTGTGAGCTAGCAAAGATTTGGTCAGTAAAAGGGTTCCTATTGCTTCAAGTTCAGCCACAGCCTATTGTATTGCTGTTTGTTTCTGCTTTTATCCTGTGGGAGTGGGAGGGAAGTAGGAGAGGAAGTGTTTGCTGGATTTAAGCTGAGGTCACAAGCGTTTGGTCTTTCTTATTCCTGAAAGATAAGGTTGGGGTTTTTTCTACTTAAAACTGTAAACCAGATTTGAAACCATTTTCAATTCCCACCATTGCCCCCCTGTTTTAGAAAAGACTGTATCAAGTTACTGATTGCATGTGCTGAATGTGACTTCATGGTAATACTTGGAAAATGCTGGTTAAAGAATTTCGGTAGTATATGGAGGTTTTAAATTTGAAATGGCAAATGGCACTAGATAAGACTTTAACTGTTCTACATTATATTATTTTTGTCATTATTCTTAGCTGCTGATTGAACAACTCCTTTCCAAAACTGAAAAAGCAAATTGGTATTTGGTTTTATTCACCTTCTAAAAAACAACAGTGATCACAATCTAGGTTCTTTCTTGATCAATTCCAGTTTAAGGCCTTTAATTTGACCTGTTTTATTTTTTAATGTTTTGAGTTTTGAGCTTCTTTTATCTTAACTTTTTTTTTTTAAATAATAATTTCTCTCCCTCTCCACTACCCATTGTAATTTCATACCTTACATTGTTAGGTACTTTTCATTTTGTCTCTGGAGGTTATGGGTAGTACAGGAGAAAATATGCATTGAAAGTGAATGAAATGTTTTATTTGCCTTGTACACTCAGCTGGCATGTGATGAAGCACAATTGAAACATGCTTTTCAACATAAATCCCTAGTATGCAAAAGGCAGGATTGCATTTTTTTTTCCAGTGGTTTTGCAGGCATGCACAAACCTATGACTGTTTCTCTGCTGGCAGACAGTCACAGGAAGTCTGTGCTACAAAATGCGCGCCTGAATCATAGCTACCATGTTCTTTTAGACTCATCTACTTCGTTCTATTTCTGAACATTTTATCAAGTCCAAATGACTTGTTAAATGTTTTTATTATGTTAGGGTTTTCCCTTAAGTCTTTCCTCTTGTCCACAGCTGTCTGTTTCTGCTCCTCCCTATTTCTGGATCTGACAGTTGTAAAACTATTAGACTGGTGAGTGGGTGGATTGACTTGCCATGTGTCCATATGGCTGTTGAATTGGATGTGAGCAGGTGACAAAAGTGGAGGATGGGAAAGAATGCCCCTGACTGACTGGTGGAATGGTTTGACCTAGGCCAGCAGATGAGCAGGGGTGCCTGGCACTAGCATATTTCCATAGCCTGAGGTCTTCCTTTCAGTCAAGAAAGGTTGAAGAGGGGCATGATTTAAGTATTACTTCAAGAGCCACTTTTTAGCACTGGTAGCTTTTTCTGTTACTAATTAACTCAAGTTAGCTTTTTCGGTCTGATAATAAGCAACCTATAAGGGAGTGAATGCTGTGAAGGAAAATAGTGATGTAGTTGGTTGTGGAACAGTTCTTAGGGGCCTGGGGAAAATTTATGGTCAGCTCAGCTGTTCTGGAATCCTGCTAAACATGAGATGGAAGGAGACCCTATTCCCGCTCTTCTGTGATCCTGGCAGCATGTTCAGAGCCTTCATGAACATGCTCTGGAGCTTTGTGCAGCCTTTCGTAAGATGCCTGAGCTCTAATTTAGCAGAAGACAATCTGAAGTGGAAGAAAACAAAAGCCAGATTTAACTTTCATTTGGGTGAATGATTTGAAGCAGGGTTGTATGTACATCAGTACTGGCATGATGTCTTGTTTTGCTGGTATGAATGGCAGCACAGGAGAAGGATTACTGGGGGACCTCTGTAGCCTGTGAAGCTGCAGGATTATCTTCCTGTATCCTTTCAAGCTCACTAGGTTGAACTGATGAAATGATAACATTTTATATGTTGAGTAATAGTTATGTTGTGGTTTATGAATCTCAGCTAGTTCACTGTGGGATCAGACAAATGTTAACACAGGACATTACAGAAAAAGAGGAGAAAGGAGGAAAGAGGGAGTGCCTCTGAGCAGCAGCCTGCAGTGGAACTGGTTCAACTACATTATAAAGCTCTTCTCAAGGGGAAGAAAAGTTTAAAACAAGACCAAGGTGTTTAATTCTTGCTTTAAGAATAATTATTTCAGTTCACTAAGAGACTAGTGGACACAGGTGATTCTGGGTTTTCTGTTAGATCTGTCTTTCAGTTTTCAAATCTCTGACATCTATGGGGTCCCTAAAAACCTGCACATATATATTTATTATACCAAATGTAATTATATCAAAACATATTTATTATATAATATTACATATAAAAAAATCTTATTCTCATAGGAAACATAGGAAGATATAGAATCATGTTATAGTTTATGTTGGAAAAACTCTCCAAGATCATCAAGTCCACCTGTTAACCAAACACTGCCATGTCCACCACTAAACCATGTCCATAAGTGCCATATCTACACAAATTTTAATTATCTTCAGGTTTGGTAACTCCACCACTTCCTTGGACAGCCCATTCCAATGCTTGCTAAGCCTTTTGGTGAAGAAGTTTTTCCTAATAGTAAAGTAAACTTCCCCCAGTGCTGCAACTTGAGGCCCTTTCTCTTGTCAGTTGTTTCTGACTGACCCCCATGTCACTACAGTCTCCTTTCAGGCAATTGTAGAGAATGGTAAGGTCACCTCTAAGCCTCCTTTTCTCCAGGATGAGCACCCTCAGCTCTCTGTCTCTTCTCATCAGACTTGTGTTCCAAACGCTTCTTCAGCTCCTTTGACCTTTTCTGGACACACTCTAGCACCGGAGTGTTCTTCTTGTGAAAGTTTTTCTTCAGTGAAAAATGGAAGTCAAGGAAGGCACAGCCTCACCAGTGCCCAGTAGAGTGGCATGGTCATTTTCCTGCTCTTACTGGCCACACTAATTCTGGTACAGGCCAGGATGCCATTGGCCTTCTTGGCCACCATGGACACATGGCTGGCTCATGTTCAGACACTGTCAACCAGCACTCCCAGCTCCTTTACCTCTGGGCTGATTTCCAGCCCCTCCTTCCCCAGGCTGCAGCTCTGCTCAAGGTTGTTGTGTCCCAAGTGCAGACCTGGCACCTGGCCTTGTTTAACCTCACACACAACTGGCCTTGGCCCATGGATCCAGGCTGTCCAGATCCCTCTGCAGAGCCTTCCTGCCCTCCAGCACATGAGCATGGTGTCGTCTGCAAAGTGACTGACAGTGCACTTGATCCCCTTATCCTGATGATTGTTAAAGATATTGAACAGGGCTGGACCCAGTACTGACCCTTGGGGAACACCACTGCTGACTGGACACTAATTAGACTTAACTCCATTTCCCCTATTCTCTGGCCTATCAATCCAACATCCAGCCAGTTCTTAACCCGGCAAAGAGTGCATCTGTCCAAGACATGGGGAGCCAGTTTCATCCAAGTGAATTCTGTGGGAAGTGCTGTCAATGGCTTTCTAAGTCAAGGTAGACAACACCCACAGCCCTTTCCTCATCTACCAAGTGAGTCACCTTGTCACAGAAGGTGATCATGTTGGTCAAACAGGAGCTGCCTTTCCTAAACTCATGCTGACCCCAGGTTGTCCTGTACATGCTATATGATGACACTCAAGATGATCTGCATCAGAACCTTCCACAGCACCGAGGTAAGGCTGACAGGCCTGTCATTCTCCAGATTCCTCCTTGCAGATGGCTGTCATGTTGGGTAGCCTCCAGTAAACTGAGACTTCCCTCATTAGCCAGGACTGCTGGTTAGTGACTGAAAGAGGTTTGGTGTACACTTCTGTGAGCTCCCCCAGTAGCCTTGCGTGGATCCCATCCAGCCCCAGACACTTTTGTCTGTGTGGTGTAGCAGGCACATTTGCCCCAGGTTAAGGGGCCTTCATTCTGCTCCCTGTTCCTTTCTTTCTACTCAAGGACCTTGTTACCTGGAGAACAACTGGTCTCACTATTAGAAACTGAAACAAAGAAGACAGTATCTCAGCTTTTCCATATAAGTTCTCACTGTTTCCCTCTGCATCCAATAAAGGATGGAGGTTCTCCTTAGTTCTCTTCTTGTTGCTGTGTTTATATATACATTTTTACAGTCTTCTATGGCAGTAGCAAGATCAAGTTCTAGTTGTGTTTTGGCCCATTAGTAGTCATAATTTAATGACACCTGAGCTGCCTGCATTGTCTTTCAAAGGTCATAAATTCTCCTTTCCACCATGAGTTCCAGCCAAACCTCTTTTCTTTAGCTAGGTCAGTTGTCTTCCCTGCTTGGTCTTCTGGCACATGGGCATGGCCTTCTGGCTGTGCCTTTAAGATTTCCTTCCTAAAGAATGTCAGGATAGTCTTCCAAAAGGTACTCTGTCAAACAGTCTCCTAAGCAGGACGAAGTTTGCCTTCTGAAAGTCCTAGGTGGCAGTTCAGCTGGCCCTTCCTACTTTTCCAGGAATTGGAAACTCCATCATTTTGTGATTGCTGAGCTGCAGACAGCCTTCAACCAAGTCAGTGTCCACCAGTGCTCAGATCACAAAAAATAGGTCCAGTGGGGGCCCCCCACAATGGGCTCACTCAGTTTACTGACACAGTTGGTATCTTTTACACACTCCAGGAACGTCCTAATCTGTTTCTCCTTTGCTGTATTTTATTCCCAGCAGACATCTGTTAAGTTGAGGTCCCCATGAGAAGAAGGGCTAATGATTATGAGACTTCTTTGAGCTGCTTGCAGAATATTTCATCTGTCTCTTCTTCCTGGTTGTGTGGTCTGTAACTAACTCCCATCAGGGTTTCTGCCTTGTTGTCCTATTACCCTGATTCCTGCCCATGAACACTTAACCCTATCATCACTGTCATTAAACTCTAGACAACCAAGACAGTCCCTAACATAACTGGCTACCCCACCATCTCTCTTTCCTGCTTATCCCTTGTGAAGGGTTTATAGCCATCCATTGTAGCGCTTGAGTTGTGCCAGTCATCCTCCTGTGCTTCCATGGTGATAGCTATGTCACAGTTTTCCATTTGCACAGTGGCTTCCAGCTCCTCCTGTTTGTGGCCTATGCTGTAGATGCACTTCAGCTGGACAATTAATCCTGCCACCTCTTTTTTTGAGTGAGGTTTTCCTGTGTGACAGTATGCAAACACTCCTGTGGTTTCTAGGACATCAGTAACCCTTGTGTCTTTGCTGCAACACAGATTCTCAATCCCCTGCCTCCACTGAGATGGCAGACTGAAGGACCTCACTAGCACAATCTCCCTTAAAACACTGTCAGGCTGTCCCCAGGCTTATTTCTAGCATGCCTGATTTTTATCCCTTCCCCCTTTAAATTAGTTTAAACCTCTTACAATGAGCCTTGCTAACACCTATACAAAAATCTTTTCCTCCTCTTTGAGACAAGGATACCTCATCTGTGCCAGCAGGCCATGTCATACAAATCAATCATAGATCAAGAAAACCAAAATTCTGCTGGTGACACCAGTTGTGGTGCCAGGTATTATATTCTGCTTGGTCTTCCTGTGATGTTTCTTCTCTCATCCTTCTTTGCAGCTGGAAGGATAGGGAAAAACTTCGTGTTCTGATCCTGTAATCAGTTGTCCCAGTGACATTATTGTGCATACATTATTTTACATATAGAAGTTCTATTTCTGTATAAAAAGTATTCTCGGTTACTTAATTTTAAAATGATCAAATTACTGTATAAAAAGTCACTGCTCTGAGATACTGGAACTTTTTTGTCAGCTGTCTATGACTTCTTATGTGGAACTGTCTTTATACTATTACATTAAGGGTGGTAGGACTTTGCTAATATTAGTCTTGGTGAAGCAATGATGCTGTTAACACTTTAATGAATTTAGGGGTTGTCTGTAATACTTTTTGAAATCCTCCAGTCTTTTTCAGTTGTATTTAATGCAGTGACCAGTGTGGTATATTAGTAGCAAATTCCATTTTTTATTTTCTTCTATGGATAAAGGTACCAACTTTTGGGAGTGTTTTAACTATATATACACATAGCTAATAAGTGGTTAATATATAGTTATATAGATAGATATATTTCATTACACATATAGTATGTAAAGAAGATATGAGGAGCTCATCCTTTTTGCATTTGTTATCAAAAGAATAAAATAATCTCACATTTTCTTATTCCTGTTCAGGATGAGACTTTATGCCCTGTATTCCATAGCGGACCAACAACGCTCAAAGACCTGTGAGAGATGATTCAGATCACTAAAAATTCAGAATTAGAAGTAGGAGAACAAGTCCATTTCAGAAGTAAAAAGGCCACCTTAGCTTGGTGGCCTGTGAAACCACAGTCTTCAAGGAATGTCAGTGTCACAGCTTTCTGTGTCTTGTTTTGCCGTCTTGCAATATTTAAGTGTCTGTTACAAATTTCTCATCAAGATTTACTTACCTTCCTCTAACAGAATAGTTCTTTAATTAAAGTAGCTGCTGAGGGAAAGTTGATCTGAGTGAATAAGGACTGCTGAGGTTTTTTCAGATGCGTTTAAAAGGTGTATGTCTGAGAAACCCAGCAGCTTGTCTACAGTAGCAAGGTTTTTGGTTTTGCTAGCAGAGAGATGGAGAGGGAGTTTTTACAAGGTCATGCAGTGATAAGAAAAAGGGGAGTGTCTTCAAACTGGTGGAGTAGGTTAGATTAGATATTGGGAAGAAATTCTTTACTGTGAGGGAGGTGAGGCACTGGAACAGGTTGCCCAGAGAAGCTGTGGATGCCTGGAAATGTTCAAGGCAAGATTGAACACGGCTGTGCGCCACCTAATATAGTGGAAGGTGTCCCTGACCATGACAGAGCATTGGAACTAAATGACCTCTAAGGTCCCTTCCAACCCAAGTCATTCTATGATAATAACCATCTGCCCTTAATGAGCTGGGGGAAAGCAAATATTGTCTTGGCTTTTTTTTTTTTTTTTTTTTTTTTTTTTAATAATTTGGTACAGATTAGGAACCATTCATTCTGAACAGGGATAATTTGTCAGGATATTATCTTTAGAGATTTTTCTTTCCTCTGCTGAGAAGAAATCTGGTGTAAATTCTGTGGGTTAATTATTACTGTGATAAGCAACAAAGTTAGAGGAAGATTTTGCAGGGGCTTTTTCCATGATGCTGGATAGTGAAACTACAGCTCTAGACACCATTATCATATGGATGCTTTTTCTTTTTTCTTTCCCCATCTATGTATACAAGTGCCAGACTGTATTAAAAAAAAAATTCAGTTTCACTACCTAGGGACTGCGGGCTGATTGATTTAATTAAATATGGGTGCAAAAGTGCTTAAATAAAACCTGGCTATGTTCACACACGTTATCAGAAAGTGCTTATGAACACTGCTGTGAAAGCATCTGTTTCGGAGTTCAAAGGTCATTGGTGGTTTTGACTGCTTTGGACTAGTATCAATGCAAAATAACACATATTAATCCTATACATGGTACAAATCTTTGAGAAAGGATTACTGAGCTTTATAATTTTGAACTGTATCTGTTATACATGCAGAGTAATGTAGAAATTAAGACCTTTGTGATCATGCGTGTTTGAGACCGCATAAGCACAAGTTAGTGCTCAAAACACCAGCTTTACCTCTCTTCAGAGACTGTATATGTGTATATATATATATATGTGTGTGTGTGTAGATCTGCACATAGGCAGATTAACTTACGATGTACTTGCATCAATGGTGTTCATATTGCTTAAATTTAGTCTCTTATTTTGACTTCCATGTTAAATGTTAGCCTGAGTTTCAGTACTGTAACTTTTTTGATGGTTGGCCTATTTCTCTGGTAGGTTATCAGTTGTAACTTCAATTCTTTTTTCAGAATATGCAACTTCACAAATAGCCCTCAGTGTAAAGTGATCTGGTTTACTGTTAATTTGATGTTTGGTACATGGACTCTTAACAGAGCACTGTGTTATTTTAGTGTCACAATACCTCAGTGCTTTCAGAAAGGCAGGCTTCCACTTTCATGCAGTGTTATGAATAGCGCATGAACTGGAGTCTTACTTTAGATGGAGTGTTAGGGGCAGTCTTGCCGCTTGCTGTCAAAACCATAAGGTGCTTCAGAGCTGAAGAGATTGTGATAATGCTGCATATCTTATTTGTGTGTTTTGCAAGGTTTCTTTTGCAAAGTCTGTAGGCTTATCTTACTGTAATTCAATCACTCTCTTAATACTGTGTCAGCATGGTTCGTAGTATGTTGCCTTGCAAGAGTCTGCAGTTTTTTCACTTTATGCTTACTTAACACAGTCCTGCCTCAAAGCTGTCTTGACAGCTTATTATTCTGACACTTGCTTCTAGTATTTCCTGTATGTCATGGCTTTTGTTGCTGTACAAAGCTCTATACATTGCTACACTTTTTTTTTTTTTTTCCCTCCCTTGCATTATCTACTTTTTGACCCTCTTGGTCAACGTTGTGTTCTTGAGACTCTGCCTTTTTATTGCCAGTAAAGGCCTTATTTCCTGTTATATTTGTGAATGTTCCTAGGAAAATTTCTGCCTGGGGTAGCTATCTGAATTCCTGCTTTTTTTTGCCTTTGGTCTGACCATCCCATGGCAGTTAAATGGTCAGCAAGTCTATTTCTGTTTACCTCTGCAAAGCCCAGGCCTGGACTCAGAAGCAGCACTAGGACATAATAATAGTTCTTCTGTCTTTTTGGTCAACCTGTTGTTTATTCTCTGTGGCATTATGCTCATGATGTATAGCCGCTAAACTGCCTAAAAGCCAAATGTGCTGGCTGGAGCTGATTAGGTATCAAATGCCACTGTCCCACTTCAGGGGGAAAAAAAAATTAGAGATATATTGGAATCAGTTCTCTTACTGGAGCTTCTTCATAGTTCAATAATTTTACTTTGTGAAAGTTTAAGATGAGATTTGATATCATTAGGTACACAATGCAAAAAAATAGTCTTTCAATCTGATTACTCATGGTTGAGAACTGCAGTATGCTATATATATGCTAATTTGCAAATTTTGTGTTTCTGCAGATACTTGTCCTTCAGTTACTTGTGTACATATATTTTCTTGATGCAAATTCGATTGTATACTAGCCCATTGCTGCTCAGTGGTTTAACACAGAGGACCAAAGGAAACTAAGCCCCTTGTGACTAAAAGAGATTGGACCCAGAAAGGTTTGAAATACACCCAAAAAATGTGATTAAAACCAAACAAGCTTAGATGTTGGTGCCAAAAAATTGATATATTTTATTTAATAGTAAAAGAGAGAAAGAGAAAAGAAAGGAGAGAGAGAGAGAAGGAGGTTGGGGGGGGGATGGGGGACAGGGGGACAGTGACAGGGGTTGTGTGGAAGCATATCACCCATCCTAGGGTCTCAACAATGTCTCGTTGTTCCCCTTCATCTGGTCTTCAGGGTGGCGAGGGTCCCCTGTCACCACCACCACGCGCCAAAGAGTACAGAATTCGGTGGATGAATACACACTTTGGGCAGGTGGGAAGGTCCAGGTGTCTCCCTTGCAGAGGGGCAGTTTGACACTGTCCCTCACAATGCTGAGGATCTATTTCATCATCTGCAGTGCTCTGGTGCAGGGTTTGAGGGAGACCTTTGATGACACCCCCTCTGCTGTGGGTGAGCTTTTCCTGGGGTGAAGGGGCCCCTCAGCTCAGCTGATGTCTGCACAATGCAGGATGGGCGGTCACTGAGCCTCTGACCAAAGACTTTTCCACCACACACCCCACACCTCTCCTCCCCCCCAGCCTTTGAAGATCTGTGGGAAGCCTGGCAGCTGAGAGCCCTGCAGCTGCGGTCTCCACTCTGAAGGTGTTAAGCTTGATTCCTGTGTGAATATATTCTTCTTTCCCTAGACCTGAGTTTACTGTATCTTATCTCCATCTGTGACCAGTTCAGGCCCTCAGTCAGAAGCCCTGTTCAGGCTGTGCTGGTCTTTTCTGCAGCTTTTCTAATACAGTTTTGCTGTAATAGGCAAAAGGCTTTCATGATAATGTTTAAGCCATTAATTACAACATTCAGTCTCCAACACCCATCAATCTTTTGGAATTCAATTTTGTGTTCATTTACACAGGAGTGTAGGATTAAACATTCATTTTAGCGAGTGAATGAGTTTGTGAGTTAGTGAGTTTGCATGTTATTGCAAACACATTTTATATACTCAGTAAGGCAGTTAGGAACATGGTTTCATTGTGGACTCGGTACTGCTGGGTTAGCAGCGTGGTTTGATGATCTTAAATGTCTTTTTCAAAACCTGAACAATTCTGATTTATTGCTGAAATACCAGTAACTGCTTGAAATTGCGTGTAAAAGTTTATCTATGGTTCTGACCCAGCCTGCTGTCAGGATTTTTATATTACAGTTAATTATTCCCTAATCTTTTCTTGGAGTTGTTAAATTGATCAATAGGATCAACTATGCTTTCAATTTGCTCTAAATTTTGCATAATTCGATGCAGGAAGAAGTACCTGAGCCTTTTGCTTTTTTCCTTGCTTACAGTAAATTGTTTTTTATGACTATTTTGTTATAATACTATGAGTTTTAATGCTGTGAAGGAAGGCAGAAAAATCTCATCTCTGCTGCTGTTTGAAAAAAGATCATATTCCTATTGTTCAAAATGTATAGTGTAAAATGCATTTATCTGAAATTGTATCTAATATGTTAAATAAAGCTGAATGTAAACTACATGCCATGCTGAAGTTTTTTTAGACATTGCCCTTGACAGTAGCTGTTGATAACAATTTTGACATCAGCTATTGGATAGAAAAATAGCTAGATTTTCAACAACTAGATTAAATTCTTTTTGCAGCAATTTTAACTCCCAAGCTTTCTTAGTTCTGACTGTACTTTGAGGGTCTTTCTCTAGCATAGTTCCTTAAGTTGTGTTATATGCTATTTCTCATTACAGACGCCTCCACCTCAATAAGAAAGCCACGGACAAACAGCCATATAGCAAACTTCCTGGTGTTTCACTTTTAAAGCCCTTAAAAGGTGTGGATCCTAACCTGATCAACAACCTAGAAACCTTCTTTGAGCTGGATTATCCTAAAGTATGTATATTATTTGGTGTCTTTTATTTTTTTTCTCCAATGCCTCAAAAAGTCGTGAAAAGTTTGGATGTGGAGCTATGCTGCTTGATTGTCTTGGGTTGTTCTTCCTTCTGCATATTTTACATGTTGCAAACAAATCGTATTCCTTTTTAAAAAGCTGACTATTGAGGAACATGTCCAAGGCTTGTGGGTGAAAAATACTCTATCCTCCGCTAAGATTTGCTTAATCATTATTCCTGTATTGTGGTGTTTATAGATTTAAGTATTTCATACTGATGTAAGAGATCACTTGAGAAGCAAGAAATTCTCCTCAGTTGACTACTCTGTAAGAGATCCTCCAATAGAGAGCACTTAACTGATAGCCTGAAATTTTGATGGTTCTTACTGATGACTCAACTAATGAGAAGTTGCTCAGTGATGAGGTAGTGTGCCTCACAGTTGTTGGTAGGTAGGGTAAGTCTAAGCCATGTGCTGGTGTTGGGAAGCAGAGTTCATAAAAGCTCACATTTGCTGTTAAGCACTGTTTGAATTTGTATTATTGGTAGTAAGCAATATTATTGATAAGTGTGTCAGGTGCTCTTCTTGCTCTAAAGAGCTCAAAAGAAGTAAGTATTTGCTGTATCATTTGATATTTGAAGTATGCTCCTATGGATGGGAAAAAAATACATTTTTTACTGAATTTGAGTCTGCTGAATTCCAAAATTTGAAATTTAGCTTTAATATAAAAACTCCTATTTTCTCAGCTCTTCTCAAAACTACATCTGACACTGCTGCTCCAATTGTGAAAGGTCAAAGGTTTGTGTAGGCTGTACAGCAAGTTCTGTTAGTGTATTTTAACTCAGAGCCTTAAACTGACACTTAAGTAGGGAGGGTAAAATTAAAATTAAAATCCCTAGCACTTGGAACTAGTCAGAAATTGGAATTTTTTTTATGTAATGAAGCTTTGGGCCTTTTGGAAAGCTTCAGACATAAACATATGATTCCTTTCAACTCAACAACGTGCTATAAAGTGTGGCCAAGCACATTTTAAAGGATACTTGAGGCATGCTGCATATGCCAATATTGCAAACAGTGCAAAGAACCTTCAGCAATATCATAACCTATTATATGACCTATAATGAACATCAAAACATTATGCTGCTGAACATTTGACTACAAATAAAACTTGTTTAATAATTCAAAAAACAATTGTGTTGGATCTTGCTTTACAAGAGGTAGTCTTGGTCCTTAGTCCTGAAAATACATGGATAATAATCTTAAAATGTTGGTATTCCACACAAATCTTTAATAATTTCAGATAATAGTAGATAATCTTATTTTTTCCAAGGAGTGTGAAAATGCATGTGTGAATGCTTCAGTTTACTGCAGACAGTATAAGCAAGGTCCCTAAACTGTCTGAAAAAACATTTTATAATTACTATACAGAACTACTTCAAGAGATTGACTGCAAAAATCAGAATAACAGTATTGCCTGGTATTCAAAGTTCAGCTGTGCAGTGAAATTTTTTATGAAAGATTAATCTGAAACTTTTTCCAGTGAAGCTGAATTCAACCTGCAGTGATGATTCTCTTCTGTGATACTCCATGTGTGAAATACTTTTCTCTTGAATGGAATTTGGTTATACAGTCTCAAAACTGCAGGATTTATACATACTATTTGTATCAGTGAAGAGTTCTCACCTACTGTGCATATTGTAATTTTCCAAAAGGTTTTCTATTCATGTCAAATTCAAATGAACCAAATAGTAATGTTTGTGTACATAAGCATCTTTGTATTTGTTCTGCTTTTATCATTTCCTAGTTTTTTTTACTTTGCTACTGCATACAAACACCATTTGTTTAGAATTTTTCTCTTTTCAAACATGGAGTCTGAAATATCTGATTTACTTCTGGTTGAATTTCTTGGAGAATATGGGTATAAAAGTGTCATTGCTGCTGTGGATTGAAGATTAATTATATAATGACTTGGAAAACCAGTTTTATTTTACAAATTTAATTTAATGTTCAGTAAAAAACTGATTTCTTTAGTTGTTTCTTTCTATGGTGTTCATGCTGTCAAGATTCTGTTGTGATGAGAGGACCTGTCTGCTTAGTGAGACAGCTCTTTTAAAATCCATTTTCCATGCTGTAAGATGGTAGAAATCAAACACTGTGTGCTCCTTAGCCAAATTGACTTAGAATTTGCATTCTGAGAGGTATTCTGAGATATTTGCCTGATAGTTTGTAGAACAAATCTTAACTCCCATTTAAATGATCTTTAATTTCGTCAGTATTCTGAATGGCATTAGAGTAATTCAGGCTTTTGTGTATAACAATACAATTTTTTTATTGGACATGTATATATATATATTTAACGTAATGTCTTTTGCTGTATGTAATACTCCTTCCTAACAAAAACATTAGAAATTTTCATCATATAGCCAATAGGGAGCTTTCAAAGTTCAGATTATTTTCACTAAACTACTCTAAGCAAAAATGAAGTTTAGAGAGGTGATAAAATAGTATAAGGAAGAATAAAACCAGTTAATTGCTAGTTGGGATTCTTATTTGCAACAGCTACTGCAAATGTGGTCCATGAAAATTGTTTCTTGTGATGGAATTTTTCAGTCTTGGACTGTAAAAATGGCTTCTGGGTATCTTGAGCTGAAATTTACATTTTCTGTATTTTAGTTTTTGTACTGGGGCTTTAATGGCTCCAATTTTAACACGGTAAAAGAAAAGTTATATCAAGTAGTATTTTACTAATTTGCTGTTATCACATAAGCAAAAATACCTTTATCAAAGCTGCCTCAATGTTAAGTGATTCTTATTTCTTCACCCACTACCACTAGCTTGTGTAAGCATGTTGCAGCTACAGTTTTCCCTCACCAAGTGTTTTTCCAACCATTACTCTCTTAATAGGAAAATACAGATGTTACATATACATATTCTTGAGCTTTGCTGCATACATTTAAGTGTACATATGTACAGACAGTGGTCTCTGTGGATTGTCTTCCATCTCTGTTCCGCATATATATCTATAAAGTAAGGGAATGAAAGATGTAGTTCCAAACTACATCTATACGTAGTATATCATAACCTCATTCTTTAATATTTCAGGTACTGTAATTTAATCAAATATCATACTGGATTTAAGATTTGTATGTGAACAAAAATGGAAGTGGAAACAAAAATTTTATCTTGTACACCAGAACATCTTATTTCATGACTAATAGAAACCCTTCAGTAACAGCAGAAGTAGTGTTCATCAGTAAAAGAGTTCATTGAGATACAGCCTTAGTTCTTTTTCCACAAGTACTTGGCTGTGCATTAAAAAACTAGACTCATTTAGCTGTAAAACAACCCCTTTGTTTTTAATTCTATAACAGCACTCTTTATTTTTTTAGCTTAGTACACTGTTATTTTGTAGACAATATGGATATTAGCTGTATGTATGTAAATATATATGTGAGTGTATACATTTTTGTTTTTACTAGTATGAAGTACTACTCTGTGTACAAGATCATGATGATCCAGCTATTGATGTGTGCAAAAAGCTCCTTGGCAAATACCCAAATGTTGATGCTAGACTGTTTATAGGTAAGCAGTGCAACTTGAAGGTGGGACTCTGACTTGTAAAATGATAGGTCTTCAGCTCCATATAGGATATTCTGTATGGAGTTGAAGACTCCATATGTATATGGACTTAAAGAAATAAATAGCTGTCTTGTTCAGCCCATGTTACTTCTGTAGCTTAATCACCAGTTTGCAGTAAAAAGTAAATTTGTAGTCACAGTCTGTGACATCAGTCCAAGAAAACTTTAGGAGGATTTTGATTTTGGTAAACCCCTGCAATTTTTCCTCCTAATTTTAAAATAGTGGTTTAAATCCTGTCTTTGCACTGAACTAAATGTGCAAGAAGTGACTCAGAGTTGTAGCTGTATTTGAGCTTGAGGTTGTGCTACAATCCTTTTTCATCTGCTTAGGCTGTATGGCTCTTTCTTTACCTTATTATTTGAATTAGTGGAGGAAAGGGGTATTAGAACAAGGTAGTAAAATGTATTTGTATTTTTTTTTTTCTCTGATATAAATCAAACTTAACCATGTCTGTCAGCTGGATGTAAAGGAGTGTGTCTCACTTTATTCTGCTCCTTTTTTATTTTTCTGCCGAAATCACTGTAAAATATAGTCTCCATGATCATAGTCTTAAAAAACAAGAGATGAATAATGTTTTCTTTACAAGAATGTAGTAATAAGCTTTATAGTTCTACTGCTCCTTTAATTACATTAATCTTGCTACCCTGCCATTTTAAGGAAGCATTTGAATATTTTTTCCTTTTATTTTTCCAATTACAAAATATGGAATTGAAGGTATACTTAAAAATATAAAAATTTTATATAAAAGTGGACTTTCAGAATTGGTGGGTAAACTTTTACTCTTCTTCAGCTTACATATTTGAATATTTTGGGTATTGAATCTGAATTCCAAAAACCCTCCATACATTAATTTTGTGTGATGTTTGTATTTTTTAGGTGGCAAGAAAGTTGGCATCAACCCCAAGATTAATAACTTAATGCCTGGCTATGAAGTTGCCAAATATGATCTCATATGGATTTGTGATAGTGGGATCAGAGGTAGGTGTGTATATGCTAACTGTGCTTATTCAATGTAAGCAAGCAGATTTTGGAGACCATTTTAACTGAGAATATAAGCAGAAATTAAAGTTAAAAGTCTGAAAAAAATGTTTCTGTGGAATAAGAGATTAACTTCTAATTAAAGGAGAAAATACCTTGAAAAATACTATTTAGACTGTTTTCATTTTATATGTTGTTGATCATAATAATTGTTAATCACTAATACTGTTCTTCTGAAACCATTCTTACAGTATGCATCAAAGCATATGTACCCTTGATACTGGTAATAAAATGGAATTATTAAATAATAAAATTATTTTAAAATGTCTCACCGCAGTTGTCTGCTAATAACAGAATTGCTCCATCGAGTGTCCTTTTTTTCATTTGTCACTTAGTAACACCAGACACACTGACAGATATGGCCAATCAAATGACTGAAAAAGTGGGCTTGGTCCATGGGCTTCCCTATGTTGCAGACAGGCAGGGTTTTGCTGCTACCCTTGAACAGGTGAGTGCAGTGTTGTGGGGTGGATTTTGCTTGCAAAACCTTGCTGAGTGAAAGCTGTATTCTGTCTCTTGTACTTTGTGAGTGAGAAAATGTTTATTTTTAGCTGCAGTCACACTTCTAACTCAGGGTAACTAGGACAGCTTCTAAATGCTCCAAAATGCCTCTGTGGTGCTCTGTTTATTGATTCAATATTTAAGTCTGAGCAATAAAGATTACAGGATACACATTTTAGATTTTTTATTTAAAATTATTTAAAAATAGCAGAATTGAACTGATGAATGCTTTCTAGGGCTTAGTCAGAAAGGACTAATTAATTCTATTTTGAGATCTGAAAAGGCACATAAAAATGGCCATGACAAGTCAAAGCTAAGTCCAGCTCATGTGGTATCTTATTTCCAATAAGATTTACAAGCAGAGCCTTTGAGGAAAGTAGAACAAAAGCAAGGCTTATATCCTGTTTTCTTGTACTATCTAACACCTCAGTGTTCTGTAATTTTCAGCTGGGAGACTACCTGAACAGGAAGCAGACTTGTATATTTACTAATCCTTAATATAATAGTATTTTATTAAGAACAGAGTTCTTAAATTAATTTTTCCATTCTTTTTTGAGTCCATGTGAATTTTTAACACTTAAAATTTTCTTTACGAGGAAGTTGCATAGCTCTCTTTGTTACAGGATGTGTATCTGCTTTACTCTGACTCTTGTTCTGTGGTGTTATTTCATGTCTCATAACAATTGCAGTGAAAGAGAAAGTGGAAAGTTGATTCCTATGCACTATTTTAATATTACTCATTCAGTCCTATTCTCCCCTCTATCTCAGTAAGTTCTCTTTGGTAGAATAAAGAGGTTGAGTTTTCTTTTTTGTTCCTTGTGTCTCAAGGCATGTAATTTAATCAATTTTTCTTTGGAGTTGGCATGTATAAGGCATTTTGGCCCCAAGGCTAAGTGATAGGGATGAAACACAGAAATGTGAAAGATGGAACTGTGGTGAAATTCACTACTCCATCATTGCTCTAGTGAGGGATGCTTCTGTGCTTTTTTTTATGATACAAAGTCTGAATTTTCTCTTACAAGAGAAAATTGGAAGACCCATAGCAAGAAAATTTCCTAGTACTGCTGTTTGTTAAAGCAAGAATTGCAACTCCTGCTTCTGTATTCCTGAAAGAGCTTTTTGCTGATCCAGTACCCTGCAAGATGAGCATGCCTTTTCTTGAATGAGTTATTGTATCAGTGTGAAGGGAGTCTACCCTAAGTAATAGTGTGAGGCACTAGCACTCATTCTGTTGTTTTGTAGGTCATTCCTAGTCTTAAATTACTGAATTTTATAAAAAGGTTTGCTTGCAATCTGAGTTTTTTCTTCAATATTTTTGTTTGCAAGTGTACTAAGTAAACTAATTTCCCATGCTTCCGTATAATCATATAGTAAGTTTCTAATGTATGCAGGAAGGCAGATCAAAAGAGGAAGGAGAGAACATGTCTGTCAGTTATCACCATGTAATATATTAATCTTAGTGGTTAGTCTGTTACTTAATATATTTTTAATACATCTATTCGCTGAGAAAAACCTCAGTAAATTGGAAATGAGATACAAAATGAAATGCAGTAGTTCAATATTTGGATTTAAAGCCAGCTTTTGGATTTGCTAACTAAAGGTCTTTCCAAATAAACCATCATGATTGGCCACATCTAGTGTTTTTCACCCTCCATACGTTGTCAGAGGAAAAAGTTGTCAGTGTAGTACTTACATACAGAGTTTTAAATGCCTTTTGTTCTTTTGACAGGTCTATTTTGGAACTTCACATCCAAGGTCATATATTTCAGCCAATTTAACTGGCTTTAAGTGTGTAACAGGAATGTCATGCTTGATGAGGAAGGATGTCTTGGACCAAGCTGGAGGACTGATAGCTTTTGCACAGTATATTGCTGAAGATTACTTTATGGCCAAAGCTATAGCTGACCGGTAAGATGACTCTGAAGTAAGCTTGTTGCTTTAGGTGTAGTTTAAATCTTTCTTTTTGTTTGCTTTTTTTTAAACACATGGCACATACTGTAAGTATAGGTGTTCATGTCAGCTTCATATATATATAGCAAACATGTTAATGACATGTGCTTTGTTCTGTAAATCTTTTAGAAATAATAGAGCCATATCATTGTCAGTTCCTTTAGAGAAAAGTTTCAGAGTTTAGCTTATGTATTAAGTTTTTTCCAAAGAAGAGTCTTGATAAAATACTTTTTTTTTTTGTCTACACCCATTGTAATAATAGGGCACATATGCCAAGGAAATTTTGAAGCCTAATAAAATTCTCGTGCACTTATTATCTAGTTGATTTTTGCATCTCTTATTTGCACATTTTTATAATAACAAATTCCTTTTTCAGGGGCTGGAAATTTGCCATGGCTACACAAGTTGCAATGCAAAACTCTGGTTCATATTCTATTTCTCAGTTTCAGTCCAGAATGATCAGGTAAGATTTTGATCTTTACTTCCTCTCCCACTCATCCCTGCCCCTTTCTTCTGCTGGGGATGACCTGATAATGAGAGGGAATACATTTTCCGAGCTAAATTGGTCTAATGCCCAGTGTGCTAAAGTTCAGTGCACAGCTTGATTTGTGCTTCTTTGTTAGCTCTGGGAGATAGAGACACTGACTTTCCACAGAAGAATGACTGTTACAGGTATTAAAAAAAAAAATAAATTAAAACACCCCTGCCCTTAGTACCTTTTAAATGCTATCCATAGCATCTTTGAAAGGGAGTTTTTTTATAGGATTTTATTTGGAGGTGTTAATTAAATGAGATTAGCATTTTAGAAAATACGATGATGGCTGGCTTGGTGAGCTGGGGGAGGAGGAGGTAATGAATAATGCAAAGTCAAAACTGATTTGTTTGTCTTTTCTAGGTGGGCCAAACTACGAATTAATATGTTGCCTGCCACTATAATTTGTGAGCCAATCTCAGAATGCTTTGTTGCCAGTCTAGTTATTGGATGGGCAGCTCATCATGTTTTTAGATGGGATATAATGGTATTTTTCATGTGTCACTGCTTGGCATGGTTTATATTTGACTACATTCAACTAAAAGGTGTTCAGGTATGTAAATTTATTTTCCAGGAGGTTACTAAAATTACTATTGCCATTCACTTAAGCAAAAAGCTAAGCTGAATTACAACCATAAAATAATTCTCTTGGCATGCAGGAAATAATAAGTCCAATCCTGTTACTTCTCAGTCTTCCAGCTTCAGTTATCATACCATGAAAAGGAGGAAGTGGTTTTGGTTGTAATTTTGTATTCTAAAAAACTCTGCACTTGCCTCTGACTAGGCTTTGAAAGTTCATCTGTCTCCTTAATTAATATTCATGTTTTAAATCTGCTCTACATGGGCATATGCAGAAATTTTAAGGTCTTTTGACAATACAAGACCAGAAGCTTTGATTTTTATTTTTATTTTGTGGGGGAGGGTTTATTTTAGTTGTCACCTTGTCTTATATGTGTTGAGATGTATGTGTACTTATGCATACATTTTTCACTTCATTTTGTTAATAATGGGCAAGGAGAACAGCTGTAACCTACTTCCAAGGCCTCATATTAATATAGAAAGGTGCTACAAATGAGATTGGGTTTTTATGAAGGATGCTATTGATATGTAAATTTGCATCAAAAGCTTTGTAAAACATTTAAAAAAGGTTTTAATTTACTTTAAAATTTCTCTGGAATTGTCAATATGATTAAATACTTTTTTTTTTTATTATTTCTAGGGTGGTGCTCTGTGTTTTTCAAAACTTGATTATGCAGTAGCTTGGTTCATCAGAGAATCCATGACAATTTATATTTTTCTATCTGCTTTGTGGGACCCCACTATTAGCTGGAGGACAGGGCGCTACAGATTACGTTGTGGAGGCACTGCAGAAGAAATTATTGATGTATAGCCACACGTTTGTAACTGTGAATGTCAAAAAGAGAAGGGGGAAAGAAAAGTATTATAAGTTGTTTATATACTTCCAAGAAAATCTACCTTCAGTAGTTTTATTACTTGTATGTTTGGTACCTGTTCTTCAATTTATTTTTGCATGGCACTTGCATCTGTGAAAGTACATCTGTAGTCTTGGCCAAATGGTTCCTTCCTCCTGTGTACAGATAAAAATAGGGAGAATTGGTCCTGACATCTGCTTTCTATTTAAATGCTCTGCAGTAGACTTTTTTTAAAAAAATGTCCTCCAGGATATGAACAGCTTCTTATTCCTTGGTGTGCTAGGTTAGCGAATCTAGGGTTAGATAGCTATTTTCCAGTTGGATTGCACAAGGCTGTACCTAGTAAAATCTCATAGGTACAGCTAATTTTTATTTTATCCCACTAAACTGAGCTAGTAATGGGACCTTGGGAAAGAAGCTCTGAAATGTTTTATGCCTACCTCTTGTAGTTGCTGCAGAACAATATGAATAGAAAGACTAAACTGCTTTGCAAAAACAAACTAAAGTAAACCTGTAGTCTTGTGTTTATATGTATATAGGGAATATTTTAATCATTGCAGTAACCAAAAGTGGACTGAGTTTGGTAAGAATGAGTTGGAAGGATTTACTGGTCAGGCATGTATTATGGGCATCTTTTGGCCAAGTCTGATCTGGTTCTGTCTTGAACCTCATTAAGCACTGTGCTGTTACTAGCCAAGGTGATCCCCTCAGTACTTCCATCCTTTTTTAAGGGGTGTCTGTTTTTCCCTGTGAGTGAATGCTTTCATGGTTGGGGGTGGGGGGTGTTGGGGGTGTGTGTGGGATGTAGTAGGGAGTAGAAGGGAGCAGAACTACATTTCAGAAACATTTCACACCTGAGCTATTTTCTTACACAATGTCTTAAGAATGTAATTTCATGATGCAGGTATTTAATATCTTTGTAAAGTGAACATACATACTATACTAGTTATAATTAAATATTCAATTGCAGTAGATATTGTGAATATATTAAAGGGCCGGGTGCGTTTGCTGTTACTGATTAAAACTGTAGTCTTAATTTAGATATCAAACTAAGTTTACTCTTGGCTGTTTGCCTGTTAGTCTAGCCTTTAAATTGGACTTCTGTATTCCAGTGGCATGACTAAAAGGACTAGATTATAATGCATGCCATAATTTTTCTCTCTGTTCCCTGTAACTTGGTTTTCAACCTCATTGTGGAATTTCATGATTTGTGGTGAACTGGACTTGTTTTCCTTGAACACTTTTTAGTTTAAAAAAAACCACAGCAAAGCTAGAGAAGACTGTTGCATAAGCCTTTTGTTTTTATAACTGTATTTATGCTGCTTTACTTTTCTTCATACAGAATAGCATATTGTCACCATGAATGTGAACTGCTATATACAAGGTTATGTCAACAAAGCAGCTTTAAAAGTTGGATGATGATGTGTAGCATATTAGCAATAATGACATGTATTTATAAAAATGGACTTTTTACCTTACTGAGCCAATCCCTTATCAATCATATGCTACACAAGTGTAATGTGTAGGTATTTGTTGTAAAACATACTCTGGGCCAAGATCCTTCATCCACCTTAATATCTCTTTTGCCTTACAGTAACATGGAACTTTTTAGTGGGCATTTCTGTATGAGCAAAGGCTTGTGATGCATGCTTCATTCTTTTCATGTGAATCAGGAAGAAGCACTTTTCCTGAGGAAAGTTTTACACTGAAACCTAGTCTAGTTGTGACCCACAAAAATATTCTTTTTTTTAATATTTTTTTTGACACAGTTGAATTTTGCTGACAATGTTTGTATCTTCATTTGTTTCATGAAGTTTGATGGCATTCATTTGGCTGCTAAAGTGAAGCTTAGCTTGCTACTTAGCTTTATTTCTAGGCTGATTTCTATGCAGGCAATGGAACAGAACCAAAAAAATAAAAAAAGGCTGAACAGACTTCCATTTAAAAAAACTAGGTGGGGATAATTGTTTAACAGGTGCTTTGGTATTAGTACAGCCATCTTTGGCTGTGAAAAATAAAGCTTCACTCAAGCAAATGGTTTCATTTGGGTATTGTTTGGTTGATGATGAAATGGAAACCAACAGTGTCAAATGTTGTAGACAATGCTGCAACAGAACTTTAAAAGTTATAAACAGCTAATGTAAAGTTATGTTGATCTACAGCTGTATAGAAAAATACACCATGTTTATTTAAAATAATTGTCTTGTTTTTTCCTTTATTTAAAAATAAATTTTGAATACAATCTGTTTGGAGTACTTTTTTCCTTTCTTCAGTGATGCTGTAATGTCACAGCTTTAAGTGCTTAAGGCAGTTTTGTTAGATTATATTTCTAGTTAATCCTCACAAGCAGTAAAGGGACGTGCCTTTCTAGTATTTTTACAGCTACACCATCTCTTTTGGATTTTATATTTGACTGAAATTAATTCACATGTGCTAAACTGTGATTTTGAGTTATCCTTAATTTTTTTAATAACTTCAGTGTGCAAAAATTTTACAAATTAACAGCATAGTTCCATATCTGCTGTCACTAGCCTACACTCAGATTTTAGAGATGATACCTTTGCCGCAAAACATGTTGACATTGGGAAGTAGTGTTGATCCTTGGCTTTCAGGTACACTAACTCAAATGCACTCTGAACTTACTTTGCCATCTAACTTGGCTTTCTGTCTCTTGTCTTCTCCACCATTTATAAGGATTGTGTAAAACTTAGTAGGAGACTGTGTTCATGAAAGAGTTGTTGGAATCCTGTATGCATGGCCTAAACAAACACTGCTGGAATCACTTGAAAGCTATTTATAGAAATTTAAATGTTCCTGAGTGTATTTTGTGCTCAGTACATTTGCAGCCACATGGTATAATACTTAAATCCTCTTTCTTCAGTCCTTTCATTACTTTCCTGCCTGCTGTTAAATAATGTTGTAATTTTATTTTGTACTTTCAGTGGAAGTCTCTCTCTGTTGAATTCCTTTTGCCACTCTCCCGTTTCCTGCTGAGTGCTGGCTACCTGCATTTCCTCTCGAGTCTGTTTTGACAGCTGGAAAAGCTTGTCTCTAACCACCTGTTTTCACAGATGACTTCTGCAAGCTGTTTCATTCATCTTAAAAGCTTTTAAGCTTCACACCTAATTTCTGATCATCTAATTTTAGGGTGGGTCTGAACTCCAGCTATTCTTTGGCTGAACTAGTTCCCCAACACCTGGTGATGGCTATTGAAGCTGAGGAAGACTAAAATTTAATATGGCAATAGATACACTTCAATAGTGTTTTAATAGTTACACAAAAAGATTTCAGCTTCTATAGTGTATGCTTGTATAAATAACACTTAGAAGAGAGAACGGCACTGTATAGAATGGCAATAATTTCAAATTTAATCCATCTTTTGGGTCTGAGAATGTGCTAGTTTTGAACAAATTATCAGATAATACTGAATTGTTTACTGCTTGTATATTCAGAGTGAATGCATAGGGTTACACAAGTTTTTTTTCTTACCTCCTAAATTAAAATCTGTAAGGTGCTCCTTAGTGTTATGATGCAGTTGTCTGGGCAGATAAGAATTTCCCTTCACAGAGTTATCTCTGCTTTTATGTTTGCTTTGGAGAATATATGCAGGATTCTTGTGTTAGTGTTGTAAAGCTGCTGTGTAAGTGAAACCAGGGTCATGGGATGTGCTTTAAACAAAAAGGTCATAAAAACAAACACGCAACACAAACAAGAAACATCCACCAAACAAACGAAACCAAACCAAAAGCCACCACAACCAAAGAAACTACCAACCACAGAGCCAAATGCTGCTGACTTGGTTGTTTCTGGGCCTTTAGAGTTGGAGTGCTTGAAAGGTTGTTACCAGTTGTGCACTGCACAAGCCAATTTCAATTGCCAGCTATCACACAATTGAGAATAAGTGATAATTCTTATGGTTAAATTCACAACATTCTGCTTTTGTTTGTATGGCAGATGCCTAAATTCTTCTCTGTAGTGGTTTCTAAGGATATGTGGCTGTGTTTTCAATTTTAAGTCCTACCTTGAATCAGTGTCCATTTCTTCCTACAAATCCAAATGAAGTGTGAGCATACCATCCAGCCTTGTGGATCCTAAGGCTTTGCTGATGCTATAAACTTGCAAGGCTGTGACTAGTGGGTTTCCTTTTTAAAGGAAAAAAGTTCTAGGTTAGTATCCTGCAAATGTTCTAACTATGCTGAATCCCTGCAGAGTATATCTGAAAGGACAAGTATCTAACAACCCTTTTTAAGTGGGAGATGTTTGTGCTGCCCATCTTCACACGCAGCTGAGGTTAAGATAACTAGCCAGCTTAATCCTGTAACCTAAGTTACAGGACTGTAAAAAGTAAAGTATTTCCAATGCTTTCCAGCGCAGCTTTTGGAATGTGTTATTTCTTGAATTCTCATCAGATCAAGAGTGAACTGCTGTTTATGTGCAGTTTGTGCTTCTGGAGAGAATATGCTTCTTCTTGATCTGAGTCAGATCTAATGATTTTTGCCTAATTGTTGGTGTGACTGCAGGTGCTCAATTAAGAAATGCAGACCAAGGAGCCCTGCACTGGAAGTTTATGGATTGCTGCTTCTTTCTGTCACATTCCCCCAACGCTTTTTTCCAGTTTCAGACAGGAAGGAAGGGCCTCAGCTAAAAACCCATGTGCCAGCTGGAATTAATGGGTATTTTATATGTAGCCAATTTGTGGGTGAATGAGAGAGGTCAGGCTCATGTGCCTGTGCAGGAAGCCAATAAATACACTGGGAGAACAAAGCAGGAGCTGTCAAAAGAAATCTCTTCACTGGGCTTTGACAAGAAGTGAATTATTATTCTTGACTTTGTCTTTGCATCCTCTGGGCCTGTGTTAAACTTAGATCTGATCACAGGATGGAAGTGAGCTCAATCCAATTCAAAGCTCTGCTAGCCCTTCCCCCTGCCTTTACTGTATGATGAATAGCTTTTCTTATTTTAAGGCTTGCCTGGTGCCTGGAAGACTGTATTTTTACATGTTGAACAGTAACTTATTTTTGGTGGCAATAAATTCGGCTTTTCTCTGATACCAAAATTCTGGGAGAGGTGCTGAGAGAACAGCAGGCCTGTAGAGTACACATGTAAAATGCAGCAACACATTCAAAAATGTCTCCCTAACCCCATAGAAATGATAAAATAGAAAGAAACTATGAAGCCTTTGGGGGAATCTGTACATATAATTTTTGTTTATCTATTGCATGTACATACATTACATAGATAAAGTTATATGTGCATATATTTTTATGTATGAACTTTTATATACAGATATATATGTACTAATGCCAAAATAAAACCTTGTAGGAAGCTTTGGATTTGGCAACCTATTCTTTCTGTAAGTGGCCCATACAAGTGAATTAATGATTTGCTAGTATAAAAGGCCAGCAGCACAAAGTTAAATAAATCATGAGCCACTGGGTCTAGTATTCTGTTCCATTTCACACCTTAGTAAGCAGACTTAAAAAGCTCAAAACCTGTAATTTTCTTCCTGGACTTTTTACTTAATAGCTTGTACAATGTTTTATCCATCTAGGCTTTTCCATCTTCCACTAAGAATTCAGAAACACTGCTTCCTTAGCTGGCAGCCCCCCAAATCTGAACAAGGCAAGGCACACACTTTTGTCACTTGCCTCCATTCTGTTCAGTCTCATTGGTTTCTGCTCATCCCTTTTGGGGCAACTGTTTTGTTCTTGGGGGTCTTTATAAAAGAGTTTTCCCAAGGAGAGAAGTATGTGGGAAGGCAGAATAACAGCAGAGATAGAACGAAGGAATGCAGTGTTAAATTTGCTTGTGATTAATGCTCCAGAATGAAGTATGGGAAAATCTGGCCACTTTTGCAACATACTGGTGTTGGAGTCTGAGACACATGCCCTTGTCTCTGATGCCTAACTCTGAGATCCAGGAGAACACTGAATTTCACATAACATGAAATTTATGAGCATGTTTTCATGGTGATACATGAAAATAACTGTTGAAGTTAGATAGAAAAGCTAAAAGTGTGTGTGTAGATTAGAGAGTTTTCTTAAGTCACTGGGTGAAAAAGTTTAGAGATTAAAAAAGTTTAGAAAGCAGAAGGCAAGATGGAGGATTTAGAATGTTGTTTCTTTTCCTTCTTTCCTCTTCATATTATTCTTCTCGAGGTTTTTGGGTAATAGTGAGTGATTGGTTAGAAAATGCCATAGTGCAGCACACAGGTGTTGGGTCATTGGGTCATTAAAAAAAATAATATACGTGTCTATTGTTAATTGGATAAGAATAAGTATAAAGATAAGTGCGTAGTTCATTGCCATTTTGAGCTATCAGAGCCAAAATGTGCCGGGTTGTAGTGAATTAAACTTATGCAGAAAGTCTGGAGAGACCAGCCAATTTTTGTGATAACACCTAATAAACACGAGAAACAAGATCCTAACAGGCTTTGGAGTTTTCTTCTGACCTGGAGAACTGAGAGAAGCGGGACTCCCTGTGAAGGGTATCCTGAAGGAGCTCAGCTCAGAGAAACTGAGAAATCCAGGAGCGAGGAGAAGTGCAGAAGAAGCACAACAGAATCAAGAGAGAGAAAGAAAAAACAGAATTAAGTTATATATTGGGTAACAAGGAGGAATAAAAGAGGTGAAACTTGGGAGAGATTTTTTTAAGAGTCCTTGCTCGGAGGGAGGCTGGAGATATTCCTGAAGGCTAAATATCTAGAATAAGCCTACTTCCATGAATTTTATGGGGCTTCCAGCATGATCTGTTTAAGGGTTATGTTGTATGGCTGGAAAAGGAGGAAAGTGTTTCAGTGGGGATTGCAGCCCACTCTGCAGGGCATGTCAACTTGACCTGTTGTCTCTGGATTACAGACCTTTCAAAGGCTGCCTTATTTTGGTTTCCCATGTCTCAAAGCATTCAGCTTACCCTCTTGCAGATGATTTGTAGGTAAGGGACAGCTTGTCACTGTTGGGCCTTTGGCTGAGCAGGGAGGGAGCTCCAGCTGGACCAGGCAGTTTTGGACTTTTCCCATGCTTGGGAATGTCTGCAGCCACAGACTTTGAGATGAGAATGTTATTTCTTAGATGGGAAGGTGGTGACTGTACAGGGTCTCTTCTGATGCTGCAGGACTGTGGTGTCAGAAGCAAACAGCGTGTCTAGCAGGGAGAAGCCAGGTGTTAGGAGTGTTGCTCTGTGAGTACTACACTGGTGGTATGAACTAGGAACCCTCTTACTAGAGCTTAAAATCTCAGTCTTAAAATGTTGGTGTGTTTCAGGCATCCTCCTGCAGTGGTAAGTGCACATGTGAAGCATATCTTGTTTGTATGCAGGCTGACACAATGATCTCATCACAGTGCGTCAGCAATGTGCTAAATCTTCTTGGAGTCAACAGTCATATTTGACATTCATATCTTTATGTGTGTACATAAAAACAATATTTTTTCAGCCAGAATGTAACTGCATAATATTTTCGTGCTTTGCCTGTTGAACAGATTGCTTTTGTATGCAACAGGTGATGACTAAAGAGATTATTTCATTTAGTTTAATAACAGCTGAAATGAACATCAGAAGTAAAGCTTGGCATTTCCAGCTCTCTGTCCAGTGATTAACAGAGAAGCTGGTGCATTTTTGCCTCACACAGTCTGTTCTTGTTGAACAGTGAACTCATGCTTTATGAACATACAAAGTCATAAACCAAGTCTGTACAGCAGGAAGGACTACACTTGTCCATACAGTCTGTCTCAAGGCTGGTTTTTGTGGGATCACAGCAAAACAGCCTATAGCCAGCAGTATTCTTAGGCAGGGAGGCCATGTACCCACTGGGTTTTCAATGTCAAAATGCTACAGATATCCAGAGAAAATTGTCCTTCAAGTCCTTCAAATGGCTGGCATGGGTGGTGATAGCTGTTTTTCAGGATCACAGAAGCCAGTTTTCTGGCCACAAAATTATGCTATTTTGCATTGCATGAGTAGGTAGCATTTTCTGCTTTTGTTTCAAAGCTAAACACAGATTATATCCTAAAGGAAAGTATCTTAGAGGATAAAGGAGCCTTTTTTACTAAAGTTTGTTTCCTTCTCCAAAATCCAGTAGACTTCAGTCTAAAAAAAGCACTATGGACTTTGTCTAATTTATAGCTCCCAACATCATGGGGTATTTTTCCCCCTTGTAGACTCTGAAATGTTTCTCAGCTCCCAGGAAGCTGACGTTATAAATAGGCTGGACACAGTTTTCTTTGGTTTTCTAGGTGGGAGATGGCAAGTGTCTGAAGGGACTGAAGCTCTACCATTTCAGTAGCTGCCTGAAGTCATCTGGTTTGTACTGATGTCCTACACCTATGAGAGCCATTTGCCCCCATTGCAATACTGCAATCAGTGGAAAAATGTGTTTTCTCCTGTCAAGGGAACTGTACCATCTCCTCCTGGCTGTTAGCAACATGTGAAAATCAGAAAGCACTAAAGGGCATACTAAGTTCCAGGCTGGGGAACCTTACCTCCGTGTACTACAGCGTGCACATGGTACAAGTCTGATACACTGATGCTTGGCAGAGGTTTTTTGGGAACTAGTTCTTGCCAAGGTGGTAATAAAAGGGGAAAAAAGAGGTAGTTGCTTAGCATTTATTTAGAGAAAAAGACATTGTTTGAAAAGTTGTGCTGTGGTATTCCTGTTAAAAAACAGTCCATGCTACACATCTAAACAATGCTTCCAATTTCTGGGCTCTTCTCCATACTTAGCTGAAACCTATTGTTTTGCAGAGAGAAAGGTGCATCGCTCCCCACTTGAGTTTGATCAAGTAACTAAATCACAGACATCCATTTTCCTTTGTTTGCCCAGCTTATAGATCTTAAGGGTATTTTTCTGTGTGGTATATGTAAATTATTTTACAATGAGCTCACTTTGTTTGGTTACCATCTCTGTGTCCTTTAGAAGTACTCTACAAATATCCAGAAGTCCACAAGCAACAAGTCAAAAGACACTGCTCTAAGAAAACTTCATGTGACAAAGAAATTTCTACTTGCAGTCAGAGAGTGTCTGTGCTACCACAAGGATCTCCTCAGTAAAAATGGGTTCTGGATTTTCAGCAGAAGGTTGGTAATCACTGCTGCTCCAAACAGCACCAAACAGCCCACTATAAGCATTCATGCAGCCCAGGGGGAACTTATGGACCCCCTGTCCATTCAAGACTGGATGTGTGAGCTGCTTGTTCAGGACTGGATCCAGGTGGATTTTGAGCATGCAGACAAAAAACTCTCTGGCCATCTTGTGCATCCACTCTCGCAGTAAAAGTATTTCAGAAAGTTCAAAAGCAATCTCCTGTATTTCAGTTTGTGCCCATTGTCTCTAACCCTGGCACTGTGCACCACTGAGAAGTGTGTCTCCATCTCATCAGGTTTTTGTTCATGCAGATAAGATGCTCTTGAGCTTTCTCTTCTCCACACTGAGCAGTCCCATCTCTCCTGTCATCTTCTCATATAATCAATCCTTCAGCTTCTTCGTTGTGCTTCTGGCATTCCCGTAGACTTGCTCGAGCTATGACCTTACCAGTGCTGAGTAGTGAAGGATCCCATTCCTCAACCAGCTGTCATCACTTCTTTCTGTGCAGGCCAAGACACCCTTTGCCTTTTCTGTGGAAAGAGCACACTGAAAGGGGCTAAAGTTCAACTAAAGGGCTAAAGTTCAACTTGGGGCCCACCAGGACCTTCAGATCCTTTTCTACCAAGCTGCTTTCCAGAATGTTAGACCCCAGGCTCCAGCTGTCCCCTTCTGGGTTCAGGATTTTAAACTCCTTCTTGCTGAACTTCATGATGTTCCTGTTGGGCCATTTCTCCAGCCAGACCAAGTCTCTCTGGATGACAGCATGACCTCCTGGCTGTCATGTGTACATCATCATGGTGTAAAAAAGGAGTATGAATCTCAAGTTATTTTACTTCAGTATAAATACAGGAAAACAATCCTGTTAGTCTAAACCAAAAGCAAAATATATCCCTCTTGGTCTGAAATGGAAACAATGCAATTGGATTGCTGATGGTAATCATTAGCTGTGACTTCTGGCTGCATCACTAATTCCTGAAAAAACTGGGTGAAAAAAAGAGAATAAATGAATTTTGTAAGTCCTTGATGTATCTGGGCACAGACTCCAAGTGCTTTCATTGCATATTGGATATGAGTCATCTTGTCTGCTTGAGGAAATCAACAACTTGTCCTGCACAATAACCATTCTTCTTTGCCCAATACTTCCAGTCTCTCTCCTAGGTTTCCCCTTCACCTGCCCAGAATTTCCAGGGCCATTATCTTACTTCTAGGTTTCCTATTGCTGTTTAGTTTGCTCTCTCTGCTCTGACTTCCCATTTCTTCCCTCCCAGCCAAGTAGAGATACAGGCTGCCACTCCCTGTCCAACCACACATCCATGGGAGTGAGGTGCATTTCCTCATCTCTGTGCCTGGTGCAGGGGCTGACATGGTTCTCTCCACTTTTGCTTTTCTCCATTCCTAGGAGGTACCAGTTCACATAGAAGCCAACCATGGGTGTGTTGCTGGTGTGCACCCTCCTGGAGGAGGATGTAAGCAGCATAAACCTGCTCCTCACTGGAGGACAAATGCAGAGGCAGCTGTGGTGCCCTGATGGTCACCATCCTTCTGACCATCAGTCAGTCTGTCCCACTGCTTCCATGCCTGGGAGATGGTAAGCAGTGGGAATGGGCAGCACATCTGGTGAGTGTACCATGGCTTGCAGCTGAGCTTAGGGTGCCTCCAGCCTCAGTGCTCATCGAACACAGTAACCTAGTAAGTGTGAAACCTAGTAAGTGTCGTCAGGGACTGCTGGAACGGGGTCCCATCCAGAGATGCTTTGAAGCAGTGACAAAGCCAAGGTGGAGGATAAAACAAAGGATTGTCTCCTGTGTTCTGTTTTTGCCTGGCTATCCTGAAAATGGATGATGGTGCAAGGAGATGCAGTGTGCCCAGCACTTATGTCCCTGAGAAATGCAACTCTCTTGGCTTAGACAAACAAACATGCTGGTTCTCCAGTGGCCATGGGCTCCTGAGCTTGACAAGGCACTGCAAATTGTAAATCTTGAAATACATCCTTCACAGCAGAAACTTGAGCATCTGCCACTGTCCAGGCACAGGTGCATTTGGGCACAGGCTGTGGAAGTCAGACAGTTACTGAATGCCACTCCATTGTGCTGGCTGCAGGGGCTGATAAACCCTTTGCAAGTCTATTTCAGCAAACTAAATTCAGTCACAAAGGAAGGAGTCAGATTTGGGTCCGGGGGAGTTCTGGGACAATTAGTTTTGTTTGTGTATTTGTTTGTTGCTTTAAAGTTGGAAGCCCTCAATGAAGGATCTGGTGGTTGGCAGAGGGAAGCAACAGCAGCGATCAACACCAGTATAATCTGCAGTAGGCTCACACCCTCAGACAGCAATGCCTTTAATGGCTTAGCACAGATTTCAGTGCACATGCTGGGTTTTGCATGTTGGGTTAAGTGATTTAGATTTTATGACTGGCCATTAAAGCAGCAGCTTAGTCATAAAATGCATTAAGCTGTGGGAATTTGAGTTGCCAATTGGATTAGTTTTAGCTTCAAGCTAGCTAAGCAACATTAACCCTGTGCATATTTTGTCTATTTGCAGTATATACACTTTAAAACTAAACATATTTACTACCATATTAATAATTAATTTGTAGTCTTTAGCAGGATATATTCTAAATAAATTTAAATAAACATAAGGTGTGATTACTTGATCATAGGTTTTGCTTGTAAGCAGAAAAAAACCCCCACCAAAATATGGTCTTGATTGATTACCTTCCTTTTATTTTATATTAAAGATAGGTAATTTTTATTTTAGTAAATGAAAAAATTGTAGATTTCCATGCTTACTTGCGTGCTGTCTGGGTGTGCTTGCATTCCTACTTGCTAAAAAGACCTTTTGTGCAAACACAATACTCTTTCAGCAGGGCACCAGATATTACAGAAATACAAACAAACCAGTTTTTAGCTTTGAATTTTTTCACCAGGTGGTACATCCTATTCCTGAGAAGCTTTATTATTTATCTAGCAGCTACAGGTTGGATTTCTCATTGTCTTCATTTGTTTCAGTGTGAAAGAGAGGAAAAGAGTATAAAATGTTGTCATTTTGAAATCTAGTATGTCTCTTTATTCTGGTTTGACTGATGTAATGATGCACAAGGCAGTGGATGTGTCCTCTGTGTCTTATTTGAATGGCTGTAGTGGAATTTGCAGCAGTGTTATGCGAATTAGTCTTTTTTGGCTATTACTGCTTTTTCCTAGCTGTTACCTTATTGAGACTAGCCTTTCTAGGGTCTCTTTTTTGCAAATGTCTCCTCTAGATTTACATTGCTCTGTGTGTATGTACTTTATACTTGCTCTCTCAGGTTATGTTCCCTGCTCAAGAAAGAGCACAAGGTTTTTTGTCTGTCCTGATGAAGTAGTGCATAGCAAGTAACATACACTGATGAAGTCAGACAAAGCCTCCGGACATTGCCGGAGGAGGAGATGAACATTTTTTTCCTTGGAAACACATGTGGCAAAATCCTGCACACCCACCATGACACTGCATTCATGCCTGGGACAAGGAGCAGTGAGAAATTGCTGTTGTATTTTCTGTGTAAAAGTGGCTGTACCCTGCAAGAGCAGGGTACCAGGCTCTGGACCTTGAGGCTTCACTGATGTGTAAGTAAATGCTGTGAAGACCCACAGCCCCTGCTGTGCATCATCAAAACCCATAAGGTGTAACTTCCTCCTAATCTACAATATCAGAACCATAATCTGAGCCAATGCAGACTAAAGGTGAGTACTTTTAACCCATGCCATGTACTAAGCTGTTTTTCTTCTGGGCTGTTTTTAGTATTATTTTTATTCTGAGTATTTACTCATGATCCCCATGAAAGGATTTTGAATCAGCTTTTGGACTTAGATGTACTTTGCAGATAACACTGTTCTCTTGCCTATTTCTTGCATTGTTTCTCTGGTGGCTGAACAGCTTTGTGATGTAATCTTCTTGGAAAGCCTGCTCGAGTATCACTGCATGCTGTTGTTTTTCTCATTAGCAGCCCTTTCCCTGTTCAGCCAAGAGCACAGCCCTGAAGCTGTGTATGTGTTTTTTTTCTCCACTTTTGGGAAGCAGAGCCTGTGGGACATGTGGTGTTGTGGCCACTGTGGTTCTGGGGACATGGGAGTTGCTGAGGAGGTGATTGTGTATTTTGGACAGCCCAGGGCAAACAGCCATTCCTCAGGTGTCCTGCTTCCATGTTAACTGACTATATGTAAACCCTGAGCAATCTAAAACGGAGAAATCATGGCTACAGGTTGTGCAAACCTGTAATCAGTGCCAATTATGCTGAGCCAGAGGCAGGTCTGAAGATGCCTTCTGCCGGTTTCAAGTTATTTGTCCTTCCCAACTTCCTTTCCGAGGAGATGGCTGTCCCAGAGTGTGTCTTCTTTTGCTGCCAACAGACAGGCTTGACTCTGCACCAGGATCAGGCCTCTGCTGGTAAACAACTCTTTCACTTAGAGGGAATGCAGCTATCTGGACAACTTCTGACTGAGCCAGGATGGATGGGACAACATTACACACACACAGTTAGCTGCAAACTTCCTTCTGTGCCAGCCAGGAGGCTTCTGTGGGCAGAAGCTTAAGCAAATTCAGCTTTAAGGCAAATTCAAAGAAAGATAAAGAGGGTGGATGGAGACATGAAGGCCCATTTCCAACTCCTGAAAGTGTGTGTTCCTCTTACCCTTCCTGGGGCTGGGAGGAAGTAATTTGGAAGGATATTTTCATGGGTCCTCATTCATCCCTGCTGGGGTCATCACTGTACAGGGAAGCAGAGTTTAGTGGCTTCCTGCAGCATCCCTCTCCATCAGCAATGCCACTGAAAACAAGTAGTCAGCATAATCCATTTTCTCTCATGGCACTGCACAGGTCGAGCCTCTGCTGTGGTCAATGGAGTGGATTTTGCTACTGTGCTCTCTTGCTGGAGGAGGGAGTACAAAGAGGCAGAAGTGTTGGCACAATCACCATGTGCAGCTGGTGCTGCTGGTGCAGGGGGTGCTGCCAGCTCCGTAGTGTCTCTGGGAACTGGTGTCAAGGTTGTATAATTAGGTTTCCATTTCTCCAAGGAGCTGATGCTGCTGAAGTCTCTTTGCTACCTGAGAGGTGCCAATTCAGTACCAGGTCCCTGCAGCCTGTGCAGCACCAGCTCTCTGAGATGAATCACAAGGTCCTGCATGTCCCTGCAGGGTCCAGGCATCACCTTCAGGGTATGTGGGGCAGCCTGCAGGAGGTGTGGGCAGTACTTGTGAGATGAGCTAAAATTGCCTAAAAATTTTGCTGAATCTGGAGTTCAGACAGAACCAACTGTCTTCTATTCATGCAGGTCCCCTGCCTGGTTGGGAGGTTGGGAGCAATTGGTATCCTTCCATCACCCTGTCCCTTATTCTGTGTGCACAGCTACTCAATGGCTAGCTCTGATCATCTGGGGACATGAAACAGGGACCTCTGCATCCTTCATCGGTGCTGTTCTGCCCAGAGCCACGTTTGTGGTGCAGCATGCTCCCAAAAACAGGCACCCACTCTCCAGAGACCTTGGTGAATGGGCCTCTCCTTCCGAGGGGTGTAAATCTGTTAGTGATGCTCATGAGAGCTCTCCTCACTTTTCCGTGCTCTTGAAAGCCTCTGCTGTGAGGTCAGGAGGGAAAAATCAGCAACTGCTCCTCACAGCAAATGGTTTTGTGGCATTGCACAGCAGTGCTGGTTATTCAATTGGAAGATGCTCGATACCAGAGGTCCACTTTTCCTGTTCTTCTTTTTCCTTTTTTTTACCACAAAGGATGAAGGTAATGCAGAATATGGGGCTTTCAGAAGCATACTGAAGAGAGTTATGCTTGTAGCAGTAATCCAAGATTTGTCAGTGCTGCCGCTTAGGAGAAGCACGTGAACAACATCCTCTGCCCAGCTGCTTTTGTTGTGTACACATTACTCATCCCCTCTCCATCTGGGTAGGAAATAGCAATGCTCAGCAGCTTAATCCAACCCATTTCCAGATAACACATCTGTTTTGTGCAAGTCCAGCTCCTCTAAAGCTCAGTATGTCTCCAGAGAATTGACAAGAACTTGTAATTCCTGATGCTGGAGAGAAGGTTCACACCTCTCTGGAGATGCTGATCAGCTCTCAGGTTTTCTCAAATATTTCAGACTTGCATTTTGGAGCATGAAAACTGAAAATGCCAGAAGAAACAGCAAATTATCAGCACCAGGACAGACAGTGTTTAACCACATACTGGATCTTAGGTGTAGCTATGTGAAGCAAGTATTTCCCACATATGTTCTCCCAAGATATCAATGGGCACCTGGAGGGTAACACCCCATATCCCATGAAACTGCTGGTTATCAGAGGGTTAAAGACCGGTCACATGCACATGAACAGTGTCCCAGAGCCATTTGTACTCACAGATAGCAATGCTGTGAGATAAACCTTCTGTCAGTGGGCAAATGTGTTGCTGGCCCATCCCTGATTTACCTTCTGAACACTAGCCAAAGGTTCTAGCAATTAGTTTTACAACTCCCACAACAGTGAGCCAGGACAAACAGACTAATATTTTCTCAATATTGGAGCTTTCTACTGTCACAGTGTTTTAGCTGCACAGCAAGGCAAAAGCTCAGGTCCCCTCCACTGTAAAGGTCTGATAAAGGAGTGGGAGGTCAGACTGGAGGCTCCAGTATAAAGTAAAATAGCTCTCTAAGCAGTGAGCCTGTCTGGCGTAAACTGGTGCAAGTCTGTGGCTGGTCATCACTGTTGCCTGTTGGATTTTTGTTTCACCAGCAGCAGGGATTGATTTCACCTTGCTGAATAGAGCAGAAAGGAAATGAAGACAGAAAAACAGCAATATATTCTTTCTGAGAAAGGAAGCAGCCCGCACAGGCATATCTTTAGTGCTATTTGTCTTGAAACACTCCTTGGCCTCTTTCTACCACAGCTTTACAGTGTGGTGAGTCATAAATTAAAGCTTTGTGTCAGGAATAAAAGCAGTAAGTGTGTGGAATATGTAGGCATGGAAGCTACCTGCAGTGTGATTCTTCAAGCTGAGATAATTTTAGAAGGAAATTATTTCAAAGAAACTTTTACACTGAAAAAAAAAAAAAAAAGTTAGAAAGGAAAGTGAAAAGAAAAAAAAAGTTTCTAAATCTTGGGAACTTCTGCATGAAATCAGTCAACAAACTTTGGATTGCAGCCCAAAAGGAAACTTACATACTGGTGCATAGCAATGACCTGGGATAGGCCTGTGGAACAAGGCTTAACAATTCTGCATGGTAGAGGGGCCTTTCATTACAAAACTTCCTGAGAGAAGTTGTGCAAATCCAAAATAACTCTGGCTGTGGCTGTTTGTGGCTGTGGCTGTGGATTTTGTTCAGCATTTACTATCTGAAAAACCTGGGCACATTGCCAGCAGATCTTGGGAAATCTTGGGCCTATCTGTTCTGCACTATAAATAGTGACATTGTTGACAGTCCTAGCTGCCACCATGCAAAAACTGGCCCTTTAGTTTGTGCTGCAAATGGTGATGGAGGGGTTGTTTTCTCTTGATGCCCCACCCAGGACAAGACCACTTCAGGCAGACACAGCTAGGCTCCATCAAACAGCCTAGCTTTTGTTTGCAAAAAGGCCTCTGTGTCACCAAATGGGCTGTGTGGGGTCAGGCAGGCAGCCTGCCTTTTACTTCATCAGCACATCATTGCAAACTGCTCTCATATATTCATATGTCATAGCTTGCTGGCAGGAGATGGAAAAAATTGTAGGTGCTACAGCTTTCTAATGGTGCAACCTTCATGACACTGGTGACCTGGGAGGCCTTAGCACAGAAACAGAATAGTGGAATTTTTATCTGTGTGTCAAATCACAGTTGTGTTTTTGCTGGTTTGTAAGAGAGGAAGTACTTAAGCCTCCTTGCAGTTTTTCTTCCCAAGATTTCTTTCTGTGAAGAAATGAGCATGCATAAAAATCAATGCAGTAAGTAATTTAACAAATGTTTTCACTTTAAAAGATAAACAAAAACATACCTGTTTTGGAGAGGAGTTGGTAAAGCTGATATTTTTTGAAGTCCTGAAATTTCCTATTTTCCTCACCTCCCTCCAACAGCCCAAGTAGAGACAAACCACTACAGGAAAACTTTCTGCCCCTGAGTTGTTATAAAAGTGTAACTGGAAAGGTCTAGATAAAATTTACTGCAAAGATGAAATTTAGTTAACAGAGTGCAGAAAATTGCAGTTCTGGAAACACCTTGGAGATCTGCTGGCTGGTGGCTGAGGCTGACCAGTGTGAGGGGTAGGAGTAATATGCAGAGGGTGGACCTTGTAGAATGGGGAAAAACCAGTGAGAGAAAGCACAGGCATGGGAAGCACTTCCCACAGTGCAGCTGGCACTGTGCTTTCCCAAGAAGAGAAAGAAGTGGTCTACAGCCCTCAAACCCAGGTTGCACACACCATTGATCCCTTTGACTACCAGCTTCCAGACCTGCTGCCCAGGAGCCATCGAGCTTTTCTGGTAAATACTGAAAAAAATGATTTTTTTTTTCTCTATCAGGTTTTCTGAGGCTGTTCAGAGGCCTCTGTGCTGTGGGGCTGGGTGGCCAGGGTGTCTGGAAGTCACTGCTCAGTGGGGCCAGGGTCCAGTCTATGCCCCAGGGCATTAAGGGCACCGTGCACAGCAAGTACTAAACCCTCCTACACAGAGGAAGGACAGTCAGCTTTGGCAGCTTTGGCTCATTGCCAGTCTCACACAGAGAGTCCAGAGAGTGTGACACTGCATTTTGTCCCATGTCACCTTGTGGCATGTCCTAGAGGAAGGTAATGACAACGTGCACATTTGTCTTCTCGAACCCCTTAGTATTTCAGATCTAAACTGGGAGATGATGCTGGTTTCACAGTTTTAATTGAATAAAAATACCAGAGCTTGGTCAAATTACAAATTATGTGGTGTTTGGTAATTGCAAATGTCATGGGCTACTTGTCCCTGGGCTTGGCCTTCAGAGGCTGGTCCTTGCATATGTCCAGCATGCTCTCAAAGTTACTGATTCTTCTGCAGAGAGGTGCCAGAAGTGCTTGGAAATGCAGCAGAACTTCGGAGCACTCACTGCAGCTATCTGTTACTGAAAGCTCGACCTGGTGTAACTGAGTCTGAGAGACATGTTCCTGTTCCTGCCAGGACCTGCCTATCCTTGTGCTGGACTTCATACTTTTCTCTGACTTTTAGATTATCTTTCTGTTTCTTCTGTCTGTGTTATAATGCTTATTCTGAATTTTAAGACTATTTCAAATCTAACTGTTTAACATCTTAAAATTCTGGAGGCAATATACTTTCTAACTTTATATAAAGCCAAATGCTTACATATTAATATTAATATACATATTAATATTTAGGTATTAAATTTTGGGTATTTAAAGCACAGATAAAGCACTATTCATGCAAAATATGTCTTTAAAAAGAGCTTCATGTCTTCTTAGTAGTCCAAATTATGTGACGAAGAGGTATCTATCATTTACCTGTAGTAAACTTTTTCTGTCAAAAGGTTAGCATCAAGCTCAAGTAGAGCTTCAGTAGCTGTGAATGGAGCTTATGACAGTGGAGAGTGTGAAGGTGTGTATTTGTTCATGCCAAAGTACACATGTGTGCAGGACCCAGCCAATGGAAACCTCTGGAACAGGATTCTGAGCAGGTGTGCCAGGATACCCTCCCTGCCCTCATCTCCCTGACACAAAGCACTGGTGGGGGGGCTGCTGTTCCCTGATGCTCCCACACACTCAGCAGAGGACAGGGGAAAGCCTGGGTGGGCTCCTCTTCTTGCAGTGATGTGAGGAGCAGGGCTAGTTGGGGCATCAGTGCCCTGTGGGCAGCTGTGTAGTCCCCCTGCCACACCAGTCCCATTATCCCACCAGTAAAAGCCACCCTGGGGAGACTGCTCAAAGACAGCGTGCAGGACACTGCTTAGCAGTTACTCTGTCACCTGCTTGAGAAAAGAAAATTAATTCTCCATCTCTCTGCTGGGGTTCTGCAGGAGAATCTTGGCTGTCCTGCAGCTCAGGCTGTAGTGCTGCCTGTAAAAAACAGCAGAAGAGAGGGGACAAAATACAAGTTGAAAGCTGACTCTGATTTCCTTAGCACATTCCTGGGACTTTCTTTGAATACATTCAAATGTATTCAAAGGGGTTGATTTCCCCTCCTTTACCTTCCCTCTCTTCTTCCTCTTTCTGTTTTCTTTGATCTTCACAGATGTCCTTCCCCTTCCACAGGTATGGGAACAGTTCAGAGGTGGTTATTCCTTATAAGGTACTCTTGACACCAGAAGAGAGAGGGGATTTTGTTTATTTTTGTATATTTCCATGGAATTTTTAGATTTTTATTTTCTCAGCGTCCAAGAAGCATTTGGACAATGCTTTCAGGCACACAGTGTAATTCTCGAGGATAGTCCACTGTAGGAGTTGGGCTCAATCCCAAGGACCACGTCCAGATGGCTTTTGAATATCTCCAAGGATGTAGAGTCCACCACCCATCTGAGCAGCCTGCATTGGCATTCAATCACTCTTACAGTGAAGTCTTGATGTTCAGGCTGAATCTCCTGTGTTTCATTGCCCGCAGTCCTGTCACTGGGCACTGATGGAATAAGTCTCCATCCTCTTTGCACCACTTGGTAGGTATTTGTACACATTGCCAAGATCCCTCCTGAGCCTGCTCAGAGCCATGATGCAGACTCTGCTCCCTCAGCCTTCCCTTACAGATTAAATGCTTCAGGCCCTTCATCATCTTTCTGTATTTACTCCAGCACCTCTGTGTCTCTTATACAGGCTGCCTAGAAAGAAAAGGTAAAGAAACCTGCATTGGAAACCATCAAAAGCGTGAAACAACTGAGAGAGCAGCTGGAATTGGATGTGGCACTTGGTGCTGTGGTTCAGTTGAGCTGTTAGGGCTGATCTTAAAGGTCTCTTCCAACCTAGTGATTCTGCGATTCTGTGATTTTTCTCCTTTCAATTCAGTGAAAGGGATTCAGCTGTATGAGCTTTTCATTTTCATTTCTATCTGCCTCTGCTGAACCCAGTTAAACATTGCATGTTTGGAGAGTTTCATTTTCAGTGCACTTTTACGACTCTGTTTGCCAGTAAATGTCAGGTTGTGGTTTCTGTGTCACTCTGCACTGCACTGGTGATTTTCTGCTTACCAGGCCAGCAAAAAATAAATCAGTGGAAGAAACCTATTGCTCAGGGGCTTCACTTGCCAGACATAGGTCTTTGCCTCTATCAGAAAACCTGTAAGCTTTGGAAATGAAAACAAATTGAAAACCACTGCTTCAATGTCACTTCTTTAGTTCCAAACAAAAGAATGCTGCCAGATCCAAGCACCAGCACTCATCATCAAAATGCAAAACAAAATACCCTTTTTCTTGTCTTCATCCTGAGCAGAACACTATGTGGGGGGCACCAGCAGCATTCTACAGCTGGACAGAATCTGTGCCTTGGTCTTTCTTCACTAGCAATGGGAATAGAGCTGAGGAAAAGATGCAGGTGCATGTTTGTTTGGTTGTTTGGTGTTTGGTTGTTTGATGTACTGAAACACACCTGAAATACAGAGGTTTTCTGGGCTGGAGGAAGTAGGTTAGCACGTGAAAGGAGTAGTTTGGCTTTTGGTTTGTTGTATTATCTCACTCACAGTGGGGAGCCCTATTCATGGATCGGGCCTTCCAAGTGGCCAGCACAGAGCAAACCCAGAGCAAGGCAGTGTCTGAGGCAAGCCCAGGTGTTTCCCTCTGCCTGCACACCCTGCTCAAACATAGGCTCTCATTTTTGTGGAGCACCTGTAAAATGTGCAGGTGAAATGGAATACTATTTTTGCAATTAGCTGCTGCAGCTGCATTGACACAGCTAACAGCCTGGCTGCAGGTGTAAACCTCTTGTGAAGGCTATCAGAGCACACCTAACAGGGGACACACCTGAGCAGTTGTAGACAATTTTAAACTTCAAGGGATGAGTTTCAAGTCACTTTACTGAAACCACTTATTCCCTTTCAATTGTCACCTGTCTTGCAGAACAGGGCTGCCCAGAGCAGCAAGGCTGCCTATCACTACAGCAGCTACCTTACTGAGGTGCACACTAAATTTCCTCTGTGTGATGTGAAGTTTAGAAAAGATGAATGCTGACTGTAGAAAGCTGAATCCCAGGCTTTCAGGCTTGGACCTGGCCTGCTTGGACTAGTTTTAATGTATTTGACAGTGTTAGACAACTGCAATGTTCTGAATTCAGTGTCGACCAAAGTTTCAACTAATTTTGATTTTGTGGTTTGAAGGGAGTTTTATGTCTTTTTCATAATGTCAGTGTGTGAGTTCTGTACTGATTTACTTATGTGATTTTTAAAATCACATCTTTTTTTTTATCTGCAGTGACTTAGAATAGAAGAAGGGCTTAGATCTTCTGAGATGAGAAGCCAAAGGGGAAGTTGAAAATGCCACATCTGATCTCTGAAAACATGGAACTCACAGGGCTGTAGATATAATCTCCTTGGGGGGAAAAGAAAAGCCTCAGGAAAAAAAATCTGTATTTTACTGCCGATGTCTCAATTTTAAATTCTGTCTCTGGGCGTAACATCTAACATGTTTCTCACCAAATTGATTGAGTGGTAGCTAATTTGGTAATTTTGTGACCACAGATGTCATTTGTTTCCTTTCAGGGAAGTGCTCACCCTCAGTGCTGCACATTTTGCCTTTACATGGTCAGGAATGCATTTGCAGGCATCTGTAACAATGGTTTAAATGACTGCCCTTTGTCTAATTCAAGAACAACTGTTTTTGTCTAAGCAGAATTTACACTTATTCATTATGTTCCTTAAGAAAACACCACAGATCTGGTGTATTAGATGTCTCACACACACATACAAACATACAAACACAGGAATTACCCCTCCCAATATAAACAAACAAGCCAAAAAAATGGAGGCTGACAATGAAGCCAGCTTGGGCTGCATGCTGAATGCCTTTTGCTTGTCTGCATGAACTTGCTGGAGGTAGATGGTCTGCTTTATGTGCTCTGGAGTGGCAATGCTTCAGTGCCATTTACAACAGAACAATCCAGGATAGCTGTTTTTAAAACATATAAACATATGTTTAAAACATAGTTTTAAATTTCATGTTTAAAACAACATCATTTGAAACTTCAAAAATAATCTTCAGATCTTGGACTTGCATCAGAATGGAGATGCCTACATATACTTATGTACAGTAAAAATGTGTGTGGTTTTTTAGTTCAGCACACAAAGTAACTCCTTGAATTCATTCTCTCAGCTAAAGGCTCTCATCTGAAGGGTGTACTTGATTCTTGTCCAGAGAAGGACAACAGCATTCAGCATTCCCTTTCTTCAGTGAGTGCTGTGGGAGGTAGTTCAAAGGACAAGAAAGCAAGGTCTGTGTCGTAAGAGCATAAAGTGAGATCTGATATTCCTTTTTTTTTGTTGTTCTCTCAAGTTCTCTGATATTGCCATAGCAGTGGGTTTAGTCCTGCTGGTACACAGCAGTGTACACACCAGTGATGCAGCCCACTGATATTTTGGATGACTGTGCTGCAGTCCTCCTGAGTTTATTGTTCATTTATTGTTATTGTAATTTTTTTCCTTAATTTTTTCTATATATTAAGAGTTTCAAGATGGTTTATCCTGTAGTTGCACGATGTGTTAACATGTGTTAGTTCTCTCTGATACTACTTGGAAGGAATTAACTGGAGAGTAACGTGAAGTGGGTTGAAAAGTGGATCACAAAGTTGAAAGTGGAGTGAGTTTGGTATGTGAGGGGAATACGGAAAATAAGTTTGAAATAAAGCTACAGGATGTAAGGTTCAGTGAAAATGTGCAACATCTGTAGATGTTGCACCTGAAGATGTGATGCTGTGATGTGGCTTGAAGTGGTGTGATGGTCAGTGTAGCTGAGCTTCATTGGCAGAATAGCCAGAGAACAGGGGTGGATGGGGGGAATGGAGGCACAGATGTGTGTTTGGTACAGGAATTTACACTAGGGATTACTTTGCTGCAGGTGCATTGGCTTGCTGATCTTAAGACTCAAACTGCATGTTGTACTCATTATGTGCTTGGGACAGAAATGTCATATTTGCACAAGCTGCAGTTTTCCTTATTACCACAGCTGGATTGCACAACTATTCAGATTCATTCACTTTGTGTTTTCATGAAACTTTATCTTCACCTTTAAGGTTGTGATTGAACAATGACTGCTGCTGCTCAAAATTATTCCCAGAGCTGCCTCCTCTAACCTTTGACATGATCCAGCTGGTGACTGCCATCAGAGCCTTTTGCAGAATGCTGGATGTTTGTGCCACTGTAGGCTTTCTTCTACGATGGCAGGGACTTTTCCTCCCCTGTGCTGGGGTCTCCCTGCCCTTCATGTACTCCTTCATTCTCTGCTCTGGTTTTACTCTGTAGCCCCCCACAAAATATCATCTGCTGGTGCTTATGTTTGCCTGAAGACTCAGCTCCAGAACAGAGGCATTGTCTTAGTGACCTTAAGACTCAAACTTTGTGTTCTACTCATTATTTTATTATGATAGAAATCTAGTATCTTCTGTTGAAAGCCATTTTTATCTCAACAAGACATTTAAGTCAGTCTGTTCCCTTTTCCCCTGTAAGTGAATTGTCACCTATTGCTGTTGTGTGAGCAGCTTCTTCCCATACAGGTAGCGAGGGTTAATGTGATTCATGTACAGCTGGCAAAGGTTAATGTCGTTCACATGAAGTTGCAAGATTTAGGCCTTATTTGCCTTGCCTGCTATTTAAGTATTGCTTCAGTTCAGAGGACAATCACAGGGTTTTTTTTAAGCTGGCTACCAATGGAAAGTTTGGGTCTAATTTCCACCGACTAATCTAGGTCTGACCAAGATGACTCACCACTGAGGCCACGGACTTTTGAACCTCTGTCACAGTTCCACATTGATTTTTCTGTAATGACTGATGAGCTGCTATCAGTTAATGGAAATCTAGGCATGCTGACCAGGCTTACAGGAGAAATTAGGCCCTGGGTTTTCTGGGCAGAGGATCCTTCAGTGTTTTGTGGGTGTCACAGGAGACAAGTGTGTGCTGAAGAAGAAGCAGGAGAGGCTGAAAGAGGCACAGAGCACTCTTAGGGGTGTCCATTGTTGGGGGTCAGTCTACCAGAGAGGACAGGTGATGGTGGAGATGCTTTACAGTGCATGTGCAAAAGAGTTGGGACTCTCTCATGTTTTAAACCCAGACAGCACCTAAGGACAATACAGATGAACACTCACTCTCCTCTGTCCCCTTGCTGGGGAGGAAAATTTGAAAGAAAAGTAAAATTTCAATCTCAACCTCACATCACACAACTACAGGACATTCCCTCAGGTCCTGTCACTGTCACCAGAGAAAAGAGATCAATGTCTACTCCTCTTCCCCTCACAAAGAAGCTGTCACTACAATGAGGTCTCCCCTCAGTCTCCTCCAGAGCAAGTTACCTCAGCTACTCCATGCACAGCTTCCCTTTCAGAACCTTCACCGTCCTCATGGCCCTCCTTTGGACACTCCCTAACACCTCAATGTCTTTTTTGTGTTGTGGCACCCAGACCTGCCCCCAGCACTGGAGGAGAGGCTGCCCCAGCTCAGAGCAGAGCAGGACAATCCCCTCCCTTGCCCGGCTGTGATGCTGGGCCTGATGCACCCCAGGACACCGGGGCCCTCCTGCCTGACAGGGCACTGCTGGCTCAGGGTCAGCTTCAACCAGGACCCCCAGGCCCCTTTCCTGCACTCATTTCTGCTTTCCAGCCTGTCATTTGTTTGTCTTTCTGTGCATCCAGGGTTGCTCCATCCCAGTGCAGAATCTGTCACTCTCCCTTGTTGAATTTCATTCAGTTGGTGCCTGCCCAGTCCTCTCATTTGTCAAGGTCTCTCTGCAGGCCCTCCCTGACTTTGAGGGAGTCAAGAGCTCCTCCCAGTTTTGTATCATCTGTGAATTTGCTTAGTACCCTGGCCACTCCCGTGTCCAAGTCATTTATGGAGATGAAGAGCACAGGGCTGAGGGTGGGACCCCCTTAGTGACAGGTCACCAGGCTGATGTCACCCCATTCACTGTAACCCTTTGTGCCTGATCCCTCAGCTCGTTGCTCACCCATCTCATGATTTGTATATCCAGCCATGTGCTTTGTCCAGAAGGATCCTGTAAAAGACAGCATCAAAGGCTTTACTGAAATCCAAAAAGATTACATCAGCTGGCTTCCCTTGATCAGCTAGGTGGGTTACCTTGCCATGAAAGGAAATCAGGTTTGATAAGGAGGACTGTCCCCTCACGAAGCCATGCTGGCTGTGACCAGTGACTGTGTTGCTCTTCAGGTGTTTTTCAATACTTCCCAGAATAATCTTTCAATAATTTTACTGAAGACTGAACACTGAAGTGAGACAGGCCTGTAGTTTCCAGGGTCATCTTTCTTGACCTTCTTGAAAATTTGGACAATGTTAAACAGATTCCAATGATCTGAGATCGCTTTGGCATTCCAAAGGTATTAAAAAATCACTGAAAGGCCTCACGATGACATCAGCCAGTTCTTTGAGTACTACTGGATGAAGCACCATAGAGTCACAGGGATTCAGCTGGAGCAGCAGATCCAGTAGTTCAAGACGGGCTAGGATTTCATCATTCTCTCAGGCATGGTCCTCCAACTCAGGCCACTGCAGTTCCCAAAATGTCACTGGTGTTGAAGACCAAAGCAAAGAATTCACTAAACTGTTTTGTCTGTGTCCAGGTTTATGACATGACCATCCTCATCTTGTAATGGGCTGATGTAATTTCTGCACTGCCTTTTCCCATTAATATATTTTTAAAAACTCTTTTTGTTGTTCCCCCCAGTAATGGCTAGCTTCAATTGAGCTTTGGTTTCATGAATTTTATTTTTATAGTAGCAAAAACCATCTCTGTACTCCTCCCACTTTACCTGACCTTGCTTCCACTGGCCATGCACCTGGTGGTTTTGCCATAGCATCACAAGAAGATCCCTGCTCAGACAAGCTGGCCTTCTGCATTGCCTTCTTGATTTCCAACATTTGGGAATGGCCCACTCCTATGCCCTTAGGCGGTGGTTTGAAAAGTGAGCGGCACTGATGGACCTGGGTGCCAGCAAAAGCATTTTCCCAGGGGACTTTACTCACTGGTGCCCTGAGCAGCCTGGAGCTTGTTCTTCTCATGGTCAGAGCTGAGGCTTTGCTGGCACTTTTCCTTCTGACAACAGCTCGACGCTTTGTGATCACTTGGGGCCAAGAGAGCTGCTCACCTCCACTTTGCTCACAAAATCCTCTCTGTTAATAAGTAACAAATATGAGATTGTAATTTGGGTGTTCTAACAATCTTCCTAATCTGATTGTGCCAGCTGTGTGATATTTACTATTAACATCTAGCAAGTTTAAGTCCCCCATAAGGACAAGTGCAGATGATGTGGAGGTGTCCCTTAGTTTCTCAAAGAATAGTTCATCTGTATCATTGTCCTGGCTGCATGAGCTATAACAGGCCCTCACAATGACTCCTGCATTATTTATGCATCCCTTAATCCTTACCCAGAGGCTCTCAGCTACGCCATTGTCAACTGCAAACTCCACACACATTCCAGGCCCTCCATTACTTAGTGACACACCACCTCCACCTCACCTGCCCAGCCTGCTCCTGCTGAAGGATCTGTAAATATCCACACTGGCACACCAGTCACAGGACTCATCCCACCACATTTTGCTTATCCCAGCGATGGCATATCTCTGGGACTGGGCCAAAGCTTCTGCTTCCTCTTCCTTGTTCCTCATGCTGTGTGTGTTAGTATAGAAGTGTTTTTGTAGAAGGTGTGGTTCATTGCAGTTGTAACCTTGTGGAGCCAACTGAAATGCCTCACCAGCACTTTGTCCCTCAAATTTTGGTGCATCATCCTGCTGCATATCACTGACAAGACTGATTTTTTTCCCATTCCTCCTTCCAATCTAGTTTAAAGGAGTAACAATCAGCACTGCTAATGTGTACAAAAAAGGATTTTCCTCTTCTGAGAAAGGTGCATCTCATCAACAGTCGATAGATCCACTGTTGTAGATCACTCCACGATCAAAACACTGAACAGTCCTTCATTTAGGATAAGCTTAGCAACAGACAAGACATCAGTGTGTTTTCAACACCATTTCCACTCTGAATCCAAAACAGACCACTGCATCAGGTGTTAAGGAGGAAATTAACTCTATACCAGCTGAAACTGGGACAGACTCCCAGGGAGGGAAGCTTTTGCTTTGCAAGTTACCTTATCCCACGTCTCTGTTTCTCCCAGAAGATTCTGTCCCACAGTATGGTGCCTACTTTGAGAGGCTAAGCTTGCTGCATGCCACAGCCCTGACTGCATCCTGCTTTACAGCAGGGGAGGGCTCCTCACATACAAGCAGCAGTGAGAACAGTCCTGCAGCAGGACTTATCATGGACAGGCAGCTGTTAGTGTGTGCTTCTGGGTCTCTTATCATGAGGCTGTGGACTTTGCTATCATTACTGAGCGATTTAGCCAACCCTGCAATCAGATCCTTACAAATATCCCATTCAGCAGCTGTCCTTCTGCACTCTGGGTTTGCCAGTTCCTCTAATCATGACAAAAAACCAATATCTGATGTGTTAATGAACTGAGGTCTCCAGCCTTTTTTTCAGGCAAGTTATTGTACTAGTCTATAGTACAGGTACCTAGTCTATACTAGGTACCTATTGTCTATAGGTACCTTTACACTCCTCCATATATGGTGAGCTGAGACAATTTTTATTATCTCCTCACCTTTCCAGCTGCTAACATCTGCCTTTTGCAAGACTGCTTTCTGCTCTCAGTGTTCATCTGTGCAGGGAACAGAAAAGCAGGGTGATGCTTTCATGAGGATGCTTCCACGGACACAAGAAGAATCCTTGGCCCTTGCAGAAGTGGACACCTGCATTTATTATTTATTATTTACCTAACACTGGCCTTGGAAATGAAGTAGTCCCAGCAGATCAGGTGGTACAGTGTTTCTCTGTGTTTCTTCCAGCAGGTAGGGCTTACAGTCTGGTCTAAACAGCAAGGGACAGAAGTTTCTGGTTACAGGTAACAAGCAAAACCATTAGACCACGCCAGAAGCAATACAGGTGTGATGAATTTTGCATGAGCATATTTGCTCTTTGCCCATGACCCTCTGCAGTTTCAGGAAAGAGGAATTTTTAGTTGAGGACAAAATGCAAAGTGAAAAACCATTTATGCATCTAAGGTAAATAAGTATCATGAATCCAAGCTACATAAAGCTGAAGATATATCTTCTGAAATGAAGTGAGACTAAAATAACTTATATTTATAAAGTTTGCAGGGGTAAATTCTTGGTGAAATTATAAGAGACAGTGATCAGCCTGAACAAGGCAGAATTTTACTTCATCTGTTGTGATATCAATCAATCAACCGATCGATCAATCAATCACAAAGTGAAATTATTGTCATATCAGACCAACATCATGTTGGTCTGAGTATTTTCTGCACCTGTGAACACATAGCCCCTCTTTTGGCCTAAAGGAAGTCTTCTTCCAAAGCCCATATTTGCTCAGACAACATATTTGTACAACTATTCTTCCACTTCTCAACTTACAACCGCACTCGATCCAAGGCAGTCCAACGCATGAACTTGATCCATCCATGGCTATTTTTATAAAATCTTGAATTTTAAATGGGAGCCATTGTGAAAATGCAACAAATCTGCAGCTGTGTTAACTCTGGACAATGGTGTGGACCACATGTAGAAGGCAGAGAGACAGATGATTGCAATGGCTGTGTATAGTATAAAACTTTCTTGTCAGGCTACACTGGACCTCTGGGATCTCCTACAGGCTTTTCTTGGGACCCCTCTTCCTTGTGAAATAATCCCTGTTTTTTCCCCAACTGGATAAACTTCACTGTATCAACATCAGGCATAATCTTGTGTTACTCTGGAGAAATACTTATTTCCTCTTCTGCCTCTCTAGCCCTCGAGTCTCATTGATTTATTTTTCCCACTTCTGGGCAGAAAATAGAAAATAGAAAAAGAGCAGCATACCTGATTCTGCTGATGTGCTCTTCCACTACTGTATTTCCACGCTAACTTTTTTGTGTGATGCTGTTTGAAGGCAGTATACATCTGTTTCTTTATGGCTGTATCACCAGGATCACACTTAGAAGCTTTTGGCTCTCTTTTTAATGGTATTTTTCTTACTAAAGTAATATTATTTTTAACAAGAAAAGCCATACCAGAAGCCTGGGTATTATGAACCTAGACCCTATGCAAGTCATCAACAGCTGATTAAGACCCTTTGCTGTTTCTGACATTGAGCACAGGAATGGAAGATGTTAATTGCCAACATAGCATGAGATTGGTGAATATAAGCCAGACTGCTGAGAGTGTCAGAGAACACATTCTGCCTGTGACAAGAAGAACACTGTGCAATGTCCTTTTATTACAGGCCAAGCTAATAACACATTATCTCATGTTTCCACCAGCTAAATGCATGCATACAGACCCTTACCTTCTGCCTGCTGGTCTCCATACAAATTAGAATACTGCTATGGATCACTGCTGCCCCTGCTCTTCTTGCATTCCACACCTCTTTCCACCTTTCTTACCTCACACAGAACCTCCTCATCCATCCACTCCCTTTAATGTCACCTCCTTTTTCTCCTCAACCTGACTCTGCATCTTGTTTGGGAAACAGGGCTGAGGGACTGAGAGAGTGGGGCTCAGGATGTGAGTCATACCCATGATATTTGTACCAGCACTTGTGCTTGGTAGTAACAGGCTCCTGGGGACACAGGAGTGTCTGGTCCCAAACATACCTCGCAGAAAAGGCCCAGCCTCTGCACCAGCCCTGGATGGCTCAGGGGACTGAGGAACTTCTGCTGATTTTGCCCTGTCCCTCTCCCTGATGGATGCCCTATCTCAGTTTTCCAGCTGTCTGCAGATCCAGTGGCAGTGCTGTGGGGACATGAACAGGGACCCTGAAACTCGTGTGGATTTCCTTTGAGTGGGTGTTCTAGAACCCTGATGCTGCCATTGTACTTGTTTGAGCATCTGCTCCTCCTTCCACTAGCTCTCTGACCCTTGTTTACCCGCATCTGAAGGTCAGAAGATGGGAAGAAAAGTGAAAAATAGGCGTCTGGAGGTTTATATCACTGTGCTGTCTCTCTGTAAGTATTGTTCCAACATGTCATGAAATAGGAAATCTGGCAAAACACTGCATTACTCTTTACTTTTCCCACAGTGGGAGCTTTCAGCATCTTATTTGGTTGTGAGAAAAAAATCCTTCTTTATACAAAAATAGATGATGGCAAGTCCACATACAGAGAGCTGCAACAGTCAGCAAACAGCAGAGTTTTGAAAACAGGAAATTCAGCATCCTTTTAAGCAGGTGAAGCATTTTAAAACAGTCTAAAAATATGTGCAAATCCTATTTCTTTTCTCCAGATGATTAGCTTCTCACCATGGATAATGAGTTTGCCTACAACTCCTGGTAGAGATGCCTTTTTCTATTACTTCAGTAGCACCCTTTGTGGATACCCATGTTCCCTTTGCTTAAACGATGCAACTCAGTGGATGAGCAATTACTTTTGGGGACAGTGCAGGAAAGACCCACCTGGAAAAAAAAAATCACCTGACTCAGTCCAGTTGTCTTAATGGAAAAAGGAATTGCTGCACTTTGACAACATCTCTTCCTCCTCACTCTACTTTTTTCTCAGCACCAGAACTTTGCATACACCTCTGGACACCTCTGGACTGGTCTGACACCTCCCTGGAATGACTCAGTCTAGGGCTCAGTACCATGGGATGGGATGATGCAGCCTGGCAGAATTAGGCAAGGTGCTGTCACCCATCTTCAGTTCTTGGTGAGTCTGCAGCTCAAGAAATACTCTCTTTTGCTTCCAAGTGCAGGTGACAAAAAAAAAAAGACCGGCAGCTTGAAGGTCACTCCAAGAAAAGCAGCAGAAGTTAGTCTGATTTGATGTCTCCATTAGCCATGATGCTGCACAAATTTCCTGGCAGGCCCTGGTGTATCTACTGGATGAGGAAGACTGGTGGTCAGCAGGGTCTCTCTTAGTATCAAGAGATCAGGGCTGTTACTGGTGGCACAGCCCAAGCAGCATCACCTGTCTGAAGCAGCCCACAGTAACGTAGAGGCCCCAGGCTGACTTGATTTCAACTCTTCTGGGAGACCACTAGTGCTCAGATGATTTTCTCTGTTTATTGGACTGCAGGAGGCTAAGCATTAGGAAACATCCATGCCATGCTTTGGAGGTACACAGCACTCAGCTGTAGGATGCATCAGTGCTTTCACACCTAACCCCAGATGTCAGCAACCATTTTTAGTGTGTCTTGGGTTTGTGCCCCGTGCAAGAACAAATTTGGCCAGCTGATCTGTCCACACATGGGAAGACCATGTCACTGCAGGGATGTGGAGGCAGAAAAGTAGGATGGTAAGGGAGAAAAGCAGGGTGTAAAGGGGGTTTTGGTTGTTTGCAGGGCTGAAGCTGACCATGGCAAAGGTGGGAGCAGAACTGGCTTTTAGCAACCTTCTGTGCCCATCCCTGCAGCTCCTCTGCAGCAAGGTCTGAAGCCATTGTGTGTCTGGCCTGTGCAACAGCATTTCTTCTAGGCACAACACCCATGCATCCTTCCCCATACATCTTTTCCCATCCTTACCAATTCACTGACCATTTGAGAAGCAGTAACATGAGCAAGCTTCCATGTGGGAGCACAATATCTCAGTACCTGTCCTTGAGCCCTGAGTGTCCTGGGAGTTTGCCACCTGTTTCTCCCGGGTCTGCTTGTTGGAGGGCTCCCTGCCTCAAGCAACCTGCAAGCTCCTGTTCTGTCCTGTGCCAGGACAGATACCTCTCACTTGTACAAGCACAGCATCCTGAGCTTGTACAGGCAGTTCTTAGGAAAAAGTGTGGCAAACCCAGGCTCAGAGGCCTGAACAGGGATGCTAGTAAAATCGCTTGATTAAAAATACTGCCTAAGCCAATCCTGAAGGTCTCACTGTTCTTTAGTTTAGTTCTTTCTTCTGGCAAATATTTCTTAACATGTTCTGGGAAATGCTGAAGTTCACTTTTTTTTTTTTTCCAGATTTTTTTCATTTTGGTTAGACTTTACTTTTTGTGGTTTTATGTACTGGAGGCTTAAGAGCAGTGTGGTGCAGGAAGGAAGTGCAAGGAAGTGATTTTAAGGCATAAATTTGCTGGTGTTGCAGCAGTCTCAATGGCTCCATGGATATTATTAAGTGTTGTCTGCCATTTCTCCCTGACCATCCTCCTGTTTTTGTCCAGGGGCCACATAGAGCTGCTCCAGCTGTGCAGTGTTTTTTCAGTGGGATGCCTTCACCAGTGCAAGTCTGAGTGACCATAGGGCTGCTCCAGCTTGTAGTTTGTGCTGGTATGGCCCTTGTGGTTTTAAAAAGGATTAAAGTCACAGAACAGTTTTGGCAGGCTACCAGCTAAAGGCCTTGTGATTAAAAGAATCTCAAAGGCAGCAGCTGAAGTCAATCAGTAGTAGTTCTGCTGAAGCAGGAAGATTGTATGTCAGAGGGAGGGAGAGAGAAGAAAAAAAGAAGTAAGAAAAAATAATTACACTGTAACTCTTGACCAAGTAAGGGAGTTTTCCTGGCTGTCTCTGTTTCACTCTTTCTCCACCTTTCCTGTTGCACTAATATTGTACTTTTGTCCCTTCCTTAAAGTAGACTTCAGTGGTTTTTCCAGTACAGCTACCAAGATTATTAAGATGTGCTTACCTTGTAGTCTATTGGCCCGGGGAGACAAGCCAGGTGGTGTCTACACCAGGACAGCTATTCATACCAAGTCATCTTCCCTACTGGCAAGTGTTTTGAAGCAGTTTTCTATAGAAACTTTGTCCTATAGCTAGTAATCCCAAATTTCCAAGTAATCCCAAAACATCAGCACACCAGCAGGTGTTGAGTCAGGGCTGCGCAATAGCTGCCACACTGGAACAGAGTCAGGTGAGCACAGGCATTTCATCACATACATTCAGCTATTTCCATACCAGAAAGAAGACTTCTGGCCTGCTCCTGTACTACTGTGAAGCACAGCTTTCAAACACATGCTAAGCTGGTGATCAGGTAGCAGGGAGCCAGGGCTTGGGGATCATTTAATCTCTGTACATTATAGGAGAGAGGTAAAATGCACCAGACTCTGAAAAGTCAGATAGAGGTTTGATTCTGCTTCCATTAGTCAGTTCTGAAGTGTTGTCCTTCTTTCCTAATTGAGATACCAGAGGGTTTGGATATGTGAGAGTTGGACTTGCTCTCATAAAACACATCCTAGAAAAGGAGGTACAGTGCTCCCTGCATGCCTGTGCCTTCTCTCACACCCTGCTTCTTTGCTAGCACAGTGGCCCCAAGGGTTTCCCTGGTGGCCTGCACTTGTCCTTGTTCAAATACTTTTTATGGAACCACCTTTTAACCCCCCAAGTACCTTTTGAACAAATGATGGAATCCTATCACTGAGCTCCCTACTCAGTGTTGTAATATTGATGAACTAAAACCACAGTTGGAGACAGAAACTTTGGCTAGCAGGAACTTAGTGTACTCTTCATGCATGAAGTAATGCCAGGAACACAGTACATCTCAGCAGCTACCATTTGGAAAAATAAGTACTACATGTGATTCTATTGTGGAAACACTTTGTGTTACTGTACCTTAAAAACCAAAAGCTTGGAACAAAACAGAAGACAATTTTTTGCAGAGATGTCAAGCCTGTTTTTGATTCAGAGTGTTTGGGAGTAGTGAAGGAAGGAAAAGAAAATAAAAGAAAAAAAAAAGAAAAAAGAAAAAAGAAAAAAGAAAAAAGAAAAAAGAAAAAGAAAAAAGAAAAAAAAAAAAGAAAAAAGAAAAAAGAAAAAAGAAAAAAACCAGAAAAAAGAGGTTCGGAGAGGAGAGGTTCAGAGAGGAGAGGTTCAGAGAGGAGAGGAGAAAAAGAAAAGAAAAGAAAAGAAAAGAAAAGAAAAGAAAAGAAAAGAAAAGAAAAGAAAAGAAAAGAAAAGAAAAGAAAAGAAAAGAAAAGAAAAGAAAAGAAAAGAAAAGAAAAGAAAAGAAAAGAAAAGAAAAGAAAAGAAAAGAAAAGAAAAGAAAAGAAAAGAAAAGAAGAAAAGAAAAGAAAAGAAAAGAAAAGAAAAGAAAAGAAAAGAAAAGAAAAGAAAAGAAAAGAAAAGAAAAGAAAAGAAAAGAAAAGAAAAGAAAAGAAAAGAAAAAAGAAAAGAGAAGAGAAGAGAAGAGAAGAGAAGAGAAGAGAAGAGAAGAGAAAAGAAAAGAAAAGAAAAGAAAAGAAAAGAAAAGAAAAGAAAAGAAAAGAAAAGAAAAGAAAAGAAAAGAAAAGAAAAGAAAAGAAAAGAAAAGAAAAGAAAAGAAAAGAAAAGAAAAGAAAAGAAAAGAAAAGAAAAGAAAAGAAAAGAAAAGGAAAAGGAAAGGAAAGGAAAAAGGAAAGGAAAGGAAAGGAAAGGAAAGGAAAGGAAAGGAAAGGAAAGGAAAGGAAAGGAAAGGAAAGGAAAGGAAAGGAAAGGAAAGGAAAGGAAAGGAAAGGAAAGGAAAGGAAAGGAAAGGAAAGGAAAGGAAAGGAAAGGAAAGGAAAGGAAAGGAAAGGAAAGGAAAGGAAAGGAAAGGAAAGGAAAGGAAAGGAAAGGAAAGGAAAGGAAAGGAAAGGAAAGGAAAGGAAAGGAAAGGAAAGGAAAGGAAAGGAAAGGAAAGGAAAGGAAAGGAAAGGAAAGGAAAGGAAAGGAAAGGAAAGGAAAGGAAAGGAAAGGAAAGGAAAGGGAAAGAAAAGAAAAGCTGTTCTCTTATTTAGTTTTTTAGAGGTTTGAGCTGGGAGCATCCATCACAGCATGACATTCCAGCTGTGATTATTTCTGTTAATTCTTTGATTAGTCACTGAGGATATTTTTCAGCTCTTCAACATGTGCTGTGGCAGTAAGGGAGACTGGAAGATGTTTCTCTGTCAGAAATGTTTAAGATTTTTGGTTGTTTCCACCTAACAGGTTTCTACAAGTTGAGAAGGATGGCGGGAGGGAGAGACAGGGTAAGGAAAACAGCTCAGTAATATTTATCATTTCTAAAACCTTTGAACAACAGCATTGTATCCTCCTCCTCTGATGTCAGTAGTAAGGTGAGGTTTAGATTTAGGGACAGGCTGCTGACAGCTCACTGTAAATATTGTAAATTTGGAGACTCCTTATGGGTGTGTTCAGAAAACAATTACTTGCAAAGCTTTTTTTATTCTCATTGTTCAGTGACTTTTTAAAATACACAAATGTCATGTACAGAAGAGATGTCAAATGGATAGCTAAAATTTGGGAGAACAATCAAGCTTTTTAATAAACAGCTCAAGGTCTGCCCTTTTAATCTTCCATGGCATTTCACAGGAACACCAACTTTTAGCTGCTTCTACAGAGCACCAACCCTTTTCAGAGCTGCTTTCTGTATGAACACAATACATATGAGAATGTTTAAAACTTATCCCAGAGAAGCAGCTAAAATAAAAACGCCTAGCCAGCTGATGTGAAATAGCAATGTTTGCTGACAAAACCTCAGTGTGCAGCACTTGCATGCCTGGCAATTTCAGAGTGTTAACTATGCTGAACTTGAGACCCACCATTTGTCCTCACATATTTACTGATGCTGCAGAAAAGAAACATGGGAGACCACTTACCCCTCTTCCCCCTGTGCTACCAGCAGTGCTTTTAGGGGTGGGCTGGCATACAATCAATTAACATGCATGAAAAATGAACCTCTCCCAGCCCATATTTTTCAGAAAAGACAAAATGGGCATGGCTGTATTCCACTGGCAAATGATGATTTCAACAAGGATTTCAAGGAGTGTATGTTCAGAATTTTGTAAAAAAAATGGCAAAGCTGATGAAGAGCAAGGAAACATCTTCCCTCTGGACCACCTCTGCTGTTGGCTGCCTGTCTTGGGGTAGCATGTATCAGATGAAAGGGCAGATCTCCAGAGGGAAAGCTCAATCACTTTCTCCTTGACCGTGTCCCTGAAAGATGAAAGCTTTCAGGGGGAGAGAGGAAGGATGATCTTTCCCAGATGGCTCAAAGCCACCTGACATTGACCTGACCAGTCCAGGATGAGAATGGAACTGATCCCTGAGGAACACAGCAAAGTTATCATCCTGGCTTGATGGTGGCAGCAAGGAGTTATATGGGGTTATTTACACAGATGTGTATTCGCAGCTCTGAAGCATCCTCTGCTTCACCTGGCCCACTCCTGAGGCTGCCACCACGCTGGGTACTTCACACTTCACACCAAGGAGCACAGCCTTGGGCCCTGACACTCCAGATTTGCCATGTGTATTGGGCACATCAGTGATATTTGCCATTTCCAGGTACTGAATTCTTAGGGTGCCTCAACTGTTGTGCATCAGCTTTCCAAAGTGAGGCATGGGACTTACCTGACAGATGACTGCTGAAAAATTGTTTCTAACACCATCTGTCTGCCAGATAAGTTGTGGGGTACCAAGTTGTCAGTGTGTTTGCTGAAAAACATCCAAAGAGGAGGGGTGGAGGTGGGAAATAGGCATTAATAGTCAGTAATCAATTCTATTTATATAAAATAGCAAATTTTATGAAATTAAACCGTTTGATTTTCAAACACACAAGGAAGCTTGCTTAAGTAACTATGATGTGGTACGTAGACACCCCCTCAGGGCAGGAAATTAAAAAATTAGAAGTGTTCCCATGTGTAGAGATGCCTGTGGGCTGAACCTCCACGGGGTGGTTATTAGGCAGCCTTTGCCAGTGCCGAACAGCAAGGTAGCAGTTTCACAAATGCACGGGGGTGATGCCACATCCCCACAAGGTTTCTACATGGCACAGTCTGCCAGAAATGTATTTGGGCTGTAGACATACCATGGCTGGTGCTTTGAAAAGCAAGCCCCAGAAGGATAGTATTTTCAGGTTGAGAGCCAGCAAGCAGTGAGTTTTGGGTGAGCTGGCAGGGCGCACCCATGCTGCCACTGGTTGTGTCTGCCTGCTGCAAACCCCATCCCTAGCCTGCTGTGCACTGTGCATGGCAGGCACAGCCAAATGAACAGGGACTTCTTGCAGAGGGGTCAAATAGTTCTGGTGCATCTACAGGGATTTTAAAGGCCTCTGCTAGATTGCCCTTAGAAGAACAGACAATTTTCCATGACAAACCTGGTGGATGTGCTCTGTCAGTAATTCTTCTTCTTGGTTATATATTTTTATTGCTGTGATTCACAAGCAGGTAGATGCTTCATGTGAGTTGTGGGCATGACTCAGAGGAAACAGAAATGGTGACAAAAAGAGGGAGAGGCTTACAAGCTTAGTAACAGTGCCATTTTCCAGACTTATTTGGTCAGAGGTTAACTTGCACCAGGTTTCTGATTGCAGCAGAAAATCCTTGGAGTAGCTAATGTCCTCATCTTTTAAGGCACTTATGTTTTATAGCAAGCAGTCTAAACAGGGCTAAATATCAAGAAGTCAATAACCCAGATTATTTGTAATAACTCAGGTAAGCAAAGGTTTCTGCCTGTAATATTTCTGATTTTCCTACCTGTATGGCTTTTCTCAGTATTGTATGTGCTAGATTTTAACTTCCTGTTTAAAGTCATGCAGTACAAAACAGATTGGCCAAAATTTTGCTAGCCCAAGAAATGTAAATTATTTTATTGACAGAAAACACCTGGTCTTTCTAAAATGGTTTACTGATTTGTACAAAGCCCCTTTTCTTGACTGAATTTTTCTCCAAATTCATTATTGTGAAGAGATTTTTGAAATTGTAGGGGGCAGAAAAAGAAAAAAGAAAGGGACTGTAAGTGAACCAAGAGGATACATCACAGAGTTTAGCACAAATTTCCCTGTCTCCTCCTCTTTCTGTTTTTGTACTTATTAGCTTTGCTTGCTTCCCACACACACCTCCTTTCACAAGCATGACTCCCAGGATAAGCACAAGAGATTTTTTTTTATTATGCTGTGCTTGAGAACTGGGTTGGGAACTTGGCTTTTTCTTCATAAATACAAGCATAAAACACATGATTTATCCTGGTGGGGAGGGAAGTTGAAAGAACAAGAAGGCTTGGAAGAAAATGGGTAATAACCCTTCAGGATTACTTGACCTATTTAAGGTACATATTTCTGTGCTTTCTGGAGCTCCCTGGCTTCTTCCCCATCACTTCTCTTCTGTGCGTGCCACTTCCAGAATGAACACCACAGGGAGCAGGGTCTGTGTAGGGTGGAAGGCTGAAATTGCTAACTTGGGAAGGGGGAAAAGGAGAAGGTGTGGTAGGAGCAGTGTCAGGTTCCTCAGGTCCCTTTGTACTGCCACTGGACAGACGGCACTCCCTGGCACCCCAGGGATGCTCCTGGGACCAAGGCAATAAAGAGGACAGTTTTCAGGTGACAGAGGTGGAAGAAGGGATGCAGCATCTCAGAGCACACACGTTTCCTCATCAGCAAGGTGGGATACCCTCTCTGCCACAGGGCATGGACTAGACCACATATTTTAATTTTCCTTCTGAGGACAGCATTCCAGGCAGGCTCTGTTGTGTGAAATAGAGGTGGTAGGTCTGCAGAGCACAACGCAGTTATCCCTGTCAAATGTTTAGTAGCTGCCAGAACAGGAGAGCAAATATGATACAGGCAAAACAATGCCAGTCTGACCCCAGTGGTTCTCTGCAGCACACAGCCAGAACTCCCAAGGCTGCCAGGAGAGAGAAGTCCTCTGTCTCTCCAGCATCTGTCAGGCATTTATGCAGAACAGCTGCTTTCGGTCTCTCAGGCAGAGACGTGGTACGCATCCTTATTGCTCTTTCTTGCCTGTAAGCAAAATGTTGTAGGGAACTGAAAGAACAAATACAGCTGAAAACCTTGTCCAATGGCTGTGTCCTTGAGGAGGTGCCCAGCAAGCCTGTAAGTGGTGGGGGCACATGCACCTACCTGGTTCTGTCCCTGAGCACACTTGCTCCCAATGGCCCCTTTGCCTACCTGGCACATCCCTGGTGGCCATGCCTACTCACAGCAAAGCAGCCATCCTTCCTCTGCCTTCTTGGCACACATTTCTCACAGAGCACACCTTTTTCCTGTCCCTGCAAGCCATTAGGGTATCATCCTGCAATGCTGTGGTCAGTCAAAGACCAAGATCTGCCAAGAGCAATGACTTTTGCAATTGGTTAGACTCACTTCATGCTGGTCAGTTTCAGGTGGATCCCAGCTCTGTGGAAAAAGCCCCATAGATTTCCATACAGCTTGCCTTTTACCAAAGATAGTACAGTATTTTGTGTCACTTTCAGAACAGCTTTAGCAACAGCTGTATAAATCCAAACCCTGTAAACACTAGACAACAATTTTCAGCATCAGTGCTGAAAAACAAAAAAAAAAATATTAATCTTTCCCTCCTGACCCATTTTAATCAATAGGTTTTCAGCAGGACTCACTTCTTCTTTTGCTTGTTGCATGCAAATTTAGGGGAAGTCCAGATCCTACCCCTTCTAAACTTTGCCTATGTAAGCAGGCATACTTGCACAAAGCAGGCATTCCCTTACACAGTTTTTGAAATACTTTATGTCAGATTATGTTAGGCTGAGGAAAATAGAGGGGTGACTGAGAGAATTTTTTGTCCTTGATTTATTTTGAGCGTTCTTTCACACTTGCAGCTGCTAATGCATGTTACATCTGTGTTATTGCTTGTTGCAGCTGCTGGCCCAGCAGAGAGAAGGAAGTCCACACTTTAGCCACAAAATTAATGTGTATCACAGGAAGGGACAAAACAGTCATCTCCAAATTGGTTACGCTGCTGCGGCTGAGACCTCATTAGGAGAAACAGCTATCTGTGTGCAGAGAGAGAGGTTAAGACTGCTCTCTGTTCACCGAAACAGCTCAACATCTTTCCCTTAAATTGCCCTTCTAAACCAGCTGCCATTACCATAAGCACTCTTTTACTTAAATGTGCCAATAAAGACATCTTTCATTTTGCAGTTGAAAGCCAACATTTGCAACGGATGCACTAGCCTGGCCTAGGATGTTGTGAATACCAGCATGTGCTGGCCATAGTTTTCCAGTCACTGCTTCGCTTCTCTTGTTTCCTCCCTAATGACTTTTCTCACTTGGCTGCTTCTTTTAGTTGTTTTGTTACTGCTTTTCTGTTTCTCCAAAGGCTTTCTGCACAGTGATCACAACAGGGAGGTGTCCTGCCTGCTTCCTCTGTCAATCTACTAATACCCAGGGACACAGACACATTTTACTCAGACACTTGCAGGTAGAGCAGGTACCTTCCACCAGCAGAGAAAAGTGATTCAGCACCCAGGGGTTTGTTTGCAAACTTTTTCTACCCAATTATCCTGGAAAGCTGCTGCTTCTAGGATCATGTGCTTGTAATTTTGAAGCTTGGGATGATGGATAATGACAGTGACCCACCAAATACAGCAAGTGTTTGTGAAACTATCAGGAATGCAACCTGTTGGCTCAATTCATCTTGCCAACTAGCAAGCCTGAACAGTTTAAAGAAACAGAGGACGCTCTGGCCCTCAGACCTCAGTTGCAGTTATTTTTCTTTTTCTTATAACACTAAATATTTCAGGTTTTGAAGCCTAAAAAGGACAATAGAGTTAATGAGAGCTGCATTAATGTGCAAGTAACTTAGTGATCTCTTAAATCTATTTTAAACTATTTTAAAAAATCAGGAATAAACCCAAATGTGATAGAAGAAAAAGGCTTGGGGTCTTCTTCCCCATCACTTGCATGCAGCTGGCTGATTGCTGAACGACAGTGATGCACAAAGGCAAGTGCAATGTGCGTCAAGTCCACAAGTCTCTTACTCCCATGGGGCTGGACTCTAAGGAGGCAGCTCACAGCTGTGTGGTTATAGAACTGGAAGGGGACACACTGCTCAGAGAACTGGGAATGGGCTGTGTGGAAAGTCTCAGGGCTCTTTTCCTCAAGGTTGGGATTAATGAGTGAGAGAGAGATGGTTTTCATGTTCGGACTCAGTTGTTTATTTTTTCTTACCTATATTACATACTCACAGGGAGTGAGTTCATCTGCACACTAAGCTAACAGCCTAGAAATTGGAGCCCCAGACCCCAAGGCCTCTTAACTGTCAACTACCCAAGTATAAAATGCCAACTAATTTATTTTAACTTACAACTCAATAACTAAACACCCATGTTCCGCATTGTGGATTTTTCTATCCAATCACACAATATTACTAAAATCCATGAAGAAGAAGGAGAAAGAATGAGGCTGGTTAATGCCCTAAACCCTCCATCTTGTTGCATATATATGACTATATTCTAAAACCTTAAAGTCTAAATTTTCCACCAAGCGATATAATACACTTCTATTTAAACTACACACTCACAGTTTCAGTTCTACCTATTAATTTTGGAAGCCTTTTCCACAGCCTCAGGTGAAACACGGTGTTCTTTCATGGGTCTGTGCCTATTAGCACAGAAAGCATGAAATTCTCTGTGTCCAGGGTTCCAACATGCCGGTCATGTCCAGATCAGTGATTCCCATCCAGCCTAGATCAAGCCAGGTCTCAACAGTGAGGTCCTCTCTGCTGGGCTGGGAAACTCATTTTTGGATGTGGCTACTGCTGCAGGCAGCTGTTACAGACCAGTGATTGTAAGTGACCCAAGGAGGCTAGCAAGACTAATTTTCCTGGAAACAATAGACCCAGATGGGGAAGGGGATCAGCAGACTTGTGAACCACCTTGGAGAGGTTCCTCTTTTCTTTTGGATAGTTTCAAATGCACATTTTACTTCCTGTGTTTCCTGTAGCACTTACAAGAGCACTTTTAAGAGCCTAAGGGACAGGCTGTAGACACGTCTGGAAGTCCATGCAGATCATTCACCTGCTCCTAAAAGTTTAACAGGGAAAAAGCAAGTAAACAGCAACAATTAAACTCATTATCTTGACTGCTGCTCAGTGAGTACAGGCCTGACTAGGCCTGGCTCCTGACATCCCTTTGCTATGTCACTACTTTAAGCATGGTATGAAACTCATCAGCTGATGTCTGAAAGTGGACAAGGCTCTAGAAAATCCAGATCCACTCTGACAGAATGAGCAAGGGCAGTTGTTAGCAAGTCTCTGGGGAGCAAAGGCATCTGACAGGGCAGGAAATCTCCTTCATTAAGGACTGCCTGTGGGCAGTCCAGCTCTGGCTTAGCACAGACTACACAAAATGTGTTTGTGTGACACTGGGTTGCAGTGCTCCTGCGAATAAGATACCACCAGGGTCACACCAAAAACTGTTCATGCTCAAATATCAGGGGGAGGAGGAACAGTGCAGCTGTGATACGGAGATCTCACAACCTGAACTGTTGTGTGATGCTTTGATCTGCCTTTTTCAAAGAAACCTCTGTGCTGGAACGTGTCATGTAACAGACATTCACTTTGTGCAGTGGTGTGTGCAGTGTACCAACTGGAGAGGTAATGGAGCAAAGGCTGAAACATGAAAGGGGCTTTAAGGTTCAGGTTTGGCTTGCTTACCTGTCTTCTGGGAGTTGATCCACTGTTGGACAAACCTCAGGTTTACAGGGAAAGCACAAGATCCTTGCCTCCAAACCTAACCATCCTGCTGACTCAGGTCATTCATCTCCACTGGATTGATGGGGCAATACTGATTTGCATTGACTAAATCATAGTTTTGCCGAACATGACAGCGGGTGCCAGACCCCATGGGACACTTGGCAATGGCCAGAGAACTCCAGAACTCCTATTACCCTCATCAGAGATGTTACTAACAAGCCCCACTCTGAATATGGACTACCATTTTAAGTTTGCTGCTCTCACGCCATTTGGACTTTTCTACCTATGCAGCTCACACAACACACAGCACTTTGACTGGGATTAGTTGAGACTTTCAGACATTGAAAATGCTCACAGCAAGCCAAGGTTTGCCTGGATTAACTGCATTACCTGGATTACCACAGGCCACGAATCCTGTAGAAACCATGAGCATCTCCCCTCCTGGACCAAGAGAAGAGGTTGTCTTGCCCTGCTTTTGGGAAGGGAAAGCTAAAGCATGGACTTGGCCTCCACTCACACTACATGCAGTCAGGCAGTCTGTAAAAGTCCTGTGTTCTGCAGCTCTAACCAGTATCAGAAATTACCAATCTGGCTTTATACTATGTATACATTCCCTGCAGAGAGCAGCAAGAGGAGACCTGGGCAGGTCCTAGAGGAAAATGCAGACAGCCTGTGAAGGGTGGCTTCCAGTTCTGCAAACCAATCCTTAAGTGAAATATTCATCCTCAAGGGCAGGAAGAACCACTGAGTTCAAGAACTGGACAGGGTCTGTTTTTCCATGCCCCAGCTGATCTCAGTGAGGATGTTTTGTGCTCTGTGACCTATCTCCACTTATTCATCAGATGTAAAACAGATTCAAAACACAACAAAATTTGAATGGGACACAAACATGGTCAGGGTGATGTCCAAGCTGCATACTTTGAGCTATCACCACTCTACTTTTCCTGTTTGAAGGAAGGATTATGACAGCAGCCGTGCTGCAGTCACAGTGTTCAGCAGTTTCACGTTTCCACTTAGAGGCAGCAGATTTTATCCAATCTGGCCAGAGGAGGGGTCAGGTTGCCCACTGACTGCAGAGCCCCCATTACCCTTGCAACTGGGCTGCTGCACAGGTAACATCATTGCAGGTGTGTGTGGGCCAAAATCAGAGCACTGCAATCAAAACCACTGATGCACATAGAAGGATCCCAAACCCACAAAACACCTATGCATCCTCCAGCGCCCAGGAATCATAGCAAGCCAATGGGTAAGGCCCTCCACCTGAAATACATTTTATTTGGATTAAGAAAAAGGGAGTAAATGCAAAAAAAAAGAAGGTAGAGACTATCTCTCTGGGGAAAGCCCAGAATACTCTTATTTCCAGTTTTCACCAGCTAACCTTCCCTCACAAACAGCTACAATTATCAGTGTTGTGCATAGACAGTAAACCCCAACTAGTTCCCTAGCTGCTACACTACAAAGCAAAAACAAAAGAAATGGCATGGTGGAACCTGAATGTGTATGTGCCTTTGTACGTTTCTTTTGCACAAACCTCTGATTTAATGTATGCACGCTGGCACATAAATATTTATGTGCTTGTACATTAAGTTTTCTTACTATCTTTTTGTTCTTTTGTACATTTGCAATTCAGCACTTTTTGGCTGTGTATTGGATCAGGTATTTTCAAAAGGAGACCATTTTCCAAATTGCATTAAAAAACATGTTGGCTATTTAAGGAATTAACCGCTTTCAGCATCTGATGTAGGTTCTTTTTATTCTTGATGTATGTTAGAAAGACCTTCACAGCTGGAACAATTTTCTTACCAAAAAGAAACTTCCAAGTAGTGCTGTGGAGGAGGAAGGAAGTGAGAATCATAATGAAGACAGACTGATTTGGATCTTCTTAGGCTGTATCAATTGAAGTCAGGATTGATTCATGCACTAATTCTATCCTTTCCTCTCTAGAAGCCAGAACACCTTGAAGATCTCTACCTCAGTGCAAAACTGGGTATCTTTTTCTGAAGTCTGGGTCCTCAGCCTAGGTATCTCAACAACTCCTTACAGTTTCCATAAGTAGACTAGGAAGAAGTCCAGGACAGAGGGAAATATCATCATGATGTATGTGTTTTTATTACAGTCAGATGTAAAAAAACCCAAAAACAACAAAAAACACACAGATTTTCTTAAAATGTAAATGAAGAGTGGGGTGGGGTATGTGTGTTGCTAATGGCTCTAGGCACAGCAGGAAGTTCACACCAGTGAGTAAACTTGAAAAAAAGAGCCTGAAAAGGAAAATAATTCTGTTAGTGTCTCATGAGGAGAAAGGAGAAGAAAAAGAGAAGAGTTTTCATTTTACTGTCCAACATTGAATGAACACAATGGTAACGATCCATTGATGACTCTGTTATTTTGAACATATAAGTTTTAAGTTTTGAGCCTGCTTTGTCTTCCTCCTAACTCATATCTCATGGTGGAAAATGAGTAAATAATCCTAGTAGGTGTACTGGTGATTTTAGTCAGTGCTGAACCCACTACCCAAGCAAAAACAGGCTTCACTGATTCAACTTGCTATTTATTATGAAGTCAGGGAGACTTCTGTCCTACTGCCAGCGGGGCTCTGCTACCTGAGCCTTTCAGAAATCAAAAACTGGAAGGATGGCAAAATTACAACTTAAGTAGGAATTGTCCCATGCTGTTAATTAAGTGATAGCAGTGCTATTCAAACACCATGCATGCTGCTTCAGTGCCAAAGATTATGGGTTTAAGGATAGTCACAGCAGAAGTCAGTGGCCATTGTTCAGTATCTGTCATTGGCACAAGCTGACGCTGAGACTCCTAGTTAAGGATAATAGGTGAAAGATGACAGGTAGCAGTGGCAGTACATTTTGGCACTCAAGTTTGCTACTGTTACAGTGAGCTCATTTCCAGGGCTTTTCCTCAATCTGCATTTCTTTGCCCTTGCTTGTCCCTGAGAGAAGCCCATGCAGGTGACTCACTGTACACGCATCACTCTTGTGACTGACCTGAAAAAAAATTGTTCCCAAACCATACATATCTCTGTGGCTCCTGGGTTTCAAAATACCCATTATGAGAGAAGTCCCAGACCATCCCATATTCCCTGAAATCACTGGATTTTTAATACATGTAACCCGCCAGGCTGGCCCAAAACAGAGAGACTGAAAGAGGGTATATTCCCTGTGACTCAAAATGTTTTGTTTGAAAAGCAGGGAAATAGTTAAGACTACCAGAATAAAAGTGAGAAGATGATTTTCTAAACAAATAAAAGTTTGGGGGGGTTTTTGCTACAAAAAAACAACCAAGCTTCTGAATATTTCTAAATAGGCTCTTCTCCCCCAGAGCTGGTCTTGTCAGAGAAGCTGTTAGATTTCTTCTTGCTAAGGCCCTGGAGGACACTAAGCTACAGGTGGGTAGTTTTCTGCATTGTAGCACAGCAGATGGGCTCTGGCCGCCAGAGGTAGCAGGGGAGATGACAGGTACTATGGGTAGAACGTGTGTAGGGGAGGTGTCTCCCTAAAGGCCCTGCATTCAGCTGCAGTTTGGGATCAGCTGCGGGCTGTCATGCAGATGAATCCAGGCACTAGGGATAGCTGAGCTTTTAGTCCTTCTGTGTCACAATGTACCTGGCCTGGCGTCCAGGTGCAGACACAACATGTCTGAGGTCTCCTGCAGTTCTTCCCCAGGAAGTGGCTAACTCCCTGGGTGAAAAGGAGCAAACAGCCTTCCAGAAGTTCAGGCATTAGCTGGAAGGGAAAGGTGATTGAGTGTAATGACTTTCAAAATCTGAGCTTTTGTGGTTGCCCCCAGGGCATATCTTTCATCTCAACTGCAATTACCAGAGTCAGAGGTGTTGGTGTGTGCCACAGAAGCTGGCAGGTCCAGGCAGCCTGCGATTGCCCTGGTGGAGATGGGCAAAAAGGAGCACGGAGCAGGTGAGAAAGGAACCCTGCAAAAAGCTAGCAATTCCCCAGCAATTCCTAAATTTTACTAGGTAAAAAAAACAAACATACACACACTCCCTCCAAAAAGAAGAAAGTACCACACTTCTTCATAGGGATTTTAATGCAATCTACAAGCACAAATCTCTACGAAATGGGAGAAGAATTATGCCATGGGACGAAGTTAAATGCTTCCCAATTCATAATTTTTTGTGTGGTGATTTGGACTGCAGTTAGAAACATTAGCAGAAATTAGTGGCAATGTCATGAAGCAAACACAGTTTCACTTCAGAAACATCCATGTGACTCTGAACCTTCCCTGCCCTTGGCATCCTTTTGCTCCGAGATTCCTTTCCAGTTCACATAAGGGCATAGCTGCAGAGCTGAACCTCAGTATTAGTCTCACTTCCATAAGTCAGTGTGCAGTATGATCTGGTACTCTGAGTGAGGAAAAACAAGTTTCTGAGACTGATTAAGCTTGGGAAACTGAGTCACTCATACTCTTTTGCTCTTACAGAATAATTGTGCAAAGGAGGAGAGAAAACAAAACTGATGACTGTGAAAAAGGATAGGGAAAGGGGCTAGTGACCACCATTTGGGTAATGATATTGGATTAATAAGCAAACAGGAGTCTGTTTATTCTCTTACTAACCATCAAGAAGGGAAGGGAAGGGAAGGGAAGGGAAGGGAAGGGAAGGGAAGGGAAGGGAAGGGAAGGGAAGGGAAGGGAAGGGAAGGGAAGGGAAGGGAAGGGAAGGGAAGGGAAGGGAAGGGAAGGGAAGGGAAGGGAAGGGAAGGGAAGGGAAGGGAAGGGAAGGGAAGGGAAGGGAAGGGAAGGGAAGGGAAGGGAAGGGAAGGGAAGGGAAGGGAAGGGAAGGGAAGGGAAGGGAAGGGAAGGGAAGGGAAGGGAAGGGAAGGGAAGAAGGGGGAAGGGAAGGGGGATTGTTTTATGATTTTAACCTACTTAAAAAGAACAATGTGGAAGCTAGCAAAAATTTTGATTAAGAAGCAAGGTTTGTCTGGGTAAAACTGTAGCGGTAGTAGGTAGTAAAACTGAAAAATATTCAGAATGTAACCGCTTTCTTTTTAGCACAGAGATCAAAACAGAGTTTTGGTCTTACCATGCCAGTGAAAGCAGAATGAACAGCAGATGTGATTTTGGTGTTCATCTGCCTGCTTTTAAGATTCACCTATCCTGGTTACACCTATAACAAAGGCAGAGCCTGGCTTCAGGAAGAGCTGGTTTTCATGGCTCGTTCTGACTGCCTGCTATCATGTCTTTTATTATTGTTTTTACATACATATGTATATGTAATGTGGTTCCTAGGGTATATGCACAGGCACAGAGCCTCTCTACCTGCATCACTGCCCATGTTTTCATAGTGCAAGCTAACAGTCTCCACTTGTCCAGTCTCCAGACTGCTGTTTCAAGAGATGCTCAAGTCCCTCACAAGCCTCCAACATGACATATGTACATGAAAACAGACTGCCCCACTGCACCGAGGTGGAAGCCCCAGGCCTCATGTGCCTGCCAGAGAAGCAAAATCTTTAAGCACACTTAGACTGGAGGGGCTGGTTTTTCTCGTGTGATAGCATCTCCTGAGATGCTTGCCAGCTTCTGAGAACACCAAGATCTAAATGCTAAGGTCTAAAATGAAAACAACTCCTTCCAGATGCTTTCACAGGAAAGAAAATATCTCAGAGGAAGAAGAAATACAGAGAAGAGATCTGATGCAGAGAAAGGGAGATAGAAAGAAGTGTTCTGGAAAGCATTTTCCTTTAATTATTTTTATGTGAAAAGGGTGTAATATTGTAGAGTGGAGGGAGGTTTGCAGTGGTATCAGGTGCAGAAGTCTAAGCCAGCTCATCATTTGGACATGCTTGAGCATCATCTTCATTTGCAGCAACAGCCTCCAGCAGAGGCTCATCCACTGTTGCAGAAAGGCTCACCCCAGAGAAAGTGAACAAATGAAACAATCAAATGAAAGCAGAAATAAAAGGGTAGGAAAACTTGATGAAGATCTATTTAAGAGAGAGCAGAAGCAGTCTGAGAGCCCCTCGAAACTTGAGAGGATCTGTTTATGTTACAGAGCTACATATCTGTTATCTGATAACAGAACCCATTTGATGGCTGGAAAGGTTTGCTTGGGCAGTTAGTGGGAAAGTGCAAAGGTTGCATAGGAGCTGGGGGGTGGCAAGTAGTAGCTGTGGTTTGTAGGAAAGGAACAAGAGAAGCAGGTTGCTCTGCTGTATCCATCCAGCACCAGGAGGCCTTGACACCAACATGAGTTTTGCAGCATGAAAATGTGTGAAGGTTGCATTGGAAGGGTGAAAGTCTTCCAGTGGCTATCCCAGAGGAAAACTTTAGGAGAATGATTAAGATATCTTTTTATAGTTTGTATTGAAATATTTGGATAAAACAAGTTTTCTTGCCTTAGTCATGTTTGCAACTAGAAAAACTACCTCAGCAAACATCAGGAAATTCAGATTAACCATCACAGATTATTGACAGAGATGTTCAAGTTGAAGTTTCTTGCAGTGAGCCCTGTGTACACCAAGGCTGTCAGTGAATCCACAGGGTCATCTTGACATCAGTGAAAAACAGGAGATGGCAGATAAGGATAGAGAGAGAGAAACCATGAATCAGTTCTCTGAAGAAATAGCAAATATTTTTTCCAGTGTTACCACTCTCTACAGAAAGCTTTCTGAAACTGTTTCAACCATGTCAACTTATATTGCCATTCTTCTGTGATCAAGTCAGAAAATCAGTTATCTGATGTTGTAGTGCCAAATATCAACATTGCCTAAAAGAAAACCCTGCCAAAACAAAACAAAACAAAACAAAACAAAAAAAAAACAAAACAAAACAAACCCAAAAAAACCCCAAAACAATAGCAATGTCCAGTAAATAAAAAGTTTTTATCTGGGGCTCTGAAATCACTGAAATATTTGAACAGGAATAAAACAGCCAACTGCGTAAGAAATATATCTTTAGGAGCATTGTTCCCTGATCTCCACTTTTACCTTGGCTGCAGTGGGAAAATACAAATAATTAGTCAGCCTTGGGTCAGCATGAGAGTTATAATATATTCATTTCTTTCATCATGAATGCAGGAGGACAATGAATTATAACCATGCCCAGGGGCTTCATGTTCTTTCAGCATAACCAAACACATTCAGAGATTGTCTGCATCCTGAAAATAAAAATTCAAACTTGACATTTTCATTGTTTCCTCTTTTAGAGCTCGAGTTTTTCTTTCCCAAGGTTGTTTCTACCAAGTTACTACAAGTAATGCCAGGCTTGATTTCATGCTGCTGCACTACCACCCACTTCAGGAGTGGAAGCATCCCTTCCCTTGGTGCCAGTAAGGAATGCTCTCAAGCCTCATGCTTCTCTTCAGAGAAGATTCCATGATTTGATTCCATGCCTGGGGCTAACAGTGACAGATGAGAGATCTTCCCAAGGGGTCATGGCATAGGAGGGATAGCACATTGCAGAAGCAAGACATCTGAGGTCTTGGACATTCAGTTGCTGATAAATAAAAGCAGATATCTTCTGACTCCTAGGCCTGCCATAGGTATGAGGGATCATGAAAACAAAGGTCTCTAGATGTTGTCTCTGCTTGAGACTTTGAGGAAAATGCAAAAGCTACGTAAAATGCATGTGAATGTGTGAATTTCTGTCCTTCTTGCTACTCAAAAAACAGAGTTACTGAGCCTTGTTTGGCTGACACAGACATACAGCACTAACAAATTCCACATGCTGCAATCATGCCCCAGGAACAAACCCTTTCTGAAGTCAAAAGTGATACACCCTGCTCTGCCCCAGCACTGAGCTCTCCCTGCTTGCAGAGGTGCTGCCTCTCATACACAGTGGGATGCTGACACAGGAGATCAAGGAGGTGTGATCTGCCCTTACTTACAGCAAGGAACAGCATTGCTTTGACATATGGGCATTTTCTTTATTCCCGTGAAGGGTTGGTACTAAGCAGGAGTGCAGATAGGTATTTGGAGCCAAGGTTGCACATTGCTATCTGGACTTTGGGCTCAGAATTCCTTAGAATACATTCTGACTGTCAGGTTGCATGAGAGCTGTACAGAGCCAGAGCATCAGGGTAGTGACTACCATCTTCCTAGCTAAACCTGAAGGATGATTATCAAGAAGACAAAACCATAGTCTTTTCAGCAGTGTACAGCAGAGGTAACTGTAAAAAGTTGCAGTAAAGCAGATTCTGACTAGACACAAAAGTAAAATAATTTACCTTGAGGGTGGTGAAGCAATGGAGCACAGTGCCAAGAAAGACAGCGGAATGTTCCCCCTTGGGAGCTTTCAAAACCAGGCTGAATAAAGCCCTCATCAACTTGACCTGTTGCTGAAGGTAACCCAGCCTTGTACAGGAAGCTGGACATGAGGTTTCTAGTGATCCCTTTCTGCCTGTACCTGTCGTGTTTCTGCTTTTTTGCCCTCCTGAAGTTCTGCTTTTACAATTCCTTTCATGGCATCTTTCAGACTGGGAGAAAGGCTTGTTAAGAATGTTGCATTTAACTAGAAAATAACATCTTGATTTTCTTGTGCAGGAGAAGGAAGAAAATGTCCAGAATTTCACAAAGATTTTGCAGCCATTTTTGCAGCATATAGAAATTCAACATGACCCAGCTGCCTTTTGGTTATTTGCATGTATTTATAAAGCAGAGGCATGGTCTCTTGGTTTGTTTATTTTTTACAAGATTACGTGCCTAAATTCTGTCCAAAACACACAAAGCTTCAAATGTCTACCACCACAGCTGTCAACAGGCAGTTGGTTCTGAATTACATATTTAAGGGAGAGATTTGCTTTACCTTCTTTCTATGTCTTTTTCTTTTTAATTTCTTTTTCTTCTTCCCCTTACATTCCACATTTTTGAAGAAATTCCTTAGTCTTGATTGCATTACAATAAATCCTTACAAAAATTAAAAATCACTCATTGCAAATACTGCTGAGAGAAATGATAGATTTGTCTTTACAAATAAGCAGTGGGTCTTATCTGAGAGATAAAACAAACATTGGGAAAGATTCCACTGATAGATGAATGGAAAAAAGATATTTCCCTTTACAAACAAACTGTATGTTTGCTGATAAATGAAACTGGATATTTAAAGATGAAAGAGACAGTGGAGGAACACTATAAATTCCATGAGGATTAAAACTTAAGAGGGAGGGTTGTACATTAGAGGGGAATCTTTATCAGGCATTCTGGGAAGTCTGCACCACTCAAGTACCTCAGCCAGTGGGGAAAGAGAGAGGGACATGTGGCTGTTTAGGATAAAAAGGAGGCTGCATCCTCCAAAAATTGGAGAGACCCCAGAGGAATGCCCCATGGCCTCTCCTTTTATTCAAATAAAGTAAAAGGACTCCTCTGTCTCCTTTTTGACATAAAAACCTCTGGTGTTTGTGGATTAATTTTCCTGACACTGGTTACCTGCAGATGACCCCAAATGGGAACAGAGCAGTCAATGTGCTCAAGGGCATGCTGTGGAGATGCTGGGACAGGATGAGAAAGGAGTCAGATTGCAAGGGGCAGTCCTGTCCCAGACAGGCAGAGCCCAGCAGTGATGACTGGAGCCAGGGGCAGGTCTGTGCCCTGGCATGCAGCAAGCTGAGCCAGGCCAGTGGGGCTGGAGGAAAGCATAAGCCTTTTTCCCCCGACACATACAGCACAGGGAGGAGAAACCACCTCTGTCCTTGGAGATTTCCAAACCTTAGCTGGACAGAGCCTTGTGTAACAACATCTGATCTCATTCCTGACCCTGCCTGGAGCAGGAAGTTGGTCTTCACACCTCTCAAGGTCTCTTCCCCTCCTTGCTACTTCTGTTTTATTTTGTTTTGTTTCCTTGCAAGTCTCTGGAGAGAATTATTACATAGATACAAGGCATATATATGACTTATATTCAGACTGGAGTAGACATTAATTTTTTTTCAAAGACCTTGTCCTTCCAATGTTTTGACAGATGGTCACAAAAAACAGTAAATTGAGGAGATAAAAAGAAAAAAACAAATCAAAAACAACAAAACAAAATCAGAACAAAACAAAACAAGAAAACTCCAAACTTTCGTGTCCTTCCCCATTCCAGGAACTTGGAAAAATCAGCTGGGAAACAGATGAGTTAGCCAATATTACACGATGTATTATTAAGAAAGGAAGGTTAAGCATCACATCAGCTGAGTCTCCCCCATCAGCCAGTTCAATGAAATTGGAAACCACAGACATTTTTCAGCTATTTACAGAGCTAAAGGCTCAAAGCCTTCAGAGACGCTCTATCTAAGGTAAATTAGATACATCACATCTTTTATACTAATGCTTGGTCTGCTGACAGCTATCAGGTGATAATTTGTTAGCCTTTTAATACCAACAATGCTGAAAAACTATCATGTGGAGTGTTACAGCTGAATGAGTGAATATTTTTCTTTAAACTTCCATTACGTCTACAAAGGAGAAGTATTTTGTTTTACTCTGATTACTCAGTGGGTACCTTAAGGTTTTCCTGATTTCCCTATTAATCCTAATTCTTATAAGAGAGGATGTAGATTTTAGATTCTAAATCTAATACAGGGAGAGTAGCTCTGAGAATTAGAATAGGCTCTTTGATTTTTATTGGGACTTTTGATTCTCTACATGAGACAGCATGAGCTTGGTCACTAAGACTCTGGTTTAAGATCAATTTTTTTATGGGATTCTTAACTACAAAGCATAAGGAGTTACTTTCTGGTTAGCAGCCAAACACTGCAGGCTGACCTGAACATAAGTGGCTTTTGTTTTTCCTCGGCATATTTCTCTCCTTACCCTCACAGGACATGTGGTTGAATCACTTGACTGTTTGGAGACAGGAAAAGCTGTCCAAAATACAGCGTGATGAATTGCAAGGATGGCCCTCATGGGAGCAAACTGCTGACCCACAGACTGTTCTGTGCTGGATGCTGTTTGGAAACCTGCTAGCAAAGGCAAGCTAGTTTTGGGGCAGGGACCACTGCCTCCTACGTGACCAGCAGACTGTACATTTACAAGCACTGCTGTGCCCAGCTTTAACCTGAGCTCAAGCTACGCTACATCAGCCAGAGCTGCCTGGGAATCTGCTTGCTTTTGACTGAGACTTCTCCCTAGACTGACAGTGAGCAAATTTTTCCCAGTATTTTCTAGAATTAACCATAACAGAGAGTATAAATCTATTAACTAATTTTTTTTGGTGCTGATTATCATTAAGTTATTTAACAAATAGCTGGATATGAAACACAGAAACATTTTTCTTGGAATATTATCTTTGTTTTTGAAGTTACAAGGTCTGCTATTTTGTTAGTATCTTCTTGGTGTTTTTCAATTTGAGCTGCACCACCAGCAAGCATGTCAGCTCTGCACAGGGATTTTCACAGCATTCTCTTCCCTTGCATGTCATTTCTGCATTTTCTGACAAAACGAAACATATGAACAAATTAGGGACTGAAAGAAACAAATCCACTTAGACATTCTTACAATAAGGAAAAAATATCCATATCTGGTGAATATTAATTTAGAATCACAGAAGAATTTTTACTTCAGCTATTAAAACTCTAGAAAGATAAAATCAGATTTGTTTGTTGGAAATATTTATTTCTAGGATTAGGTGTCATATGTCTTCATTTGGTGAATCTTTTATTTAATTTGAGGCTTTAAGAGATGGAAATAGGATTTGGTGCAAGTTTTATATATCTCTGTAATTAGCACTCAAAAATAACAGAATTATAAGTAAGCACTATAGAATAAGAGGGAATTTTTTATTCTGACATAATTGTTCTAAGAAATTTAATTATTTAAATGAACACTTTTCTTCATATGAGTTCTGTGTATTTCTGTTAGCAGAGTAACAGATACAACATTTGCTACTTTGTCATATAACATTTTAATAATTAATATTTAGTTTTGGTAACAAACCATACAAAATAATGGTTTTTTATTACCACTCCACGAACAAATAAATTTTGCGCTTGGGCTGCATTTATTTTCTTGTGGTTAAGCCTTTCCACTCTAAGCAGGAGGAATATGCTTCACAAAAAATGTAGGTAAATAACAAAGCTGTTCCTAAAAGAAACAGTAATTCACTATTACCATTTGCCTGGAGAATAATTAGAATTATTTCTGGTTTAAAATCTTTGGTAAATATTGCATATAAACCTGTCTGGAAAGAGTAGAAGCCATGGAACTAGACCAGCTGATAACTGATATTCCACCTGCAGACCTTTCTGCTTGGATTACTTCATCATGAAGTTGAAATACAGCTGGAATATTTATTCCTGCTCATGACAAACATTCTTAAGGGACTTTTATGTTCAATATTTTTGAAGTCTTCACAGGAATGTGGAACACTAGTGGAATCACATTTAGCACAGGTTTGGACACTACAAAATGTCTTATGTTGAATAAGAAAATTTAAAATATGACTTCCAGAGATCAAAGCTCTTTCAGATGCTCTTCTTGCTAGTACAGGCAGCTGTTACAGCACCCTGTTAAATAGAAGCATTTTTTCAGGTATCACTGGGAACAATCGATAAAATAAGCCTTATTTCTCTTTCTTCGAGTAGATATATAAATTTTATTGACAGAATTACACTGTTTATCCACAGTGTTATAGAGGAAGGCAACCTGGACTTTGAAGTGGCTTTATCAGGTAAACATTTTTGAAGTTCTGTCTCTTTCAATACTTTTCAAATGATGATTTAGCTTTGTGAATGGTTCTCTTTGGTCTTTCTGCTACCAGACTTCTAAGAGATGGATAATTAGCATAGAAAAATATTGACCCTTTTGATTTCACTGCTGGTCAAAACAATCCAGTCCTGACTAAATAGCACAATCCAGAACTAGTAGCTGATGTTCAGTAAAGACCTAAAAAGTAATTTCCCCTCAGACTGACTCTGTGTCGAGATGAAAAACGAGGCATGGGACCATGAGGCTTTCAGACAATTTATTGCTCAAGCAAGCCAGATAAGATAGCAGTCTCCAAGGCATGAGATTTGAAGGAGCAACAAGTCAGCCATAGCTCAAGGTAGCCACGGGTTTCTTCTTCACACTGCAATATATAAGGTTTTGGTCCAATAGACAGTTGGCACAAAACTTGTTTTACTTCTTTACTTCTTTACTTCTTTCCTATCACCTTTGCATAATTTTGCTGCACTGCGTCTGTCTCTTAGCCACTAAGCTGACAGGTCACGTACTCCTACACACATCTCTATCACCGCTTCTAGATCCTTAGCCTAATCTATAACACATTATTACAGCCTAAACCTCAAACTATTTTATTACCTAATATAATTTCTGACCTACTCTAGGCATATTCTTACTTCTAACTATAGAGACATTAGTTTATAATTTCTCTACCCAATGTCTGTGTACCTTCATCATGACATTACCCCAAGCTCTTTCCAAGGCTGCAGATTGAACCCTTCTGCAGCTGTGGAAGTTTCTATTTTTCCATTTCCCACAACTCTGCTAATGGAATATCACAATTCTCACTACAGTTTTTAAAAATCTTTCCAAGGATACAATTTGTCATTTTTATTGTACTAGACCCTTGAAGTCAGCAAAGAATAGTTTTCCTTTAGTGTTCAGCAGATGTGCATGAGCTTCACAGACCTCTCTGGCAAATGATGGTCTTTAATTAGAAATAATTTTAAAGTAAGGGGCAACTTTGCTGTAGGATGTCTCTAACAATGACTTCTGAAGAAATATTTTTTAAGATTGAAAGTTTCAGTCCATTTTTCAAAACTGTTGTGGAAGCTACTACTACTACTACTACTACTACTACTACTACTACTACTACTACTACTATTACTACTACTACTACCACCACTACTACCACGACTACAATAAGTACTACTGGTTCCCTCAGTTGGCTGTGGAAATGACCCCAGACATTTGATCTGGACTTCAGCATGAATCTGGAGATCACTTCTGACATTATTTTACACTTAATTTTGTAATACTATTTGTAACTATTTTGATATTTTGAGTAGCAATTGAATTTGGAATTCACACTCTTGGTGCATTTCTGCAGCTTATTGCTTACTAGAGGTTCTTCTATCACCTTTTTGCTCCTTTTTCTCTGAATTTTTTTTTAAGTATCACCTTCTCCCTAAGTGTTTTCCTCTCTCTGGCTATAAGGCACACAAAGTCTATCACAGGAATTAATTGTAAAGCATTGCTAATCTCCTCTCTGTAGACAGACTGCTTTATTTCAGGAACTGAGATGAGTAGAGGATACATCCAGAAATTTATTTTGCTTGGTTTAACTGGGACTAGTAAAGAGGTGAAGAAAGCAGAAATCTGTCATGCTGGATCCCCAGTGGTCCAGTCAGCTGCCTCTGCAGCAGCAGGAACATAAATCCTTGCAGAAATGGGCTGGCTAGTACCTCCTGCATGGTGGTCTGACCCATAATCCTTCCCACTCTTCACAACATCCAGCATCCAGAGCAATACAGTGGGTCAGAACTATTTGCATTTACCCTTCTCTGTACTGTTTGAGACCTGTGCATGTCTGAACTGAGAAGCAATTAATCAGGAACAGCCTCACGGGGATCCGATCCAACCTCATCTACCAGAGACAAAAGGAGGATACATTTTTTCTATTGATTGGAAATAGGATTTAAGGAATCTAACTAATTACCATCCTTGTAAAACACATAATGACTTTTTTGTTCTCTTTCATTTAACATTTCCATTTCTGTCAGAGTCAAGAGCCTTGATGCAGCTGGAGCCTGCTCTATTCCTTCTATTCACCTGAATACCTTCAGGACAAAGGAAGTCTACCACAGCAGCAGTGTATTCCTGGTTCTCTCTATATGCTCTGCCATAAATGAGGACTGATCATGGTCATCAACTAAGCATAACACAGCATTATAAAATGGAATTCGTTCAATCTCTCCATGGCATTTCCAGATTATAGCATTAACCTTTCTAAAGCACTCAGTGATTATTACTCAGTATTATTTTAAAATACACCATGTTTCAAAAGTTTACAGTTTTCTGGGTTTGTTTTTTTTTTTTCAGCATCTTTTTCCAATGCAAAATACAAATAAAAGGTCCATGACTCTCCAAGTTAACCATTTTTTGAGTCCTTCATCAAATTTAGGAAACAATGTTGACAAAGCTTTGAATTGTAAATCTTTTTCTGCAGATATTACCTTGGTTTTCCTAACCCAAAACACCCAGAGCCAACAGCAGGGAGCTGCCATTCTGCTGCCAGACCCTGAACGCCTCCCCCACAGAACAGCAGATGTGAGCACTCAGCACACCTCATTCTGTTCCCAGAGATCACAAGGGAAAGGTGCCGCAGGAAGAACCGGAGCAGATGACAAACCACAGAAAGGTTCAGGTGGGGATGAGCCAGGAGATGGGGATCACCCTGGCGCCCCTACACGCGGCAGCAGAGGCGGGCGACCGTAAGGCAACCTAGGAACGATCGGGACGAGAAGCAGCAAGACGCAGGCGAGTTTGAAGGTGGAGTTCCTGACCCAGAGGAGCTCTGCAGCTGGAACCGGGGCCCTTCAGGCCCTGCTCCGACACAGAAATCACCCGGCGGGCGCCAGCTGCCTCCCTGCGCCTCGCGTGGCTGCCGATGGCGCTCGCGGGGTGAGGGCAGGCCGGCAGGTCACTTGCTGGCACAGAGGAGACCGAGAGGTGCCAGCCGAGGTGGCCTAAGGCGCATCTCCCCGCTTTTATCTTTCTCTCCTGGCCTAGGGCCGTTTCACTTCAAAGACACGCCGGCCCTGGGCAGCGCTGGCCCTGGCAGAAAGGCCGGTTTGCGCAGCAGAGCTCGGGCTCCCGAGGCCCAGGAGCCGGGCCCGCAGCAGGCCCGGGCACGGTGCAGGCAGAGCCGGGCCTGGCCGGCGGCTTCATCCGCACTGCCGGCCTCGCTCAGCTCACACCTTTCTCATGATGAACAGGATGCTGTGACATTCAGCCACAGAGCAGGGAAACAAAGGCCACAGTCAGCAGAGAGAGAATCACATGAGTCGGATTTCCAGAAATGACCACTTCTGCTGCCAGATCCCGCTGATTGTGGGTTCAGTTCTAAGGAAATTGAACAAGAAGGCCCAAAAAAACAAAAAAAGAAGACAAAGTCTACTCCCCTCCTGATGGTTTTAGGATTAAGTAGTCTTTCTGTGGTTTGTCTTGATTTGCTCACCCATTGATATTTCCTGAACTAAATTAAAACAGATTTACCACAATAACTAAAAAAAAAAAAAGGGGGGGGGGGGCAGAATAGGTATCTGAAATAATAGGCATCTCAAATTTTTAAGTTTATATAATATTTCATCGTGAAGTAATGGCACCGTAAGGAAGAATGGGAATTCCATTCAATATGGCTTCAAAACAGCCTGGAATATGTTTGTTGGAGAGCTGCTGCTGTTAGACCAAACCAGAAAATTGTGCTCGGTTAGGGGGAGCAGATACAGGAGGATGGAAGAGTGTGCCTGAGGTGTGAGGGTTGTGTGAGGGAATGGAAGAACTGATCCTCTTACAGCAGAGCTACTTTGCAGCAAAGCTGGTGGAGGTGATCCGACTCTACTGGCCTACTAGATTTCCAGGCATTCATACCTGTGAAGAAAATATAAGGCTTTCCTATGAGACTGCAGGCATGCATTTTTTGGACCTGAGCTTTTACTGGGACAGTGCCTGGGAAAAAAAATACTGCTTCTGGCCTGGCCAAGGTTCTGTCTTTGAAGAATTGCTTCAGAAATGTGAACGTCTGCACAAGATAGATTGTGGCTACAAATGGGATTTTCCTAAAAATAATTTGTGTTTTCTGGATACAGAAATTTAGTGATCTCTCTGTGTTTCTAAATGACAGACCATGGACCTATATAATGAGCCTGCATATCCTAAATGACATGGTCTGCACTACTGCTTTTGACAGTTTTATACACACACTACCTCAAGCTTCCCCTTTCAGAGTTTGTCCACTACAACCAGTGAGCTCACCAGCTGCTTATTGTTGCCAGACCTCCAGCACCAAAAAAATAAAAGATTATGCTAGCATCCCCAGGCTGGTATTTGCACTGTGAAAAAACTACATAGAAGGGAATGCCTTGCCCTTGCCAGAGTCTCCGTGCAAGAACAGTTATTACCACCCATATTGCACAGAGGAGAAATGGAGACAGAGAGGGCATAACATTCACCCCAGGGAGGGGAAAGCTGAAGATCTGTGCAACAGTTCTATAGCGACTGCTCTGCTGGCAGTGTACTCACAAATTCCTCTTTCTACCACGTGCTTTAACAGTACCTGTCCAGTTCTTTTAAGCTGTTCAGTCTTTTAAAGGTGACTTGTAAGTCTCCATCTAGCAAAAGAACTTTATTTAGTGAACTTTCACATCACACAGAGATGTTGCAATGAAAAATATACTATAATATTGTGTAATCAAACACATGGCGAAGGAAGCTGCATAAATATTGCATGCAGAACTAGAGCAGGACACAGATCTGTGATTGTATCCACTCTTCAACCCCTTATATGTATATAATATATTTAAATATATGTATATCAAAGAGACACTGGGGGGCTAATAACCAATAAATAAATTTTTAAAAATTGCTACTAAGCAAACATTTTTATGGCTTAGGCATTATCCACCCCATTGGAGATACAAATAATTGTTCTTTTTATGTATCTGCTTTAGCTTACACACTTTGGACTGCTCTTTGAAGCTTTCCTGCTGGAGAGTAAGTAAAAAGTCATTCTTTACTTGTAATGCCAGAGCTTTTTAGGCCTTCAGTTTTCTGTGGGGTATAGTAGCTGTACCCATTACTTTTGTTTTCAGTTCTGTAAAATTTACAGTAAAGAAGAGGAGCTATTGCCCTTGATTCTACTGTACATCCAAAACATCTCCAGACACAGGGTGTTTGCCTACCCCCAGAAGAACAGCTAGCACCTAAATTACTTAGAGAACATTTGTTAAAATCCCAGTGGAATCAACCAGGCAGAGGGCCTTTGGATGTAAAGTTAATGCTCAGAGGCAGTAGTATGAGATTTTGAAGGGACACCTTCCTATTTTTCCAGCTCTCCCCTTACATGGGGAAACTGTGAAGAAAAAAGGTGGTTTTAAATCACTGGACTTTCATAGTTTGTACCCGAAAAAATGTATGTTTATGTATGTTTCAGCAACCCTTTTGTAAAATTTTGTTTCTCAATAGGAAAAGGAGTGGGTTTGTTACAAAATTATCATTGTTCTTGTAAAAAAAATTCCAAAGTCAGTACAAGTCCTTAGGTATATAAATACCAGTAACCATTTATCATCTGTAGAAAATAGTATGAGGCTGTGAAACCCAGCTGTATCAGATTTTGACCATACAAATTTCATACTTCTCAAAGTCACAGTCTCACAGAGACCCTTTGTGTGGGGAACAAGGCTGCTATAGGTCAGCAGTGCCAAATCAGGAGTTGATTTTTTGGTTCACAGACATCTCACAAACAAAACAAAATAAGAAAAGAGGAGACACTTTATTTCAACTTACAGTGTTTTGAAGCTCTTTTTCTTTTTTTTTTTTTTTTTTTACTAGAAGAGAAGTTGTGAAAACAGAGGGCAGGCTACAGTGCCAGACAAAAAAATGGGTAAGGTGTGGTGGAATTCCACATGGCAAGACAGCGGGACAGCAGTCCCATGAGCATCAGAAGCTGCAGCTGGTCTTCCTGTGCTGTGTAGCACAGACTCAACCCAGCAGCTGGTATGCAGTTCCTGCTCAAGTTTGTATCATGGGTCTGGCTATACTTGCAGATTGCTAGGGCAAAAGCACTGGCTTCATGCTTGAGTATAAAAATGGTGCAAACACCCTGCTTGCTTAAAAAACAACAACAACAACAAAAACCTAAAAAACCCCCCCAAAAACCAAAATAACAACAACAACAAAAACAACAACAACAACAAAAGCCTTTCTTTCCTTAAAGGGATCACAGGGAGCTTAGCATTATTAGCATAGGAACATTATTAGATGGGTGGATGGGGATGTGCTTTCTACAGTTACTGTGAAAGCCCAAAATTACAGTATTCAGGGCATATGAGGAGAGATCCTAATTGAAGCTCCTGCTCTCAGTCACAAAGAGAAAATCTGCCATTTGATAGACACCTGAACAACAGGTTAGAATGGTGTCCACTAGTGCCTCCTTCCCATTAAGCTTTGCCAAATTTAAGTGAGGGGAAAATATTTTTGTATTTCTGGAAGGGGAAAGAAAAACCATCTAATGTTTACAGGGAAAATTATGATCTCAGCTTTAACTTCAGGCTGCTTCAGCTGTCCCCACTCCTCCCACTACAACATTTTCTCGCTGTAGGTAAATCTTTTTCTGGAGAAATACAGTTTCTCCTGCTCCCCACATGAGCACTTCCAGATTGACCATAATGTTACAATCACTACACCGGTGTTGTCAACTTGTAAACAACCTGTCTGGCTGGACCCTCAAACTGACTGCTAAACATGGCTGGCTATGAGGAACTGCAGCAAAGAGGACAAAAAACAGCACAAAAAGTAGAAGTGGCACATTCATCTGCTCCCAAATTCTATCTGCTTGCTTTTCCTTGATCTCTTGAGCAACTCATTCCTCTCCTTAATCAAGTTTTTGTGATAGAGTTTCTTAGCAGTGGCCTCTCTCCAAAGTGATAATGGTCCTTCCCCACAAGAAAGTCTGTATTTTCTGCAAGTCACTTCACTGTGGACCAAAAATATGACTTTCAGCCACAGTTCAACACTGTTTTCCAGTTGTCAGTGAGGTGCTTCTCACAAAGCAGGAGAAAGAAAAAATTACAATTTCACTAAACTTGGTTGCTTTTTGTTTTCCTTACTGCTCCTCAGATCCAAAGGAATTTCAGACGTTTGTCCTGTCATAGCCACAGAATTCCAATCACAGCTGTATGCTAGAGTTTCTGATATTTCTAGTCTTGTCTGTTTCCTTGTGTCACACACTAGGAGACAGAGGAAGCAGGTAACTCCACTGAAATCCCACAGGAAGTGCTCTCCTGCTCTGCCTCCCAATACCATTTTGGAATTGTGGAAAACAGAGTACTGTGGGTTTAGCTGGTGACCAGTTTAAAGCAACAGAAACTTCAAAGCTCATACCAAGGCTGAAAAGAACTGTGCAGGTAACACTGCCTGCTGCAATGACACCAAATGTACCAGATGCAGACAGAGTGCTCTACTCACAGTTTCTTTAGATGAGTAGCTAAGGGATCTAGACGAGAGCTATGACCTCCTCCTCTTGCTGGGAGCCAGTGTCAGGCATGCAGCTATAGGGCACACATGGATATAATACCCTTCAGAATAATATTAATACTAATAATTTTCATCAAACAGTTAAAAAATAAAAATCCATTAATTCCTACAGAATGGGAGATTTCCATTTTCTACCTACTCTCAAAAGTAAAATCTCAAAATGGAAGATTTCCATTTTCTACCTACCTACTCTACTCACAAGCACAGTGGTGGATAAAAATCCATGGGAAATGCCCCTAATATTAACAAGCACTTTATGTAGCCTTCTCATTCAGCAATGTAATATAAAATCAATCTGTACTGTGAAAGCCAGGTCTTGATCACAGACAGGTATGTGTGGCAGAACCATCTTTTAAACCACAAAAAATAGCTATCAGAAAAGAAAGGAATACCACTATCTAAATCAGTGGTCACAATACAAATTTGACGGTCAAGGGATAACAGGTCTAGTTTCATGTTTTTACCAATTCTGTGTCAGTCAGGACAACACCTAATCTCTCTGTTCCTCATGATTTCTTGTAGCAAAGTGTTTCGGGTTCTCCAGGAAAGAAGATGTTGTATAAAGAACACATAAGGAATGACAGGCATGGGAGTAAGACGATCATCTATATTCAGAACCAGAAACAAGGTTTTATCATCCCAGGGAGGGGCATTTGAAGATTAACCCCAGATAAGAAGCAGAGGAAACATTGTAAGAATATTGTTGTATACAAAGGGAAGAAAGAATATTGGGTAGTGACATGGTTTTTCCTACGTACGAAGGAGAAGCAGCAGTTCAAAACAAAGAAGTGAATACAGGAATGCCTAAAAATGCAATTTGTCCATAAAATCTGCATTTCTTTTTCTGAAAAGCAGAATCAGGTTTAATAATTTTTGAAAACAAAACTTTGTATTTGTTTTTAAAAACCTCTGACAAAACATGGTGTTTATCAGAATTTTACAAAAATATTAATCTATAAATGATTCAAAAAGGTACCAGTGTCTGTGTTGCACAGAGGCAAACATGCATACCCTGACCAGCAACATGTATCCAAGTCCCATATCCAAATACAATTTTCCTTTCCTAAAGACACATGCTCCAGATTTACCTTCCAAGAAAAATTTACCAGCATTGCTTTGGTGCAAATCCTGATGTACTTCTGCAACATCTTGGGATATATTTACCTTATGCTTTTCGTTCTTAATCGTATTTTATGGTTTTGATTTTGGCTTCTTTTTTTCCCAAAGGGAAGTGTACACTTCCAAAAAGAAATCTAAAGAATTTAAGGACACTGTCTCTTCCTGAACCTGACACATCACTTTTAGAAACTGCATCTTCAAAATAACAGCAGACCTTCAACCTTCCCTCAGAGGGAGACCTATTTGGATGGAAATGGTCAGTCTTGACATCAACACTGGTTTTTTTTCAAAAAGCTCAGCAATTACACAAAAGAATGCCTGTAATGGGTGTTAGGTCACTTCCTCATTATCTGTTTGGGTCTTTAACTGGAACTGTGGTAATGCCTCCCTACTGACACATATAAAAATTGCAGACATTGATAACCTGAAATTGCAGAGGTTCTGTCACTTGCTTTAATTTGCTGATCCCTTGATTGAAAATCTGTCAACAAAGATCATGTCACAAGCAAGTACTGGGTAACTCTTCCTGTCAGATCCACTAGAAAGACAGTGGATTAACTGCCATGAGTGCTGGTCTTGAGTCACAGACTGTCTATTAAGAGTACCATGGAGAAATGCAAAGGCTAGACAAGCAATGAATTCGGTGACTCTGAAACATATGTTCTCAAATGTGTTGGCAAGTGTTTTAGGAGCCTGTAGGGAACCATGACAAAAGGCAGATTCAATGACTGGCAGCAGAAGAAGCAATTTCTTCTCAAAATTCTGATAGCAAAAGAGCCAGTTACATTTAGGATGATGCTCTGAAGCATTTGGGACAGTTCGACACCTCACTGCATTTTTTAAAATATGAACTCTCACTAGAATTTTTTTTAGATCAATAATCTATTGTGAAGAATTAGCAAGGTTTTGTTGTCAGATTGCAAGATAGGGATTAAAGTTGCATTAAGAGGCTCTTCTTTATCTCTCTCTGATTTTCCTGCTGTCGAACAGAAAGTTCCAAATTTAAAGTATATCCATGCACTTTTTCTGTCTTGATTTGAAATGTAAGTGGAAAAGTGCGAAAGAGCAAATGTCACAGCAAGCACATTTGAAATCCTCAGGCTGGAAGACCTTTTCATTAGAATATATTTCCTAGGGGTCTAACTGATTTTATTTTTCCCCCACAAAAAAAGAGTCATTCCTCTCCCTCCTTCCTCCAAAGAGGAAGAAAAAAAGACAATCCTAAATTCCCACAGGATGTTGACCCCATTCTGAAAAAGACTAAAGGAAATTAATGTAAGTTATAATGTAGGAGGAAATTAATTAACAGGATAGGAAAGGTAACAAAGTGAAAGTCAAACAACGGTAGGTTTGCTCAGGGATGTCAAAGGCAGGAGTGAGAGTAATTTCTATTGGTTTTGAAAGCTCCTTTTATACTTTGAAAAACAAGGACTGATTATAGTGATTTGTAGTTGGGGATGGCAGGAAAGGAAACTGCTGCTTCTGCAGTTTCAAGACTTCTATTTGTTGTCAGTGATTTTCCAGCAGCTGGTAGCCAGATTTCTACAGCTGTGAGAAGGTTGAAGTAAAGACTCTCCCTAGATAATTAAAAATCAGCACATTTTTGTGAAAGTCAGACAACAGCAAATTTAGCATATAAACTACAACTTCAAAAACAGTAATAAATTCTTGCTAACACACACCAAGGACCTCTGCAGCCTCTAATGCAGCCTCTAATGCAGAGTGTTACAGACATAGGTACCTTCATTTTCAGCACAGTTTCTTGAAAGAACAAAAATGGGTAAGAGCATGAATGGGATGTGAAGAGAATAGTTTTAGTGGACATCTTGGAAAGCCCACTGTAAATATCTGAGATCAAATACTTTTTTTAGCTGAAAGAATCAATATGTTTTCTTGATTCACACTTAAAATCTTCTGTTCACTTATACATACGTGCACAAACCTGTTTCCTCTATTCATATGAACACCAAGGTTTAGCTTCTCCATGCATTGCATATTCCCTAGATATTGTTTGTGCTGTGTCCATGTTTCCCAGAAGACCAGAGTTGGGGAAAAACACATTCCTAAGGGAAGCCTGTGTCCTTTTACTTATGTTGTATTGTTCTGGACCAACAACTATCAAAGATGACCTATTTATGGATAGATTGCCTTTAATTTATTTTTTTTCCTCTTAGAACAGATAGATGTAGCAGCCCAGGCCCAGATTAGACCACCAGGTGCTACCCCAGGATTTCAGGGTGAAGGTCTCTTGGACAGCGAGATAAAATAAGGAGTGGGCATGATCCAGTGACTCAAAACAAAAACACTTTAAAAGGGGGTAAATAATAAACTGCAATGACAACCAAGAAAGCAAACTTGGTATGGAGTTCACTGGGAAAGGCAAGGGCTGCAGTGGGGGTTACAGTAATTTGTATCAACTAAGGTAGCAGTGGAGTCTGAGGGAAGGGTACCAACCAGGAGTGAGGATTAGGAATATGCTAATTACTGCGACAAATGTAAACCAAAAACAACAGGGAAACAAAAGAACTTTCTGGCACCATTAACATATGAACTTCCCAGGGCAAAATGCAGGTGAGTTTTTTCTTGCCATGACTAAGGGAATTTTTCCCATGGCCTTAAATCAAAGTCTCTGTCATCCTGCTTAACTCCAACAGATAGATGTGTTCAGAGAATGTCATTGTTCTTACTTAGTGAGAAACACTCCTGTGAATCTCTATGGCAGCTGCCTCTGGCTCCACTGATTTTCTGATTCTCATGACAAATTTTAAGAATTAACAGACTGCAAATGAATGGTGAAAAAAACCATTGCTCTAGAATTCTTTATAGATCAGTCTGTGGAGAACAGTCTGCAGGGATGCTGAAAGAATTTAGATAACAAGCAGATCTATGAACACTGGGTTCAATCAAACCTAGTTTTCCTTGGATTTGTATCTTGTTGCTGACCTGAATTCTAACATAACTTGAGTAGTGCTGTTTAATGAACTCAGCTCCTCGAAGGCACAGGAGACTAATCACATACTAAGCACTAAAAGCTTTTCATTGCTGTTTGCGTGCAAGAGACAGAGCGAGTTGGCTGTGCAATGGATTCTACTGTATTCCATGTTTCATAAAGCTAGGGCAGAACATCAGTTACTAGTGCAGTGGATTCTCTGGGGTCTGACAAGTAGAGAGGCTGGATTCTTGCCCTTCTCAATTGCTTGTTTTCACTAAACTCAAAACACAACCACTTTTAATATTCCTGTTGCTCTTGAATGTGTCTTAACACAGACAATAGGCAAAGATATTATTGTGGGGAGACAGAGTTTCTAGCAGAGTAGTTTATTTAAAAAACCTAAAACTGTGAGACAGATGCTTAAAATAAGTAGCGCAGAAGCAACACTTGGACACACCAATCCCAAGCTCATGAATGAAGGCAGTGGGGGTCAGCATGCTGATCTCCTCTCTCTGGTGACCAGCGATGGGGCATAAAGAAATGGAAGGAAGATGCATCAGGGCAAGTTTCAGTTAAACATTAGGTAAAAGGTTCTTCAGTGAGAGGGTGGGCACTGGAAAAGGCCCTTCCAGCACCAAGCCTATTCAAGTTCAAGAAGCTCTTGAACATTGTCAAATGGTTTAGTTTTGGGTAGTCCTGTGAAAAGTAGAGAGTTGCACTTAATGGTCAGTATGGATCCCTTCCAGCTTGAGATATTCTATGATTCTAAGTCTTGACTCATTCCACTCAAAGGAAAATATACCTTAAAAATGGAAAGGGATATAGAAGTGAAGTTCAGTGTAACAGTTTAAGGTTCTTAATGACTGCTGAGGTAAGATTTTTAAGAGGAAGTTGTAAAAAAAATTAGTACTGGCATTTGGTATCTAGAGTGTTGAGAAATAGTATCTCTTTTAAGTATTGCAGTTTCCAGACACTATATGAAAGTGTTTGAAACCATTTTGCACCATGCCTTTATAATGAAGCATATCCTGACTGCAGCAGTTTTACCCATACAGAGAAAGCACACAACAAAAAGGAAAGGATATGACTAAACACAGGAAGCAATTAGTCAATGCCTTGCAGACTTGCAAGGAAAATATCTGGGAAGGGAAAGTCCAAGTACCAGATAAAATTCCTGGAGGCAAAAGTATTTTGCTATCATACTACTTTACTCTTGTCTGCTGGGGCATGTTTGTACAAAACCATGTGGCATCTAAATAGGATTACACTGGATTACTTCTTATATTAGTTTAGCATTCTTGCTCTCTGATATTCTACCAAGTGCTTTAGGTTCATCACTCCTGTGATTTGAAAATCATTGTAATTTAAGTCTTCCTCTGTCACCTTAAATGCAGTCCCTTTTCAATGCATGGACTTTACCTTTTGCTTTGGAGGGTGAAACTGGGTAAAGCTAGAGCTGCTGCTTGCAGTAAGTCATATAATTGATGAAGAAATATTTGTCACACTTTGTCAAAGATGTCATGGCTTTTCATGATAAATGTTCAAAGCAAATAAATGAAAAATATGTTTAAAAATTTTGGTTTATTTGAATATATTACACAGTCTTGTTGTGGTAATTATCAGGTTGTTCAAAGAAAAAAAAAACAGGAGTCCTAGCAGAAAGCAGAGCAGATCAACAGGATCCTAAACTAACTCAAACAATCTTATTTCATATGTTCATACGCTCAGAATAAAAGAAGAAGTCTTTCAAGAAGGAATGCCACACATAAAGTATGGAATTGTATCTTCAAATAATAAACAGAATTGCACAATGGCAGCGTGCAGCTGGAAATTCCTATCCACCTTGCTTCACGCTGGCCTCCTGTGTAGACAAACAATGGATAAATAATAGTACTGCTGAAGATTCTATGGATACTGCTGTGGCTATACCAGGAAACATTCTTACACCTATTGTTTCAATCTTCTTGAAAAAATACACCATGTGTTCACCTCTCTGGTCTCCTCTTTCTGCCTTGAGTTAAAACATAACAGTAGATTCTAAATGAATGTAAATATATGTCTCATTGCACTAAATTTAGAAATAACAATGTTAAATGCCACAGGGTGAGAAATGTGGGTGATTCCATAAATTCAAAGGAATTTAATGAAAATCTGGGGGAGAAAAATTACTTCCTCAGTGTACCTCGATCTAGGCTCAGTTTCGAACCTGTTTTATTGTAATAAAAATGAACAGCTGGCAGATTGAAGCCATGAAGAGCAATGTGATTAAGGTAGTATTGAGCAGAACTGGAGGGAGCCAGATTTCATTAAGCCATAAAGCACTCAAATCGTCATACTGAAACATGCTGTATAATCACATAATAATAATATTAATTTGCCAGTTGGAGATTGGTATACTGCAGAAATACAGATCTGTTTTTGAAGCACTCTTTCACAGAATCACAGAATATGCTGAGTGGAAGGGACCCTCAAGGATCATCAAGTCCAATGCAGAGCCCCACACACCATCTCCAAGAGTCACACCATGAGCCCAAGAGGATTTTCCAAATTTCTGTTGAATTCTGTCACGCTTGCTGCTGTGATCGTTTCCCTGGGAAGCCTGTTCAGTGGCCAACCTCCCCTCTGGGTGAAAAACCTTTTTTCTAATATCCAACCTAAACCCCCGACACAGTTTCAGGCCATTCCTTCATGTCCTGTCACCGGTTACCACAGAGAAGAGATCAGTGTCTGTCCAAGTCCTTCATGAAGCTGTAGAAGAGCACAGAGCTGAGGATGAAGCCCTGTGGAACCCCTCTAGTGATGGCTCACCAGGCTGATGTCACCCCACTCAGGTAACCCTTTGTGCCTGACCTGTCAGCCAATTGCTCACCTATCACGTAATGTGGTTATTCAGCTATGAGCCGGATGTTTTCTCCGGAGGACCAGTATTGAAAGCTTTACTCAAATCCATAAAGAAGGCATCAACTGACTTCCCTTGATCAGCTAGGTGGGTTACCTTGTCATGAAATCAGGTTTGGTAAGCAGGACTTTCCCCTAATGAATACTAAACTCTGAAGTGAAAGTGACAGGCCTATAGTTTCCCTCGTCCTCTTTCCTGCCCCTTTAGAAAATCCTCCAATCAGCTGGGAGGTCTCTGGGTTCCCAAGACTGCTCAAAAATCAAGATAGCTTTTGCCACGGTATCGTCTAGTTCTATTAGGCCCCACAGATTTGTAGATGCTCAACTGGAGCATCAGATCCTGCACAACTTCAGGGTCAGCTGGTCATTCTCAGTCACGGTCCTCCAGCTCAGGGTACTGACGGGTCCTGAGACTCCACCTTGGCTCATTATCCACACTGAAATCATAGGGAAAGAATGTGTTAAGCACTCCTGCCTTGTCCCTGTGCCTCTCAGCAGATATTTACAATTGCTACAATTGCCAAATTGCTACTAATTGATCTACTACAGATCTACTAGTGATCTGTTCTTCTTCTGTGCTTGAAGGAATACTCCCGGTTAGAGGAAATGACTGGACAAATGAATGCATGAAAATAAAATACCCAGAATGGGTCAGAATTCACAGGAATACAAACCAAAATGAAACTTCCTAACATTTTCATTAGTTAAGATTAAAACTGAGACAGCCATTTTACACATTAGTCAAAAGGGATAGCTGAGAGCTGGTTTTCACTAACTGTACCCTTTGTTGTTATATTAGTCTTTGTTCAGTGTATTGGCACAGCTGATCTGTGGTCATTAGCTTGGAACATCTTCACCAGACTGCTGTCTTTTCACTTCACCAAGGATGGCTGCAGGAGCAACTTTTATATTAACTGTTACCAAATCAGGCTAAAATATTCCATGCTAAAAGCTGCTCAGGAAAATCTGGGCCTTTGGGAATCACTTTCTATTAAGAATTTCTTGTATTTCTATAGTTCTTTCTCTGTTGCATCTCATTCTACTAGTATTTTTTATAGTCTTGGGGTGGAAACCAAGTTCTCTACCCTTCAGGGGAAATGCTGTCTCTTCAGTTCGTTAGGTGCAGTGGAACAGAATATGCTATATCTGCACACACAGACATACACATATAATACATGTATAATGTACAACATAGTAATCCAACAAGGACTCCAGGGAACATAAAACATGAACTGCAACTGAACTGCATAAATTTTGCTGCCTCAAGGTTGGGAAAACACTAATAAAGGGTTGCTGTTCCTTATTCCACTGTGAGATTGCAGGAACAAAGGCACTATTTGTGGAAAAAAATACACACAAAAATTTGAAGAGGAGGAGGAAAAAGATAACTCCAGAGCAACTCTCCCCTTTTTCTTCTGTGACTGTAATGGTGCCATTTTGTTAACTTCAAAATGGAAATAGCTCCATAATAGCTACCACAAGTTCAATCATTTTGCTCTGACTCCTCAGACCTCAGCTCTGCCAGAAATGAAAAGAGAATGCCTGTGCTGCCCAAAGAGTCATTCATATGCTGTTAGGAACTACCGTTCTTTTGCAACACTGACACTTACTCCCTTACATTAGAGCTCAGCACTGAGATCACCAACTAATTTCACAGAATCTACTCAGTACAGGATGCAAGGACACCAGTTTCTTCCTTGAAAGATTTGAAACAGTTAGATTTTTCACAGACTTCCATAATTTCCTAGCATCTCTGTAACTAGGAACAGGAATCCGCTCATCTGAGCTAGAGACCTGTGAGCCTATGCTGGATTCTGGCTGAACCATGCTGAATATGAAATGGACTCACAAGATAGTGCAAGACCTTGGAAACAGAAGCGGTGATTGAGAGTGGTTTAACCTGAGAACATACACAAACATAAGGAGCAGGCTGGCTGTCCTGGTTACAGCTGGGGTAGAATTTGTTTCTTCTCAGTAGCTGTTACACTGCTGTGTTTTGGATTTAGAATGAGAATAGTGTTGATAACACACCGATGTTTTGGGTTTTGCTAAATAGTGTTTATCCTTAATCAAGGACTCTTTTTTTTCCCTTGTCTCATACTCTGCCAGTGAGTAGGTATGCAAAAAAACCCAACAAACTGCGAGGGAGTTTAGCCAGGACAAGTGGCCCAAACTGGAAAAAGGGATATTCCACACCACAGAACATCATGCCCAGTACATAAACTGCGGGGAGTCACCCAGAAGCTCGCTCAGTCTGGATTCAGGAGCGGGGATCTGGCATGTGTCAGTGGACATTGCATGAGCACTGCATTGCACATCACTTGTTATTTTTCTCTTTTCACTATTATTACTGTTATTACTATTGTTATTATTACTATTAATTTTTGCCATTATTATTGCATTTTACTTTATTTTCAATTATTAAATTGAAATATTATTAAATTGTTCTTACCTCAAAATTCAAGTTTTACTTTGATTTTCCTCCCCATTCCACTGGACTGCAAGAAGGGAGGGAGGGAGTGGCTGTGAGGAGTTTAATTTCCATGAACTTGAGGGCTTAAAACCATGAATCTGGCCTTGTTTGTACAATTGATTGTCAATATAAATACTGAAATAAAACAAGCCTGGCCAGCTTCTGGCTGTCTTTATCATGGCCAAAACAAGGAAATCTCACCAAAAGGTTTAAAGGACCCATCAGTGACATGTAGTAGAAAATGTATATTACAATAAAATCTTTTTCATTTGACATGCCATCACAATCACAATGCATAAGTGCTGGACTTTTACAGTACTCTGTGTTACTTTACAATCATTAAATAAAATAGTAAAAATAATTTCACTTAAGCTTACAAGAATTGTTCATCCAGGACTAAAAATTTTCCATTTCCTTTAAAGAGGATTAAAACACTTTGCATATAGTGCAGACATTGGTATGGATCTAAAGCAATGAGTTTCTCAATATAGCACATTTCAATATAACATATTTCAATATGTGAAGTGGTATAGATCAGGAGTAAAAGCAGAGTAGATTCAGTTTGTTTAACCTTACTGGGCCTGGGTATGGAACACCTATCTGAAAAAGAAGAGAAAAAATTGGAAGAAAAGGACAAATTTCAGTGTTAATTGAAGGCACAGCAGTGCCTAGGATCACTAGAAATGTCTCTAGAACTTCTGGAAACACAAGAGTGTGGTTGTGGCATTGCAATTAGTTCAGCAGAAAAGCTTGGGAGCAGTAGAGCAAGGGTCTAACAAAAAACTGTCAACATTTGCACATCTATCTGAGTATGGCAAGGTTAAACTAGTTTTCTAGTATTTTTACATTTAATTGAAACAGTTATAGGTGGAAGAAAGATAAGTACACGCAGATGAAGATATACTTACAGCCAGAGGTAGATCTGCCAAGGATGACAAGGGAGACAGAGGGAATAAGAGAAACTTGCAGAACTGTAACTGTTGTGGAAAATTAAAGATGCCATTCCTGGATATTAAGAAGCTACGCTGTGTGGAGATGTCCAAATGAGTCATTAAATATGTTATCTAACTACCAGCAGAAGTGTGGATGTTTTGTAAGAAAAGAATCTTGCTCTGAAAACTTTACATTATGAAAAAGCAACTTAAGTAAATAAGAGGCACATAGAAAAGAAATAACTTGCTGAAGGTTACACAAAGACCTCCAGTTTTCCAATTATACCCACTGACAAGATGGACTTTATGGTCCTGATCAAATGTAGTATACTGGAACACTGCTGGTCTCTGTAAAGCATAACAAGAAGCTCAGCTTTTTTCACAGAGGATGGCACATCTGTCTCTCTAAATAATTTCCAGCCTCTCCAGCTCTCCCTTACACAGGAACAGCTGCTCGTGAACTCTCTCACAAGGACCAGAGCAGCAGGAGACTGAATCAGAACGAAGTAGTGCAGTTGGTACTGCTATACCAAACCTTGCAATCTATTCCATTGAGAAAGGGAATTAGGCATGGAATGTGTGAGAATGAATGTCATATAAGAAACTGAAAAATTAAGGCATGGTTTCCCAGTATGAACAGTTTAGTTATTTTTTGTCAATCAGCAACAGAAAATGCTAACAACTTTTAATCCCTACTGTAGACAAAGGTGTTCTTACTTAGCTATTAACTATTAACTTGAAGGACAGCTCTGTAAATGCTGGGTAACATAAATGGAATCTGCCCAGACCTCAAAAAAGCACTCTCAGTTGGTTGCAGCAATTGAAAACTCTTTTTGGCTGTAATTCTTCTTTGCTTCTAACTATGAAATCCGCTGTTGCGCTTTAAACCCCAAAAGACCCTAATTACATGTCACAGAGAGAACGTCTAAAATTGTAAGAGCAGTAGGCATCAGAATATTAGCAATTTAGAAATTTAAAAATTAAAAAAATGTGTAGCATCTATTTAAAGTGGTAAAACACAAAACATAACTTTTAAAAAAAACTCACAAAACGGAGTAAAAACTAAAACTTCTGCTTTTTTTTATTTCACCAGTTAACAGATTGCTAACATATAACAAAGCAACTTCTGAAGAGGAGTGGAAATATTCCAAGCCACTTGATTCTTTCTTACAGAAGAAAAAAATGTATTAACTGGGAGTGTGTCATAGGAAATTGGTTAATTATACTTTATTAAGTGACTCTAACCAGATGTTACACACCAACCAATTAACCAGACAATGATTTAATGGCTTTACTCAGCTGTAATTATAGAACAGAGATTAACAAAATTGCGCTTAGCACAGGAAGGTCCTTCCTTAAATTAGTTTCACGTGCCATTAAAGCAAGCAGCTTTTGAGCAAACTGCAGTTTTATAGATTGGTATATTATTTGCAATTACTGCTAATTGCTATGAGCAATGATTGTAATATCTCTGGAACACATCAGCTGCTGACACTACTTGAATGTGGCAACTTCATGGCTAGCAAGTGTACATGTTACTGATGTATTATTACTGTCAGTAAGTGACTGACAGAAGTGTTCACCTTTATAATCGGAAATACAATAGGCAGTTTATCTTGCATAAAGATAGGTCTTTGTTTTTGTTCACAATAGGCCAGTTTATATGTGCAAAGGTATCTAAAGTAGCAGTTAATCCTCAAAATAGTTTTAATTGGATCAGGGGATTATTAATGTAATCAAGTTCAATACAATCACTCATTATCAGCCGCTCATGCAGCTGGAACAGCTGAAAGCCTCTGACCAACACATGGGATGCATGATAACCTGCTTGTCAGGGAGGGTTCTCCTTTACACACCATACTATCTGGAAAAAGGCAGGACAATAAACATCTCACTTCCAGTGACAAACACACTTAAACTGCCCATGCTGTAGTACATATGTGACATGCAGATACCCGACACATGCTAGCTTTGAAAGAAGAGCATGTTTTTTCTTTGCTGACTTCCGGAAATAATCCATCAGAGAAGAGAGACACTTTCAGTCTCTAGGAATGATGATGCAATCCCTGCTTGTGCCACGTCTACTGTAGTAGATAAATGTACAGCTTCACAGGCTACAGCAGCAGGTGGGGGATGTGCTGAGCTGTGAAGACAAGAACTGCAGACAGAAAAAATCTGGTTAAAAAAAAATAAATCTTACAAATTATTCAAGACTTAAGCATAGACCTGACAGGGAACTTGTATCACTCATATTGATAAGACACATGACAGCGTTTCTGAAGATTTTTTGAAGACACACAGTGCTGGTCATCACAACATGTGAGATGGGTAGGAAGCATTCCCATAGGTCACCAGATGATTACCTGACCAGTGTCAACCATGGCATCAACAACATTGATGCCCAGTGTAGATCTTCAGAAATCCTGAGTTCTGGTACTGTCCTTACACATGTGAATAGGCATCACATACAAAAGAAAGCAAAGAACTAAGAGGAATGGAGTAAGGTGTATGAATGATGAGCCACTTTAATAATAGCAACTATAGGTTAATGCATTTTTTAATATATAAATTATAAAAAATATATACATAATAAAATATAAATTATAAATATAAATATTTTAAAATACAATTATTAAAATAATATAAAATCTAAGGACATCAGGAGTCAAGACTTCACTTTGTGAATCCCGTGCCAGATTTTATTCATTGAGGAACAGTTGGAACTGCTGTCAGCGACCACACTAGCAGGAATTCACACCCAGACCCATTGTGGAAACATAATTCCTGAGACAGCAGACATGTGGCAAGCTGGTGAGCACTTGAATACAGTGGCTCTTTGTGACAGAAGCTTACAGGGACCCCAAGAAATAATCCAAGACCATTCACCTGACACCATGGCAGGATCAGCCATACCCATGTCATTACTGACTAGTTTGTTTAACCTCCTCTTGCAGACCACCCAGAAGCTGCATTCACAGCAATCTGTTCCCATGCCTCTCTCTCCTACAGTTTAGAAGCACACGGGTATACTGCCCATGGATGGTACATGTGCCACTGGCACTACCAACAGGAGGAAGTTGATCTTTATACAGTAGCATTTTGTACATTTGCATATCATGCTTCTTGGCAGTATCTTCTCTGCCAGGCTAAGCAACCTGCCACTAGAATGCCCTATTCTCAGTTAGATTAAATAGATCCCAGATCTCTCTCATCAAATTCCACTCTCTTTTTCTCCTACTAGGCCACATCTACCTTGTCTACCAGTGTCTAAAGCAGGACCATGGTTTTACAACTGGATGAGGCAGAAGGCTGACTTCATATGGAGTTTTTTTTCATCACATTCTTACTCAGAAATGCATTAAACTGATGGCTAATTATAACTAAAAGCACATTTTTTATTTAAAATATTATAGCTGCTTCTTTGTGACTATTGTGAAGGGTCTTATTACAACTGACATCTGCGATTTCCCTTTTCTACCTGCTGATGGATTGGGACAGTTTTAATTTCTGTCAAGGATTCTGTCCAATATTCCTTAGAACAGGAGAATAGATTCAATAATTTCTCTGTACATGGCATTTGAGGGCCTGAAATATACTTGTTGACTTATTAAGTCCTTGTCCCCTACAATACACCACCGTCAAATATACTCAACCAGCTCCCTAAGGATTTCATCTTCTCTTTCTCCTTTTGAAAGAAGGCTGAAGTAGAAGTTCAGAGTCTGTCTTCTCTGCACTCTCTCACAAGTGGCTCATACTCATACATGATTCTTCCAGTACTGTCTCATACCTCAAATCATTCTCCTATCACTATGAACCTAATTGATTTGACACAGTTTGAAAAGTACTAATATCCCTCTGCCACATTTTTGCCAGAGAAACTGAAATAACTGAGAAGCCTTTCACACCATGACAGCCCAGGGAACCTGTTCCTCCTGCAGTAAGCCCTCTGTCAGGAGTCAGCTACTTTAGAAATCCAGACAGTAAAAGCCCCTTCCTCAAATATCAAAGCTGACTCTGACAATGTTTTAAAAATCCCCAAAAACAACCAAGACTGCAATTTCAAGTTTACCACTGCATGGTACTGCCAAAGGAATCCTGAGATATGTTTATTTAATTATTTAAAGAGAAAAAGGAGACTATGGAACATTCAGTTCAGAATTTTGATTGCAAGATTTTGATTTGAAATTTAGACAACCACAAAAAATCTAAATAAACCTCCTTTCTTCAGCCCTATGTACAACTAGCTCCTTCTGTTTCAGGATGCCAAACAAGCAGCTTAACCAATCAATGCTATATTTCATAGCCCCCAAGCTGGAAGCTCCTGACCCTTCAAGGGGTATAATATATGTATTCTAATATATATATATTCAAATATATCAGAAGACTATTCTTGCAGATATGCACATTGAAATAACAATAGAGAAATGGCTTTTAGTGAAGAGGTTTTACATATATGCAGGCATTTACAATTACATAACTTGCATATTTGTTTTACCTTTGAGAGGAAGACAGTTATGAAGTTACTGACCCTGCTTGAGTCAGTAACTTGATGAGTCAAGGATCATGAAACATAAATTATTAAATATCTTAAAAATTTTAAATATGTTTTTATCATGGCTTTTAGGTAAAGTTCAACCATTACTGAAAAACAATTCTTTTCAGACCTTTTGAATAAATTTGGGAAGAAAAAAAATTAGTACATAAGCAAAGTGCATCAACATTTTGACAGCATATAAATTTAATGTACTTAATTCCCATTAAATCAGAACACTTCTGTAATAAAGTCCTGGTTCTATTCACTGTCTTAAATCCTTCCTTTATTAAGGTACCCCTACACATTTCAGATGTTTTGCCAGTAATTGCAAAGATACAGAGGACATCAGTTCAACAACGGACAGCATTAGTAGCCACTGACAGCACCCTTGATTACAGTTTTTAACCACCAAGATGCCTAAGCCAAGCACATTGTCAAGACAAACTATCTGTAAAGAAAAACACATGAAAGAGGACTGCAAAACCGGAGGCAGCAACACCACATACCGTGCCACGGAGAATGACAGGAACAATATAAGGCAGACAGCAGCCACTGACCCTAATCCAACAGCAGTCATGTATTGCAGAGTGGGTGATAAATCTGAAAGAAAGTATCAAACAGTTCAAACAAACAAACCAAACAGTGCAGCTTCAGTCTGATCATAACTGAAAAATAGTAACAAAACCCAGGTGCTGGACTTATGGCTCAGTTAATGAGAGTAATGGAGCCGACTATCTAGCAGTTACTGTCCAGTTGAGGAAGAAAGATTAATTAGAGTATTAAAAAAAATATTATTAAGCTCAATTTTGATACACTTGTCCTTGTAACACTGTAACACCAGTTTCCATCAGCAAATTACACATCTCTAGAGAAGATATCAGCCCCCCATAAAAATTACAGAATTGTCTTCCCTCCATATTCTAGAGTGTGTATCGTGAAAAACCCTAAAACTTCATTTTACTTATTTGTGACAAAAGAAATGTGCTTTTAATACAGTTTCCTACCATTTGTTTATGACAATGATCTATCACACAATGTCTAGTAGATGGCACCTGAAACAGGGTCATTTGGTTTGTATTTAATAAAGAGATTTGCCTTCCACACAAGCTGAATTAAGAAATATAATAATTCTCAAAGGATTCAGCAAACCAAAAATACTCTCAGCCTCTCCAGCTGCAGAAGTATATTGGGGAAAAAGACACTTTGACTGTAAGTCCATTCAGTATAAAGGCAAATGGATTTACAACAAAAAACCAAAGGCCTGACCTGTCCTATTTTCATCTTCCTACACCCATTGTTTTAGCCTCAAAACCAAAATCCACCTATTTGTAAGACAGCCTTTGATGATGTGCTACATTTTGGTAAATGACAAATCAGAAAAGGACAATCTTCTATCTTTTCAGAGTTATTCTACAGCTATTGCCTAAACAGTCCTAGCAATGGAACCATCAAACTTAAGAAATCCTTGATCTTAGCAGAATCTTCACAAGGAAGAACTGCCTACGCTAAGTGTGATGGTACATTAACTAGGTCAGAAGAGTAATTAAAGGGTAACTGAAGAAAATCTAGAAATAAGCACAGAGTTGTCAACAGATCAATTATAGTGATAATCAGATATGGAGGAGGTGTACCTCAAGCACTCCATGCATCACAATTTGACATCATTCCAAAGTACTGTCTCACTTTCCAGCATTACTGCCTTTCCTAACTCAAATTTGTGAGACTTTCACCTCAAAAGCAGATTTTAGGGCTCATAGGAGTCATAGGAGACTCAGTAGTGCTGCTTTCTTTGTCTGGGGTGGCAAATATTAGCTTTTTGCTGAGACATTAAGTCGGTGAAGAGTAGTTTCAACTATGGTGGAAAGAAGGGAAATTTAACCTCTAGTGGATTCCAAACTCCTCTGAGGAAAACCCATTAACTAGAAACATTTTAAAGTCAAAAAGTGAATAAAAATAAAACCACACTGAGGAATCTACTGGGTTTTAAAGTTATGTCACATATATACTTAAGAAACTGTATTTACCAGTATACAAATTAGCCATATTTTTCCTTTTTACACAGTATCTTCTGTTTAAGACTGTAAAAAGATGTAATTCTCTACAGACTATATGAACATTCTAAAATAAAAAATATGGCCTCTAAAAGGAAAAAAAATATTGTGGGGATGTTGTGTTGGTGGTTTTTGTTGTTTGGTTTTGGTTTTTTTTATTGGTTTAGGTTTTTTTTTTTGTATGTTTTTGTTTTTATATTTTTATTTTTAATTACTGTTGTTGTTCTTTGATTGATTTTTTTTAAATCTTTAAGCCAATATAGAACTATCTTAAAAATAAGATTCCAAAATTTCACATCTTCCGTGATGCAATGATGGTTCAAATCTTTTGTGCACAAAAATTGCTGTAAAGATTTGGATGTGATGCACAGAAAAAGCAACATTGAAAACCAGGAAAAATAGGAGAGTCCATTTTAGACTGAATTGGATTATTGGATATCCAATGGATTGCTGAATCCATTGGAATGGAATAGTGAAGAGTAAGGAAAATTTTCTGTCTCTAATGTTTTCAATCCTTGAAGTCAATAGATCATGAATGGCAAAAAAAGAAACACCCATAGCAATTATTAGTTTATGCTGCCAAGCAAAGCCATGACAACTTAGACTTTTCTATTGAAGGAAAAACTGACTTACTTTTAATTTGTGCCCAAACAGCACAGGACTGTGTTCTCACCTAAAAAAGAAAACATAAAAATCACTGTTTCTCATGAGAGAAATTTATTATTACTAACACCCTCTGAAAGATCAGCCATTGACAAAAATTACTATTGGGAATGGAGTTTGTTATTCCCTTGGTAGTAGCCTCTATATTGTCTTAAAAGATAATAAATTATAAGAATAAGATTAGACATAGAGCTTTGATGAAAGCCTGGCTCCAGTTTTTAGCTCATTTTTCTTCCCTTCTTTTTGCAACCTTCCATCCATGGAAGGATCTTTGATGTTGCTTTGATAAGAACTCAGCATTTATGAAATGCTAAGATAAGGCTGAATATGCTGTGTTAACTCTCTCCTATGCAGAACATTTACATTAAAATAGATGGTATGTTTTACAGATACTAGATGTAGAATTTTTTTCTGTTATGATAACATGCTTGGGAATTTTTAATAACTTTATAGAATACTTACAGTTAGAGAAATATTTATCAAGGGTCTGCTTTTGCACACTTGTTAAGCAGGTTTGATTTTTTTACAGTAAACTTTGGTCTCTGTAGAGCATTTCCCCCTGGCTCTTCATAGTCATAAATACACAAAAAGTTCTATTTTAGGTTTTATTATCTATTGTGTAATTAGTGTGAAGTGTATTTTTGTAGTGCTTCCTTCAAAATGACTTTCACAGACTTTCACATAATACATACACAATACATGCATTTTTCATATTGTAACATATGTTGCTGTGAATAATGGTATGTTTGAGAAAGAAGGTTATGTTTTGAAGCATTTGGATAAAAGGATGAAGGCATTTGTGTGATTAATCTCACTTCTGTGTGTCTGCATGCTGAATTGTGGAATCTCCATGATTCTTAAACCCATTATTTATAAAGAATTTTCTGGTTAATGAAAAAAACAAAGGACTGACAAGGAAAATCTTCTTAGAAGAGGGAAGATAAATAAAAAGGGGAAAAAAATCAAATGCCAGATTCTGGGGCACTGGTGTGAGTGCCATCAGTTTGAAATAGCTACCCTCATGACACACTCTAGTGTGCAGAAAATCAGACATCTCCTGCCTATCAGTAAAGTTACAGAGGTCTCAGAGAAATAAAAATAAATGGAAAGTAAGAACCTCATAGCATACACCCTTCTCAAGACCTCCAAATATGAACAATGGAAAAATGAACACAATAATATGTTCATTTTATATTCAGTAATAATGGTAATAAAAATCAAAACCAAGCCATGATTTTGCAGCATGATACAAATGTACCATTTTTAGTATGAAAGGAGACAGAAGGGACCCTTAAGGATGCCAGAATATAAAAGGGAATAATGAGAACATTAGTTAGAAGCCTATTACATCTATTTCTAATTTGTCTGTATTCAAATGGAAATGTGCTAACAAGTAAAAGATACTTCAGAAATGCTGATTTCACAGGTATTAAGAATTGAGGGGCAATCAATTTTTTTAAAAGAAGACTGAGCTCTTGAATCCAAATGCAGTTACTTATCTATGGTAGTACACACATTATGTAAGCACATTTTTAGAAAGACTCAAAACCCAACAACCTGCTATTCATAATTCCGATTTTTTTTAGCCTTCTAATACCAGCAATTGCACAAAATAAAAGGGCATGACAGCTGATGATAAACCAACACTTTTGAACCAGCAGTCCAAGTTCCATTTCAAAGAATCAGAGCTGCAAAAACCAAAACAATTTGGCATTTTAAATCCCAGTAATGATTCATAACTGTTGCATGTAACTTTGTGTATTTCATCAACCAACAAATGCCATACAGGAAAGTGTACACTAAGGAGCTGATGCATTTTAAATGGTAGCAAGCAAGACTGACCTCTACCAATAACTGTAATGTTAATCCATCAACTCAGTGACCTAGAAAATATGTCTGTGAATGTCAGCAGTGAAAGATCAGGAAATAATCCATAAGAGAGGGAAAGAATAATGCTTTTAATGTAAGCTAGAAGCAGCTTAATAAACAGCAGGAAAAGTCTGCAAGAATCTACTTTGTGCAGCAAAAACCTCCACAAGCGTAAAATAAGTTAAGATACCCCAGGTATTAGAAAATACTGACGGTTAAGACCTAGGGAAACAAATGCAAAAAAACCCATGATAAATAAATTAAGCTCAAAGATGTATTTAGCAGCACTTAAAGAGGCCAAACTTGTGTACGTTTGACTGATCAACAATCCTGCTCCACAGAGCACATTTTGCTATAAAATACACTTCATTGTTCAAATTCCAGGGTATTTTGGATGTCAATGTTCATAACAGTATTTATGAAATAAAATGTCTTCTATTGTAATTTTCCTACTTTTCCCCTCACACAATTAATTAAAAATTTATGACAAACAACAGTCTTGTTCAGGATCAGAAACCACTTCAACTCTGCTACAGAAATCTCTCTGACTATTATTAAATAGTACTGCACTATTACTGCACTATAGATTAGCAGATACCAGAATCCTCTTATTGCATACACTTGTTTTATTTCACTCACTTTGAACTGAGGCAAGAGTAAATCCTTTTACTCTACAAGTACATTTTGACAGTAATACACTACCATGAAAACAGTACTTCAGAATATGCATAAATGAGGATGTTATTCACTGTTTCTTAAAAGAAGCTGTTTTAACTTACTGAGATTTTTGTGTAGGCTCTCAAAATTGGAGACAATTATTTATAAGTGACTCATGGATCAGTTTTTGCATGCCTCCTTGCTTTGTGATGCACACATAAAGTCCTAAAAACTCTATTCTGATGGCAAGGGGAGGTTTAGGTGTTTCTTTTTTATTAGAGGTTGCTGAGTTCAGTTTTTGCATTTGACATTCAGGAACTGTATTGCACACAAAGACTTATCCCCTGTCCCATAGGAGAAAAATTTTCTGCTGCTGAGACTTATAAAAAATTTTAAAACAGCTGACTCCTGAGATAAATACAACTGGAAAAGTAGATGATATGTACATTTTAGAAACTTTGTTTCTAATTAAAAATACAAACTTACTTTAAAATGATAAAAAATTAATGATAATAATCTACTTTTTTTTTTCATAAGGCTTTCTCTATGGAGCTGGAGCTGACACTGCCTTTTGGAAGGTAACAACATGTAATAATTTTTTTTTCCATGTCATTTGGAGAATTGGGATATTTAGTTATAAAATATTTAATTAAAAATTAAATTGGGTGAACTCATCATTGCTAAGGAGTGATTTTCAAATTCTCATGCTAATCTCTTTTAGTAAATTCTAATTCAGTACAGACACCTTCAATTACTGAGAACAGGGATGGGCATTCATTTTTAATTATTTTCCATTGTTTGACTTTGGCATTCAGAGTTGCTTCAACATTACAATGACATAAGTACCATTAAGGAATTATAAGATATATTTAAAGGGCTTCAGATTTAATCTAATTCTGTCAACTAGGAGAGCCTTAAAGTGTCATAAAAAATTTAATACCCGTCTAACATTTCCATCTTTTCCCCCAGCAACATTACATTCAAGAGGTGTAAAGAAGAGGTTTGAAAACATCCATTACCTTATTCCACTCACTTATTATTTTCAAAAAAACACAATACTCTTCTCCCAGCTTTAAAGGAGCATTATAAAACTTCCCATAATAATGTCTGTCTCCAAGAACAATTGACATATTATCAGCAACATCCTTCGCCCGAAATTCAGCTGCCACATATCCTTTAATGTCAGTGGTGTTACTAAAGAAAGTTGTAGCAGCAAAGGAGTCACAAATAAAAGTGCTTTGCAAATCCAGAGGAAGCACAATCACTTGATAAAGACTAGAGTGAAACAAAAAAAAAAAGGAAATATTAGCCCTCATTTCAATGAAATAAGCATCAGATATTCATTAACCCATACTGGTTTTTGTTATTTGTAGCCTCTTAACTGTTTTGTATTAACAACGTCCAATATGAACACTTCTTATACTAAAATAAAGTGTGTTCCACTTAATTTTTAATCAAAAGCACTGAATGCACAGCTTAGAGCTGGGTCTTCTCATCACATATATGTTATTGCTACATGATTATTTATGCTCAGAAGAACATAAAACTGTGATACTTCAGACTATGTCCTCCTCCTCCTCCTCACACTGAAGTTCACCTCTGACATATCATTTTCTCTAAAAATTACTTGTAAGTTCACAGAAACAAGACTTTTTCTATTTAAAGGAGGAGAGGACAGGTACCATTTTAAAAAATAAATCAAATACGTCTTCATACCTCTCAAAACAATGTTTAGTCTATCATATTCAACCATAGGAAGACTATTCATGAAGGTTGATACACCAGCCACTCTATGAGATGTTACTAGCTTTCAAGTATTTTCTACTTCAGTGTTGAGTTAACCTTGTTCAGTACTTGAGTTAACCTTTTCCTTCTGTCAGCAATAGCACTCAGTAAGGGGTAAATCCTTTTACTCTAGAAATACATTTTGATAGAAATGCACTGCTACATTCAGAATATGCATAAATGATGTTATTCAATGTTTCCTCTGGCAGGAAAAATGTATTGTCTGCATGAGTTCATTGGAAAAGAACAATCACATCAGTAGAGGTGTGTTTGGATTCATCAATAAAAATCTACCGTGGATACTAACCTCACTGTGGATAAAGGGAAAAGAAAAATAAAATCAAACCTTAAAGCCAGTGGTGAAAACTCACAATTATCCAAGCTAGGATTTTGTTCCAGAAAACAGCAAAAAGCCTGAAGCTAAATATTACTCTGCTAAGGGGGGAAAGACTGGGAGGCACAGCTTAAGTTTTTTCCCATTGCTAAAAAACATAATGCTGCCACCCAAAACAGTTCTAATCTACATAACATGAATCTGCAGAATGTTGTTTGAAAGGGCGAAGAGCACAAAGACAAACCTGATTGGTCCATTTTGATCTTCTGCTTTCCGGAGTCTGAGCAAAGGTGCAGAACCTTTAACTGCAACAAATTCTACCTCTGGGAAAGGGGGATCTGAAAAGTAAACAAACACCAGTGGTTCAGAAAAGTTTTAGAAATATTTCAGGCATCAGTTCCTAACTACTATTCAGTTCCTTTTTCAATTGCTAGCTACTTTTTCTGCCAAAACATCCTTGATTGAGCCTTGAACCCCAAACAGCTGAAGCCTGCAGGCAGCATAAATCTGTCAAGAAAAACACAGAGCAAATATGATTATGATGGTCTGGAAGCCCCTGTACTTCTGCTAGCTGGAAAAAAGAGAGATGCCCATAAATGGTTGTTGTCTACAGAGAAAAGAGCCATGAAAGCTTTGCTGGAGGAAGCAGTATTATTTACTAGACTAGCTGAAATGGTCAGGGAGAAGGAAAATATGAAACTGTGCACAGATCCCACTGCAAGAAATACAATGGTATGAATAGAGGAGAATTTAGTAGTGCCAAAAGTACTTCCAAAAAGGCAACTTTCTTAGATACTACTCATAGTCAGGTAGCAATATTCAGGCCCTTAAATTTGATTCAGTATGGATACAGAACTCTAATCTGTTTTAGTGAGAATTTGCATCAAGGCCAACACTGAACAAATAGTTCTTCCTCTCATTTCAATGGCAATGATGACAGCTGTACACTGATATGGAAATTACCACTACCAGCCTGGAAGCAAGGATGAAAATAGCTTCAGTGTGCACAATCAAAAGGGAAGAGTGTGAAGTGTAGACTCTGTCTAGTCCAGAAGTCTGAAAGAACTTACACAGGTAAATACAGCTACAGCTAGGCTTTTTGTGGTCAAAAAGTGCTGTTGAGCTGACTGTAGAGCAACAAATACAGTGCTTACGTACAGAAAATCAGGGCTTCAGAGCTAGGAAAAAATATCAGTATTATGAAGAGAAACAAAAGAAAACTAATGTATATTTCACAAAGTTAAGTGACATCAGGCAAAATTTTTCTAAGATGCATGGATTTTTCAAAGAGCTGGTATACAAATAGCTGCACCTATCTTTTGAAGTATAGAAAATCATTAGTTTTGCAGGAGAAAATTAAGTTGTTAGAAAAACTGTCAAGAGGGTAAGTAACTGCTAAAAAGGGAGTTAAAAATATACATAATGTTGAAATTCGAAGTACTGGAGTGCAGGAGAGTTATTAGAGGTTAGTATCATTAGCATTTTGTTAACAATCAGTATAAAATTTGTACGTACAGATTATTTTTGCTGCTCAATGTTAGAAATACAGAGACTTTACACAAGGAGAATTTAACCATTCTAACAGCTATTGGTTTTCAAAACTGGGATAAATTCACCAGTATAAAACACAAGGTGATACACCTGGGCTTCTAATTTATGCTAAAGAGTCTAATTTCCTTTTAGTAGTAGGAATGACATATTAGTACGTATCAGAATGAGTGCTAGGCAACAAAATGACAACAGAATGAAAAAATGCAAAAGGCTGCTCTAAAAGGCATCAGAAAAAGGCTTACATGATACTAGAATAGTACCACCCAAGGTACACAAGGCCCCTGTGTGACCATTTCATGGTACCTGAAGCTCCCATCATCAGTGTGACAGCGCTATGTGAAACCAGTTCACAGGATACAAGGAAGAGATGGATAAAAAAATCCTCTTATATGAGGGAAACAAAATCTCAGGTTTGTAACATATGAAGAGTATACCTCTTCTTTAAACAGAGATGAAACCTGTGAGGGGATACAACTTCAGCATGGTATGCCCAAAGTAATTCTAACAGGCCATACAAGCATCCCTAGCAAGAAAAAACTTTACCCCTTGACAAAAATCATCCTCAGGTGAACCTCCTGAAAGCTTACCTGCCCAAACAAATTCCTTTGGTAGCTCCCTTTACTGGGGTATCTTCAAAATCAGGCTATGGGTGAACTACCAGTGAAGAAACCTGCTATAAATGTTTAGGATTGAAATGAGAGTAAGATTTATACAGTGGTCTACAGCTTCCTCCCCAGGGAAAGCAGAGTGCCAGGCACTGACCTCTCTGATGACCAGTGACAGAACCCATGGGAATGGTCTGGATTTGTGTCAGGGGTTGTTTTGTTGGCTATCAAGAGAAGGTTCTTCACCCAGGTGGTGGCTGGGCAACTGGAACAGGCTCCCCAGGGAAGTGGTCACTGCACCAGCCTGACAAGAGTTCAAGAAGGATTTGGAAATGCTCTCAGGCACACGGTGTGACTCTTGGGGATGTCCTGTGCCGAGCCAGGAGTTGGACTTCGATGATCCACATGGGTCCCTTCTCAGCATATTCTATGATTCTCTGAAAGCCACAGTTCTAGAATTACTTGCTTCCCTCTAGTAGAGACAGGGCAGAAAAGCTTTTCTGAGAGTTTCCTGAGTTAATGAAACATACTGCATGGCTGCCTGCAAGAACAGAGAATGCTCTTTGCTCCCAGTCTTTTCAATACATCTGCAGCTGCAGATACTGTAAAAGGTAGATGAAGAATTTCTATATGAACAAAGTAAAGGAAAATAATAATATTTGACAGCAAATCTTTAGGTCCTTTGCACATTGCAAACTTAAGCAAATATTATGTAAGAGACAAAAATTATCTCTTAATTTCAGTGGTTCCTTAGCAGAGACACTGTCAATAGGCAGAGGGACAGGAAAATATATCTCTCAGGGTGGTTTTATCTGGTATACTTTTTTTATCTTCCTTTTCTTTAGCATTCAGTATCACCACAAGACAATATTATTAATGTCTATTCAGAATTTTTTAATTTTCAAGAAAAACTTGGGAACTTCTTCTCTAATGGCAGCCAGAATGTGCATTGCATGCAACGGTTTTGCATTGTTTTTATAGATAAACAGCACAAGAGGAAACAAATGTGGACTCAGATGACAAGAAGATGCTTACTAAGGTCGTAACAACTGATTTTTCTATTTTCTATAATTTGACAGGAAAATACAAATCATGAAAATAAACTGCCATCCAGAACTGACAGCCCTAGCAAGCGGATAAAAGAGAGAAAAATCTGGAAAAAAACATGGACAGTCTTTTGCTGTGTTTAGTTTCTGGTAAAAAAAAAATACTAGTTATTAAAAACATCAAGCACACAGAAGACAATCTACCTGTTTTAATAAAAAGAGTGAACAATTTGTAGCAACGTGAAGGAGTAATAATAATAATAATAATAATAATAATAATAATAATATTGAAAAGAGTAGTTTAATTTTTGCTTTGGTGATCAAAAAACAAACTCTGAAGGAGTTATTCCATAAGAAGTATTTTCCCACTGTGACTTTTTTAATAAAAGAGGGAAGGGAAAGGGGAATACTACAGAGAAGTAAGGGCTTGCACTAGGTGAGTTGTGTGAAGAAATCAAGATCCTCCAGTCTGTTCCAGTGCTGTTAGCACCTTGTCTTTCTTAAAGAATTGATTTTTTTAAGTCCTCAGCAACAGAATAGATTAACATATCTGTAGAAACATCAGGAAAACAGAGAAGAGCATAGCAAAAAAGGAAAGTATATCCAGAGATTACCCCACTCTAAGCACTTCCTTGTCATAGCAGTCTTATGTTAGTGACATTCAAACATTTCATATAAAGGCTAATTTTCTACAATAAGAATCCATCTATTGATTTTCTCTTTGAACATGAAGGCAAGCTACAGGAAAGAAAATACATGCCAGGAAGTGCCAAGAATCGTCACACACCTCAATGCTGGAGCTAAAGCCTGTTTGGTGTTACATTGTAAGGGCAATTACAAAGCTTTAAAAATAATAATGGTATTGAACAGTAAAGTCCAAAATCACATGGCAACCCTTCACCGAGCTTGACAGTTCAAAGAAGTCAAATCAAAGACTCCTTTTAAGGTTGGGTTTTAAATAAAAAAACCCTTTAGTGAAACAAGAGCATTTGCATGATCTTAATTTCCTGCAAACAAGGGATTTCCTTCATGTGATTTAGGTCAAAGTCACAAGGTGCTTATTAAGGTTGAGTTATGAGATATCAATATAACCTGATATATCTATATAACCCAATATCAATATAACCTAAATTATAACCTTCTATACCTATATAACCTGATATAAATTACTTCCTATACAATGTAATAGCTACTATATGGTTAACTAGCTGCTTAATCAAAATAGAGGAACATACTCAGCAGGTGGATAGCTTCAGAGATTGATAACTATAGTACTACTGAGAAATTGGCAAATGTAAAGGCAATTAACCACAAAATAAAGAATTTAGGCCACTTAGGACCAGACAGAACAACGAAGAGCATAACTGTGCGTGCTCCAAAGAGAAAGTTGAAAAGTTCAGATGTGAGGAAAACCTTGGAAGCCTTCATCAAAGACCCCTGATGACCCACTCCTGATGAAGTGAGGAGGCACAAGTGCAGCGCAAAAGAACTAATAACCATGAGATTTATGTAAATATACGTAAATATACTATGTAAATTAGTTTCAGCACATATATGATGATGTTATAGTGATATAGTAACACTAAGCAATACTTACTGTATACATATGAATACACAAACACACACACACACACATATATATATACACACATGTAACACAGCACTTGACAAAGGTGGGCAAATTAGGTGGAAACATCCCCCTCACCACCAGCCCTGCAAATAACAAATCCCTGCTCTATAGACATCAGTCTCTGGGGATTTATTTCCAGCCTATCTTTCGGGCATCACATGGGCTTTACGCCCAAAAGGTTTTTGTTGAATTGAAAACAAGGAAATAAAAAATACTGCTGTAAAAGTAAAGATAAAATAAGGTAGAGATATTAATACAATAAAAAACATTGTTTACTGTTTGTACTACTGTTTGAAAAGTAATTAACTTTACTGTACATATTTAAATATAATATATATTTAAAATAATAATTAAAATAATTAAAATAATTTTAAAAAATAATATATATTGTTCTAGTACAGAGTGAGAAGAGATTTTTCAGTTAGAGAGGAACATGATGTGAAGAGAGGGAAGGAAGGAGAATAAATAAATCAAGATCGCATCCACAGAAAAAATAATTTAGATCTTCTTTAAAGACTGGTCATTTCTGGAAATCCGACTCATGTGATTCTCTCTCTGCTGACTGTGGCCTTTGTTTCCCTGCTCTGTGGCTGAATGTCACAGCATCCTGTTCATCATGAGAAAGGTGTGAGCTGAGCGAGTCCGGCAGTGCGGATGAAGCCGCCGGCCAGGCCCGGCTCTGCCTGCACCGTGCCCGGGCCTGCTGCGGGCCCGGCTCCTGGGCCTCGGGAGCCCGAGCTCTGCTGCGCAAACCGGCCTTTCTGCCAGGGCCAGCGCTGCCCAGGGCCGGCGTGTCTTTGAAGTGAAACGGCCCTAGGCCAGGAGAGAAAGATAAAAGCGGGGAGATGCGCCTTAGGCCACCTCGGCTGGCACCTCTCGGTCTCCTCTGTGCCAGCAAGTGACCTGCCGGCCTGCCCTCACCCCGCGAGCGCCATCGGCAGCCACGCGAGGCGCAGGGAGGCAGCTGGCGCCCGCCGGGTGATTTCTGTGTCGGAGCAGGGCCTGAAGGGCCCCGGTTCCAGCTGCAGAGCTCCTCTGGGTCAGGAACTCCACCTTCAAACTCGCCTGCGTCTTGCTGCTTCTCGTCCCGATCGTTCCTAGGTTGCCTTACGGTCGCCCGCCTCTGCTGCCGCGTGTAGGGGCGCCAGGGTGATCCCCATCTCCTGGCTCATCCCCACCTGAACCTTTCTGTGGTTTGTCATCTGCTCCGGTTCTTCCTGCGGCACCTTTCCCTTGTGATCTCTGGGAACAGAATGAGGTGTGCTGAGTGCTCACATCTGCTGTTCTGTGGGGGAGGCGTTCAGGGTCTGGCAGCAGAATGGCAGCTCCCTGCTGTTGGCTCTGGGTGTTTTGGGTTAGGGGCCTGCCTGGTCCTTCCACAAGAGGGGACCTGGTATGACAGCCTCCTAACCTCAGTGAAAGAGGTCTGGGACCCTGCAAACAGCCATCACTGCTCCCACCTCACTTCCTAAGCTGAGGACAGGACCTTGCCTAGGTAAGCAGAGGCTGGGCAAGCAGAGGGGTGCAGCACCGTGCTGGACTCTGAGGGTGAGCACCCAGTTTTACAGTACCAGCCACTTCTTACATCCCCTGCCTGTGCTCAGCATTCTGCAGCTCTCCCTTCCTCCTGGACCTTGACCAAGTGCACTGGTCCTTTGCACAACTTGGAGCTGCTTAAATTGGATGTGTGGCACAGGAGACTGGCATATGTTCATATATACTAAAATGAAGGCACTTGCCATGGGAGAGGAGGAAGATTTGGTCAGGGAAAACTCAGCAAGGTGCTTTTGTTGCTTTCCACTAGAAGGCCTGACAGAAGACACCATGTTTTCTTTTGCTTGTTTTTCTTCCGTGACCAATCCACCCAAAGCAGACAGTATGGAAAGCAGAGTTTATTCCTCTTGCAGCTTTGCTGGCTGTAAAGCATAGACTGTGCCACTGATACCAATTGCTTTGTAAAAAGAATAAAAGAAATTATCTGATTGTTCATGAGTTCACAGATACTTTGAAAAATTCTTATTATGGAGGAGTTCAGAAAAATGATAGTGATGTTCATATGAATTTAATTATCACACGTTTAAATAGTCTATGCACAAAAATACAAAGTGCATGCATATGTATGAAATTGTTTACATGACTGGCAACTAAGTTCCCCCTACATTTAAAAAAATAAGTAACCATGCTCATGTTTTCATCACTTCTCTTTCCCCATTACATAAATCAGAAACTTCCTTCTTGTCAATTCTCACAATCTGATACTGCACGCTTTACTATGGTTTCTCTGGAGGTACATCCTATGGTCTCGGAGTAAGAGCTGTCAGATCACCGCACCTCCAACAGTCTTTTACTTCCTCTCTGCAAAGTAGATTTTGGGTTTTCCCTCCCTTTCCAGACCTTAAAGAACTGCCTTTATGAAAGAATGAGAATAAATCTTTTCTATCCTACAAGAGGTCAGAACAATAGTCTATCTTTTATGTAGGTGTGTACATCCATAGGCAGAAGAACAAATTGGACATCACGATCTGATCTGTAATACCATGCATTTTCCACACATCAAGGCAAAGGAGCAGAATTCTAGAAGATTATACTTGATATGTGATGGAATGCATTCTTCTTATTCAAGTCACTTTCTAGACTCTCTGCTTGTGAGTCTACTTTCTCACTCACATCATCATATGAAGACAGAGATGAGACACACACAAGTATGTGCCCTGCAGGTGGATGCTGGGCTAAACCAAAAAGAACAGCAGCTGAGAAATATAGGAAGTACTACAACTATCTGAGGCACACAGACTCAAGGTTAAGCCTACTCAAACCCCCTGGAAAGTACATGTACAAATATATAAGAAATTTCAGCATGTGTGAATAGTATGCCCTGAACAAACTCAAAATACAGCTTGATTCTAAGCAGAAAATCAAGAGGATGAAAAGCAATGAGAAATCATAATCGAACCTAATATGAATTATTTTAAAAGAAGGACAGGTAATCAGTAACTCAGGCACTAAAGATCTATTTCTAGTGTCCAGAAACACTTCTGTCTTACTATGTCTTAGGTCCTAGTGGTCTACTCTAAACAAAAACAAAAAGATAACCAGACTCTGTAAATACATAGGCACGTATGAACTCCCCAAACACCAGAATCTTCATAAAGAATTTGCCAAAGCAAAGCTCAAAAACAGATTCAAATATCAATAGAATTTTAATGTGGCTGAACTGAAAGAATTATTCAGAACATAAGCAATGAAAGTGAAAGAGATCTAGCTCCTTATTTATTACCCTGTTTTTCAAACACTTGTAAGAAATGGTTACAAAGTTCAATCATCTTAAATTCATATGTAAAATTAGGTAGTGAAATTAAGAGCAATGCCTCATCTGAGCATGCCTTAATAAAGGAAAATGAACAGAGCCATGTGTAAGTAGTATAATCACAAGTATGCCCACAAGACACTCCTTTCATTCTCTGGAAAGGGACATGGGATTCCTTGCTTAAATCACAATCTTTCTACCATCTTTTTACAGCTACAATAAAATCACAGCCTAATAATTTCTGATAAGTGACTCAATTTCCTATATCCAGTAGGTAAGTGGTGAGAGTTTCTTTAAGATAAATTAAGACAACATAAAAGACCGTGCAAGATACCTGTTACAATGATCCATGATGCATTTTCTAGACTGTATTTACCATCCACAAGATGACAGGAAAAACCAGCTTTGTTGGAACAATTGTATGGAACTGAACTATTTTTTTAGAAGGGACTATTTTTTTTGCCAGGGAGGAAAGCAGGCTTTTAGGTCCAAGTTCTTGGCTTTTTATTTTTAGAAATAAAATGGATGTTACATATTCTTATTTGGCATGGATATGGGCATAGGTATAGATATTCAGGATATAGAAGTAACTTTCATAACATGTATTCATAAATTTTGTTTTTTTGAAAAAAATACCCAAACAAACTGCTAGCATTTACATACTTACTATATTCTGCAACAGTCTAAAAATTTACACAATCACTATCCTTGTCAGGAAATTAGGTTTGTAAGGCAGTGATCATCCAATTGTCTGGGACATGTCTATTCACAGTATTTGAAACTCTGCAGTTAAGATTTTCCAGACTTTCAAAATGCAGAAAGCTTGTAAATATCTAGGAGACACGACATCTGCATTTGCCCCCAGCTGTGGGAACAGACCAACTGATCATGTGCCTCTTAAAGGATGGCATATGAAACCCTAAACAACCCATGAGAACATAATCAGTAAAACACTTTTGTAAGTCTCAGTTTCCCTACAGCTGCTGTGTTAAGGCGTATCTTGCATTTTTACAATACCATTTATCTAGAAAACCATCAGAGCTAATATAGCCACTTTTCAGAATTAATTTGGCAGATAAATTGAGATCATTCCATCCACCATGGAAAATACATATATGATTACAAAATAACTGGACAAATGAAGATGAAGATTATACACCTACTCTTAAATTACAGCTTTTTATATAAATTAAGCTGCTTGCATATACAATATAGCTTGCTTGTAATACAATTCCAAGACATAAGACACAGAAGTCAAAGCAACACTGCTTCTTATTATTATGAATTATTTCAGCTGTATCCTTTCCATCTTAGATGAGATGACAACACAATTAATCTTATTTAAATTCCATTATTTGGCAAGTTTTGCAGAAAGATCATAATTGACTTTTTAATTTTCTGTATTTTCTGCAAAAACTTAAACAATACATACTTTATATTTTTTTCAGTGGAAGTCAAAAAATAAGTGTTTGCACATCAAGTTTTATATAAAGACTCCTAATATGACAGAGTAACACCTATATTTTATTGCTTATTGAACAAGATAACTACCACTAGGGACTTGTGTAATAAAATCTTCTTTCAAAATGGAAATGACCTAACTTTTATGCCAAGACCTTTCCTGGGGCTGTGCATGTGCGTTTGTTAAGCACTAACTCAGCAGAGAGGAAAATATGCCAGCTGCCAAGACACAAACACCATTTCACACAGCACCTGCTGCAAAGCATTCTCTAGAGCTCTGCTGAGTAAGGGACCTGATGCAATCCTGCAGAATTGAGGAAATACCACAGGACGACAGAGTAAAGAGCTTTTCCTTTTCTCTGAGTATGTATTCAAAAATGACCTCTATCAACAAAATTCTGAAGTATTTTAGTAACTTTTTTACAAAGACACATACATTCATGAACGCTTGGGCACTACTTCTGAGTAGTGACAATTCGGAAACTTGTGAAAAGGAATTTCCAAATCATTACTGTAATTTCATTAAAAAAAGAAAAAAAAAAAAGAAAAAAGAAGAAACAAACAGGTTGTTGTATATCTTAAACAGAACCTTTAAGAAAAAAGAGATGTTTTGCATTCATGAAGCTTAAAACCATCAGATTTACTACTGAAAATACAGCAATACTATCAATTTCAAACCAGAAATTTCAAACTCTTCTGAAGCAGTCAGAAGAGAATTGATTCCATCTAGTGGCTGAACACAGTTACAGACACTCAGAGAGTTTTCATGTTTTTTACCTATTGTAATTCATGTCCCTGAGAGGAAGAATGATATCATCATCAAACACTGCACTGCACTTCACCTGATACAGAGAGTGTGATAGTACAAGGATGGTGAAAACTGTTCTAAGCAAAAAAAGACCCATAAGATGTTTCCCATCGTGGCGTTTTAGTGACGTACATCTTGCTGTTTTGAAGCCAAGGCTCTTCCTTCAGAAGCTTATTTGCTCAACTGTCTTTTATGTTTTGTACTCTGCCAATTAGAGGCAAAAGTATCTGTATGAGGTAATTGCAGATACTTTGGATTCTTGCAGACTTTAGTGATAATCTGTTTCTGTTGTCACAAATACCCATACCATACAAAGTGCAGTTGAGCTATTAACTCTACTATGGAGAAAACTTTTTCTTAAAAAGTGACTAAGCCTCTAACAGGGCAGGGAATTTAACTCAGCTGTCCTTGGTACCAGTCTTGTGTCCAACCCACCAAACTATCTTTTCCCTGATGTCCCACAATGACACATTAACACTCTGCACCTCAATTTTCCTCCCCCTTCTGCCTCTGAACTCTACAAAATCCATGAAAACAAATAACGGACAATTCTGAGCATGGAAAGACTACTTTGACAGCCCACCACAAAGCACTGAGATCAACAGTGCATATTCAGTTGAGTCTCTTACACCCACTAGGTGCTTTTGTAAGTATATAAAATAAATGGCAAGACCCACCTGTAATTTGTGTTGTCATAGAAACAAGCAGCGAAAAATTCAAAGCTACCATGGAAATATTAATAGAGTAATTGGTGCCTGGTTGCAAATCTAAACAAACTTCAGGAGCTTGCTTGTGTGTGGAAAGTTCAAAGGTCATTTCATGATGGAAGTTCTTCTGATACCAACGCTGGCCTTGCACATGAAACTGTAACCAAACAATCACAGCATGAAAATTGAAATGTTAAAATACATTACTTGCATTCAGCCATCTCATTCTCTTAATCAGAGGAAACAGAAGGAGAGAGCACTGCATAGGAAGTGTCAAAACTGTTGGCATTGATAGTCAGATTCCAAAATTTGATCTATCTTGATCAGATCCACTATTTTCCTTGTTCTTTCACTTCTCCTAGTCTATCTTCTTTTTTATTAATTTGCCCTAGGCCGTATAACATACAGGCTTCCAGTAACAGTTCACTTTCACTGAAGTATACCCTCCTGGTGAATTATAAAAGTAAGCTCACGTGAACACATCACCCTGAGGATTGAGACAAAATTAAGTTATTTTTACCCATGTTCAAAATACCAGCTACACTCTGGGATCTGCCTACAGACACCTATATTTCCAGGGAAATTTACAGACTCGTGGGTTCTTTTTTTTGTTTCAATAGGATTTTGTGTTTTATTGTTAATGACTGAAATAATCATGAAGTAACTAAATTAAAGCCTCTCCTGATCAAATGATTTCTCTGTTAATGAAAACTAAAATGCTTGCTGGATATTAATTGTGCATTAATTTTCCTCTAAACAGATCCTATGCTTTCAGATAATCTCTTAGTGCCTCCTGGCACAGGGAAACTTGAGACAACAGCAGGTGGTCAAGAGTCCTGGCAGAAGTAGTTCATGTAGAAATTCCCTGCTGGGATAAGGGCAGACTGAAGGCATACCACAAGGCAAAGAGAACTGACTCAGTGGAACTGGAATAGAGTTGTGTGAGTTGTTTGCCTGAACATGGCAAAATTGAAAGTACAGATAAGGAGAGCAAATTAAGAGTTAAGTATGGGAAAAATAAGCAATAAATGGGACTACAAAAGAGAGCATGGTCTTTCTTTGGCCACTATGCAATATTATTCTTTGGGGGTTTTTGAGACGTTTTATTACAATGAGGAACACTGCTAGCAGTGCGTGTTTGAAAAATTAGGTCTTTGATTGATAATAACCGCTTTCTAGATTCAAAATGTAGATTGTCACTTACTGAGTATCTGTCTTCCACACCAGTTCCCCTGACATTTCTCCTCCATTTCAAGCAGGTATCATTAAAAATTAATACATTATTGAAAGCTTCCTTTACTGTAGAGACAATTTAAAAAGAGATCAACTTATATTTAAAAATTTTACCTCCTTCAACTTAATTGAATATGAGTAGCTGAGAATAAAATTTTTTGAGAAGTCATAAATTTCATTCTCTTCTGAGACAGACGGGTAGGTTATCATTTCTTTTTTAATGAACAAACAAGATAAGTAAAACATGATCATTTTCCAGATAAATCGGATTTTGGAAAAACCCAAGCATGCTATTCAGGAAATGCAATACACAATGTACTTGTCCAGACCTAGAAGGTTATAATGACAGAAATATCAAGGGTACAGGCCTCCTGATATAAATGAAATTATCACAGAACAATTTGACATAGTTGATGCCCTTTAGGAAAAAGCATGTGAGCAAAAGCATTTTTGTGGATTCCAAAAGCAATTATTTCTCAAGGTCTGTCTCACCAGAATTAGTATGTCATAAGCTAAGCCTAAAGTCTCCATGACTAAAATACTACAGAAATCCACTGTTAGAACATGACTTCTGTAAAATTACTGGTAACTGCCAGAACCCTGTTAATCACTGGCAAACATAGGAGCGTTGTCTGTAATGCTCATATCACTTAGATCAGTGTCACATAGCCAAGCAACAGGGAATTCTCCTACAAGCAGAGAACCATATTTCAAGGCAAAAATGGAAACCATTTTTGTACCATGGAGCAAAGTTCTGTGCTAATCCTGCCTCAGCCAGAAGGCAAGTCCTGAAAAAAGCAAATTTGCCAAAGCCTTCTGAAGGGCACTTACTGCCACTGCTCTCCTTGCTCAAAGAGTCAATGGCCAAGTGAACAGAAAGAAAAACATCTTGCAGAAAAAGAGGATGCTGACAGTAGCTACATGTGCGTAGTCAGCATAAAGAATTATGAACTCTAGGAAACAGCCCCTTTTCCTGTTAGACTTAAATCAGTGAACTCTGCAGTACAGTATGTTCTTTTATAAGCACATAAGATACAAAACACAACCTACCCTTTGTTTGAATTGCTACTGTAACAGAGACGGTGATGTTTGTGGAAGAAATGGTCGTTATATTCACCATGTAGTTACTTCCAGAATTCAGATCTAAACACACCTTTGGATTATCTTCACTTGTACTGATGTTAAATATCACATCTTCTGAGAACATCTTCTCATCCAGTCTTTGTCCCAGTATATGAAACTATTGAAACAAAGAAAACAGTGCAATTTGTTCTGGCTCTCCAAAATTCAGAATACTTGTTTATTTAACCCTACTGGTTCTTAAAGGGAACACAGGATTTCATCTGGTTTAGAGTACCAGTTCAAGGGAAGTATCTAGGTTTTTGACTAGCTACGAGATGTCTTAATAAACTGGATCTTTATTTCTTCTGTCTGTTAAAATTATTCATATTTTTTTCATATACTTCTACAACTGATAGAAGGAATCTATTATGGAATCTAATCCAATCTATTAGGAACCTAATCTATTGTGAACCCTACTAAGATCTCCAACTCAAATAGTAAGGTGTAAGCACATACTGTTTCTTGTTTACAGCACACAGATAAAAACTGCATCTACTTGTTACTTTCTTTCCGTTTCATTACTTTTTCCCCCTTACCCTAGAGAAGCAGTAGCAAGATGGAATGCCAAACAGTAAAAGATGAGCTTGCCTAACACTGTCCCAGTGTAGTGAAAAAGAAATCTGTTGCTTGTATGACATGAAGGGACAGACAAAGCTCACCTTCTCTGGCTATTCTGAAGTGTCTTTCAGATGGCTGAATTCAGAACACATCATACAAGAGATCCACAGCCTGCCAGTTACCACTGGCTATATAAAAACCAGTTTTGACCTGTTATGGGAACTGGGAAGCTGTTTTCCATCTCAGCAGTGCTCAATAAAAGTATACAAATTAAAAATACTTTGGTTATAACATAGGAGGAGAAAGATGGGTTGTTTTCCAAAATTATTATCCAACCTTGAAATGTTTTCCACATTAATACACTTACCCTGGACACCCAAAATAACCCCTTTTATTTTTTTTCCTTACTTGTACATACTAAAAAGAAAGGAAAGAAACCAAAACCAAACAACACACATGCATGCAAAACCCTTTCTTGGGATGTCATTGTGAAAACACAGGAATTCTTATCATGTTGTTTTGGCTTTCCATAACACTGACCAGACTATTTGTTTTGTTTCTGAGAATCTGTGCTTTTATTTTTATTCTTATAAACAAAAAACAAACCAAAAAACCACAAAACAGTTACAAAGGTTGTTTGCAATTTCCAAGAAAAACTGTTCTAAAATTTTCAGATATACATTAGTTGAACCTTTTGAGCAAAGCACACTATTTCGACATACCTTGCATTTCTAAAACATGTTATATCCAGAATCTGCAAGTGATACACAGTTCAGTTCAGATGTTTGTCAAAGACAGGGACAGAGCCCAAGTTTTGAAGTGTTTTCTGTGGCAATGTGAGCTTGAGCTCTTCCATGGAACTTCACTAAAACTTAAACTTATGCTGTAAACTCTTACAGATTTGAGCAGGCATTTAGGTGATTTACTGGAATGAGAACCTGAAGCTTTTGAGTTTTTCACCTACCTTTAGCACAGGAATTTTCTTCTTTCCTAACCCAGCCAGTTACCTGTAGGTTTCTAGGCACTCCACTGGGAAGATCAAGACAAACTACCATACAAACAAAACCCACAAAACAAATATCCACTGCTGAATCAGCAGATACAAGGAGGACAAAATTAGTCCCAATCTCAAATACTTCCATTATCACTTACTGTGTACGTTTCCTGCACTCCCAGTCTTCCAGTTTTCCTTTGCCACCTCACACATGTTTCATTGAATATGGATATATTACTGAGTAATTCCTCCTCTGTGACCAAAAACATGAACATAGAAAGAAAATCATTACTTCTTATGCAAATCTTATATTTGGAGCAATTGCATATTTCTTACTTTTTATGTGGTTTGGTCTTGGATTATTTTTTTGCTCTGCTTTTTTGTCCAAACAGGAAAAAAACCAAAGAAGGTAAGCACATGTTAGGTAAAAACCTTTCTCTTAACTGTGTTGGCTGCTAAACTTAAAATAACAGGCTAACTGAAGAAGCATGTCCTGAGCTAAAGACTGTGAACTCTTTAAACATACAACCAGTATTACATAAACTGACCCAGGGAGCTTTTAAGAAAGCTTCTGTGTTAGACTGAGAAAGAGTTTATTTGTAGCTGAATGAATGTTTTGGTTCATTATTTACATGAGCTACTTTTTAAAAGGTGTTGACATTTTTTCTTGTTGCAGAATAAATAAAATTAAGTAACACAGCTTAATTCTTAAAATTAAGGACACTTTTCAAAACAAACTAGATTAAAACAATGGAGCCCACAGAACCAAGCTTGTAGGAAGTACAGTTGTAGCAACCAGAGATACATCCCTCAAGACACCTCTGTTAATTTACACACAAGAGCAGGCTTTCTCAGAGACACAGCACAGTGAGAAAGGTCATCTCATCCACACTTTCTTTCAGCACTCTCTCTTACTGCTGTCATTAGACACAGCAGAGTTGCTCTCACATGGCAAGATAACATTCTCACATAGCTAAAAACAAAGCTCTCTGGTTACAACTCACATCAACAGTGAACGTATTTACTCCTCTCCTTCACCAGCCTTCAAATTGTCATTCCTTTGTCCTACCACCATGTTTTCTCATTACATTCACTACATGACCTAGGTCACACAAACCCAATCTGATATAGATTCTAAGCTGAAAAACACTTAGCTGCTGAAAAATTGAAAGATATTCATAGGACAGCATTGGTAGATACTTCAGTGAATATTCACAAAATAGTAGGTGCACTGTGCTGCTACAAAAGCAAGCACAGGTCAGGGCACCCTTCCTCTGTATATAAACTTCATTACCATCTCACAGGGGCCCTCTTGTAGCATGTGGACATCAAGCTGTCAATAAAATAAATCAGTACATTAAGAATTTCTAGCATTTCATACTTGGGCAGCTATTTAGAACTACAATGTATTAACATTAATGTATTTTGCAGAGGTTTTTCTTTCTTTTTCTTTGACTATTAGAACTGCCATAAAACTGCTTTCTAAGATTATCTCCCTTTCCATATATTCAATAAATAGATACCTCACTCACTAGACCAGTTCATCTCCCAGCTAGTTTTAACTCCTCCATTCCACATTCATTGTATTTGGAAATGCTGCTGAAAGCTTCCATATTTCCAGGACAGAAGAAAGAGATCAACCAGCGTATCCTCTAAAATAAATTTCTTACAAACAGCTGTATGTTTAACTGTATTTGAGGGCTGCTTATTGTTATTGTTATCTGCTTCACAGTACTGCCCCAAAACTCTGCAGTCTTAGCCTTCTGTATCAACGCAAAGAAAAAGATTATGTTCAGTTGTTGTACTCTTTAAATCAGACACAGTTTTATTAAAAGAGAGAATAGCAAGAAAGACTCAAAGACAGAGGGAAAATGTTTCCATATCCAAGAGATCTGAATTAAAATGCCTAACAAGAAGGCAGGAGGGGACAAGAGAGGGAGTAATTACATGACTTCTTAGCAAGAAAATCTGCAACTTGACTTACGAGTTTATAAAATACAGTGGGGAAAAAAAGAAAGGGAAAATAAAGCAGTAAACAACAAAAGGGTTCTGAACTTTGAGGACAAGGCCACCAGGCAATGACCATAAATTCACAGAATAGCTGGCAAATCTTTTCTCAAAAGTTTCCACTTTAAATGGATGTGAGTGAAAGAGCATGAAAACCTGTACAGAACAATTACCACAACAAAGTCTTCAGCTTTCTGAGGAGACTGCTTTTTCTCCTTTACTCCTAGTGATCACAGTGTCTTTGTTGGGACAACCAAACATACAGAAAGGTCTTGGATTAACATTAATCCCAGCAGCATAAACGTAGTATCCAATAACAGCACAAAGGTTTCTCTGAAAAAAATATTCTGCAACTAGAGGGAGACAGGTTCCTTGAAACATTCATTCTACTGTGAAATCTAACAGTGGCAGTGAGTTACAGAGCTTGGGAACTTGGGTTGTGAAACACACAGTAGCAGACAGTAGCATCCAGGTCTGAAATGTAACTGATTTTGATCAACAGCTTACACTCAAATTCACATATAAGATGGGAGAAGCAAAGACCCTCCATTTGCCTATACCTCAGCACTATAAATTTTAAATTGTGATTAACCAAGGTGGGTGAAGTTCAGTGATACCCCACTTACATTCTTGTTACCTTCACAATCTTTTTCCCATTCCAAGAGAAAGTGTTCTAGAAACAGCAAGCAAATAAATACCTGGAGATCAGAGGTGAAAGGTGAAAAAAAAATCCTGGAGGAATAAAGGCAGATCTGGGAGAGGATAGAGAGATGCAAATAGCACCTGGCAGTTGGCAGCCAGGAAAGACAGGCGCTGGTAAACACAACACAAATGGTAGAATGCAAAAAAGCCAAGTGTTACAGCACCAGTGAGTTTTGGAGAGGGAGAAATTATGTCAAGAAATTCAAAGATATCAACCTTTTCACCAGACAGCAGACAGAATCAGTTCCACTCTGACATTTATCTTCAGCAAGTAGCTAAAAGAGAATCCACATGTGCACGTTCATCTACAGAGCTCTTGCCACCTATCCCCATGCATACAAGTAATTTAGTGGAAAGAAAAATCCCAGGTATTAGATTTTTTTGTATATTTTAGCCTGTTCAATTCTATAAGTGGTGAATGATGTTGCAGATGTCATTTGCTACTAATACAGACTATATTTTTTCAATTAAATAAATGAAAATATCTCAGAGGTATGTGCCAAGAGGATGGAGCCAGGCTCTTTCCAGTGGTGCCCAAAGACAGAATAACCAGCAATAGCTATAAACTAAACCACAGTAAGTTCCACCTCAACATGAGGAAGAACTTCTTTACACTGAGGGTGGCAGAGCACTGGAACAGTGCTCAGGGAAGCATGAAGACATTCCAAACCCACTTGGACGTGTTCCTGTGTTATCTGCTCTAGGTGACCCTGCCTTGGCGGAAGATTGGACTGGATGACATCCAGAGGTCCTTCAAACACTGGTCCTGAGATTCTGGGAAACCAAGCACTTCTATTCCACAGGAGAAGAAGTTCTGTAAGGACCAGCTACACAAGATGTTCAGGCTCACATGCTGAGCACACTGGACAGAAGGTACTTTAATTGCTTATCTGTTCTCTGCACTTCAATCACCTCATTTTATGTGTATAAATCAGAGGCTGGTAAAAACTGTAATCCAGCTTACTGTTGCCTTACCTTACTGGTGTCTTAATCCAATCAGCACCACAAGTAAAATTAACTTTGTAATGATATTTTTTAATATTTACACTAGCTACTTAGAAAAGTTCTTGTATACACACACACACATATATATTTACCATATATCCCAAAAGAGAATGCACCAAACAATGCAAATAAAAGGCATCCATAGCAACCACTTTTTAAGAAATTAAGAAATTAATTGTCAAAGAGAATTTCCTGTGGATGTTCTCTTAACTGCCTTATTTCTAATGTAATTTTTCAGGTGGGATGAAAAGACAATTGGTTTTCCAACATCTATCATAAATTATTTTGGAATGGTACATAAACTGGTACATAACTTTCTCTCATTTTAATGGGCATTACTGATTAATTATATATGCCATTAAGAGCACTTAAATCTCAAAGGCATCACTTCACAAACTGAAATTTCATTTAATTTTAAAGCAATTTGTTACCTCTACTAAATTTGAAAAATGTACAAGTCAAGAAGATGCAAGATTTTGCAACAATTTCCTGTTGATGGGTAATTTTTTTTAAAGGAGTGTGGACTAATTAGGCTATTTTTGTAACTCTTCCTTACCATTCTATTTGACCATAATTGGCTTTTTTGGCCCTCTGATCCAGCAGCTGGAGCCAGAATCTAGCAGAGCTCTAGCCGAAATCTGTGGTAATCCTATGAGTGCAGTCTGCAGGTTCAGGCCCTTCAAAACTTCAGAGCACTCAAGACAACACTTGGCACTGCAAAGACTGACAGACCTGACTAACTTCGTCACTCAACACAATGTTGGCTTCAAAATCAATTCACAAAATACCATCATGTGAGTTTCCTGAAAGAAATATGAATCATGACTTTTAACAACAGCAGTTCACTTGGGCACTTTAGCAGCTGAGAAAACTGCTCTTCTACTTACTCATTTTACTTGATGTCACATGTTTTACATTTGCAGTAGATGCTCAAGAAGTCAAGTGAGGGAAGAGGGGCCTCATGCAGTACCTCTGTGTCAAGTGAAGTCCTTGTCAGCAGTCAAGGACACATTTTTAGTCTTTTTAAAAACCATAAGATGTTTCAAAGCTAAATGAACACCATCTTCTGCAAAAGACAGCATTGCTACTTAAGAACTAGAGATAGACAAGTGAACTAGTGATAGATAGTAAGACAACTCCTTTTTAGGACACAGAAGAACACTAAAGAGCACAACAGTCATGGTCCAAAACATCTGCTAGTTGTTGCTGTTAATAAAATGTCAGTACCTCCTGTTTCCAAGCACACAGTATGACAACACCTTTGTTACACATCTCCCTTCTCAGGACTCATTCTTTACTAAGAAAATAATTCTGGAATGAAATTCAGACAATGAGATGTAGGCTGGAAAGGCAACCATGAAGAAATTTTTGCTTTTGTCATTACAAGAAAAGAACAAAAACCGAAACAAGCAACAAAAGAAAAAGAGAGGGGGAGAGAGAGGGAGAGATAAAGGGCTTCAAATTCAATTTCCACTGTTTGCACTGGAGCACACTTTACAATATTGAATTCACAAGAAAATATTTTTAAATGCCTTCTGCCCCTTACTCCACAGACTTCTAAAGCTGAAGGCTCTCAGTGAAGCAATAAAACTCCGGTCACATTAGTCTCTTTCTGTTTGAGATAAAAAGCAAGACTATAGAAAGATATGTGGCATCCAGTAGATTGCTAATGGTCTCTTTTGTGACCTTTCCATCTAAAAGTACCACCACATTCCCTACATCATAAATTAGAAGGGGATTTCTTGCCTTCATTCTTCCTCCTGTTCCTAATTTTGGAACAGGAATGACAAACTAATTAAATTTCAATTTAAACAGCAACTTTGTACGGTAATACTTACCTTTGCATACGTATGTAATATTCTCCCATGACTGATCTATTGTGCATTCTGAAAAATTCCTGTCTCCATTGAAATAATATCCTTCTTTACAGTGATAGTACACTCTGCTCCGCAGAGTGGTAGAATTGTCCCAGGTCATTGTCGTGTGTGGAATCAGCAAAGGTTTGCCACAGTCTATTTCTGGAACAGAGAAAAACAGGAAGGCAAAGCCTTGAAATGAAAATACAAAGGCAAGACAAAGTGTTAAAAATGGAAGAATGAACTTTTTCAGCAAGTTACACTTCGCTTTTTTCCACTTCTTAGAGATTTCTAGAAATCAGGCCAGCTCATCAGAGCACAGAATTTTGTGGCTGAAGACTTTCTAGCAGGGTGCAGCATTTATCCTACAATATGACCAAGTGTCTTGATTAGAAATGGAGAGCAAGGATCTTTAAGCAGATTTTTATGAGTAAGTCTATCTTCCCACAACACTCTCTTATCCTCCACATGCTATTTATCCCTATATTTTACCTACCATTAGTAACAGTAGATATTAAAAAAGACATTTGGTCCAAGGAGTGTCATGAAAGAACAGCATCAAGAAGGTTATGTTCCTTTTTCAGTGGATTTAATTCAGGTTTTGGAAAAAGATGCTGCTACAGACAAGATGAATGAGTAACTCTGAGGGAAAATTTGACAGATTATGCAAACCACTTACAGGTAATTAGAAAGCAGGGATAATGAACTAATAATTTAATTCATTTGCTCTGGTTTTGTGAGCTGCATAATAAAAACAGGGAACAAAAAAATTAGAAGTGAAGATCAAATAGATGGAACAGTATTATTTAGGGTAGAATCTACTTTTCAATTCACAGTGAATGTTGTACCTGAAGAAAATATTCTATACCACTTCAGTTATAAGAAGCAAACACTGTAAGAATTAAAATCTTACCCTCGTTAAAACCTATGTGGAACAAACAAGTTTTTTTTAACTGTTCAGTAATTTTAAGTGATTCTAAAATTCTCTTAAAAGAAAAAAAAAAAAGGAAAAACCAAAGCTTATAGAATCATGATCTGTATAACCTTTAAAGAAAAATTTAAACATATGTGTTTAATAATGGGCAATATATCCACCATCATGACTACCTTCCTCTCCATGCAGCAATGAGTATGGATGAGTATAGTTTATCTACTATGAATCATCAGAACAAGCCTTGGAATAACTAATGTACATGCAGGCATGTGCTTAACTCATACAAGGACAGTATGTGACAAGACACAAAAACTCCTGCTTTTCCAGCTACCTGCCCATGGCCATTCTGTAAGCAGACTGAAATGCAGAAGCACATTCTTGTGTAACACTGAAAACTTTCCACTTAGACTCATGACACAGAATAAGAATATTGAAGGTCATTCTAAAAGCAGAGAGTGGTTATAAAATACACATGGAGCATTCAAAAAAAATTACTACATTTGATTGCAATAAACTGAAAACTTGATCCTTGCTGGATCAAGCTGAAAAGATATTTCTTGCCCAACAAATGGAAAAGTGAAGCTGTGCAAATGTGAAAACTGACTAAAGTGTGTAACTATTCTAATGTCTCCTAATTAAGAATATGAGCCCAGATTTAAAAAAAAAAACAAAAACAAAAACAGAAGAGTTTTTTGGTTTTGGTTTTGTTTTTTTTAAATGTACCTCTGTGTTTCATCTTACTGATGGAGCTCTTTAGGCTACATTTTTCCAAATCTCTAAGAGCACTGTAAGAGACTTGACTCATCTCAAATAGCAACAGCATGTCTGAGGATTCAAAATTTGCAAAATTTGTCAAAATATAGGAATTTTGAAGGTATGTTAATAACTAACAGCAGTTTGATTTCTGATAGAGGCTTCAATGGCTATCAGAAAAGTAGAGTGGATATTGAACTGGAAAAACGTTAGCAATTTAGGCTGTATTTTCATCTCATGCTAATCCCAATGCTTGACATGCATTGGGATTATGTTCTTGGAATGTTAACTTCTAACAATTTATTGCAACTTCATTAGCAACACAGATTAAAAAAATCCAAAAAAACCAACCCTGTTCAATATATGGTTTTCGTTTTGTGACAACTTTCTATGCCAGAAGATTGTATAAACTGAATGCCCAGAGAGGATGACCGATATTTATTACAGTGATTTAAATGGTATCTATGCTAAATAAATGTGAAGGCAGACTTTATTTACCTTTGCACACCAAATCAGGGCCATCCCACTGTCCTTTGGCATTGCAGACTGCAGTGTGACTGCTGCCTGCCATCAGGTAACCATGATCACACTTGTAAGTAACTTCACTTCTGTATGTGGTCCCACCCACAGATGCTGTGGCATGCGAAACAGGAGGTGGAACCCCACAGTCCACACCTGAGGAGATGAAGGAAGAGGAAGACAGACCTGTTAGTCAACCAGCAGGAGCAATGACAGCTGCACTCACATAAATATTTCTTTCATCTTCACCAGCTAGCCCTCTTCTCCTGTAGCAATGCAACATTTCCTCAGGTCCTCTGCAATATTCCTACTATGACTGACAGTGCTGTAGCTACTCCAAACATCTGCTTCCAAATAAAAGAACCAACAAAACTCTCCTATCTTTCTCTCAGAATACCATGCTAAATCTGTGACTCCCTCCTCAGTCTAGCTGTTGTATAGAGAAAAGTCCTGGTTTTCTTCTAAATCTTTAGACTCTCCTGCTTTGACAAACCTGATTACATCTGATAAGGTGGTTCTATACCATTAGCTATGAGCAACACTCAAAGGAAAGCTGATGAGCAGAAACTGCCTTTAGAAAGCAGAACTTTAAAAAGCGCACGAAAGCTGTAAAAATTAAAAACCATAGAAAAGGTTACAACATATAATACAAAAGTTTCCTGTTATGGCAAGAGTCTACATAAGGCTTAAGCAAAGAAGCCAACATGCACACACACACACACAAAAAAATGAAGCACTTGTTCAAGGTACATTTACTAGTATTAAAAAAAAAAAATAAATCAGACTTTCTGGTTTTACAAGAGAAATCCTAATTGAAAACCAGGAAAAGAGCTTGCAATACAAGGAGGAAGTAAGTTTGACATTTCAGACTTTCAGCTGTTTCTTGGTTTATCATATATTTTATTTCAATTAACTATGTGCTAAGAAAGTCTGACCTGACCTACTGTTTGATTGTAGAAATTTAAAAAAAAACATATGAAAAAACAACTTTTGAAAAACATTAGCAAAAAACAAATATATCAACAACTCACAAGAATTGCATTCCTCAGTCTTTCCCTAGGGACTGCTTGAGACTTGAGGCACTCCCTTTTTTCAAATTCATTGTCCTTTATTTATTTTGGGGGGTGGGGGGAAGTGTTAGTTTCATTGTTTTATAATTGTTTTATCTTTTCCTTCTTATGAATTTCTTGTGACGGTATTTTGTTTTTCCTAGCCACATTGTTTTACTGCCCTTATTTTGATTTATTCACTTCCCATAAATGTTACATTTCTATCCATTCTCAGAGGGGAAAAAAACGAGAAAGGGAAAGAATTGGAAACCATGAGGACTGTTGTCATTTCAGAGGAAGAAAAAACTCTCTTCACTGAGTGACAGTGGCAATTTCCAGGATGACAACTCTCCCCTGTAGAATTGCTACACACAGCGTATATTCTGCTAGCTAGCACTTCAAGTAGCAATTAACTCCTACAAAGGCCAGCTACTCACAGGAACACAAAAAAGAATCATGCACCCTTAAGCAGTAATATTGCCAGAAAATGGATGATTAGAACACCAAAGCCAGTGTACATTTTAAAGACAGTCATAGGAAACTTAATGCTTCAGGGATGTGGAAGTGTTTGTTCACATACAAATGCTCTTAAAATTACGGAGACTACCCAGAGCTGTGGAATGCTACGATGCCTCTCTTTTGCATCTACAGCAAACCTTCAGACAAAACTTCTCAAGGTGTCAGGAAAATTGATGTTTTCATGAGAGGTCAGTGATGCTTTCCAACTCAGTAGCCATTAAATGCTAAAGAAATCTAGTTGTCTTCTGTAAGCCTCAGCTCACAAGCAGAAGGACACACTGCAGTGTCTGTAAAAATGCAGGAAGCAGCAACAAAAATGTCACTACACTAAAGAAAAAGGTAAACAATAACATGTCCTTTTACTTTCTTCTTTTTCTGCAAATAACCAGATCTTGAAAAAACATTTCATTCAGATTGTAGAAACAAGTCTATTATCTTCACAAACACACTTCCCATGCATGAACCTCCTTAATGAAGAATTTAAGAAAGATTTAAGACTCTTCACCTTTACAGCTTAAAGTGGCAGGTTCCCAAGTTTCATTTGCAGTGCAGTATGAGAACTTTCCTTCATTGCTGTAAAACCCTTCTTGACACTCATAATGAACTGCACTTCCTGGTAGCAAGCTGTAGTTCCCCACAATGTAGCCATGCTTCATTTCAGGAGGGGAACCACATCCGATTTCTGCAAAGAGACTGGGTTGAAAGGTCTCACAGTACATAAATCACAACACCTGACCGCTTTAAAATTAGCTGAACTAGATGGTCACATCACAAAATACACCCGATCTGATGAATCTGAGGGGTTGCCAAAGGGGTAGAATACTAGATTTGAAGAAGTGTCCTGGCCATAGTTGGAGGAACACAGGGAAGCAGTTATTGAGGTACACCCTTACTAACATACAGCTGGAGCCATTCACAACACCAAAGATGAGACACTACAATGTGATGGTTCTTTGCGTGGGCCAGTCTCATTACAGCAGTGGCTGAATGATACTTCAGCATCAGAGGAAAATATCAGACGCCAGTGCACAGCTTTATTTCCCTGTGCATGGGAAAAATGAAGCACTTGGCAGTGGATAAATTGAAAAGAACTGTTCTGCCCTCCAAATGCTTCATCTCATTGAAAAGGCCTGCATACAAAAGCAGCACTCCTCCAGCACATCTGTTTGGACAGGGCTCCCTTGTGCAACTCTGCAAGAAACACAATCGGTACAGACACTCTACTTCACCGAATACAGAGGAGCGAGTCAGTCAGATAAGAAGCAGGGTTATCAGCAATTCTGGCAAACACAGCGGAGCACTCCAGTCAGAAAAACTGAACTCTTACGGGCTGTGAGCTTTACTGATGGTTCTGGCAATAATTCAGAAATAAAAGCTGAATATAATCTAGGCAGCTCCTTCCACCTGGGATGCCTGTGTTCATTACATACTCTGATATCCACAGCTTACACTGCTATCAGTTTGCATCTGTGAAAATTTTCACTAAAGATGGATTTTCAAAATGGAAACTTGGTTTTGGTTGAGGTTTTTTTGTTACAGCAACATAAGCTGAACCATTTATTTATGCAGGTGGCATAGCATGTAATAAATAGCTAAACTATTGTTTGAGTATTTCTCTCCCCTTGTTTTTTTTTCATTCATCTAAGCTCTCTTATCAGACACCTAGTCTCTCTTCTCTTCCCCTTTATGTGGTGTGATTATATAAACAACTGGATTACAACACACTTCCTTTCTACTCCGAAACTAACTACATTACTTTCATAACATTATCAAGCTTCTGTGACCCAGCACATCTGAAGCACTGCTGAGAACCTGTAGGAATATCTGGCGTTGACTCTGGGATCCTGACATCACTGGAACAAACTGAATACAAGAGGAGAAAAAAAATCATACAGGAAGCAAAGTCCAGAGAAAGGGTTTCTTCCCTGGAGAAGCTCAGGCCAGAACAGGCACTACACTATGGTTCAACATGTGATTCTATACGCTAGCAAAAAGAGCATCCAAAGACTCTCACCTTTGCATGAAACTGTCTTTCCATCTTGATGAAAAGAAAGCTCTCCAGTTTCTAATTTATAACCATCATTGCAGTAACACATGTAGCTTCCTTCTGTATTCACACATCTTGCATTTTGACCACACAGTCCAGACTCCTCACATTCATCTATGTCTAAAATTTCAGAGAAAAGTAGATGCACTTCATAGTAGGTTTTTTTTTTGTTTTCATTAAATAATATAGGGCCCAAGCTTAACTCTTTCGTGAAGAGTTCTACATAGATTCTCACAGCTCTTCTAGGAAAACAAAGGAGTTTATCATTGTCTCATCTTCAAGCATCTGGAAAGAGGACTCTTGCAATTTTGAACTAGATAACTAGTTGAAAGCTAGCTATCTTTAGAATTACTGCTGGTTTACTTGACAAATAGTTTCCAATGTTATATGATGTTCAAACAATTCCAGAAAAATCCTATATCCAGACATCTCTTGAACAGTTACAACAGTTCATCACTAACAAGGCTAATATTCTACACTAAACACAAAAATTACAATCTGGGGAATGTTAACTATCATCCTATTTTGTTAATCTAGCTGCTGCTGCTTCATTAAAGATCTTCGTTTGAATGAGACAGTGAAGCAATGATTTGTAACATGGCAGAGTTCCAAATGGAACTAATTCATAGCTGTTAGGAACCTGGAAGTCAAACAAGCACATCAACAACAAGTAGTTCTCTGATATAGTGTCAGAAAAGAAGTTCTACAGTGATGGGAAAAAAAAATACTTGTGCAGTAGAAAGTTAAGTTCCAGATTTGTCATGCTCAGGATTCTGTGTGATGTCTACCTGTACAGTTCGTGCCATCATTGGGAATAAATGTCTTGTTGTTGTTGGAGGCTCGGTATCCATCAAGGCAAACACAGTAAAAACTTCCATGTGTATTATGACACAGTGTATGATTTCCACAGATTTTGCTGGCTCCAATCTGGCATTCATCTTTATCTGTCAGTACAATTGGAAAACATCAGAGAGAGATTAAGAAATGTGGAGTACCCTCCCCCCTTCACTCACGCACAAGTAACCAGACTTGTCCTTACTGATTTCCTTTATAAATTATTTGGGATGTAAACACTGCTGGTAAGCTGGAGAACAACAGAAATGGTTGTCCCTGCATGAAAATGTGAAAACACTTCATGACACAGCTTAAATTGACCTAAGAGTTTAAGAGCTGCTGAAACCAGAGGGCCCTGGTCTCTCCTTCCACTCTTCCTTATGGCATATACAAGCACAGCTACAGTCTGGGTACAGAATGGATCAAGAGCAGCCCTGCCAAGAAGGATTTGGGGGTGCTGGGGGTGAGAGGCTGGACACGACCCAGCCATGGCCACTCCCAGCCCAGAGATCCAAACGTGTCCTGGGCTGCATCCAAAGCAGCGTGGGCAGCAGGGGAGGGAGGGGATTCTGCCCCTCTGCTCTGCTTTGGTGAGATCCCACCTGGAACCTGCATCCAGCTCTGGGGGCCCAGCACAGGAAGGACATGGAACTGCTGGGGCAAGTCCAATGGAGGCCATGAAGATAATAGTCGGCTGAAGCACCTCTCTCACAAGGAAAGGGTGAAGGGGTTGGGGGTTGCTCAGCCTAGAAAAGAGAAGGCTCTGGGAGCCCTTATTATGGCCCTCCAGTGCCTAAAGGGGACTTTCAAGAAAGCTGGAGAGGGACTTTGGACGACATCCTGTAGTGCTAAGACAAGGGGGAATTGCTTTCAACTGGAAGAGGATGAATTTAGATTTGGTATTATGAAGAAATTCGTCATTGTGAGAATACCAAGGCACTGGAACAGGTTGCCCAGAGAAGTTGAGGATGCCCCAATGCCCAATCCCTGAAAGTGTTCAAGGCCACTTGGATGGAGCTCTGAGCAACTTGGTCTTGTAGAAGCAGTCCCTGGCCATGGAAAGGGGGTTGGAACTGTGTGATTTTTAAGGTCCCTTCAAACTTGAAGCATTCTATGATTCTGTGTTTTTCCTACAGCGAGACACCTGAACTCTGTGCAGGATCCAGCAGCTGCCAGAGCTGTGTGAAAGAAAGGCAAGAGATGGAGAGCAGGAGATTGTTGGTGAGGGACCACCCCCTTTAGGCAAGGTAAGCTGTTACACCGAGACACAGCATTTGACATTGTTCTTTGATTCACATTTTGATTCATACGTATAAAATGGTCTAAGAAGGGCACTATCAGAGACAGTAACAAAACATTAAACGCTTCTGAATGTGTAGAAATCTTTTGGTGAGGAAAAACAATCCAAATACATTCTGTGGGAAATTCTGCCAAGAAATGACACAGTTTTTAGCCTGCTTTGAAGAATTCATTGAAACTGCTTGAGAAGGAGCATTTTAGGAATTTACAGAGTTTCTTTCCATTTTGTAAACAGGCAGCCTACCTTGACAATGGGTTCTTCCATTGCCTACAAATCCATAATTGCAGATGCAAACACTTTTTCCTCCACTTTGCTGACATGTTGCATGAATGTGGCAAGTTGCACAGACATCAGGAATGGATCTGTTCACAATTGCTTTAAGGACAAAAAACCACAATTATCTTTTTTGTAAAATACCTTGTGGCATGGTAGGATAACCAGCACAGAATTCAAAGCGGAGATAAAATCCAGTCTGAAACACATGGATAGACTACTATGTCCCCCAGTCTCATCTTGAAACTTGCAGGAAAACCCCAGCTATTGTATGAAAAGACTAAAGATGAAAAATAAACAGAAAAGATTCAACAAATAACTACACTGATCATTTTTCTTCATCCTTCTCTGACAACAAGGAAAAGAGCTCTTCAGTAATCAGAAAGGTTTAGAAGGTATACAGTAAGCAGCTCTACCCAATATTATTAATCTTTTCTCCATATGCATTTGTTTCTCTTTTGTCTTTTTTTCTGTTTCCTCTGCTTTGTTGTGTTTTTTTCTGTTATTTGCAGATAGACATTTGGGATACTTTTCAATCTGTTTGTATCATGTGTCAGTATGGTAAAAGTGTTACGCAAAAAAACGTTGTGAATGCTGCCAGGAGTAAAATGACTTATAGTAAAGTAATTTTAGAAATTAATTTATATTAAACGTGGTTGAGAAGCACACAACCTAATTTACTACAGTTTGACAAGGCTTTAAATATACACAAAATTAGAATAAAATATAATTTTTTTCTCTTCTTTGTATTCATACTTTCAGGGCATTAGGTTCACTTTCCTCCATTTTCTCGATAAGCTCTTTTTATTATCACACATACCCTCACTTTCCAAATGACTAAAGTCAGCATAGATGACATTTAATGTAGATGAAACATGCTCATGTTAACACCTTTTTATATTTTAAGATAAAGAACTAATACTGCACAAGCTGATGTCTGATGGTGCTTGACAGAAGTATGGAATTTTCTTACTTTTCTAAGATAGCTGAAATTGATAAGAATACTAACATCACTGTATATTTAGCTTCTCTGACAAAATTTTGACCACTCTACAATGTCTAAATACATAACTGGAAGGAGAAGGCAGCTGAACACTCTAGTATTTTTATGCATCAAATTTATCACTGTGATAAAACTGCCCTTCCACACGTGCAGGATGTCAGTTTTACTCACAGTGCATTTATGAGTTCCTTCAGGCTGTAGAAAGCACTGCAGAATCCTACTCCTAATTATCCATGTTTTCATATACTTGTGTGCATGTGCGTTTCTGATACGAACAGAAAACAAAAACTGCCGGCATGCGACGGCAGCCAGCACAGATGAGAAAACTGAATTTACAAACAGCCACGGAGAGAACTTTCTTACAATATCTCCATCTTTTGATAAGACACGGGAGTATCGTCCTCAGACTGTTGCTTCAGGAGTTAAAAAAACGTGTTTCCACCCTCTGCCTCCCCTTATTACTACAGCTGAAATTTTATTACTTCTTTGTCCTTCACAACACCCGATTTATCTTGCCAGCACTACAGTCACCTCAATGTCTTGGTCCTACCCATGTGCTGCCTCAGGCGCGGCTCCCGCCGTGGCAAGGCCCTCTCGGCCCGGCAGGACACGAGGTCGCTGTCACCAGCTCCGCAGCAGGTGTCGAGGAGACACCAGCCGGCGCCAAGGACCGCACCCACCGCCGCTCCCGCTGCCTCCGCCGCCGCGGGTACCATCCCCGCCCCAAGGGATGCTCCGCCACCATCGCCGGGGGACACTCGGACACGCACACCAGCACGGGCTGCCCCCACCACCGCCACCAGGAGATCCTCCACCACTACCAGCAAGGGCTGTCCGGCTCCCAGCTCCAGCTGGCAGTCCCCCCGCCCGGCCGCACTCACCCCGCGGCAGCGCCAGCAGCAGCAGCAGCAGCAGCGGCGGCGGCCCCGGGGCCCGGCCCATGTCCCCTCCGCCACCGCGCCCTCGGTGCTGCACGGCCCCGCTGCCTCTGCACGGCCCTGGGGACGGAGGGAGGGACGGGAGCCGAGGGCAGGGCAGGGCAGGGCAGGGCAGAGCCCTCGGCCCCGGGAGGAGGGCGGGACGCCTTTATCGCCGCCGCCGCGCCCTCGGGCCCGCCGGGGCTTTCGCCCTCAGCGAGGCCCCTTTCCTCCCCGGCCCCACTGCCCGCAAAACACTCTCTTTTCTTCCCTTTTTTTCTTATTTTCCTTTTTTGTTTTCTTTTCCTCTCTTCCCTGGCACAACCCCTTTCCTTCCCGGGGACGCCGCCTCTGCCCCGGCCGGGCAGGTGGCAAGGCTGATAAGGGCTGCTGCTGTCCCTAGCCCGGGGCCGGGGGGAGAAACGGATGGTAGGATTATTTATGATTCCCGGGAAGGGCGGCTGGACAGACACACCTGTCAGAACGTGGGAGCTGTAAGCTCGGCAAGCGGGGCCGAGCAGCTCCGCCTGTCCCCGGCGGGAGCGCCGCAGCCGCCGGCCCGCACCGAGCTGGAGCATCAGTCCCGCCATGTGCGGAGCTGGTGCAGCCTACACCGCCAGCCCCCAGTGCTCCAAATAAAGCAAAGCTTTCTCACTGCAGGCCTTAGACGACGCCCAGGTGAATTCCCAGACCTCGGGTTTAGACAGAGCCAGTAGCGCTGTCTAAAATAGAGTTTTCTGCTGTAGAAGAGAAGTAGTAGCCCTAGCGCTCATAGTCCTCCTCATTCGCGTCTGTGAGCTCACATTTTAGAAAGCTGCATAAACTTATTTTCATCTAAAAATGGAGTTGCCCAGTTACCACAATAGAGGAGTGCCACGGTGAGGAATCGCAGAAGCCTAACAGGAAAGTATAATTAGGCATATTTGATAAAACTAATGAGGTTCCTGAAGAAGTTTTGCTCATGTGCTATGGTGACTTTTTATTAATGCCCTTGAATGCTAAGTCTGCCCAGTCCTCTAACACCACTACTTTTAAGTGACATAACCTGACCTTTTACTGCTGTGTAACAGCAAACACCAAATTATCGTGTCTGATTTCAAGGGACGCAAACCCCAGTTCCATTGAATTATCAGCTTTATTGATTTGTTTACCAAGTTGCTCTCTTCCAGTTTTTGGTTTGTTGTTTTTTGGTTGTTCGTTTTGGGTTTTTTGTCTGGGTTTTTCTTGTTTGTTTTTTGGTTGTTTTGTTTGGGCTTTTAAATTTCTGTTCTGCCTACTTAAGCATGTATACACTTTTAATCAGTTTCTGCTGTGTTTATTCATCTTGCCCAGATTCTTCAGCAGCAGCCAGTTACATACAAGTGATCCTGCTTTTGGACATACACACTACGGATGTCATTACTGCATATTTCTCCCTTAAAATTACTGAAATCAGAAGCATGCATTCTCAGTGGTGGTAAGTAGCTTATCATTATAAGGAATGGTTCAGAGAGCAATTGTTCTGCACAACATATTAAAATGGTTTGGAAATTAAAATTTTCCTCTTCCGTGGCAGCCCGCTGTATAGCAGACATACTAATCCCTGCAATTTCTACTGTTCCTTTCATATAAAGTAGTGGAAGCAACGTTTTATAATTATAAACACCTCATCCAGCAAACAGGAAAATATTTTTGGCACAAAGCCTGAAGAAATACATCATATTTATAAAGAGAACAAATTAAAAATTGTAATAGAAATATTCCTTAAAGAAAGTAACAATGATATGTATCAGCTGAAAGAAGTACAGGACCTAGACTGGAACTAACCCCCTTGGTATGTTCCTGTCTATCGTGCCTCAAACAGACAATTAATTGCTGTTTAAGACATACTTCAGAACCAAATAATTAAACTACACACAAAGGCTACTTTAAATTCAACGCATGGTAATAAGAAATAAAAATGTCCAAAGATGTTGAGAGGTTATTTGTTCTGTTTTCTGCTCTACGACAAAGTCAGCTTTGTGATTCCTGACATACTTGTCTAACTTGCTCCTTATGCTGACAATGATGTAGAATTCACAGCATTTCCGAAGAACCTCTTCCACTGCTTCAGGTTGGAATCCACCAGTGCAATTCATCACAGATCACTTATGCCCTGAGGTCACCTGCCCAAGCCATAGATAATTGGTACAGAAAGATAAAGATTCAGGAGGGTAAGGCAGACCGGTGTCCCAACATGATGATCCATAACATCTTGGGCAAATCTTGCTTGTTACACGGAAAAATATCCCTAATGAAAACACAGACTAATATCTACCTATATTTTTTGTTCTGGACAGGATAAAAATTTTACTATTTTCCTTGTCAAACCTAAAGGAAGCCTAGTTTGTAATTACAGTGTTTCCTTCATCCCTAACATTAAATTACCCAGATATGTATGGTATAGTGTAATACTGGTATGTACCAGTATTTGCCTCAATTTTTCTTCTTCATGAAAAGAAAATAGTTATCATGGTCAAAGTGATTAAATTAATCCAGAGATGCTTGGAAGTCTCCTGTACATTTTTAGCTTGCAAGCATCTCAATGCAGATAATTGAAAATCAGAAGGACAAGCTGGATTAAACATCTCCTCAGCCACCTGTATTTCTTCTGTCTCCTTTGCAGACAACGAATATCATCATGTCATCTAAAACTTCGTTTTTCTCTTAAGGATTTTTGGCATAGAGTACATTGCTTATTTTGACACGTGAAGACGAAATATTTTATACTAATAGCTCTTTCAGCAAACACATTTTTAAAAACACAGCAAACATCTTCAGCCAGAGTGAATAAACGTATTTCATTCTTGTTAACAGATCACAGCTATTCATAGTGCAGTTGCATTCTCAAACAGCTTCCTATCAAGTGCTTCTTTCCAACTGGCAATGAGAACAGTAACTACAGCTTGATGGAAGATTCATTCTACCTGAATTCTCCCTCTCTTGCCTATTTAGAATTAATCAAATAAATATCTGGTTTCTGGTTACCCACTTGGTTCCCAGAATAAGAAACATCGATTGTTGAAAATAACTCAAAACATTCAGAAATAACTGAAAAGATTGGCTGACCTTCTTCAGTTCCTACTGAAAATGCTTCAGTAAATACAGTGCAGAAGTAAAGCAGTATCTTGTATGAATTTTTTTACAGGAAATATTATCACTCAAGTTGTTTGCAGTATTTCTGTCTGTACTCTCAGGGTGCCTATGCCACTGTCTCAACTCCCAGCAGACTAAGTCAAGATGAAAATGCAAATGAGATTTCTGCAAAAGCATCGGATACCTGAATTTGAACCTTAAATATTGAATACTTCTATACAATTTGCCTAGAGGATAGGCCATGGAAGTAACATGCCCTGTACATCTCATGACAAGGGCACAGTAGGTGATAAAGCCTCCTGACAGTTACTGCTAATCAGAAAAGCAGCTCTGCAGAGCAAAAGGGCTGCTATCTGTGGGTTATAGCCTAGGACACCACACTGGGCTTTGCCGTAAACCCACTAGGAGCTTTGATAAGATACCCCCCCTCTGCCTCTCTTCACTTTTCCCTCTCACTTGGATGTGTAACAGGGATAGTATTGCCATGTAATTGTGTATGGTGCAACACAATTATGTTATGTGTTTTATAATAACAATGTGTATGGTAGAAGCTTTCATGCCACAGCAGTCTGCCCCAGTTCTCCTAAGTTTTTTAAACACAAAGACTTAGTGTATATTGGTTTATAGGGGGTGTCCTAGTGTTGTCAGATCTTGGAATGTCATTCAAGAATACTGCTGATAGCCATTGCTTCTGAGCTTCATGCTGTGCTATTATTTTGAGGGTTGTTCTGACAGAAGACCACAGTTAGGAGGAAAGAGGCAGAGAGGCACAAAGGAAAAGTTCGGACAGTAACAGCACCCCCTTCATACGTTTTAAAAATAATAGCTAAATAAATGAAAAGTAATGCTGATATTTTTTTCAGCTCTGAGTAGATGAACAGATATATTTTCCTTTCAGATCCTAAAATATCTGCTAAAATCTGAAGAGAAAGAACTTGGCAACAAGATTTATACTTTCTTCTCTGCTAAGCTCCCCAGGCTCACAGGGGTGGTGGCCTTTCTATTGCAGCAGCATCAAACTTAAGAACTGCTTGTCAATAAGGCAAAAATTAATGACAATATCTTTGAGAGGTACAGGAAAAAACCCAAATCCCACTGTCTACACAATTAACTTTGTATTATCCTTCTCTCAACATCAACTTTGCTGTATTTATGGGCAAGATGAGTCTAAAAGTGAGTCTTAAAACATTAGATTGGAAATATGGTAACTTGTCAAATTATACTATCTATGAAGATAAATTCCATATTTGTGTCTTACAAGTTCCTGGTCATCCTGCATCCTGAGCATGTTCCTGTGAACCTGCTTTAGCCAGGAAGTTGAAACAGATGATTTCCAGAGGTCCCTTCCCACCCCAGCCATTCTGTGGTTCTGTGACCAGAGGCAATAAACCAAACCATTCTGAAGCTGTTCAGGTAGCTGGGGATTCTTTTGCCATGGCTTCTTTCTCTATGGGCCAATATTTCATCACCAGGCAATCACAGATTTGCATCCTCACTGTGTAATGGGAAAGAAAAGGAAATCTAGTAACCAAACCTTTCATAGTAAATACCTCAACCTTCACTCTCAGAGTTGTTCTGTAAGCAATTAAACTTTTACATGCTGTTTATCAAGTTTAAAGTAGCTGGTTTTAATCTCAATTAGAAAGTACCTTAAATTACTGTATTTTTAGAGCCTGGAAATACAAAGCCAGCAGAATGAATTGCATTTTAGATTCATAAAATTATGCATTCATTGGCATAAAAAAAGAGAGTGCTTTTGTTTTGTTACAAAACCAGCACAAGCTCTGCTCTTTGATCTTGGAAAATTAAATTAGGTGTAACTCCATTATTTCTACATTTACTGGCAAACAGAGGAGAAATACACCATGGGTGATGACATTTCTGTGTTGTTATGAATTGTAATAAAGATTTAAGATAGGCATTTTTATGGAAATAAAAGGCCACCAAGTCTTTTTATTTTTTTTTTCATTCGAATTGCGAAGCTGAGTCTTATTTATCTTCAAATACTATCTCCAAGAAATCAAGTTTGTCTTACAATCACAAAACCACAGAATGGGAAAGGTTAGAAGGAAGCACTGGAGGACCCTGGTCCAACCTCCCTGCTCGTGAAGGGTAATCTGAGAACACATGGCACAGGATTCCATCTAGATGATTCTTGAACATCTCAGCTGAGGGTAAATTCCACAAATGCTCTGGCAATCTCTTCTAGTGCATTGTCAATCATACTGTAAAGAAGTTCTTTATGTTCAGGTAGAACTTCTGTGTGTCAGTTTCTGCCTTTTGTCCTGCTACTTGGCATCACTGAGCAGAGCCTGGCTCCATCCTCTTAACACCCTCCCTTCAGATACTCATACACATTGATGGGGTCTCCTCTCAGATGTTCCTTCTCAAGGCTGAACACACCCAACTCTCTCAGCCTTTCCTCATAGGTTAGATGCTCCAGGCCATTACTCATCTTTGTTTCCCTTCAGTGGACCCACTCCAGAGCTCCATGTCTATCTTGCACTGAGGGCCCCAGAACTGGACGCATCACTGCAGATGATGCCTCACCAGGGCTGAGCAGAGGGGCAGGATCACCTCCTTCAACCTGCTGGCAATGCTCCATGTAACCCAGGATACCATGGGCCTGCTTGGCTACAAGGGCACCACTGGCTCACAAACTTTACATATAGCAGAAAAGCTTGACATTTAAATAATGTAAGCCTATGAGAACTAAATGATGACTGACCATTTAGGCCTGCACAAGGCTGAGAATTTTTTTCTTGCTATGTGCTATGTCAATCCACTGGCTAATGACAATTACAGATGCCTTATTCTACACCCATTTGGTGCACAATGAGATGTACACCAGAGGGTGTTTAAACTTTGGCTGAAGGCACAGCCCCATAATTTGGAAAGTAAGAAGTTATGTGTATGTCAGTTTAGAAGTGGAGTTGTTTAGACTGGATCCTAGTCTTTAAAAGGGACAGAATCAAGATTAGAAACAGCAGGATTCCCAAAGTTACATTCAGCATTTTAATCAAGTCCAGTGTTTCTAGGCAATTGATCTCTAAAGTTATCAGCAATTTTCCTGTTAGGTTTCATGAGACAGTAAGTGAGTGAGATATCCCAGGCAAGACAGGATGCTGCTGCTAGCATCTTATGGTCAGGCCCTTCAATCGTAACCTCTTCCTTATCTATTTTCCTGTTGATGAGAGGCAACAATGACCTGAAAATATTTTTGAAGGGCCTTGATTAAAATCATCTGCATTAAAAAAAACCTAAATGAAAAAATACAATCTTCCCATAATATAAAATTGGGAAAATCCAAGCCCTGCAGAATAAGTACTTTGTGTAAAAGCTAGAGGTACACAGTGATTGAACAACTTCCCCAAAGAAAAACTGCTCACACAAATAGCACAGTTCTGCACTAGCTAGTGAAAAAAAGAGCTCCACAAAGAATTCCAGTAAGTTCTCCGGGAATCTTACAAGCACATAAACCATGCCTTGAAGGAGTAATTAGCTCAGGCCATCTTGTGTCAGGCAAGCTTTAACCAGCAGTGCCAAACCAGAGCAGAAAGAGAAAAATACATTTATACTGTAACAAGTCTAGCATCAAGAAGTGTGGTGTTGTTTATCAACCTTCGTGTCTCTGTGGCTGAATCAACATTGAGCGATCTAAGAGCATGCTAATGCTTAAAGAGCATAATGCATGGTCATTTACTTTTGAAACAAACACACTCAACAATGATGGAGTTGATTGGGAGAGGTCTGCTATCAAAAATCTTCAACCAGTTCAGTATCTGATAGGCCAGTGAAGGCTCTGAGAAAGAGGATAAACCTGCTGAAACACAAAGAGCAACAGTGTAAACCCCGTATGCTTTTGAAAGATAATTAAAACCTCAGCAAGACAGAATTTTAAGCTGTTCAGTTGTAATGAGAACATACACACAAAAAGGAAAAGAGCATGCCACCCAATCAAATGTATGAAGAAAAGTTTACAAACCACTTTTAATAATAGATGTGATAGAAGAGACTGTTTGGGTAGCAAACTGGTTTTAGAAATTTATTGTGACCTTAAATAGAAAAACTGCTTTCAGAGATTTTCAAAATGGGGAACCTTAGTCACACAATTCACTAGATACTTCAAATCTGATGACCAGATGAGTTAAATTCTGCATATACAGAAATTACATTTTGCTGAAAGTACTGTGTTGCTGCTATTAAATCTCACACTGCTTTTGTTCAATTTGGCCAATTGAACTGGCAAATTTTTGTTCAATTTGTTCAATAGGAGAGAATTGGAAGAGGGAAGAAAAGGAAAGAAAGAGAGGCCAGTAATGTTGAAAAGTCAGCCAGTAACATTGACATGTTTTTTGGTAAGAACTAAACCTGACAACTTCAAGTTTTTGCCAGAAGTTTTAATTAGAAAAGAACCCACAACCCTCCTTTCCAGCACACACCCACATTGCATTGACTAAAACAGACCATGGAGCTATAGACAGTTTTTCCCAGATGTTCAACAGAATTCATGGGACAGAGCAGAGTTATCCTAATTTCCTTAGCCTTTGTCTTTTTTTTTTTTTAATCAAATTTGTTTTAAAAAGAGCTTCAATTTTCTTTTTACAGGCAGTGATACTTACTGAATGTATTCTCTAGGTGTGTGCTAGGCAGCACCATAGCAGGACAGAAATGGAACCTGTGTCCAACCACAAAGCTGTAAGCCTAAAGCATTATGCAATATCCTTCAGTCCCCCCTCCTTGATAAAAGTTTCCAAGTGTTGAGCAATGTGGCTTTACAGACCAAGATGAGCTCTGGAGGGAAAAAAACCCACAGGAAACCCTCAATAAAAACCCTTACAGACCCTTCATTGTACAAACACTATGCATACACAAAAGAGAGACAGTTCATATTATCACAAAATACTCTCGCTTGGAAGTAACCTTAAAGATCACATAGTTTGACCTGCCTGCCATGGACAACAACACCTTCCACCAGAGCAGGTTGCTCAAAGCCACATCTGTCCTGGTCTTCAACACTTCCAGGGATGGGAAGTCCACAACTTCTCTAGCCAGCCTGTTCCAGTGTCTCACCACCCCTGAGGTAAAGAAATTCTTCCTAGTATTTAATCCAAACCTACTCTCCTCTTCAGCTTAAGGTCATTTGCCCCTGTCTTACTGTTTCTGTGAAAAAGCCTTCTCCAGCCTTCTTCTATCTCCCTATGGTGCACAGCTAGAAAAACACTTCACATGGTAGATTTAATGGAGGAATTGCAGAAGGTATACTTTGCTTTCATTAAAAGCTCTGAGTCTCACAAAAGGGCAGAGTAGCTGTTCTTGAAGCGGATTGGAAATAAAACACAGGACCTAAAAATATAACCCTGAAGAACTGTCTTAGATTAAGCAGCAAATACTATGGAATATGAATGATCACTAACTTGAGTGTAAAGTATTATTCTTGTTCTAAGAGATTTTTGAGAGCCAAGCAACTCATACTGCTACCTTAGCACTACCCTGAAGACTTTTGTTCTCATTGTCACTGGACTGTTTCTCTCTGGGTTTTTTTGTTTTGTTTTTTTTTTCAGCATCTGAGATGAGTTTATGATCAAAAATAAAGGCATTGGTCTGGAAATGGTCTCTGGGATGACTCACTTTTCTAAGGTCTCTTCTTCCCTCTACCTCTACCCCCTACACCTTCTCTCACTTACGTATTCCACCACAATTTCTGCTTTCATTATCTTTTGTTTAGACATCCTTGTACTCACCTACTACATGCCAAAGAACCCAAGTAAAAGATCTCAGCAGAGCTAAGAAAATGCAAGTGGCAATTTTTATTTTGTTTTCAAAGCATAGAATAATCTTGTTTCCACTTCTGTAAACGAGTGAGCCCTGGGACAATAAAGAAATCTTTCGGACTGATCCAAACCATATGAGAAATTAGATGCCGGCAAATTCACCAGTTACTGCCCTTTCTCTTTCAGCTTGCAAGCAACAGAACAAATTCTGGTATCAAAAATTTTATATCTGTGCTATTTAAAAGTTGTATTTAATTTTTCATTTTCCAAGATGGACACATAAACTGCTTAAGGGAAAAAATTACTGTGATTATACTGCAGGGTTAACAACAGGAAACATCAATTCAAGATGGGATCCATTTTTTGGTTGAGGAGTAAAGGGAAAAGACAACAGTCAAGAATTTCACTTTCTCACACATCCTCAGGCAGACTTGGTCAAAAAATAAGCAGCCAAATTATGGCCACCAGAAGCTAGCATTTTCCCCAGAATGCTCATCAAGCATTTAAGTATCAAGGACAAAATCAAGAATTACACATGGGGACTTAATATCTAGCCTTTGGAGAATAAGCATTTTGCTGAAACCTGCAATTCAGTCTAAACTGAATCAGATTTTTCTCCCCACAAAAGCATCTACACTCAGAGACTGGTAATAGCATAATTTACTGGGCAGCAGACAATTAAATCTTTTCCAGACTGGCTTAAAATTTTAGTTCAAAAGGAGATGTTGCACTCCTCTCATATTTGTATCTATGGCCCTAGACTATTATCTGTTTACCATCTATCCTGAATTTTGGATGCAAGAATAAGAGGGTCTAAATTAGTGTTGTGCAACACGGAGAAGCGCAACCAAAGGAATAAGAAGGAAAAGCCATCAACAAGACAGTTGAGAAACAGGAAGCTGAAAGCGGACCATCTTTTTATGCTGCTGTTTACATATTTTAAAATCTTTGTGCAAAGGATATGAATTTTGATCCTAGGACTAGAAAGGAGTATAGCATGGTAAAAGATAAAAGAATTCTCCACAAGGCCCCAAGTATCTCATCACTGAAGCCTCTTACCCCTGTCTCCAATAACAAAATAGTCATCAACCACTGTATTGTTAAAGAGTTGAAGAATAGATTTCCATCCTACTGAAAATAAGAATATCTGCCCTGCTCTTCTTGCTGAAGATGTGCATTAACCCTCTTAAAATATTTTTGATATGAAAAGCTTTTGTTTAGATGCCTATGTATGCTGAAGGAAAAAAAATAAAAAATTAGATGCAATTAGCTGCACAATTATAAGACCAGAAAAACCCCAAAGCAATAGACAAGAACACAGGAAAATTTCAGAGAGTACAGCCAAAATTACATTTATTAAAAGACATGCTACAACAAGCAGAGTTAGGAAATTGGTTAGGTATAGATATCATGTAATCAGAAAACACACTAGCCTAAAAAACCAGAATATATTACTGCACAAACAAAATCAAATTCACCATGCACTACACAGTCACAAAATAGGTTTCTTTAATACATCTTATATCTTCTTTCAGTTTTAAGTAATCACCACAGATATGGAATACTTTTCATGCAATGCCACAAGATGCTTTACAAATGAAAGCTTTTGCTTATTAAAATATACAGACCATCTTTTTATATAAAAACATTTTACATTTCCATTTGTTTCCCCAAGCACTCTTTTGCCAGATTTAAAAAAAAACAAAAACAAAACAAAACATGATGTTACAAATATTTACAGTATTTTCTTGTGTTAGATGAACATTTTATAAACTGAAAGGAAACTTTTATGAACAGATCATGTGAAATGAGGGAATGACAGCAATTTTTAGAGATGTTTACTGTGTCGAGTACAGTACTAAAAGCAACATATTAACTTTTTGCCTTCTCTCACACCATTTGGTTCACATTACTATATCATTTCTCACTGTTTCTATCACCAGTAATAGTCTCAAACAGAGGCCACTTTGCATTGGGTCTTCCCATCAGAAAAGAGTGTGAGAGAAAACAGGTTTTCATACATCTCAGTAAAACCAGAACAGTCTTTGGTCAGAGAGTGAAGTGACATTCTGATGCAAAAATCTGCTTGGTTAGCAACTTTTGTGCTGCTGCAGGTCTGTGGTAAACTTCTGCACAAAGTGGGTGACATATTCAAGAAGAACTGAAAAGTGCTTCAAATCACATTTATGTGTGTTAACTTCCCATTCAGAAATAAAGCAGAGTTCCCAAGAACTGAAAATCTGCTTACAGTGATGACATTAACCTGCTAAAGTAAAAGCTTTCTTCATTTATCAAGGACCTTCAATTATGTAAGCATTTAATTTCTTTGGGACTGCTCCAAGCACAATGTCATTATGTGAAGTTGGAAATAACACGAGTTATGCTTGGATTCCTACATATTGCAGCACAAAAGAAAAAACTGTAATGGGAAAGACAGTAGAATAACTAAATCTGTATTGAAACAGCTGTAGTTCACTTCTTGTATAGTCAGTAGACAATATTAATTTTTCACAATATAAATATACATTTTCCAGAGGGGAAAAATGTGTTTATTATACTTAAGACACCTACAGATGTGAAAAACCCTACATATAAAACTACTGAAGGCACAAAAACTTTGGTCCAATTTTGTTCCTATATCACATCCCCCATCAATAAAACTCTGAAGTTAAATGCTTCAGAAATTTTATACTCTAACTGTTAGGATTTGCTTTGAAAAAAGCAGGCAAGCAATCTTATATATAACAACCAAACTTCAGAAGGCAGAAGATAAAGTTAATTTAAAGAAGAAATTCTGTGCAATCTGACTAGTATCATTTCAGCACAAGAGTAACAAGACTAAGTCTGGTAGCTATGCTCCAGCTAACAACATATCAATGCCAAAGGTTAAGGCAAAACAATGCTTGTTGTAGGCAGCTGACCTCCTATTTGAAAAACAGAAGTATAAGCTAACAGCACAAAATGGCAAGTAGTAGCTCTGTATCTCTTATAAAAACCCCCAACTTACCACTTTCCCACTGTCATGAATCAGAGAAGGGCAAGATAATTGATCAGACAGGCTTCACTGACAGTACTATCCACAAGACTAAGTTTTCTTGGCATACAAATAATCAGAAAATGCCACAGATAGGCAAGTCTCCACAGATACGTGGAGTATCTTCTGAATAAAAAGGACTTCAGTTTATCAGTACACAAAACCAGTGCAACTTACAGGACCAGCAGACAAGGCAACTGAGTCAAATTATGAGTCAAACTTTCAGAAATTGATTCTGATGTTTTAAGAGTTCTGCAGAATTTCAAAGAAACAGAAGTTCTACCATTATACAACAAATCAAGGATCATTTGAAAAGGCACTTAGCTGCTCCTGGGTTGTTAAAAAGGCCTTATTACATGTTGAACAAAGTGTCCATCAAAAAAAATGGACTAGGAGGTAACTCAGAGTTGATGCAAGGACATGACATATACAGAGGCATAACCATACAGTCATAGAATCATAAAATATTAAGAAGCGGAAGGGACCTACAAGGATAATAGAGTCCAACCCCTGGCCCTGCACAAGACAGTCCCAAAGAAACACACCATGTGCCCATATTCCAATTTACATTGTGCACATTACCAGATTCTTCACAAACAGAAATTAAGAACATATGTCAAAGAAATTATAAACCTATCTTTAACAACTTAAGGCCACAGTAGAGAGAAGATGAAGCCAGAATCCTCTTCACAGTTACACATTTAACAGGGAAAAAGGCAAAGACATAGAATGCAGTATGTTTAAAGCCTAGTTACATAGTAAGGAAGCAAATTCACAGTGAGGACTGCCAAAGGACAGTGAATTCGTTCCATTTGATTTTTTTTTTTTTTTAATTTACATGGACAATTCTTAGAGTAACTGCTTAAAGTTTTCTATAATCTGACTGAAAGGTAGGACTAAGGCCTTTAGAGGCTCCTTTCCATTAACACCACTGTTAATGTTAATTCTGTAGAATAATATCATTCTTTCCCAAATTTTGCTCTTTTCACAGGTATCAAGGGATCTGCTATCATAGGCTTTAGGGAATAAAGAAATGAGATGCAACCGTACTTTTTCACCAGGCACTAATGTGTGAAGCACAAAGTATAAAAAATATTCCTTCTGCCACTATTCTTCACTAACAATGTACTGGAATAACTAAGGTGTTATGTCTGTATTTTCAATTATTCAAGGTGGAACACTAAAGGGGAAAAAGTAGCCTTAACTAGTGCCTTATGCTGCTGAGCAAATGTTAAGAAGTACTGTCATGTTTCAAAGCTTATCTGCATATCTTGTGAAAGAAGATCTTCCTAAGCGGCAGCATCTTTTAGATACGCACAAATCTGAAAGCATGTTGACAAGAATATTTTGGTTACAAAAACAGAACAATAAAGGTAAATCAAAAAACATACATGACACTTGTATCACAACACCAAAAAGCAAACATAATAATTACCCACTTTCAGATTTTTCCCAAGTTAAAAATCTTTAAGATTCTGCAGGCAGTCTTCTCATCAATGATCAGAGTCAAAGGAAGGGTGTTTGAGAAGGCCAGCCAAACTTAGTGAATCAACAAATGCTTCTGGGGCTGTGTTCCAGCCAAGGTTTTGGCTGCTTTGAGCATGGGACTTGCTTTCAGAAACTGGGTCTACTGAGGGCTGATGGGGTCCAACTGTCAGGAAAGGGGAAGACCATCTTCTGCCACAGGCTTGCCATGCTGAAGGGCTTTCAACTAAATTTCTCACTTTGCCAAGGTGAGAAGGGCTTTAAACTAAAGATGCCAGTGGGAAGGAAACCTCAGTCCATCCCACTCCTATCAATTTGGCACCAGTGCCAGCAAGAGATGCCCAGAGCCTGAAGAGAGATCACAGGTCAGCAGAAAAGCACCAGAACAACACAAAGGATTTCCAGCTACTCCGGCCAGTAAGTCAGCTTCATTAGGGTCTCAAATCCAAAGTCTCTATGCAATAGTAAAGAAGAAGAGTTAATGATGTAGGCATGCCTATGACCTCATTGGTATGTCATGGACACATAGTGGGATGGCTCCAAAGAGTGGAGTTGGAACAGAAGGATACAGGCTCTTCAGGAAAGACTGGAAGGGTAGACAAGGAGGTGGTGTTGCCCTCTATGTCAATGACCAGCTGGAGATCATACAGCTTTACCTGTGAGTGGATGAAGCTGACAGAGATTTAATTAAAGGGATTTAGCATTAAAGGCAGGCAAGGGAGAGGTGACTTTATAGTGGGGGCTGCTACAGATTGTCTGACCAGGAACACAGAAAAGACAAGGCCCCTTACAAACAGAAAGGAGCAGCCTCACATACACAAACCTTGCTCCTCATGGGGAATTTCAACCACCCTAATATCTGTCAACACAGCAGCACATTAACAATCCAGAAGCTTCCTCGAATGCACTGATCATATAACTTCCTTCTTCAAGTGGTAAGAGGAGGCAAGGAGAAGAGGTACTATGCCGGACCTTTTTCTCCCAACAAGGAGGGGCTGGTGGGGAAGGTGAAACTCGAGGGCAGACGCAACTGCAAGGACCACAAAATGAAGTCTGACTGAGATCCTCAAGGGCAGCAAGGAAAGTTCACAGCTCATTACCATAAACTTCAGGACAGCAGAGTCTGGCCTCCTCAGGGAGATCTGCCTCGTGGAAGTACCATGGGATAAAACCCTGGAGGGAAGAGGGACCAACAAAGCTGGTTGGTATTCAAGGATCACCTTCTCCAAGCTCAGTAGTGATTATCTCAACAAAGAGGAAGTCAGGCAAAAATGTCAGGATGGCCTTAGATGAACAAGTAACTCCTGGATGGACTCAAACACTAAAAGAAAGGCTACAGAGGGTGGACGTAACAAGTATCCTGGGAGGAAAAGAGGTTTTCTGAGCAGCACAAGTTTATGAAACTGTGAAAGCTAAAGCTTCGCTTGAAAAGAGGAAATACAGCCTACATTTGTAAAAAGGCAAATAAGAAAGACCTAGGGAACTGTAAGTCTGGAAGTCCCACCTTGGCTCCCAGTAAGATTATGAAGCAGATGGCTTCACTGAAGGCAAATCATGCCTCACAAATTTAATGGCCTTCTACAACAGTTACAGAAATGGGGGTTAAGAAGAGAGCAACTGATGTCATCTATCAGGACTTGTGCAACGCATGACTTTGCACAACACTTCCTTGTCTGACCACAAAACTTCCTTGTGCCTCAACTGGAGACATGGATTTGATGGGTGGACCTCTAGCTGGATGGTCACATTCAAAGACTTGTGGTCAACAGCTTGATGTCCAAGTGGAGACCAATAATGAGCAGGGTTCTGTAAGGATAAGAACTGGTAGCTGTTAAACATCCTTGTTGGTGGCATGGACAGTGGAATCAACTGTGCCCTCTGCAAGTTCGATAACACCAAGCTGTGTGTCAGTCAACACACCTGGATGGAAATGATACCATCCAGAAGGACCTGGACAGACTGAGTGGTGGACCATTCCATGATTCTGTGAAATCCAAAAGATAACATCCCTTAAGGGAATATTATTCCTAAGCCAGGTGAACTTTGCAGTACATAGTATATTCTGCATATTTATTTAGTTGTGTTGTACAGCACTTACTATAGCTACATCTGTGCAGTCAGACTGGCTGCTACTGTTGAGGAACATGGTCACGGAGGTAGCTCGGGGTGCAGCTGCAGTGGGAGCTGCAGGCTGAGCTCTGGCTGGTGGAGCTCAGGCAAAGAGGCCGTGGAGAGCCGACCCTCGGCACAACAGGGGCCCAGGGACCCGTGGCCCAGCCAGGGGAGCGGATGCCGAGACACGGCAGGAGCCGATGGCCCCAGACCTTCCCGTGCCTAGACTGGTGAGGGGATAAAAGCCCAGGGGTTCCTTTGTTCCAGGTCCCTCCTGAGAGGGACCAGCTCGAGCTGTTGGTTTGTTACTGCACTGTAATGAAGTTATTTTAAGGCTCAGGAGACTGAGACTCTGCTATAGGAAACTGGGGTCCACCCAGTGAGGAAACCTGCTCTGACAGTGGGAATGTAGGGGCTGTAGCTGGGAAGGCACCTCAGCCCCAACTCAGGTGGTGCAAGAGTGACCACCAGAGTGGCTCCTGGATGGTTGGACTGGGAAGTTTCTTCGACACTACACCTGTAACCAATTTATGTACATCAAGATAGTATCTGGCAAGCTACTATTAGACTGATTTTTTCAAAAATAATTCAGAGGGAAAATTTGAGAAAGTTCACTAGTGAATACTTAGATCATGGTACAAACATACTCTTTCTTCTAGAAAGAGAATCATACAATTTAGATTAACAAAAACAGTTATGAGTGGCAAAACATTACAGCAGAAACAAATTCTGCGATAGTTAGAAGTAAATATATTTCATGTTTGAAAGAAATCAATCTTCAAAATGTGGTAAAGTAAAATCCAATTAATTTTCAATTAATTTATGTGAAAGAAAACACTAGGGAAAAAAAGCTTAAAATTAAATTCACCTATTTAAAATATGATCAGAAGTCATTAGTATTCATCTGTACACTCATGGCAAAACCCAACTGCATCTCAGCTCATTCCCCAAAGAGAGATGAAGATTCAGTATCAAACATTTTTTTCATACTTACAAAGGAAAGAATGATAGCATTCTATTACTTTAATACTTTCAAGTATTAAAAACAAAGAAATGCAGAAACCCAAGAGAATATTGTGATACAGCCAGTGTCTCTCAAAGTCAGATGAACTCCAGAAAATTAACTGGATTTGCCGTTTGGCCTAGGTTTGTTTGACTTTTTAGTATATTTTTTCTGGGTATGAATTTTTTATCAGTGAAGAACTACAAGCAGAGAAGTGCAACTAGGTAAGTTTAAAGAATCCCTATGTGATTTCACAACAAATTAAACCTCATTCCCATCTATAGCCAATCTCGGTAAGAAAGCACAAAAAGCTAGAATTCAAAGTATTAATTAATGAAAAAATATATCTTGAAGTATCATGGAAAAGATTTTCAAAAGACCAAGAGAAGAATTTTCACAAAGCCCACAATATTTTTGCAAGATACTTCAGATAACACTCTAATCTATTGTTTCATACACACATAGTAAGGCACATAATAAGAAATTAGGTAAATACAAGTAATTTAAGTATTAGACTTAAAAGTGGTAAAAAACCTTGAGATTTCATTTTTCTGCCCTGAAAGATGACCTTAGCAAAATAACTTCTTAAAAACTTGAGAAACCATCATAGACCTGAATATTTTTCATAAGATTGCAAACATTTAATTAATTAGAGAAATGTAAAAAATTATTTTAAATCAATACCATTTTCTTGTTTTATTTTCTCCAAGGACTGCTACACATCCCTTCACAGTAGAAATAGGACATCAGACTTCCAACCAACAGTCAAGTCAAACTAATTCTCCAATGCCACACCTTGAAGAAACTTGTCAAATACCTTCTATTCCCCAGAGAGAAGGCACTGCCTTTTCTCTAATAACTTAATCTATAAGAACAGCACAGACTTTTTATTTTTATAAACAAGTTATTTGTAAAGATTTGCCAAAGTATGAACACACACCCTGGTAACATAAATACTATTTAGAGGATACTCACAGTTACAGTTTGTTTTTCTTCAAGAAACCCAAGCACTATTTCACATTCAAATTAGTGTTTAATCTGCACAGAGTAGATTTACCTTTTCATTAAACATACTCATTTGGAACATTGTGAAAGCACTAAATTGTTTTGTAGGGCTGATTTCAACAAAAGCTGAAAGGATGTTCTCAAAATAAAATTATAAGTAGGAAATTTGATGATAAATATTGTTGCTAAAACTATTTCATAGAATAATCTTTCTATGGATGACATACTTGCAGCTAAAATCAGAAAAAATCATCACTTAATTCTTTATGTATGAATAAGGTTTTTCTTTGAAGAGACAGAGCAGTCACAGCTGCCTCAGTCTCTACTTGAAGATTTTACTAAAACCGTTATGCAGCCTTAAAGGGAAAATTCACAGAAAATTCAGATTGAAGATTTTGAGAAGGAAACTTTGAGATGTTGGTTTTCTCCAAAGTCATGATTGTGAAGGTCAATGAGAGCATGAACTGCTTCTTCCACAGAGCCCAGCTGGATAAGAGCCATTTTGCAATCACTCCTGAAGAACAATAAAAATTATTAATCCTAACCAAATTTTCACTAGCCAACAGAGAAAAGTAGCATAAATCAGATTTTTTTCTCAGCTATATCACATACATTTGTACAGCAAAAGAATCAGAGCTATTTAGGCATCTGCTAAAACGTAAAGATAACAAAACTACATAAATTTTGCCAATCTATGGCTTAAAGTCATGTTATTCTTTCATTACACAGTACTTCAAAAAGCTAGGGCAAAATGAGGCTTGAACACCTCTAAGAAATACTTACATTTTCCATACAGACAGAATTATTCTAGCAGGTATGATCATACTAAAATAATGCTGTTAACTAACCTTAATTAATGTAGACACATTGCCATCAGTTTCATTTTTTATATGGCATTTTACATACACAAAACTTGTCTTTTATCAAGAAATGAGCATTTACTTCCCTTAAACTTGCTTTACTTTGAACACACATGGAATTTGTCAAAAGGCTGCACATTTTTAAGTTTAGTTATGCTGACCCAGTAACCGATTTAAAATTTTAAGACTGAAAGGATCATAAATATCATTAGAGGTGTACCACTTTTGCCTACAGCTATATATACATGGAATTCTGCCTGTAGTTATATACACATAGAAAGTCACAAAAAAGCAATTAGCTATTTTCCAGGAAAGACTGCATAGCAATTTTACAAGAAAACTCACTGGAAAAATCTGAAGCCTTTCACAGTAGATCCTTTACTTGTAAAAAGGTTCTTCAAATCATCAACAGTGACAGAATTCCTAATTGAAAAAAAAACAAAAAACAAACAAACAAACCAAAAACAAATTCCCCTCAACTTGCAGAAGAGCACAGAGTTCTGTAATAAGATCAAGATCTCAATTTTGGCTTCTAAACTAGTTTTGCTGTTTAAATTTATCTCCATCAACTCAAACCACATCAACACTTCAGCCCAAAACACTTATCTTTTACTCCACATTTTAGTATCACATTGTGCTACAAAAATATTTTAAGACACACTATTGTTTTTCATACAACCCTGTTTCTTTCTCAGTAAAATTAAGATTGCATAAAAATCTCCTAAAATCTTAAGGAATATGTTTCATCTTGCAACTTGTGCAAGTGCATGTCACATATTTTCAATTTTGAAATATTTTTGTTTTACTCAAAAAGCTGTTTTCAAAGTGTCTTAAAATTTTCTTTCTTTCTTACTTGGGCAAAATTCCATAGTTTCCTTTTTTTCCCTCCCTGCACAGCTGGGAAGAAGAGAAGTCTGTAAAAACTTATATTTGGCTGTTACACCACACACTGCTGATAACATTCTAGACATAAAAAATATTGTTTCAGTCTTAAAGAGTACACTAAATACTTTCTTCCTTCTCACAACTTGCCCTCCACATAAAGAGATCTGAATTTTGTAGAAACTGTTCCTTAAAAGGTGTTAGAATTATTAAAAACTGTATGTATATTAAATAACAATGTTAATGATGAATTTGTTGTCATGCACATTACCTCAAAAGACATGTCTTTAACCTTTGTGAAAATTTGACACAATTAAATATACCAAAAACCAAAAGCACGCTCTGAAGAAAATGTAAACTGATCAAAACTCAAAGACAATAATTCCTTCAGTTATACTCTTTGCTAATGATAAAAATGGGACAGTTAAAGGATTCACTTACTGCTAATTACATACCAGAGTGACCCACTGCAGAATGAATTGTAAAAGGCCAAGGAAAGACAACCAAAACTTATGCCAGACTTTTTAACATAACCTCAAAAACATCTTTCCAAGAAGATGACACATGCAAATACTCACGGGATGTTGGAGAGATGCAGGGTGGCAGATGGAGGAAAGATATTTTGGAAGTTCTTAGAGCAGGGATTCTTAAAGCGATGTAAAGGGCTGTTGCTATAGTCCTTTGTCAGACCTTTGTCCTCTTGTCCCTCACGAGGAAGTTGAATTGTCGGATATTTTGAAAGAGTAGCATGCATGACCCTTCCATAAAGCCTCTGTCCATTCAAGTAGGTGATAGCTAAACATTGGAAACGTAATTTGGACATGAATTAATGGAGGGGAAGAAAAGACAATTATTTGAATACAAATACTGTTTCCTACTTAGTGTCAGATTTCACATTCTAAATTTAAACTGTAACTTCCACATCTAGCAGGTGGGCTATGTCACAACATTACATTTAAAAAGGTATAAGGATATAACAATCTCCAGTTCAAATGCCAAAAAAATGCAAAACAACATTTCAATACTGACCAGTTCACTATTCTTAAATAGGTAGATATAAGATAAGTTACAGGAAAATAATACAATGTATTATTAAAATAAATGACAGGAGAGTTGTATGTTTTAATTCTACTATTTACTAGATTGAGATTCACAGGACTTTATTTTTAAAACCATGAAGAGTATTATCAAAGTTTGCATGTAGTAATGCAGCACAATGATGAATTTAATTTGCTTATGTTTGTCACTGACAGATGACAAATTCTTCCTTTATATTAATTAAACTCATGTTAGCTTGAAGCATAACTGTGCCTTAAAAATCAATACCTAATTGAGCCTGACTTGCATCTGCCATCTGAACCAAAGCAATTCCTCTTTTCTTAAACATGATCTTCACACGATGCACATCACCATACACACCTGTAGAAATCCAGAAAGGCAATTTTTTCAGAGCACGTCTACAAAAAGCATAAAGTCAAGTCTGTTTCTTTTGACTAACATTATTGTTACAAAGAATAATCACCTCATTAAACAGGTTGGTTAAAATATTAGTATAAGGAGAGTTTTAGAGTTTGTGTATTATTTTCTGGGGCTCATAAGTGGAGGAAAATCCCCCAGATCCTAGTCATACTATCGCATGTTTACATTCAGTTTTTCAATAGTGTAATAGTTGTCAGACCTCTTAACCGAGGCAAAATATTACTCTGCCAAACACTGTGCCCTGCAACTACCACACCAGTCAATTCTGTACAGCATTTCCTCTGATGCAATCTCTGTTTTTGTATCTTACTTTACTTTTCCATTTTTCATAGTAAACAAATTGGACCACACACCGAAATTCTTCTGACACTAACTATTTTGCCATTTTGGTATCTCTAGCTTTAAGTCCTGACTCAACTTACTGAGACTTTAAAACCAATGCATTCTCTCAGTGCATTTCCTGGACATGCACAGAGCAATGGAGTTTGAATTAACCAGGATGGGTCAGATAAATAAAAAGAACCACTAGTCCTGTGGTTTGTCAAGGCATATTTGACGTGTCTTACCAAATAGGATGAAAAGTCCATAAGGTGTGATGGCCTGTTTAAATGATAAAATGAGTACATTATTTTTAAAGCCATGCAAATAAAGACAGCTATTCCATAAGTGCATGGTAAACAAAAAGAATGGAAGAGATACTGCATACTAATACAAAAACCTGCCTCTCCAAAAGCCATTCCCTGCAACAATCACAGTGTATAGCACTCTTGTTAGTACACATTTGCTATGCACATGTAAAGTATGTAAACAAGCAAACAGTTCAGTTCATGCATTTTCATCACTCAAGACTCATTCTGTCATGCTGCAGAAGCTATTAATTTTTTAAGTAGCTTCATTATTTGACCTTATTCTTTCTAAGCTAGCAGCTCATTCCCTGAAAGAAAAATGAAAGACATTTGTTGAATTAAAAATAAAGCATTAAAGAACTCCTTTGTATTTTGTAAAAAACAGACAATACCAAAAAACTAAACCCAGTTGCTTCAAAATGTGTCTGCTTCATCATCAATTTTGTCCCCATCCCTCTATATGGCCATGACATTCTAAAGGGAGACACAGAGAATTAAACTGTTTATGTATGAAACGTATAGAAAGTGGTATTTAAATTGTATTTGATTAGAAGCTGTGAACAGAAAGCTAAATATTGAAAGAAATTATTTTTCTTCAGTGATCCTCAATTAAATTCTTGTGTGCCAAGTATCAAAGAAGATAATTTACAATCTAATGCAGCCAGAATTTTTCAGCAGAGGTGAAGGTTTTGTCAGTAATGAGATCTAGAAATACTTGTGTATCAGAAGCACTACTCACACTCTAGCCCTATTCCTTCTCAGCTTCTCAAAGGTGTAGGAAACATACCTAAATTATGCAAAAATAGAAGATACTGCAGCCTAAGTGTAAGGCCATACCCATTTATCATCAGCATTTAGTGGTAGAGAACAACCACAATGTAAAATTTAAATTCATCAAGAGTTTATGCTTCTGGCCCAAATATTTTAATTCAGGATGGAGATCTGTGTTTTTAAAAATAAATTTATGATTCAAATGAGACTGCAATATTTCTACTTAAAAAAAATAAAGGGGGTGCGGGGGGAGACCAAAAGACAAAACCAGGCAATTTAAGAATCATGAAGGAATGTTTAAATGCACACTGAAACCCTGTAACAGGAGAGAAATATGAACTATATATTTTCTATACAGAAAATAGAAGTGACAGGGTAGACAACCAATACTGAAGGACAAGTGTTACAGAACTGCCAAGAAATATATTCCCAATAATTAATGCTGTAGACATTCTTATTTTTTGTCCTTTTAGGAAGCTAAGCATTACTGAATACATAAATATTGTATCACGCATTACAGCATTAAGTTCTACATGAATTCTTAGCTACAATTAGTACTACATAGAGCATCAGTGTCTTAAAAAGAGCTCTGACCTATGCTTCACATATGCTTATTCTTAAGAGACATGCACCGTTCAGATTCAAAGAATCATCTTAAATAGTCAGCTGCAGAAAGCACATCCACAGCCATCATCAGAAACTCACTGATAAATTGAAAAACCTAAAACAAACCTGACTTCTTGTACATCCCAATCTACAGCTGGGTTTTTGATGCTTACTCTGAATTTGGCTGTTAGTATGAAAACAGAACAGTAACTTAAACTGGTGAACAGAATTTTAAACCTCAGAATATGAAGGTAACTTCAATTCTGCCCACAACTCCTAACAGTTTTAGTTAACAAAATATACTGAATGTATGTAACAAGAATTTTACATTACTGCAATAGGACTGCTTATCAACAGTCAAAAATAAATGTTTTTTAAGTCATGGCCTTGGTAAAGCTTGATTTTAATTTTTTTGGAAGATGCATATTGCTTTTAATTAAGCGCTGATCAGTGTTTGAATAACACGAGTAAGATTATAGACCAGCCTATGTCATTTCCACTACAAAAATAACTATCCAAGCTGTCTCTGGTAAATTTACTGCCACTGTATGAAAAAGCATCTGTGTGGTACTATGAAAAGTGAACGTGGGTACTTATTAACTTTTAAAAATAAATATAGAGTGATATCAATAGCATAATGTACCTTTTGTGTGTACAATGTGTTCTTCAATCTCAAAAAATTTGCAAAACTCGAAAGATCTTACACATGTTTAGAAAGGTACTTGATTTGGCGTGCTTTTATTTCCTTTTCTGTTCTCTCCTTTCCATTTAATTCCTTGTTTTTTAACCAACGTAAGGAGAAATCCTTTGCCTTCTTTACAGGTAAAACAGCACACAGAGGAGTCATACTAACAGAGATATCAGTAAATTATCATATATATATTGTTTACATCTTCAAACATTGCTTACATTTGACCACAGACCTCTCTAATTACTAGCTACACTGCTAACATAGGGTTCCTAAAGTAAATTGAGTTAGGAAGCTTTTCACTGATGACTGGAGTTTTTAAACCTCATCAATATTGCCAACTACCTAAAGTAAGTATAGAGCTGTCTTGTTTTTTACATTATCAGCATAGAGATTTTCTCTTATTTCTTCAGCAAATGTCAGTTTGCAAGGATTCTGGAAGTTGGTACGAGGTGACACTTGCATCAGTTCCACTAATCAAACTTACTTCAGGGTTGAGGTTGCTGACTAGTAAAACAGAGTTTCCTGGAACACCAGGAACATTCATGTGTCCAGGTGCTGCTGATGTGGTGACCGTGAGAGGACCAAGTGCTCCTGGAACAGGCAGAACAGAAGGACCTGGAAAGGTATAAATAGCATCACTTGACATCTCAAAGTAGAAAAAGAAAAATACAAGCAGGTTGTATTTGGCAAAACATCAATATTCAATTTAAAAATGCTTTTAAGGAGTTTAGTTATTACTGACCAATAAAACAAGAAGCTCTCCCTTTCAGAGAAAAAAGAAATAGTCAGCTACACAAGCAGATACAAACAGAAGGGGACATAAATTGCAGCCCAAGAAAACAGAAAAATAATTCAGCATACAAGTTTATCTGTGCTAGAAAGGAAAAGTCACAGTCTAAAAACCTATCTATTTCTCACTTAATCAGCAGAGAAAGGGACCCTTCCCTTTATTTGCTTTGAATGTCATAGTAGTTTTATGAACAAATGCTTAATTTCTTTTCTTGCACATAATCTTTATCATGGCATTTAGGTTCTTTGTTTATTAAACAATAAACTGTATCAGTATATGATTTTTATTACAGAAATTTATTTTATTGAGTACATATATGAGAAAGAATTACAAATACTCAAATACTGTGTTCTGATTGCTGTATTTTAAAACAAATGGCTCTGAACAGATGTATTCAGATGGACCACTAGCCATAACTACAAACACCACCTTTTTAGAAAACAAACTTACCTGCTCCCTGAGGAAAGCCTAAGACTGGGGCAAACCCAGGAGGTCCTGTATATGATGGAAAGACGGTATTTTGGGTGGCTAGAGAGAACAGATTTTTTTTTTAAGCAAATTTGAAAAGATTTAGAAAACAAAAGAGATTTCAGCAATCAGAATCAGCTACCAGTGTTGCTATTTTGACTTTATCTGTGATTTCAGATGTTTACAAAACTTTTGGGTTAAAACTCTCAGTGAAATCTAAGATTCTATGTTTTACAAAGGCAATTTTCAGGCACTTTTGAAGGCAAATATTCTGGTCAGCCTCAACATTCCTCTCTAATTGAAGTCAGGGTAAAATGTAAATTAGAGACGTTTGAATAGGAAAGCACAGAAGAGATTAGTGTTGAACAGTGTGTTCAATGGTTTCTATTCACACAATGGAAATGTATTCTATAAAATTTCTGCAAGTAAATACAGTCAAAGATGTTTTGCAATGATATGAAACAACTCCTGAATACTAAGATCAGTATAAGCTAAACAATACAAACTTCTACAACTAATCTGAGGTTCTGAATTTTACTAGCTGCTGAAATGCATAAAGCATATATATTCTACTTTTTAAGGAGATGTACTTTCCCAGTTTGTGTAACTTCATAACTAACCAGTGTTTTTATAATTCCCCTGGAAATCATAAGCACTAACGAGATTTGGAATAGCAACATATGGAGAATCCCAGCATCAAAGATAGCTCAGTGATATCCATACTAGTATGTGGAGTTAAGTGCTACCCAGGATAGCACACAAAGCTGTTTTCCAAGCAGTTAGATACAAGACTGAGCTGTGGATTCGCTCATATGTAAGGACACACAAAATTTTAATTTTTTTAAATGGGGCATGTATAATCAGAAAACACATTCTACAAGTTTGGCAATATGTCTGTTTTACTACTCAAACCTCCATACCACTGACTAAAATAGAGCTACTAGCAAATGGTTATTGATAGGGATAATACATTACCAAAAGAAATCAAGTATTCACAAAAACTACATCACATTACACCTCCTCTTATCTGTGGCAACAAAGTGTCTTTTATATAAAAAACTGAACACATCACATCAAAGCAAGTAAATACATTCTTGAAGTACATGCACTGGTGCATTATACTGACAAGTTCTGGCAATATAGTTACTAATCACTTATTCACAATCCAAGAATGGTAGTGGAAACATTAATAAAGAAATAGATCAAGAATTTTTATTCTGCCAAATAAGACCTGCATGTTGCACCCTGATACCAAAACCAGGAATGTAAAAAATATCAAACTGAGCTAATGCAGAAATATCTGGAATTCTTTGTCGTTTTTTTTGGTTTTCTTTTAATTCATTCGCTTTATGACTCTCAGCCTAGCTTTCTAAGCAATCTAATTCATGTATTTCTGTTTATACTCACTGGATGCAAGAACTCTTTAAATGCAAAATATGCACAAAATCTCTTTGTTTATAGTACGGAATCTGTTCCACAAAAAGCAAAAGAAAGATTAAAGAAAAAAGAGAAGAAAAACAAGTTCCAAGAGTAGTTCAGTTTTGCTATTAAGATAACTTCAAGTGCACAATAAAAAACAAATGTATTATTCTGAAAGTTACCAGCTTGGTCTTATAATTCTACATCAAAACTACATCCACTAGTAATAAGAGGCAGTGGAAGTACTCACATGACTTAGAACATCTTTTCCTCATGTTCTGTAACTAAGCCTCTCAGAACATGCCATTGACAATATGTGCATCTTGTCACCACTGACAGAAAGGCTAGGAAGTGCGCCTCTCACCATCCATAGCTATTACTTTGGTTTTGCTATTTGTTTTGGGTTTTTTGGCTCCAAAAGCATAGTCATTTCTACCCTACAAGCAAGTGCAGAAATAAACTACTCTAATTGTATTTTTCCCTTCCATTGACATTTCAAATAGTGCAAGTCTAATTCATTAGAATGTATTAGAGTGGTAACAGCACATTTCTATAATGCTGTATGGCAAATTCCACCATCCTCTGCCCCAGACTGTAATGGCAGCTGTCCTTTACATAAAAATCCAAGACCTGCATTTAAGGGGAGCAGTGAAGACAAAAATCAAGAAAGTAGTGAGTGCAACTCACTTTCTTATTCTGATCTAAGCTAACTAACTCAACTATCCAAAAAAATCAAACCAAACCCAGTATTTGCCCTAGCTGCAAATTTTACAGAAAGGTAAAGGAAAATAGGGAATTATTCTCCCACACTTTTTACTCTGCAAATCAATTGGACTTGAACCTACTCAACAGCTATGTCAGTTCTTAGCTATGTATTATTGTTAATGGTTGTTATTAGAGAGAGACAAAGATAGCTAAAATCACTCAAATTGTGTGTGTTTCTCCAGTGTCACTTCAAGCAGATACTGTCTCCTCTGTGACAAAAGTCTTCCAAAATGTAAGAAAATTTCTTAAATTTCTTTTTAGAAGATGAGTACAGACATATATAAATAAGTATAGAATTTTGGATTTTCTTACAGTTTTGTTTCTTGCAGCACTCAATTATCCTCAAATATCAACAAATAAGAGCTAATACCTTTAAAACACTTCTTTTCAAGCAGATTTAGGCAGCCAGAATTATTCTGATATGCAATATTTACTACATTACCTGTACCAATGATACCATTTCACAGCATTTTAGCAGTATTTTGTAGCTTTTTTACAACACTTTAAATTTGCCCATGAGTATTCCTCATGTTATTGTTTCAGATAGTCATTTACCATGTCTTGGACTTCATGCTTTCCATACAAATTTTACTGGACATAACAAACAAAAATATATACTAAATGTACCCTTCTATGAACCTGATATGAAGCCAGAGCATAAATGCAACATAAAAATTGTTATTTCAGTGTGTATTTTGTACTAGAAGTGAAGGTTTCTTACCAAAGGGAGTAGATAAGGACGTTTCTATGGTTCGTTGGCCATCACCAAAAGGAAGGTCAATACGAGTGAAATCTCTACTTTTGTCATTGTTGTACTTCACTGTTAGGTTGGTTAACTTGGAAAAATCAATACGCAGAGTGCAGCACCCATTGTAGATACTATGGCCATCCAGAGACTGAAGAAAAATAATTACATTTTGAGAGATAAAACACATCATGGTAGCCACCACTATAAGTTTATATTATTATTGCAGCTTTCACCACTTGAAGGTGGCCTATAAGAAAGATTAGGACAGATCATTTTAGTAGAGCAGGTTGGTATAGGACAAGGGGTCATGGTTTCAAACTGGGAGGGTTGATTTGGAATAGCTATATAGAAGAAGTTTTTTACAATGACTGTGATGGAACATTGGCACAGGTTGCCCTGAGAAGAGGCTGATGCCCTTTGAACAGGGCTCTGAGCAACCTGATCTAGTTGAAGGTGACCCTGCTCACTCCAGGGGATTGGACTGGATGACCTTTAAAGGTTGTTTCCAATCCAAACCATTCCACCATTATACGAGTTTTCACCTCATAATTGCATCCAAACAGTAACTCACCTTCTGGTATTAAGCCTACTTTTTAAAACACCAAATAGACAATTATGCTGCCATTTTGCTAACCTAAACATCCTGTGTAGAGTTCTAGTGTAGTACACTAGTATTATATTACCTTGTGCTAAAGGTGCTAATTGGACAAAACATAGCTTTAAGCCTTATGTGACTTCCTATGTTTCTAATCTTACTTCTCCCACTCAACACACAATATCAAATGGTAATAGGAATACTAATTTGGAAATTCTGACTGCATGAACTGACCCTTACATGAGGAACTCTAACACAGGATCTGAAGCACAAGAACTTTGAGAAGTGCTGGAGGGAGCTGGGGTTGTCTGCCCTGAAGAAAAGGAGGCTCAGGAGAGACCTTACTGCTTTCTGCAAATGCCTGAAAGGAAGCTGTAGCAACATAGGGGGTTGGTCTCTTCATCCACGTAACAAGCAGCATGACAAGAGGAAATGGGCTCCAGTTCTGAAAGGGGTGTTTAGACTGGATATTATGAAAAACTTCTTCATCAAAAGGGTTATTGGCATTGGAACCGGCAAGTGGTGGAGACACCATCCCTGGAGGTATTTAAAAAATGTGCAGATGTTGTGCTTCAGGACATGGTTTAGAAATTAACTTGGCAGCATTAGTTTTATCACTGGACTCCACGACCCAGAGGGTCTTCTCCATTACAAGTCCACAGACCTGGGCATGACTTGTAGTGAAACAACAAAGCAGACAGATCCTGTATCCAAGAACATCCAGAAGTGGTGCATAATTGTTGTGGGTGACACCCTGCTGCAGCAAACAGAGGCTCCCATCTGCTGACCTGACCATTGGTCTGAAAAGGTCTCCAGTCTGCCTCTCTCTGACTTCAATCACAGGTGTCATGAAAAGATTGCTAAGGCTTTTCTACACATCTGACTATTCATTACCAACTGCTCTCTTTGTATGAGAACTAAAACTTGGGTTTAGTTGGACTAAACTTGGACTTGGGTGAAGGGGCAGAGGCCTGCTCAGCAATTTCACTGACAACACAAAGCTGGGAGGAGTGGCCCATACCCCAGAGGGCTCTGCAGCCCTTCAGAAGGGCCTCAACACCTGGAGAGATGGGCAGAGAGAAACCTTCTGAAATTCAGCAAAGGCTAATGCAGAGCAAATCCTGGGGCCAAATATACTGGAAAGCAGCTCTATAGGGAAGGAGCAGGGGGTCCTGGTAGACCACAAGCTGCCTGTGAGCCAGGAATCTGTCCTTGTGGCTGAGAAAGCCATGTCATCCTGGGATGCATAATAAAGAGCATTGCCAGCAGGTCAAGGGAAGTGATCCTCTCCTCTACTTAGCACTGCTGAGGCCACATTTGGAGTGCTGTGTTCAGCAGTGGGCTTGTTAGCCCAAAAAAGACATGGAGCCCTCATGAACTCAATGGGTCCAGTGTTGACCTACAAAGATAATTAAGCAATTGGAGCACCTCTTTCACAAGTAAAAGCTAAGGGAACTGGGCCTGCTCAGCCTTGAGAAGACTGAGAGGGAATATATCAATGATTTTCATTTTGATAGAGTCATGCAGGTCCTGGAGTGATGTGCTATACATTTGTTTGTAGTTGAGTAGATAAAGTGCTGTCCTCTTTACTAAAAAGAGATGTCAAAGTTATTCATGTGCAACAAGAGTATTAGAATGATGAGAAATCACAATTAACAGACAAACACAAAATATTCCTAATAGTTCCCCTGCCACTAAGCAGGGAAAACCACCCAACAAAAAAACAAACAAACAAAATCAAGTTGAATACACTGTACTCACCATTTTGGCATGATATGCATTCGTTGCATCAGCAAATTGGAGCAGAACTTGAAACTGATTGTTCTTATGGAACATGACAATCTTCAAGACAAAGCCAAATTTAGAGAAAATCTGTTAGGGAAAAAACATGGGCTTTAAGAAGCAGTGAATAATTCATGCACACTAAAAACTAGAATTTAATATTCCAAATAAATTTCTGAAAAATATTTCTGTTGTGAGACCTGAACAAGAGTCAACTCAAAACTTCTTTTCAGGTAAAAAAATAATTAAAGAAAGGATATAAAAATGAGAAAGAAGGATAAACATTTCCTTAAACTATTAGCAATGTCTAATCAACGAAGAACAGGGAAGGGGAGTCCAAACACTCATTTGTCCAGTGTCTGCAGATAAATTGTGGATAATGAATCAAGAGTTGAGGTTTCAGAAATGGACTTCACAAGTCATAGAATCACAGACCATTCTGAGTTGGAAGGAATCCACAAGGATCATCAATCAATCATCAAAATTCCAGCTCTGCACAGGACACCCCAAGAGTCATGCCTTAGAGCATTGTCCAAAGGTTTCTGGAAGTCTCAGGCTTGATGCTGTGATCACTTCTCTGCACAGCCTTCTCCAGAACCCAACACCCTCTGGGTGAAAAATCTTTTCCAGACAGACTTAAATGTCCCTAACTTAGCTTCATGCCATTTCCTCAAGTCCTGTCACTGGTCACACCACTGAAGAGAGCAGTACCTGCTCCTCCCACTTCCCCTCTGAGGAAGCTGTAACTGCAATGAGGTCTCCCTCAGTCTCCTTCAGGCTTAACAGACCAAGTGACGTCAGCCACTCCCCATAAGGCTTTCCCTGCAGACCTTGAGCCCTGCTGACTCATATTCAACTTGCCATTGACCAGGATGTGCAGGTCCTTTCCACAGTGCTGCTCTCCAGCTTCCTGTTCTCAAGGTCATACACATCCCCCTTCCCAGTTCCAAGCTAGTTTAAAGCTCAGACAATAAGCCCCACTAGTTCCTACACTAGAACACTTTTCCCCCTCTGCATCACATCAGGTGTCAGTGGAACAGGTGCAGAATAGACTATCCCATGGTCAAAACCTTAAAATTTATTCAAAAACACCACAGAGCCACTTGCTGACCTGATTTATCTGTCTATTTCTATCAATACTACTTGTTGTTACTGGAAGTCAGCTGAGATGGGAACTGCAAACTGCATTTTAAGGTATCCACCTTTATGTTCTGTACGTAAGACAAATTCTGCAAATCTCTTGAACTAAAATACAACTTAAATAGTTGATGTGCTTATTAAGACCCACTGCCTAAACAAGAAAACAAAGAGGAAAGAAGCAAGATAAAGACCTAGATTTGAACCTACGCCTATACTTTATAATCAAAAGGTACTTAATTAATTGCAAATATAAGCACTGCAGAAATACTTTTAAAGGCTGAATTTAAATATACATACATTCAAAATGGGAGTTGCATTACATGAAGGCATCTATACAAAAGCAAAGCCACAAAGAGTGACAACAAAAATAAAGGTAGGACATATGTAGGAAAAAGGAGTCCAAACTGACAGTCAAAGAGGAAAGGTGAGTTTGAGAAATAGTATTTGTTCTCAAACAAACTGTTAAGAATCAATGCAAAGTCAGGAAAACAGAAAACCCTGAGAAATACTAAACCTGCAATGGAAAGAATGGCCATATATAAGCATAAGCATCTGTTGCCAGCCTCTTAGGCCTAGAATCAGACTCATGTCCCAACTCTTTACACCCAGTTTTTCCATCTCTCAGAATCAAGATTTTAATGCTGAAATCATCATTTAGCCGTAGAAAACAGAACAGAAACCTTTTCCCAGCAATTTAGTCGTTGAGTTCCTGTTCATAAAGCAATTCCTCCTAAGAAATGCCTAATTACAGTTTCTCATCATATGCTTTTCCATGTTTATTCAGAAAGCTTAGTACTTTTTTAACATAATGAAATTTAATGTACTCCCTCCTGTTTGATTTTAAACCTAAACACACTGTATATATCACTTTTGTTACTGCAAAGATAACACTGAATTTTCAGCTTCTTATGATAAATTTTTTAAGGTGAATTATGGCAAAAAAAGTTAATTTCTTGACAAGAAAGACAACTTACAAAATACAATCCAAGTATGGGATGACAACTTGCCTACTAATGTTCCAGAAGATGCTATACTTGTTAATGAAAATACTCATTTCCATTAACCTTACCACACAAAGTAAAATTCAGATTTTAGCTACTGGGCATAACATGATGCTTAAATTAGAGGAGATTGCCCCCTATTAAGAACTTCAAATAAGATCCCTTTTCAAATATTGATAAATTTTCAAGACATATTGGAAAAGTAGTTGAGTGAGAATAATTCAAACACTGAAAATATAGTTGTGCTGCACTGAAAGTAAATTAATATAAATTTCCTCTTTGCTGTTGCATTCTTAGAACAGTACAGCTCCCATAACCACAGGAGCTTGTTCTGAGGTTATTCTGAATGCAATAATAATAGCTATCTTAAGCAACTGACATAGTATTTGTACAGGTTCAGTAATGAGTTAGCAACACTCAGAGACATATACAAAGGTTTAGATCAGGCAAATTGCTACATCCAAGTGACAACTAATCTGTATAGTATCATGGTGAGGAGATACAGAGGAACAGAAAATTTTAGGAGGTAAGAGGAAAAATAGAGTGTTGCTATAAACAACTATTATTGAGATCTTAGCAGAGCAGGAAAAGACTCTTTCAGGAATGCAGGTTCCTACAAAATCACCCCAGTAATTCTAAATAGTATTATTTAAGAGACTCATATGTGGGGCATGGTTTTTACTGCAGAAATTACTACTAATTACAAAAGCCTCAAGTATGAAAAGCTTTGCAATATTTGTAAAATAGCAACAAATATTTTGGACGCAAAGATGTGGTCTCAAAATTATTATTTTTAAATTTAGAGCCTTCAACAGCATAGCCCAAACACCTAGCAGAAGTTACAGTAATGTCTTTCGTAACTACAGCCTGCCATTATTCTAAGCTTTCAGAGGCAGTCAAATGCCATTCTGAAGATGAACAATCAAAAACATTTGTCCTAGCAATTTGCATATTACATCACTTGCACAGAGCTATAAAAGTGAATATAAAATCCTAAATATAAAGCAAACTACAAAGATTACTCAGCAGAAAGTGCTAAAATATGGATTCACAAGTTCATAACATTCAATATTTCATTAGCTCATCATGGAAGCAGAATTAACAGTTCAAGTTTATTGCTGCTTCCACTGCAAGGAACTAAATGAGACAACATGAAAATCTGCGCACCAAAGCCCTCAGTCTATATTTCATTTACATAGAACTATTTCAAATCTAGATCCCTGAATTCAGCTAAATTATTTTAAAGAGGTAGTCCTCACTCAGAAGATTCAGGAACCACAGACACTTAGGAGAACAAATTAATGGATTTACAGTAGCAACACTGGAACTGATTGTGTGGTTTTTTTAAGCAATCCTCATTACCTGATACAGGATGTCTAAAGTGACAGGGTAAAAAACATTTTCAACAACGATTCGAAGAACAGAACCATGACTCGGAAGGACCCCACCTTCAGCAGCAAGAGGACTTGTGATACCCAGGTTTCCATGCTGCACAGCATTCACACCTTGCAATGCAGCTTGAGATCTCTGAAATTAAGTCATAGCAGAGAGCGCAATCATTTTACATACAAATTATTCATACTAAAACAAAGTCCTCCTAAATGAAAAGGAGAGAAAACACAAAAAACCATAAACCTTCAAAAAAACATGCTTCCTTGATATTACTGATTCAAATCCCACATTAATAAATAAATGGTAACTCTTACTTTCCGTGCTCCTCCAACTAGTAGGTGTAATTCACAGAACTGCAGGGTTTTTTTGTTAAACTGCTATTATTTTGTAATGTCCTAAAGACACAATTTTTTCTTTCATTCATTAAGCTATTATAATTCTAGACATTTTTCCAGCAATATTATTGATGACAACATTGTAATTTTGTGATAGATTAACAACCAGTCAGCATACCAAAAACTATTTGCTCTGCTTTACTAGGATTTGATTCTCTTTGGGTTTGATGGGGATAAGCTTAAAGGTGCACGTTCTACTCCTCTTTCAGAGCAAAGCCATCAACCACAAAAATAGGTTCAAATCTCACTCCTCAAACTAGACTTCTGTGATTACACAAGTCTCTTAACTTGTTTTTCTTGGGCTTTTCCCAAAAAGATCTTCATACCTCCTTTGAGTAGCAGAAGAGAGAGAGACCTGAAGTCATGTCTCAGCTACACTATTTCTTTGGAAGATAGATTAAACAGGGCACATGGCACATATTACCTAGTTTCAGAAAAATATATACCTGCAAATAATCCATACTTCATATCTCAGCCTAGGGACAGTAATAGCATTCAGCTGCTCTACTAGGGTCTCTTTAAAATTTAGATAAAACTCAAATATAAGTGCCAAACAGTTTATTTTTATAAGTTGACAATGTTATCATAGAAGAAAGCAGGTGCCACGTATCAAGTTGAAAATACTCAGAAAGAGACCCAAGGAGTCTTATTTGCAAATATACATATACTTTTCCTGAGGCTGTTATGCAAACCACATCCTTAAAACAAAAATCATGTTATTTTGTTTTGCAAAAAACAAACTGATTCAGCAATCTTAGATGAGGAAAGAGACAAATAATATTTACCAGACTGACAAGCTTGCAAGACTTCAGTGACTTTTGTGTCAGGACAAATAAATGATTTATGCCCAAATCACTACTGTCAATATTCTTACAGGAAAAAAAAAATCATGATACACACATCACAGTATGTAACTTATATATCTAAATGGGAGGTCAAGTGAAATTCATCCAGGAATGCAAAATCCATCGTTAACCCCTTGGGAACTTGGGTACTCTGCTCTGCAGTGACTGGACTCCAGATTTATGATACATTTTAGCCTTTCAAATCACCCCACAGCTCACTTAACTGGACTGCATCAGTTCATCTATTGGGATATTACTGGAAACAACACTGAAAGTCTTGCCAAAGTCAAGATAAACAATATCCTCTTGTCTCACCTACCAATCCAGTCATCTCACTATAAAAGGCCATCACATTGGTTAGACATTACATCCTTTTAAAAACCTTTGCTTGACTATGACTAACCACTTTCTTCTCCTTAGAATGCAGATAGTTTCCAAAATGCGTTGCTCTACTCCTTACCCAGGGACCAAAGTAAGGCTGATCAAAGAGTGGTTCCCCAGATCTTTTTTCTGATCTTCCTTGTTGTCCTTCCTTAAGACAGGAGAAGAAAGGATTTTCTTTTTTCTCGGCCTCAGCAACTTTTTCCAACTACCATGACATTTTCAAGATTGTACACTGGCATCACAATGACAACAATCTGCTCCCTCAGAATTCAAAACTGTATTTCACTAGGGCCATAGACTTTTTGTTTATCCAATTAGTTTAAATGTTCTCTAATATGATTCTTCTCTACTTTCTTCATCATGACTTTTCCACTGCTCTCAAATGCTTGATAATACCAAGAGCAAGTCTTAACCACTGCAGGCTGCCAAGAAGGCGCTCAGTAATTCATCAGCCTTTTCCATCTCTTTTGTCCCTGCCCCATTCAGCAGCAGGCCTACATATTTTAAAAATAATAATGATCTTATTTCTACTGCTCATACAATTCAAGGAACCAAACTTGCTGCTTTTCACATCTCTCATCAGAGACAACTCCACATGGCCTTTAACTTTCCTAACATATCCCTGCATGTTCAGATAATGCTCTATAATCCCCCTGGGTACCTGTTCATGATTCCAACTTTTCTGTCTCTTTTATGTTTAAGCCCAGTCAGGAGCTTCTTGTTCATACAAGCAGTCCTCCTGCCACCTTCACTTGGTTTCATGACCATCATGATGAACTACTTTTGACCTTGAACTCCTCAACAATAATTTTACAGATACTGAGAAGTCCCAGTCTGTAAAAAGTTACTGAAATTATATATATCAGAATTTGTCTACTGGCATAGAGAAGAGTAGCCTGTTTATTTACTAGTGCTGTGGTTTAACCCTGGTATGCAGCAAAGTGCCACACAACTGCTCAGTCACTTTCCCTTAGCACAATGAGAGAGGGAATTGGAAGCGTGGAACTGAGAAAACTCATGTGCTCAGTCAGGGACAGTTGAACAGACAAAGCAATAGCTGCATGTGCAAGTACAGCAAAACCAGGTGTTTAAACACCTCCCCCATTGGCAGAGAGGTGTTCAAACATTTCCAAGAAAGTAGGAACTTCATCAAGTGTAACAATTACTTGGAAAGAAAAAGGCCACAATTCTAAACATCCCTCATTCCTTGTCCTTCCCCCAGCTTTCAATGTTGAGCCCAACACCATACAGCATGGGATATCCCTTGGGTCAGTTGCAAGCAACTGTCCTAGCTGAAACCCTTCCCATCTTCTTCCATCTCACTGGCAGGGCAACATAAGAAGCAGAAGATATTAATACTTTGTGTCACAAGATTAATAGTTTCTGTCTCAAGCTGCTATATGGGAAATTAACTCTGCCCTAGTAAAAAAACAGTACACAACTCACACAGTTATATCCTGCTAAATGGAAATACTGTACTTACAGCCTGATGACGTTGATTGTTAGTCCGAAGTTCCTTGTAATTGGAATACTGAATATAAACTGGCTGATTGTGGAGAAGAGGTGGAGCAGGAGTGTAGTAGTTCACCACAGAAACAGCAGCATCTACAGAAGCCATTTCCAAAAATGCCTGCAACCAATACACAGCTGATTTCAGTGCTGGTTTTGTTTGTAAGATAGAAAAAAAACATAATTTCTTCCCAATTCCACTCTCACTAGAGAAAGATTATGTGAAAGTACAATACTGAATTGCTCAGCATTAGAATGCATTTTTGTTTGCATGCTTTATTCAAATTGTGGGTTTTCTTAGAAAGTTTGACATTTTAAGTACACTGTGTTATTTAAGAAGAGATGGAGTAAGTATGACATACGGGAAAGCAATGCTTCTGAAAGAACCACACTGCTAATCAATTTTTTAAACTCCTGAAACCAAGCACTATTACCTAGATAGCTGATAAGCATACTGATAGAAAAAGTTGGGACAGAACATTAAACATCCATCAGTTTATGCAGTGTATCGATCCTGCTCAGTGCTCAAAACAATTTTTTGAGTGAATGCTTATTATTTTTAGGATTTCTTCATGTGTTTCTTCATGATACAAACTAGTCTTCCACATCTAATAAGATTAAACAGATGTCAAAAAATTAGCATGCATGTTAGTAACTTAAGCAGGCAGGCTCTTTGAAGACATATGTCATCAATAGTGACAATGCAGTGATTTATCATCTATATGTTCTCCTTTAAAGTGGAAATAAAAGTTAGCAATATTATTAACTAATTTCTAGTTCATTATTTAATCCAAAAGCAAATTAAAATTTTAAAATAAATTTCAAAACATCCTTTCACATTTAAAAATATGAAAATCTCCTGCTTTCAATTAAATATTTAGACATTGTTGCAATCATTTCACTCAAGCACAAGATCAAAATTATCAAAACATGAACCACATCTTCAGTCTTGCTCTTGTTATTGAAACATTGAAAACTACATACCTGTCCTTTTCCTCGTAGCATCAAGAGATTGGTTACTTTGCCAAAAGGGAAACCTAATGAAACAACTTCTGCTCCAGACACACCACTTGGAATATGACGAATATGAAGGACGCGTGAAGGGGAACCTGGCAATTTGTCTCCTTTACTCTTCTTCTCATTATCTAAAATATTTTAGGGAGGGAGACAGACAAGCATAAAAGACAAACTCATTGCACAGTGTAAATATCAGAACCTAAAGGAGAGAAACTGATGCCTCAGCAATGACATTGACTTAAGTATAGTTCTTTGAACCTTAAGAAACGATATTTCACATCTAACAAAGGCACAGTGTAAGAAGACATCATCAACTCTTCCAAATCTTGACAGCAAGGGAAGGGTAGGATATATTTGGCATTGCTTTGGACTTGTTTATTTTCTGGAGATTTGGTTTTGGTTTTCTGTTGTTTTGGTTTTTTTAGAGGGCGGACAGTAACCTCTCCCCAAATGCCTACATAAGATATTTATAAAATGTTAGTTGCACAGAAGAGGGGAAAGACATAATCGGGAGGTAACACATTAATTTTCCTTTTATTACCAACTTATCTTTCTGTGACTAACTCAAGGTTTGGGGTTTGTTTTTACTTTATTAAAGAAAGCCTGCTGTTCCAAATGATTTTAAGTTTTAAAAAGTCTTTGAAAAAGACAGCATGAAATCCATACAAACTCTTAAGTCTCCCATGTTGATATACTGCCAGAGTGTTTTGTTTTTTTTAACATATGCCTATTTGGATCCTGTCAGTGACTGATAAGTGACCAATGACTGGTAAATGACTGCATTTAAAGAATATTGCTCAATATCCTTGAGCACTTTTAAGCAGAACACCACATCTGGAACAAGCATATTGTTCTAGAAGCAATTGCAATGGAGGCAAGAGAGACAGCTTTAATACCTAATGTGTTGCATCCAGCCTTCCAAGGAGAAACACAAAAGATTGGGAAGAAATTTCTGTATGAGTTTTGTAAGAAGTTTCAGATTTTGGTATAGGTTTCTTATACAATCTGAGAACTGGTTCAAGCAAGTTATTCAGCATAAGGATGTTTACAGAGGGTCTTTTTACTAAAAGCCTGCATAATTTCAAGCTGGATGATCAAAGCCCAAACCATACCATACTTAACAATTATCCCACTTGCAAAACTGAGAGGTCTCCTATGCACTGATTTTTCCATCAAGAAATTTTTCATGGCTTCATGTGCTCATATGCATTCTGAAAAATGTGAACTTTAAGACAAACATGACCATATTAAATACATTTTGGTACCAAGCCACAACAGGACATATTACTAGTAAGCTCTAACAACCTATTTTGTTACTTTTCAGGTTCAAAATGGACAAGATGTCCCTCACTTATACTAAGTCAAGGAATGCTTGAATAAACAAAGCAGGAAATGAAGCCTACTATGAATTTTGCCTTTCGTTTAATATGAAAGACTCTTGAAGAAGCAGTATCTTCTGGGTTCTGACACATTGTCAGAGGTGACAAAATGGAGCTAAGAGGCAAACTATTGAAGTGCTTCTTTTCTTGCAAAACTTTAGGTACACCTCAAATACAAAACTTCATAGTTTTTTAAACCATACTTCTTTCTTCAGCTGTGGTTTGATACTAATTTTGATGCAAAGTGATAACCATCTGTATCTTCCAGCATCTAAATTTCAAAACTGATTCAACAATTCTTTAAAGCATGTCAAAGGTGATCACCGTCCTCTATTGTACACTCAATTGAGTAGAAGTAAAAATGCTTTCAGACAGAGCAAAAGAAGCCTTATGAACAAAGTGAAAATTGGTTCCTGATGTACAAAGGGAAGTTCATTACAATTGCAATTCATGACTGGTACAAATGTATTCCCTGAGTAGCCTGAGGTAGAGAAGTACACATTTTAGATATGTTACCCACCAGACCAAAAAAACCCCAAAACCCAAAACATAACAAGAAACTGCTGCAGCTGAAGCAGCTGTATTAGGTAAAACAATGCATTTCAATAGAAATTACATTACATTTTATATTTATATGATTATTAATGCTACTAATATATCCCAAAAACCTCTATAGCATTTAGACACCTAGGCTCCACTGTGAAGGATCAGTCATTGCAGTGTTAATTAATAATATATATTTCAGCTCTTACACTGGTGAGCTATAAGATAATGTTATTTCAAGCCAAGCAGAAATATTTGGACATCACATTGAATTAATCAGCAGCAGTATATTGTATATACATGTCAGCAACCTGACATGTGCAGGTCAAAGAAATCAAAAAGAAAAATCTTCAAGTTAGCTCCTCACACTCTTCATTCTTTGCCACTGAAAATATAGCAAGTCTTAGACACTTACCAAAAGATGATGTGCTCTGTCCTTTGCCCTGATATAAAATAAACTATTTGGAAACCAGTGCTGACAGGCAATTGTCAATGTCATGATTTAGTTAATTTATTTGACATAAAGTTAATTCATGCAACCACTGGTCATTAACACTCCGTGTACACCTAATGCTGGAAGTATTACTAACAAAAGCAGTAGCCAGCTTTCTCTCACTTTCAACTTATTGTCTGATCTAAAACTACAGGTAAACATACACTTACTGCATCTTCCTCAATACACACACACACACACACACAACAAAGGGGGGAAAAAAAACAATGCAGAAAAAGAACACTTGAAGAACTTTGATTTTTTTTTTTTAATGTATACCTGTAGTTGGAGTAGAATTGCTCATGGTAAAAGGTCTGTTACTGACACCAGAAGAAGCTTGTCAGGACCACACTAAGAAATAAAAGACAAGATTACTAGTAAAAGCTGTTACAGAGGAAGGTAATATGAAAGTGCAACAACTCGCTTTACTTACTCTTCCCAAGAACACCCCCTTCCTATATACATTACCCACAACTTCCAGGAACTTATTTTTCTGGGAAAAAAATGCCAACAACATAACTTTTCCCCATGTCTCAACAAATCAGCAAATTCAGCTGTGTTACACTTCATATTTAAATCTATCCCACCACAGCTCACTTTTAAAAAAACCAAGAATAACAAATGCTTAAGAAACTAAATGAGCTGGCTGCAGGCTCTGGGTCTGCAATACAACATTACTTTCAAAATGCACAGCCACACAGGTAAAGTCTGCATTTACAACAGGACACAAGGGACCTCAAGCAAAACTAATTTGAGACATATTTAAACATACTCATGGCACATTTAAAAAAAACAAACTGGTTTTCAGTACCTTTTTTTAAAATACATATGACTTACCATCAAATTCTTAGGACAAAGATCAAAGTATTTGCTTTAGGAGTGTTAACAATCTGAGGCTCTAACTACTGAAAAGAGTTTGTGTATTAAAGGTCCTTCATTCAAAAAAATCAGCATCTAGCTCCAGTTACATCTGTTTTCTCACCAAGACTGCTGTAATACTCCAACCAAGTATCAGCTTCAAAACACCGACAAGAAACAATGTACCACAACACCGCCAAAAGGCAGTTAAGTTTCCTGAAACTTTCACCACACTCTTGCCATAAAATCTTTTTAATGAAAAATAGAAACTAAGGGAGTGATTCTACAAGATGGAATAAGTTGACCCAAACAGCTTCTCATTACTTTAGTGGAAAGAGAACTTTGAATTTTCCTTGGTCCAATATTCATGCACATGAACTGTTTATCTTGCATCAAGTCTAGTGCCCAAGAGTTTTCCTATGAGATTAATCAATTCTCCAGCCTGCCAGCATTCTAAACCGAGTTAGATTAGTTATTCGATGGCTCGCATTGGCTGCAAAGACACTGCTCAGAGTACTGGCTTATGTGGGGTCTGTGCTTAAAGGAGCAATTAGGTTCTCTTCATCCTTGTTAATCATGTGCTCCTGCTGCTTCCCTAGTGTGGGAAAGTCATTCACAACAGAAGACCGTGACTAGGCTACGGTGCTTAAAAACCTTTTCAGCCAAATTTAGCTGCTCATGAAAGAGCACAGGTGTTAGTGTGGGATGGAAGAAAACATGAGTGTGTTCATTCCTCTCTGGCAACAGTAGACTTATTTTTAACCATGAAACTGCATCTTAACAGTATATTTAAATACAACATCTAATTGTGGCAAACAGCAAAATCATTTTTACGTTACAAGAACTAAAAAATATAAACCCTGAGTTTTAAAGAAATGTCAATTAAATGGTTACTAGATGTCATGCATACCACATTGTACTTGCACACATACTAGAAGGTAATTAACATGCAATACTGATATTAATTTTCACCTATTAGCAGTACATTGAGTAAATCGGCACACAGGTATTTCACCTAAAGAGCATATTTTGATTGTAAAATGTTTATTAAACAAAAGCTGTATGTGCAGATATAGTAGAAGGTATTAATGATCCTTTATTACACCAAACCTTCCTTTCATTTACTGAAGAAAAACTGCTACTGATGTAACTCTTGTTGTAGAGGCTTGCATTTGGTTTTTAAATTAGCATTTATTCAACAGAAGAAATCTCTGCTGATTTCCAGAAGGCTGTGAAAAAAAACATGGTGTATTACTATGTCCAACATGTATTCTTACAATTTCGTATTACATTTTATATACGCTGGTATTAAAAAAAAAAGGAAAAACCTCAGACATTTTCAGATGAAAACATTTTCCAACCTCTTCCATTTTTAGCACACACACAGAGAAACACAATTCAGATGGCTGCAGTGACCTGTGTCACAACTCTGTGTAACTGGCCTGTATCTCTAAAACAGAAGCTGTAGCTCACTTCAGCACACAATGAGCTGCTGCTTCACCATGGTGAACCAAATCAGCTTCAACAGGAAAAAAATTAAACCAAAGTACCACCTTCATCCATGACATGGACCTGTACTTAAAAGTGACACATCATTCAGTCACTGTATCCTAAAACAGTTTCCTAGATTTTGCTGTTACACTGACAACTATTAACCCACTGCAGCAGCCAAAACACAAAAAAAACTCTTTAAACCCCAAGCTCATCACTCATGCAACTGCTTAACTTGGCTTAATAAAAGATCAACAAAGCTTTGGGATTCTTGCAATACAGGGAACCATCATAATTTCAAACTGTCTTCATATCTTCAACATAATACAAGGAGTATTTTTAAATCAACATACTTTTAATTACGTTTGCATTAAAAACAGAACAAAACAAACATTAAATCAAGACACTGTAGAATAATTGGCCCGGCCTAGGCTTGCTAACTCTTAAGCCCTGACTACAAAACTTAGTTTCTTATAGAACAATTTAAAATCTTACCTGAAGATTTTGGCTATACTTTTTTTATTATCTGAATGCTCCAGTGAAACACTACTCCAATTTTCAACTTTTTGTATCAATACTAAGTTATATACACACCCATACAACTACAGCATATTTATTAACTATAGCATGCCCCTTGGAAGGACGTAGTTTATGAAAACTGCTAGGAATGCCACTGTTTTTGCAGGTGGCTAACCAAAGTATTTCTCAAGTACAAGAATACTAAAAAGGTGCTTTTCATCTTCTCCTTATTTAGCCAGCTTATAAATGATAAGCCTTCTCAGTCACTGACTGAAAGCAGAAACAAAGTAAATGCAAAAACATTCTAGAAGATTGCAAAGATAAATTGACACCATGGCAGTTGTGCAAGTTGAAGTACAAAATGTGTATGTTTGAGATATTCTGGATTAATGAAAAAGACAACATTCACTTCTTCAATGTTTTCACAAATCTGCCCATATAGAATACACAAAGAAATTACAATATTTCAGTCTGCAAAGACCATTTGTTAAATCACTTTCTTCCCCACATAGAGGTGAAAGAGATAATTTTTAATACTTTGCAACTTTGCAAGTATATAATGTGGTGACAAAGGTCTGCTACAGGCTGCTCTTGTAAACAGGTTTGCAAGGCCTTTGAGTTTGCAAGGCCCTTAGTACTGCAAAAGTCCTCACAAGAGGGTAATGTGCCCTAGATAATGTCTTACAGGATTCTGAATGAATCTTTCTACAGAGGCTAGTTTCCCACTGGTTACTTCTTAGTTATCCACTATTTAGCTGAAAAACAGTCAAAAGAGCAGCCAAGTCCTGCTTATAAAGATACCTTGACATCCTTCCTTGTCCACAGTTCATGGACACTTGACAAGCACTTTGAAACAGAAGCTCACACTGCCCTTGTGCCATCACACCCATTTCAGTTTTCACAGCACAGCTGTGTGGGGTAAGACAGCTGCTTAACCTCAGCAAGCTGCTCGCACCAGTTCTCTGTGAGGCCACACTGTGAAGCGAACAGGGAGGCAGGCCAAGTAATCATGCTGCCTAACCCTTCCCTGATAAAAACACTTCTTCCAGCACAAAGCCTATCTGACAGAAAGTAGCACCTGCCTTCCGTGTGCCAGGATTGTACCAATTTCATAGTGAATATTCCTTTTTTCAGACTGTGGTAAAGAAGGTACATGGAATTGTTCAGAGCAAGGACAGCTACCAAACCAAGGCTGCAACATCCTCCTCTATTCCTGCATTCATTCCAAACACATTAATCATCTCCTAACATCTTAAGACTCCCTTTTTTATGCCATAAGTCTTTCCACCTCTCCTACTTCAAGGCAGCATTTTTGCATTTTTTGGGGATTATTACTTGGTGATGGGTAAAGCAAGGGCAATGGAACAGCTGCCGCTTGATTAAGTTTATTCTTTCCTTGTATTAATGAGTAAGAACTAGAAACCGGTAACTTAGGAATCTTAGCTTGATCCTCGACTTTTCTTTAAAAACAGGTTAACATCTATAGCACTGAATGAACAGTCCAATAAGAGGCCACCACAAAGTGTGGCACTCAGTGACAGATTAATGAAACAAAGTATTCTTCTGTACCTACCAGATCAATTTCCCTGACTAAATACAGCATATTACATAACTGACTACAGCAGCAGGTGCCTGTCCTGAAACTACTCTAGCTCTTCTACGATATTTAAAATTCTGATATAATTTATGCTAATGATTCTGCAATTCCAGGATAAAACCTTCTGCATTCATAGCACATGAATGCATTATCTGAAAGTAACTGAAAGTCAGCAACTCAGTCACAAAGGTTTCTAAAACCTTTGTGAATCACCTATAGTTGGAAACAGAAGCATAAGTCTACTACTGCAAAATCCTTCTTTAGAACATGTCCATGTGTAAAAACTATGGCAGGTGTGGCGTTACTTCTGGAATCACTGAATCCTACAAACAATCTTTTAATTTTTAAAAAAATCCTGTAAGACCCTTATTACTCTCCCTTCTGCTTTCAACTGCACTATTTTCTTCCTTTTTTTTTCTAGAAGTCACAAATTCTTCAGTACAGTTTAATTAATTAGAAATGAAATAGTTCCAGAGAAACTTATATTTGTACTGATGATTTTCCTAGAATTTAGCTAGTCATCTTTCTATCCCGTTATTTTTTTAAAGTCAACAATAAGGAAGAATATTATCACAGGTTTCATTATGAAAAAAGATCATGGGCAATTTTAAGGAGAAATAATTCAAAAAGCACCTCTCTCCATGCACATAAATTAAAACTGCACATTTTTCCACAGGATTCTACACAGCAAAACAAACAAATTACTTGAAATTTGCCTCAAAAGGGCAAATTTCAAAACATGACAATTTCAAGCTATACTACTGACTAACCATTGTTATATTTAAACCAACTTTTCTACTGCATACTTTATTAATTTTTATGGAATCTGACTGTGAAAACAAAAGCTAAGGGTCATGAGAAGAGTGAAAATTTCCATTATCTTCTACATCTGCTGCATGTCTCTAGATAATTGCTATATTCCTTTACTCTTTCTTCCTCTTTCATGTTTGCAAAGGGGATGCAGCTCCTACTTCCAAAATGGGGATTTAATGTGAAGTACAATGGTGTTGGCGCCAAAAATAAAGATTTCAAAGAAAGTGGAGCCAAACTACGGGAAATTTCAAAACCATGTACTTGTATTAAAAATAAACTGACCTTACATAGATAAAGCCTACCATTTCAGTAAGCTGAAGAAGAAGGAAATGAGAGGCAGTGATCATAACTCAATAAATCACATAGCTGGCCTCCCTTCCTCTGCTATGAAGACACTCCCCCAAACACAGGCTCAAGCTGCTGATCGCCAGTCACCCTAGAAGCACTGTCTTAGCACTGATAGCTGCGCTTCTGTAGGCTTGAATGCTCACTGGCTCTGCCAGCAACACAGCTTGCTCCACTGCATCTGCTGTCAACTACTGAAGCTCCCTCCTGTACTAGTAACAAGTAACTGGTAACTGCACACTTTCAAAGAGTTATGTAACAGTAATTAAAATGCTCAAGAGAAAAACATTACATACTTTGCATTTTTGCTAGATACAGGGCAAGAACATAGGGAAATAACATTTTCCTCTTGAAAGATGCAAAATATGCAAAAGCAACCTTGAGCATGTGATTATCAAGAGCTGTAAAATTAAGAGTGACAATTAGTTTTCTAATGTATATAAAATTTTCATTCTTAAAGACAGAAATACCTCTACTCAGTGTGAAGACTTTAAGCTCATCCAAAAGCACAGTAATGCATATACCATTTTGAGTATTCCAGAGATCCAGCAGGCATCATAACACAGAGACAGAGCTTTCTTTGAAACTGTCATCAAAGACGACTGCTTTCCCTTGTGATATCATCATATGTGATGTAATTTCCAATAGTATAAATATAAAATTTTCTAAAAACAAAGATTGATATCTATGCTTCCTAGCTACCTTATGCCTTAAATATGTGAAGATTAGGTTTTCCTCAGGACTTAACCAGTTTTTTTACTTATATATCTTTTTCAAGTTATCAATAGAACAGTCAACACAATCCTTACTAAAAGTTTTCATTCTAATTCTTAATAAGCAAGTGAATATGGGAACATATCTCTAAATAAACACTATACAGAATGAAGTACTGTGTAGATGAAGATGCTTGACTTCAAATTTAAGGGATTTATACTTAAAAATCACAAATGTATCTATACAATGCCACACTGTGTAGGGTTTTGCATCATTTTATACTTTACCACGCACAAGTCATGCTCTAAATATCAGGATCCCAAATATACCAACAGTAAGCTGTCTCTCTTGAATTTGGCCAGAAGCAAAGTGTTTTGGCCAGCCGTATAAAGTACCATAACTAGACAATCTGGTTTTTACTTTTTTTTAAAGGTTAAAATACAGAAAGTAAAGCTGAAAGAAACAGAACAACACCATGACACTAATGCCAAACAATATCGTAACAACAAAATCCAGGAGGGGGTTTTAACAAAAATACTAGTGTGTGTGAAAGGCTATAAAAGAGATTCTTCCATTTAAATCAATTGCTAAGAGATCCGTATCAACACTTACACTATATAATAACACATATAAAAAATTTTGAAAAAAGAAAGAAAAAGGAAAAAAAGACTGAAAGATGTTAGCAAATTATGCAAAGGTAAAATGGGTTAAAGGAAGAAAAAAACCCACTGTGATAAAAGTAAAAAAGTGATGAACTGTGGATTATTTTCTTTCCTCCTGCAAAGGAAATAGTTTAACTTGCACAGCATGAAGAAAGAGAAAGAAAACAACTAGGTGGATTACAATACCAATCAAAATTTCTGCAAAGCTGTTATCTGAAGCATCCCTTTTGGCATTCATTTTTTACTCTAGTTCCTTCTGAAAACAGAAAAATTCCAGGATACAGTGTTTATCAGCTGCTCTACCTTGCAGGATAAAAGACACCTACTTTTGTTACTTTGATTCCTACTGTTTGGCAGAACTAAATATACTCAGATCAGTTTAAGAAAATAATATTGGGGGGAGGAAACTCACTTCCCATGTGCCCAAAAAGCATCACAGATTCATAGGAAGATACCAAAACGTTATGACTCTTAAGTGATCAATCATTTAACTTAAAAGCATGAAACTGCTTTACTAATTTATCAATTTTCAAAGCCTTACAAATAGTTTTAAAAAAAATCTTTCCAGTCTCAACTTAACTGTGACACTCTAAAGACACATGTTCTTGACTGTATCATTTTTGACTATTGAATTTTCTGCTTCATAATTAAAGATCTCATCCAAAAGAGAGGAATTTTAATTTTTTTTTTAAAAGGAAAATTCACATGCACATACAATCATTTAAATCTAGGACTAAAAGCTCTAAAATTTTCACACTTAAAGTAGAGAGGTTGGAAAGTAATAAGTGTTTTTGATTATGTGTATCACCTATGAATTGAACAAGCTCTTGTTCTAGCAGGTGAAAGATTTGCCTCAAGATCAACAACAGATTCAATATTCCTATTTACAAGTTGAATTTTTATTTACTCCTTAATACTTTCTAAGAGAGTAGTGTTGTACGTAAGGAAAATACAGTCATACCGATGAACCCCACAGTTTTTGTCCTTTCCGTCTCATGAGTATTTGGTTTCCTCTCTGCTTCCTTAGCAAAGTTTCTTATCAGTTTCTCACACTAAGAAATTCTGTCATGCAGTGGTCTGTGTTTCTCAGGCCCACCTCCACTCCATCTTTTGGAAAAATAAGTAATAAACTAGCCCCTGTAAAGATCTTGCTTTATATGAAAGCTTCCATATTAATACACTAGTTGCATAAAAGAGGGAAAAGTCATAATCTTAGCCTTTTGGCAGACTCAGGAGATAGCACAGCATCAATAAACCCCTCTTTTTTCTCCCCCATATCCAAAAAACATGCATCTTTTGTGGAAATGAATGGTTCATCTTTTCCATACACTTGGACAAGTTCTTCTCCTTGCTCATTCCTTCATCTAAATACGACATAAGTCACACAACATGAACTTTTCCCTTCAGTTTTACTTCACAGTGATATATCCTCCAATAGTCTTCAGTTCTTCCACCTCTCAATGGAACACACCAGTTAGTTGGTAAAAAAAATTACTTTTCCCTGATTGAATATATTGTGAAGTGATTTAACAGTAAAACATACAACAAGCTATGCAAGAAACATGACTTTGAGAAGAACACAACTCCCAAATTTTATCAATAATTAAATCCATGCACCCTGTTGATTCTCCGTGCTTTACAAAATATGGTTATTAAACAAGTTACCACCTTTGGAAAGTCTACAGTTTTAAATTTGACTGTTTGGTTGAAAATTGAATGACCAACGCTTTTCAGTCTAGGACGGTTCAAATCTAGTCTTTGGATTGCTTTTAGAACCCTGGATCCTGCTGAGACATTGCTTTTGGTATGTGTTCTGAGTTGCTCTCCTTATATTTTAAGGTACACACTGAAATGGCAACCAGTAACATGAGAAATAGCTTCTCTGAGAGACATCCTTCCCAACACACTATGCTACACTTGCTACAGACATGGACTAAAAATACGTCCAAAATAAAATTCACAAAAATAAAATATTTCTAATGAATTATAATTTTGTTACTTAAAGATTCTACACCAAAGACTGCATTTATCATCCAACCCTCAGCCCTACGGAGAGCAACCATACCAAAAACAGGTTATATGGAGCAGAAGCTACAAAGGAACAGTACAGACAGAGTGACCATTTTCTTTACATAGAAGTCTCATTACTGTACATACATATAAATATACACACATACAGTTGAAACTTATTTTATGTGATGGCAAGACAAAAATTAGCATGAACAAACTGATTTCCCTACAGACAGTATGTTATGGAACACTGCAGGAAAGGTTCAGCAATGAAGAATTATTTTCAAGTTACTGTCACACTTTTAAAGCACCTAACTGTACTTCCATACATTTTAGAAAACCGTTGTATATTTATGAGCAGATTTGTACACAGTAGAAGAAAATGATATAGAAAGAAAATCTTCTACGACAGAATTTCAAGCTAATGATAATTAAGACAGCTCAGCTTCTCTACCAGGTCTTACTACACAGAAAAAATGTTTCTAGCACTGACAGAAATCAAATGAAAAACAAGCATATCACCTGCTTTTGAGTTTTAGAAGTTTTCTCCACAGAAACTAAGTTTTGCACTGCAGCTTCCACCATATCCAAGGTCATAAACTGTGCGCTGAATTACTTCAACATTGATTGTGTTTTGGGAAAAGGACAGATAACTGAGATGAAGGGGAAGGAACAGACATGAGTAGTTTTCCCGATAACACAAGACCAGAACAAACAGTTTGTTTGTACACGTGAAGCAAGAAAGACAAATTAGAGACTAGAAAATAGAAACAGATGAACTGACAAATCTAAAGAGTAAGAAAATTAATTCAGTACCATGTGTAATAAAATGAGGAAGTGAACCAGCAAAAACCTACAGAAATGGAAAAAAAAAAATAGAGAAAATCCTAATTAAGCTGAGCACAATCAGGAAGATAAAGGCCTAAATGTAACAAGAGGGATTAAATGTAATTTATTAATTGAACTATGTCACCTCTTAATGTTACCAGTCAATAAAATACTTGGATGATGTATTCTTTTCATTTTTAGTGGTCTTTGGGATCACTGCATCATGCATTTCATACTGACTGCCAAACAATATTTGTTCTTAGCCTAGAAAACACTGTGGTTAAAAGCCTGAAGACACAGAGAATCATAGAATCATTTAGGTTGGAAAAGACCTTTAAGATAGGAGTCTGTATCTCAAAGTGTTGAAGCATAATTTACACATTCAAATGCAGCCCTTGAAGTATGTTATCACTCTGGACATGTGCAAAAATGTGCCTTGAATTCTTGCTTTAAAAATATTCATTGTCTTTTCCAAAGTAGTGCAGTCTAGGAACTACCTACTAATCTGGATCAAAAGCTGGAGAAATACTCTAAAATTTTGTTACATCCTTCTCATGTACTTCAGTTGTAGCTACCATGCAACTTACATACAAGGAAAAGGTTACTATTCCCCAATTCTGACATATAGTCTGGTCCCACCCAAAGCAGACAACATGTTAAGATTTGATTTCTGCCTATATGTGAACTGCTTTTGGATCATTGTTATTCCCATGATTAATGCAATCCTCCTTCCAAGATAACAGTATTGTCTCATTTAAATGGTAAAATCCTAAGAGAGAGCACTGAGCCCACCATCCACTTGTGTGCTTGTGTGAAGCATGCACACTTTCACACAGTGTACACATGCAAACACAATTCTGATTCCTTCGCTTCTACTACTCACTGTGCAGAAAGAATGATTTATCTTCTCCTTGACTTCAAATGCCATTGTAATACACCATGTCTTTTAATGAGTAAGAATGGCACCAAGTTAAATTACTAGTAGTTCAGTGTGATTAAGAAAGTTAATTGCAGAGATAATGGTTGGTTTATTGAATCATATGAGCATTCATTCCACTGGCTTTCACAAGAAGTTCAGGGTGTGGTTTCCTGGTCATTTTAAGCTGATCTATGGCTGCAGTGAGCAAAGGTAGTCATGTCATTCCTCACCATTCTGTTTTCACTGCTCTCACTGCAGTGACTAACAACTGCCAGGCAGCCTGGTACCAGAATAATTTATTTTACCATGCATTTCACATATGACAGTTGCTACACTATGAGGGAGGTGCAGAAATGCACTGTTGAGGATGGTGCTGCTCTTTTGGCAGCAGACCTGAGTTTGAACAACTTCAGCCAGGAGGGAAACAGCAAGAGCAAGGAAGAGTGGTATCAACAGGAGCAGTCAAAATCTTTTTTCACCTACCCACTCTGCAAAGTGTGTCAAAAATGCTGCCTCTAACTCCAATGTAAAACTCACGTCCACAGACCTGAAGAAATAGGCACAATTTTCACATGCTGAAATGAGAAAAAAAAAGGAAAAAAGGTCTCTTAAATATACTCTTTAGTTAAAAATATACAGCACCAAATGAAACTAACAGTACAAAATATATACAATGGTCAAAAGCAGGAAAACCAAAAGCTAGAGTGCAATTACATGCAACAGTTAACGGGTGCAAAAGAATTAAGAACTGTACCTTGAAACAGGAGCTGCAGGCATCATTTTATAATATAACTAACTCTCATCCTCATGTTTTGATACAAGATTTCATTTAATCACAATATCCTTTAGAAGCTGACAAACACACACTTGTGCTTATCACTTAACACAGGATTAGTTCAGCAGAAAAACTGATAAATACTCCCTGATAGAACCCAAATCAACTGCTTATCTCCCCAGACAGGGTACACAAAGCAGATTAATTTTCTTGACTAAAGATTAAATCAAATGAAGAGCAATTTGACAGCTGCTAGGGAAACTAGGAGATTTATTTATATTTCTCTATTTTCATGTTTCTGATTGTGATAGATGATTTCCATTTCTGATTATATCAGACAGTAGTAGTAAAGAAGATTGGGGAGTGAACTTCATTCACACTAGGCTATACTACATGTTTTCCACAAGCACGTAACTCAAAGTGGGTTAAAAACAGGTATTTATAAAGCAAGGACAGGAAAAGGTAAACTATGTAATTCTCTGTAGAATAAAAATAATAATAAAAAAATTCAAAAAGGCTTCTGAGCCAGAAAGCTGTGGATAATAATAAGGAAGTGGTTAATGACTCTTTAAAAGCTTGAGCATTATCTTCCAGAATTTTGAAGTCTTGTTACCTGAAGATTTAATCTGGTACAAGAATGACTGAATTTTAATATGAATTTAATTTGAAAATAAAATACAGCTGCTGTGTTTAGTGTTGTTCCTGAGTTTTCCTCTTGCTAACCAAGCAACACAAGGACCCACTAACCTCAACTATAAACACCCATAGGTTTAGGTACATATCTGGTCTGCTTTTGATAACCAGCAAAAAATCACAGTTCACACCAGTCTGGTTTCTTTGAGTTTCATCGCTTTAACTTCAGTCACATTTTCCTGCTAACATAATAAGCTTAAACAGAGTGCCAATTTCTTTGCCATAAGAATGAAATTCTCACAGCTTTCTACAGAAATTTTCTGATCCAAATAAAAATTATTTCTCTGTGTTTACTTTTACATATTCTCACCCTCATTAAATATAAGGTTTGGATCTAAATTAGCCTCAGCATTTCACAGAAATAAACTGATGCCTCCACTTCTGTATCAAAGCAGCAAGGAAGTGTAATTTTTCTTCTTTTATTTTTTTATTAAATGCCCTTGAAAATAAAAAGTCACAAGAGGACTTATGAAAAATGTTGTTTAACTTTAGGTCTATTAGGGCAGTTTTAACCAACACCTATCTTAGCAGCTTGAATTTTCAACTAACAGTTTGGAGACCAAACAATGTCATTCAATTCTCAGAAGGTGTTTAGCATCTTCTAACAAAAAAAGAACACCTCCAAATCACCCAAAACCCCCAGGTCTTCCTGAAGTGGCAAAGACAGCACTTAGAATCTCAGAGCATACTCAAACTTGCAGTTATCACCAACCATCTGTATCTTCACTGAAACACATAAAGGCTCTGCTTCAGAAAATTTCTTTAAAAATACTCAGTAGATTCACCTCTAATATGTCTATAGTCTTTGTTTCACTCACTCAAAAGATACTTCATTAGGGAGGTTCTACTTCACAATGTTAGATTTGTTCCGTTTAAGAACTACATATGTTTTAGCTGCCTCATTTCTACCCAAACCAGAAACAATGTCAACATTAAGATATCTTTATTAGTATTTCAGGGCAGTACCCCAACTGACAGATAACTCTTTTTCCATCCTTTCTCAACTGAAATAATAAAACCTTTATGAAAATTTAAAAAAAAAAAAAAAAAACCAACTTGGGAAAAGAGACTCATCATACTAGTTGTATCACAGCTTCAGAATCATACACTCACATTAGATAGCAATTCCACAACTTAAGAAAAAAAAAACCAAAACTGTATTCTAAAATAGAACAAAGGGAAAACAAAATTACAAGCTCCTCCATAAGTACATTTGACAGATTAACTAAAAAAAAAGATTCTCACTCCAGTGAGAACTATAACTTTCTCTTGAAATTTTGCAACATGTAGTTTTAAAGCAAGTGTGAAAAAACGTTGATCATAGCAGAATTACTCCGTACACTTTTAAAATTAAATTATTCAGAAAGATACTTCTTAAGACTATTTGCCGTTTGATTAATCAGCATTTATCCAAGACTGTTCTCATCAACATGTCTCCCTATAAAGGCTTCTATTACAACAGTGTGTTAAAAGACATCAGGAAGTTTTTTTGAATCGCAATGCAAAAAGAAGCCTTCTTAACTTCTGTATCAGAATAGCTAGCTTTTAAGAACAGCAAAGGTTTTACACATCACTGTGAGGCAGGATGCAAGTTTAAATTAGTGTAACATCTACTCTTTGAAAGAAGTTGGAGTGCTGACTTCAGTGAACATTTATATTTTCACCTCTGCATACGGTTATACTGAAAAAATAAACATTAGGCATGATTAGTTCCCTGGGACAGCTGCATTTCCCACCACGGCAAAGCTTCCCAGACTTTGGATTTTGAAATATCAATAGGTAAAGGAAAAATATCAGCAATCACATTTTTACTTAAAAAGTAGTGAGGGAAGTTGGCAGTACACATAATGAACTTGGGTTTATTACTTAGTTTCAAACTTCGAAACTTTATCAAGACATATGACAGTCAGCTACCACCACACTACCCCAACAATGGGAGCACAATACTTCGGATTTGTTAAAAAATATTATCTCCTGAGGACGACAGTGATGTAGAAATTTCATCCCTGTAACTACCTGTTGTGCAGTTAAGGCTTTCAGTAAGGTCTACAAAAACGCATTACATGAATAACCATTCTGATTATTGATTAACCCTGCAGAATAGATGTCAATCAGTTCGCTTCCACATACACACTTCCATCACGCACCAGGAACAAGGCAAACAGCAGCGGATCCACGTTTTTTCTGCTAGAGACAAGCATACCCCAGATTTGGGGTACTAAACTTCAGCTACCACGTGAAACCGCAAATACCCAAAAACTTATCGCGACCCGCCGCTAAGAAACCAGCACGCCAAAGGAATTTTTTACCACCTTAACACTGGTAACCGGTAAACTGGTAACTGGTAACGTTTAAAAACCGGGCAAGCGCAGGCCCCGAGCGGCGGCCGCCTCCCCCGCCCCGCGGAGGGAAGGGAGCGCGCCCAGCCCCGCGGAGCGGCGCTTCCCGGTGCATCCCGGCCCGCAGCCGGCCGCGGGGCCACGGCCCCCGCGGGGAGGGAAACCGGCCCCGGCTACGGCCGTGGGGAAAACGCGACTCGGGCCGCGCTGGGAGAATAAGAGAGAAAAAGAAAGAGGAAGGGAACGGAAGCGAGAACCCGCACACCCCGAGTACCACAAAGTTCCCCGCGGCAGCGCCCGGCCCCTCAGCTCCAGGTCGGTGACGGCCGCCGGCTTCCTCCTTCCACAAGTACCTGGCGGAGCAGCGCTCGGGAATATCCCCACCCCAAGCCCGGCCCCTCCGAAACCCGGCCCCTCTCCGACACCCACCTTTCCCCTCGCTCCGCTCCGCTCCCTCCGACGGGGGCGGAGAGGACCTCCCCCAGCCCCTATCTCTCCACCCCCGCTGCTCCGAGAAAGAAGGAGTCGGGATGTGCTGGTCACCGCCCCGCTCCAGGCGGCACCAGGTGGAACTGTCGAGGGGCTCCCCGAGGCGAGTGGCCGCCGCCCGCCCCTCAGCGAGGCCCGGCGCGGCGGCGGAGCGGGACCCCCGTGCACGGCCCGGCGGGGCGGGCGGGAGCGCCCGCGGGCGGGGCCGCCCCGGAGCGGAGCGCGGCGCAGGCGCACCGAGGGCCCGCACCCCCCGCCGCTCCGTCCGCGGCGCCTGCGCAGTGCGGCGGTGCCGCCACTGTGGGGCGCGTTCGTGCTGTGGCGTGCTGTGGGCTCGGCCGCCCGTCCCGGTGCACGGGAGCGCGGCATCGGTCGCTCAGCATCGCTTAGTCTGGAAAAGAGTCCAGCCTGTGACTCAACGCCGTGTCTACTAGACCATGGCACTACGTCCAGTCCTTCGTTAAACTCCGTTAAACACCTCCAGGGACGGTGACTCTACTGCTTCCCTGGGCAGCCCATTCCGAACTTTAATCACCCCTTCTGTGAAAAAATTCCTCCTCGTGTCATCCCCTGGCACAGCTTGAGGCTGTTTCCTCTTGTGTCTCTGGTTGCCTGGAAGAAGAGGCCGACTCTCCCCTGGCTGCAGCCTCCTTTCAGGGAGTTGTAGAGAGCGATTAAAGTCTCTCCTGAGCCTCCTTTTTTCCAGGCTAAACAGCCCCAGCTCCCTCAGCTGCTCTTCATCAGACTTGTGCTCCAAACCTTTCCTCAGTTATGTTTTCCTTCTCTGGGTTCTCTCCAGATCCCCAGTTTCTTTCCTGCTCAGAACTGAAAGCAGGACCTGAGGCACCGTCTCACCAGTGCCCAGTACAGGGGGATGGTCCCTGTCCCGGTCCTCTTGGCCACACCATTGCTAGTACAAGGCAAGATGACATTGTCCATTGTCCATCCACTCCTCCCCCAGCCTGTAGCGCTCCAAGGTTCAGGGCAGCAGCCACAGGGCAAGGACTTTGCCATCCCTTGACGGCCCCAGGGTCCTCCTGCCCTTTGGATCCCACAGAGGACCTGAGGCAGGCAGGACAGAGGGAGAATGCCAGCCCCTCAGCCAGCACCACCAGACAGAATTCAGGTACCAGCCCTGAGCTGGATGCTGGTCATGCCGTCTCTCCATGTGGCACAGCCTCAGCACTGGCTGTTGTGCCGTTAAAAGGTGGCCAGCCCCTGTCTGTGTTAAAGCTGGACATGCGGGCTTGTAAATTCACTGAGCCATATGTAAGGAAACTTCCCTGCCTGACCAGGAGCCGCTTGGGCAGTCACTCTTGTACCATCTGAGCTGGAACCAAGGCCCCTTCACAGCTACAACCCCCCCCGCCCCACCCACCCACCCACACAGAGTCACACCAGATTTCCTCACCCCTCTCCCATAGCAGTTTCAAATGTCCACATCCTCTGGGTGCAATAACTAAACAACAAAATAACAGCTCAAGGTGGGCCCTCCGAGGTCCATAGGTGGGACAGTAGACAGATGTCTGGTTCTCTGACTGGAGAGTAGAGTGGGAAGCTGAGTGATGCTGGGCAAGGTCTGGTGACATACTCGTGGCTGTGTGAAGTTCAAGGGAGCTGCATCTACATTCTGCTCCCTAGAAGTGGACCCAAAGGCAGGAGGTGCCCTGGACAGAGACATCTCTATCCAGGGGACATCCTCTGGGGACATAGGGGACATATCTGGCCCCCAGATAGAGACATCTGTGTTTCATGTAACTGCAAGGAACTGTGGTCCTCTGGTTATGTCCTGTGTAGGGTGTACTTCACTGAGCTAAATCCTTTTCTGGGCTGTGTTGTAAAATCAAAAAGGCCAGTTTTTGAATGTTCTGTGAGTCTGATAGACTTCACTCCTAAGAATATAGGAGTATCTAGAAGTTTGTTTTTCTGTTCCCCCACAAACTACGGGAACAAGATAAATCACTATGATCAAAGAAGTATTTTGGGGAGTAGTTGTTTAGTCTTAACATACGGCTTAAAAATGAATTTTAGACATAATAGCAGACTCAGAAATTATTATGTTTGACCCAGTTATTATGAGAAAAGGAAGTGAGAATATAAATATATCTATTTTAGATATGCTAATATCAGAACATACATACACACATATGAGAATATACTAATATATTCAATCTTTCCAATGTATTGGAATATGTTTTTTATATGTTAGTAATTAAATTTTTATACATGTATAAATCTAAAAATTAAGGATTTTTGAGTCCTTTGAAAGAACTTTTCTTTAGAGGTCAGATAGTGAAAAATGACATACAGTTTCATCCCTTAGCACACATGTTTCTTGTTACAAGTTAAATATACAATGTAATTTAAAAATACTATAAGGGTTTTCCTGTAATTGCTCTGTACACTATAAAAGTAAAAAGAAGTGTGTTTTGCCAGTAATCTAGATTTTGCTGCCATTGAAGAATGCTTTTAAATTAACTTTCAACTGCAGTTCACAAAGCCAATAGAAATTTTGATAGATTGTTATAATAGAAAAAGAAAATAAATCCTTTGTGATAGGGTCTGTGAGCTGGTTGCTAACACAAGCAGGGAACAACACAAAGGAAGAAAACTTTGAGCATTCCTTTCCTGGGAGGCAAGGAGTGAAGGGGAGAAAGAGAGATAAAGATAATGTGAGGAAAAACACTTCTATGAAGCAAATTTGGACTTTGGGAGGTATATTCCTGCTTCACCTGTCACACTTTTAGCATTTTTTTGTTGTTTTGGGATTTTGTTTGTTTGTGGTTTTGTTTGTTTAATTGGTCCACTTACTCTATTTATTAATTTCTTGTTGCTTCTCTGTTTAGTTATGTCTGGGTTTTTTTCTCCTTTTTTCATTAATTTAAAGTGTATTCTTCCTGATCTATGTCAAATTCATGCTTCTTGCAACTTTAGGGAAGTCTGTGAGGTTGTGCTGTCTATAAATTAGGTGTGATTGTGTTGAATGGATGTATTGTTTCCAGCTGTCTCTTTTATATGGACATATAAACTGAATAATGGTCTTGTTTACTTTAAAGAGGTATATAGCATAATTTAATTAAATAGAACTTCGAGGAAGAACAGAGATCTGTATGCACAGATCCAATTATGGCATCAGGGCCCGGGTGCACAATATTTTGTCTGCTCAGCATACAAATACAAGTAGACAGATGCAATTAGTCAAACTGATCTGTTTTAAACCAACTATGTTTATCTGGTTTTAGCAACACCGTATTTTACTAAAAATTACTTGTCTTTGCTATTATTCTATCAAGTTTAAAAATACTAACACCTACTGTATTTTTATCTTGTTGATATTGTTGTTGTCCATATTGTTAATGCTTGTTTACGCTATGAAAACAAAACAAAAACAAATTACCTGTTTTTCTGTTTTGGAGTTGTAATTGTAATGCCATGGTTTCGAGTGTTTATAACATAAATTAGTATTTGGCAGATAAAAGGTCTTCTAAGCTGCTCTCTATTTAATGATTACCTATTATCCATTTTATGTAGCTCCCATTTACTTAGAATAATTTGATACATTGTTGTTTTTCGGATAAGTCTCCTACTAAAACTGCAGTTCTTTGTAATATGTAGTGTTTATGTAATCAGATACATGGTATTTCTGAGAATACTATACGGTACCATTTCTAGTAGGATCTTCTTTGTTTAGCTTCCTGGAAAAAACCCTAAGAGATTTCTTAGCAGGGTAGTCATTGACTAGGTCATTTAACTTTGCTCCAGCCTGACAGCACAAGGCTTTCAACTAGAGATTGTAGCTCAAAAAATAACAGTCCTGATTAAATCTTACAATTCACAGCAATTTTACCAGCTCCTCAGCTGTTGTGGTGCAACTAAACTGCAAAGTCATTCCACAAACTGGATTTAAAAAGGTAACTTCCTCCAGTGTTTGGTTAGGCTTGGTAAAGTAGTTTAGCAGAACAGACATCTGGAAAGAGCAGCCATGGACTTCCATTGTCCAACCCCTCCCAGGTTTACTATGCATTGTACAGGCTGGCAACTCCTGGTAGGGTGTGGAGTTCCCTAACTCCACTAAACTGCTCACTGCACTGAGAGTCAGAAATACAAGCTGTTTCTTTGACTCTTCTGATCACTTCTGGAGAAAAACAGAAGTAGATGCTTTCTCTGACTAAACAAGTTTAAGGGAACCACTCAAAGTGACAATTACATATTGTGATTTACCATTCTGTGTCTTCCACTAAGGGGCCTGATGCATTGCAGAAAACTGGCTGCAAATTTTAGCAGCCTTGTACTGGCTGCAAAGAAAAGGGAGAAATTGTTTTGCTAAGTTACTAAAAGCTGTGTTTATTGAAAATCTGAGTTTGTTCAGACTGAAATCACTGTGTGGTCACGGTTCAGCAGCCTCTTTTTTTTTTTTTTTTTTTTTTTCTCTTCTTTCTTTTCTGGAGGAGGGTTGGTTGTTTTTCTTTCCTGAGATAAACTTGGGAAATTTCTGTTCAAGTAAGCGTGAGAATGTGTTAAAATATATGTGCTCTTGCTATAATCATGCATTAAGTTACCATTAAAGAATTTAGCTACACTCTTTCACTATAAAGTCTGTAATAACCTCACATGAGGAAAATTTTTTTTTAGTTACTACTCACCTACCATTTGAGACCATTTTTTGTCTCCTGATTTCAATGTAGAATCATTCTAGGATCACAGTAAACCTTAACAGCATTCATTGGCAAATGGCAACAAAATAATATATGTCTGCCTCATGGAATGTACTAACTAAATTACCAGCGCTGGAAACGACATAGCTAACCTGTTAACTATAGCCTGTTCAATTTAGTCAGAGCCAGCAAGATCTTTGGATGCTTTAGAAGGTGCCAAAAGATCAGGTGAGAACAACAAAAGGCTTTGGCAAAGTTTGAATTTCAAGAGCCTTAAAATGGTGTGTAGTATTTAGGAATGGCAGAAACTGAAAGATATTATGATTGTGCCTGTTTATATAAAGTTTTAAAATGTTGCCAGACCTTAAAGGAAAACACTGATGCAAAACGTAGTAAATTTGGGATGTAAAATTATGCTCCAAAATCAGTATTTGTGCATAGAACTGACAGAACCTGTAAAATTTGGAACATACAGCGCCCACCCCCAATGAGAGAAATACATTTTGTTTTTAAAATAAATATTTTGCATTGGCCAGTTCAGAGGAAACCCAGAATATCACCCCAAATCCATGTTTAAGCTCAAAGGTAGCCATCTGAACCATGGAGCAGAGGATTGGGAGACAAAAGGCACAGAGCAAAAGGAGCACTTGCTGTTTCAGCACTCAGGATAATATTTTTTCAATGCTGATAAGACAGTACCAAACACTTCCTGTTGTATATGACTGTTTTGAGACCCTCTTTGTCCTTGAGACAAAGTAGTATAATTTAATAGGAGCCCATGCAGTGAGTATGACAGCAAAGATCTAATTCTTAGTCCTTCTCATTGCCCTTCTCCCAGGATCCAGTCAGTATGAGCCTTGGGTGTGTATATAATGTATCACTAATCAGGTGGCTATTTTGAGGATGCATCAAAATTTTTGGTGTGTTCCTACTCTAATTCATAATATATACTTGGAGATGGTCAGAGAATATTACATCTTGTTTCCCATTGCATTTTTATTATGCTGAACTGAGTTATGCACTGCCACCATTTACAAATCTATTAGTACTGGATGTAACAGATCAGAGAAGCATTTAAGGACTATTGTTAAGGAGGGCTTCCTTAACAATAGAGGCAGAAGGCACAGTCCTATTTATAAGGACAAGTGAGACTTTTTTAGGAAGGCAAGTATATTTTCATCATGGGAAGGTCAGGTAGCAGCAAGAAGAGGCTGTTTCCCAAAAGAAGGTTTGAGAAGAGCAGCCATGAGGCAGGCCAGGCAATGACCTTGGCAACACAGTGCTGTCCCCTGGTACCAGAGGCAGGTGAATCCAAACAATGATTCAGGCACAGTAGGGGGCAAGTGTACCTGTGATGTAGCTAAGCAGAGGCTGAAGGCATAGATATGAGGTTAAATGGAGGCTCCAGTCAGAAGGTGTAGATGGAGGCTCTGGGAGATGCTTGTCAGGGCAACAGTCTAATTTGTCATCAAGGTTCCTGACAGGGACATACTGGATGTGGGCTCTCCTGTTGACTCTGTTTATTTCAAAGGCAGAAGGAAGATGGGATATCAAGATGAAGAGAAACCAGAAGAAAGGTTTTCATCTTCACTAGTGGTGAAGGGCTATTTGGAAGGAAATTAATGGTCAGAGTTTCCTTTGAGAATGTCTGTTGAAAAAGAGACATTGCTTTTGGATGAAGAAATATTCCTACTTTTTTCCCCTCTGATGGGACACAGAGTAGTGATAGCATCTCCTGTAGAAAGTGATTCCGCCCCCAAGCCTTCTGGATAACATCAAAACATTCTGTCTCATGTTTCTGTCACTCCATTTTTTCCCCCAGATGGAAGTAGCTTGTTTGCATTATTTGCTTTGTATTTTAACAGTACTTACAGTTATGACATAGCTAATGTAGCTAATGAGAATATTTTCAGGACATAATAATTTTGGTAATGAAGCTGTGAAAACTGAAGATCATTTGGCCTAGGGTTTCTTAGCTGACTTGGTTATGGACTGAAGAGAAACCTCTATCTTGCCTATTTTAGCCATCTACTTTTTAGGACACAGACTAATTAATTGTACTTACATCTTGACATTCTGTGACATGGATTTCTGGTACAGCTTCTCTTCTGTAAAACTCTGTAAGCCTTCTCAAACCTTATTCAACTGAGGCTACTTCTGTGCCTAAAAATGGAGAAATGATCACATCTTCTCTGTAAAGAAGCCTTTGTAATTCTTTGTGTGAGCAGCACCACATGGGTATAACAGGTTTGTTACCTCCTTCATGAGCCTTCCTGCTACATCTTGACATAACACCTGTGTAATAAATTTGTTAGCACCTCCAGGTGCCTTTCATTTACAGCTTATAAGAATACCGCCCCCCCCAGTGGTAAGCTTTGTTTTTTTGACTGTTTGTAGCATATTTGGAAGTGTCAGCAGAGCTTCCAAGATGGCCAATTAGCTGATAACCATTATAGTGGAATATCATTATCACACAGCATCTATTTTTATTCCCTGAAGAATTTTCTTGACATTCTTCCAGTGTTATAAATGAGTTTACGGTAGCAAGTTTCATTAATGGGCCAAACTTCCTATCAGTGCATGGCTTTAGCAATTGAAGCAGACCTTTACTTTATGTGTCTAGCATACATTTTTTTCTTTCCAAATATTCAAATAACCTATTTTTGGTAGGTAACTGCCAGTTTCAATTTTCTTAGTATTCATATTATTCATTACAGGCTTTGATTAATTTGAAAGAGTATAATGTTTATGATTTGTTATTTCTATACATCTGTCATTAGTTAGTTGTCCCTTAGGATGCTCCAGTGTGATTTTAGAGTTCATTCCCACAATATGCTTAGCAAATTACTGTTTCTAGATCTATAGGCTTTGTTTTGCAAACAGATACAGAAGCACTGTTCCACAGAAACTTTGTAAATAGCTAAGTGTACCAACATACACACCACGGGGTGAGGAGTTTTAGCTAGGGAAGCAACTGCCACATCTTTAACTTCTGGGCATTTAGAATAAGGATCATTTGTAACTGCACAGTGTTACCTGTATGTATTTCCTGAGTACAGTTAACAATTTTATTCCACAAACTCTTTGTAATTATTTGGTACCAAAAATTCACAGTCGCAGAGTCTGAACTCAAGTTTGTTCATGTGTTTTGGTCATATGTGGTCACAAACAGGTCAGAGTTGGCATATGGGCCATTTCTGAAGATTAATCTCTCTGCTTGCAGTCCTGTGGATCTAGATAGTACATGGCTTCTAAACTAAGCCATTTATGCCAAATCTTTTTAGGCTGTAGCATAGTGTCTGTTTGTCTTTTATCAGGTCATGGTCTAAAAGCCTGGAAAAGTGCTGAAGGGCTGAGACCAAATCTGGTAATTTTGTGCTTGGTCTTATGCCTCTTTCATTGGAAGAGCTTTCAATTGCTGCTGGTAACAGTGTGTACCCTAGACTTAAACCTAGGCTTTCTTTCATACACCAAGTTGTTCACAGACTCTCCTGAATGATCTCTGATAAGCCCTGTCCTTTCTGCTCAGGGAGCCATCCATATTCCTGGCAGATTTACAAGGCTACATCTGCCTATGTGAAGATGTATTTCCATTCATAGGTCTCTTCTGCCTTTTTAACTAACAGACAGGTGAAAAAGAAAATTGCAAAATGAACATGAGAAGTGGAGTTCTTTTGCCTTTTAGGCTGAACTAGAAAATAATATTAAAAAGGTGCCCTTAGTTTTATTCAAGAAGACTGATTCTGCCAGCTCAGATTAGTCCGATCTTACAAACACTTGACCTAGTAGCACTAAAGAAAAGGTGATAATCTAGTAGAAGATGAAGTGAGTGTGGGGAATAGGAACTGACCAATAGAGATTTGGCACAGCTCTTAGGAGAACGCTTTTCCCCTCTCTTTTTTCTTTCTTAATGACTCATTTTTCTCATATAGTTCTAAGGAATGACCAATCAACTTTATGTATGACTGTACTTGAGCACAGGTGGGCTAAGATGCTCATTTGGGGAAGCTGGGCATCTCTGATAATCAAAAGGTGGTGAACATCTGCCAAAATCATCATTTTTAAGAGTTATAACTCTGTTGATGACTGTTGGAGTCCATCAGGCCAAAGGCTTGGCAAGAGATTTTGCCCCAGGCCCTTCCTTGGAAGAGGATCTCCTTAGATAGATCCCTGTGCCCTGGAAATCCCCTGGATGATTGTATGTTAATAGCAGTAGAAAATCTGTAGTTTCTCTGTTATTGCTGGTTAGAATTTAGTGCAACAGGGTTTTACATATTCCTAGTCCTTGGTTTTTATTGGACCTTTTCTCTCAGACTCCACGCCAACAAAGTTTGTAACTTACCCTGGCCCTTGCCTTTTTAGTGAACCCTATGATGTGAACCCTATGCTGTTATGAGTTTGATTATGAGTTTGTTGTTTTGCTTATTAAAGCTTTTATTTCTGGGTCACTAGATCGTGCCTGTCTCTCTTTTATTCATCACCCTCTTGTGGACCTCTCACTGAAGATCCTGAGGAAACACCCAGCCAGACCATCTGGGCCCAGCATGTTACAGGTAGCCCCCAAACAGGGACCCCAACTAGGGGGTTGCCAACTAGCCAACTAGGCAGTTCCCTTCTCCAGTGAATTTCAGATTTTGGATTTTTGTCAGACCTTGCAGAACTGGCCAAAGACTTCAGCGGCTCAGACATCAGGAGGCAGGAGGCCTGAAGCAGCAGGGGAGGCACCCCCAGGTAGCCACATGGACCATGGTGAGGCATCCGGCAACAAGAGCAGGTAGGAGAAGGGAGACAATTGCCCCGTCACTCAGATGGGGTTTTTTTTCATTTTGAAATTACACGATCCTCGGAGTTTCCCTAAAACCTCCAAGAGTTTAGCAGTAGCTTTGAAAAACTGCTTTTAATTTTCCAAAGATGGGCTCATAGATGTTGCACATAGAAAGGAATGCATACCATTTTTTTAAGTTTAAGTTGCCATCCTGGGACAAGAAATTTGAAAAAAAATACCATCAGATGGGCTTTGAAAAGTTCTTCTGATGCTATTGCACCCAATGGCTAAAACAAGATTATTCTGGGACTCAGACATTAAATTATATGATTTAGCAACCAAACGAGGCAGCTCAGCTCAGAAATTACTTCCCATTTTCCAAATGATTATGGAGATATTAAGATTTGAAGATAAATCCACCAATTTGGAACTTCCTGGGATTGCTGACTCTTCTTCCTATTCCCCTTGCTCCTTGAACTATTCCAGAGGTAGATATAGGGCTGAAGTTGCGAATGCATATGCCCGTGATGGGCTCAGATGGAAGAATGGTTCGGCCGATGGATCCGTCGTCCTGTGTCCACCTCCACCTCATCCACTCGGGGCCCAAGATGGCAGTGTAGAGGCCATCTTGGATCCCTCCTGCTCTGTCCTACCCATTCCTCCACGTTCTCTTTGTCCTTTCTTCACTACCTTCTCTTCTAACACCAGAAATGTAACTGATTGGCATCTTGGTACTGCAACTCATACTTACCATCCAACTCTAATCACCCTCGGGACACCTCCCTTGGCCCTGCCCCTTCTGTTCTGGAACGTGCCCCTTCCACCTCAGGCCACACCCCTTCAGAAAAACCGGAACTGTCCCTGTAGGCCACACCCCCTCAATGGAACCGGAACCCCACCCACCTGGTTCCAGAAGGGACAGCCTCCAGCATGGCGGTGCCCGGGCAGCTGATAGCACGACCTACCCAAAGACCTACACTGGGACACAAACACCAGTCTAATAAAAAGGTTTTTGTTGAGTCAGATGGTTCTTCTTCCTCCTCCTCCTCTTCTTTGCCATCTCAAGAGGACATTAGCCTACCAGAGCCCAATAAAGACCCATGGGGGAAAATCTGGAAGACTGCAGTAAAGGAGGGCAACTGCAACTTGGCTTCAAGACTTAACAATAGTGCTGGTCCGTTATATAAGGGAGGTACCAATCTGCATTGGGAACCATTGGTTTATGGGGAAATTAAGGAGCTCTGCAAAACCCCACAGGAGCATGGGAGGGAATCACCATACTTCACCAGTCTAGTATTAGGTACTTTCTCAGCTCATGTACTGACCCTGCACGATATGTGTTGCATTATGACAACGCTACTGTCTCCAACTGAATATTCCCTATGGGAATTAGGTTAGAACAGGATCAATGGTTGAGAGACTATCCGAAGGACCAAACAAAGACTCACAAAGATCTACTTAAAGAAATTGAATATGACCTTCCAAAACTCCCCACTCTAGAGTTTTCTTGGTCTCCTCTTTCAAGGTAACAGCTGGATCCTTCCACAATGGAAACAAAATGTTTGGGTAACATTGGTAAATATAACAAAACAAGAAACAATTCTCTGTAGTGAGTCCTGGTAACCCTTTTTCCACCTGCCTAGTTGGGTTACCCTCGGATGTATGGCAAATGCCAGAAGATGCTGTCCACACCCTGCAAAGAAATGGTCCTAAGAATACCAAGGTCTATAGCTCTGTAGATGTCTGGGACTATTGGACCCAGAAACTCCTACATGCACCACTAGAACCACAAGAGTTGGAACTGCTTGGTTCAGTAAAAATGGACTATAGTGTGAAATTTTGTTGTATGAAAGACATTAAATTTAAAAAGAAAGAAAAGAGACCTATAAATGTAATAGGAGAAAAAATAGTCAGGTGGGATGATTCCCCACACAGTTACATAAAAATGAGTTTATGGTGTAATTGCACCTCACCTATACTTTTCTGGTCCAGTAGTCACCCTGTCCAATTACCACCTGGCATGTTTTTAATCTTTGATATGGATGCTGAAAGCAGGTGGGGAGCACTGAGCCTGTGTGAAACTGAGTCACACAAGGTTCTCACTCTGGCTGAGAAAGCATAAGGAGGAATCCAAACCGCCCTTGGAGAAGGAAAACAACCTTTGCAGGTGGTGTTTAGATCCTTGTTGTTTACTTGTAAGAAACAGTCAGGGGGTGGTGTTCCAATTGTCCAGTGATGGTGATGTGTTAGTTTAATGACCAATGAGAGTTTTACCTCTCAGACCTTCTCAGACCTGTCTATAAAAGAAGATCTGGAATAATAAAATTTGCTCTCTTGTGCAACCCAGAAGAGAGTCAGTGTTGTGCTTTGCTGTTTGTAATATAGTGCAACACTCTGGGGATAGAGCTTGGCCAGCAGTTCCATGACACATCAAAAGGGGCCCATGCAGCTTAGGAAGGCTTACGATGCTAGCACCCAACACCACCATGGCACATAAAAAACAACTGGCAAAAGTAAAAAGATCTATTAATCAATTCAAACAGGATTGTAATGACAAAATTATCTACTGGACAAAAACAACAAATATTGTGATGTCTGCACTACTTCCATGGGTAGCTGCAGCCAAGGCATTGAAACAATTAGATGGCTTTGGGTGCTGGCTAAGTAAACAAACTAATGCTACATCAATTGCCCTTAGTGAATTACTCACTGACACAGATAGTGTAAGGCATGCAACCCTACAGAATAGGGCTGCTATAGACTTCTTGCTGCTGAAACAGGCACGGTTGTGAGGAGTTTGAGGGCTTATTCTGCATGAATTTATCCAACTATAGGGAATCCATCCACCACAGCATAAGTGTGTTGAAGGAGGGGGTAAGGAAGCTACCAGTTGAGCAGGAAGGAGACTGGATAAGCGAATTGTTCAAGAAGTGGGACTTTTCAAATTATGCCTTGTCTGTTAAAAACCCAGAATTGCTAGTTTTGTTAATGATAGTTATAATGTTAATTTTGCTGCCATGTTAATTTAATGGACTGTTCAAGAATTGGGTACATCCAGCTGGGCAACCTCATTGACCTAAACAGGTTTATCATGTGTGTTTTCTGTTGTTATGTTGACTGTGTTACCCTGTTTGCTAAGATGTATGTTACAAGTTTTCAAAAATTCCTTCTGTTCATTGTTTTTAGTCCAGCAGAGGGAAGAAGATGAGGAGATGGGTTTGGTTGGGACTGCCACAATGACCTGTGAGAATAGTTTTAATCTTGGGCCATGGGAAATGGGAACTTGAATCATTTTAATGTTTATTCTGTTCATTTTCATATTGATGTTTGTTTTACTAAAGTTTATTGTTAGTGACTGTTATACTTTTTAAGAAATGAAACAGGGGGAGATGTTGTAGTTCATCAGGGCAAAGGATTGGCAAGAGACTTTGCCTCAGGCCCTTGAAAGAAGGATCGCCTGTAGATAGATCCCGGTGCCCTGGAAGGTTATATGTTAATAGTAGTAGAAAGTTCTATAGTTTCTCTGTTATTATTGGTTAGAATTTGGTGCAATAGGATTTTAGATATTCCTAATCCCTATTTTTTATTGGACCCTTTCCCTCAGACTCCCCCCCCAACCTACCTTATATAAATTTGTAACCTACCCTGGCCCTTGCCTTTTTTATGAACCCTATACTGTGTACAGATTATGAGTTTGCTGTTTTGCTTATTAAAGCTTTTATTTTCGGGTCACTAGATTGTGCCCGTCTCTCTTTTATTTATCACCCTCTTGCAGACCTCTTGCTGAGATCCTGAGGAAACATCCGGCCAGACCATCCAGGCTCAGCATGTTACAAAAGATCATTCTGTCCAGCTGCTTGGGCCCTTCAAGGCTAATCAAAAGTTAAAACCTTTTGTTAAGGGCGTTGTCCAAATGCCTCTTGCTTGGAGAATATACCACCTCTTTGGGAAGCCTGTTCCAGTGTTTGACTGGATGAGACAGACTAGTGACAATCTACTGTGCCCCTAGCAGAATTTTATATTTGCTCCTTCCAGAGAAATATCTGACAAATGAGAAGCTTTGTCAAGAAGTTGCAGGACAAAGTCTCTTTAAATGTGTCTTGTAGCATTTTTTTGTGCTCCTCCTTTTGGACAGAGTAGGAATACCTGGTAATATTTATTCCTCATTATTTTCCTCATACTTTCAAGTAGAGGAATATTCTTTGACCATGGTATGAGTGCTTTAGACTTAGAGTACGTGCCTTATTTCAGTTATAATATATTGGGATATCAAGAGCCCTTTACAGTCTGAAGGAATAAAAAATGTAGTATAAAAGAGTGGCCTACTGGATTTGGCTATAAATAGAACTTAAAGCTATATAATGCACTGGATAACAGTCATTTTAATCTGACTTAAAGTAATGACAGTACTTTAAGAACCTAATTCTGCAAGTCTTTTGTACTGAGATCCAAGGACTTAGTTTGGGCTCTATGAAATACTGGACCAAAATTGCAAAGAGTTAATTTCTGAATTGGGGACACTGGGCTAAATCCTTAAGTGTGTTTATATTTCTACCTCTGGTTTCAAACAGTGTTTTCAGAGCTTGTATAATATAAGATGTGGTCAGTTGTATCAATAGCAATGATTTTTGAGAAGGCTTGAAGGGGCATTGTGTCAGACAAAAGTTAATTAATCCTAAGTTTTTCCTGGTTTATTGTTATGAAAGTGATAAAGAAGTACTTGGCAGCATTGGGCAGGGAAGGTGGCTAAAACCAAGGTATCATAGTTGTAAGCTCAGAGAGACAGAGAGAAATGGTTTATCTTACTTTCTGATGCTCAGGAGGGAACACCTGAAAATGTCTCTTTAAAAGCTCCAGCCAGAGGCCATAAGAATAAATAAACTACTTAAGAGCTTTTTTTAAACACTAATTCTATTTTGAAGAATATTAAATACTAATACATGGGGTTTTGAAAGAGTCCTTATGGTTGTAACTTACTCAGTCAATATTTGTTAGTGTTTTAAAATTTAAACCCAGTAAGTCCACATATTCAGACCTTTGTGCATACAAGAATAGCCATAGGTACGTTCAGGGTAACTCCTGCAAGCCTGGAGCAGATTCACTGTTCATCTGAAGTCAGCTATTTCTTGTTTCCTTGCCATTTGTTTAAATCCCCAGTAGAGTTTTGTGCACACTTGCTCACAACAAACAAGCAAACAAACAAACTCGTGTTAAAAAGTGAATGTTTTCAAGCAATGCACTTAGTGTCAAGTCCAGTTTTCCCAATGTTCAGTCAGTATTACTAAACCCAGTGGGACCTCCAGCACATGTTACATGAACAGGACTGAACATGTAGCTGACCTATTTCTTTACCTATGAAACTGGGTCCTTCCAAGACAATTAAAGTGTCACAATGGTCTGTGCTTCACCTCACCCTAGAAGACTTCAGAACAAAGTCAGACCTTATCTGCAGTAAGCACCCTTGTTAATTCCTGTTAGTGTAACCTTGAGTGAGAACAAAACCCAGAGTGTGCCATCACAAATTGCTACTTTTTTTGTCTAACTCTTGCCAAGTTCCCAGAAGGGAACTGCACCAGTCTCAATGGTTTCTTCGGGTCAGAGCACTATAGATAGGTATATGTGTCATTTTTTGGGGTGTTTCCAACACTAGTACTGGTTTGGAGTTCTTTTAAAGAGTTTGTAAGGATGCTGTACTACTTCAGGTCAGTTATCTGTATGAAAAGTGATAGGACATTCAAATCTCCTGCTGCTCTGGCAGAGTTGCTCTGCATTGATCTGCAGCAGGGCACTGAGGGCATGGGCAGACATTCCCCTACAAAACCATTACCCTACAAAAGTCACACTGGTTGAAGGATAGAAGAGAGGCAACTTCTGTTTCACAACTGCCCTCCATCCATCCCTTTTCTTTTCCATTCAATATAAAGCTGCATGTCTACATCTTGTAAGAGAAGAGAGAAGCTGAGGTTTCTTTCATCCAGGTGGCAGACCTTTCTGTAGGTTCAAAGCCTAAGCTAGGCTCCAAGGCACAAGTTTTTAATGTGGTAGCATTTGGGGTCAGAAGTTGTTGAGGGTATCACAGCTATTGAGGAGAAACCTTATTCAACCTCAAAATGTTTGAATATGCACTAAGCAAGGGAAATAATAATTTTGTGAAGGTCTGAAGTGTATTTCACCTACTTGAGTAACAGATATTGTGTCTTGAAGGTTATGCAAAACAGTAAACAATAGACATATGCTGCATTACACTACCTCCTTCACAGATGTCAGATTTACAAGATAAATGTTATAGAAAGTAACTTGTAAAACTGAAGAGTTTTATCCTGATTACAGCACAACAGAGGAGGGTGTACACTTTAGGCTCTGAAGTATTTCTCAGGTATTTGGAGACATATTCAAACTCTAGTATGCTCTTGAACAGCACAGTGCATGTGGGAACTAATAACATGCCAGTGTAAACTTTGCTGCAGCTAATTTCTATAAACACTTGTACAACACAGCAGCAACAGTCCTGATGACTGTTACTACTAATTAGGCACGATTAAGTGAACATATTATTTGAAGCTGTAAGCTTTCTTTTAAAGCTTGGAGAACCTGGTTTTAATATATGGTACCTCGATTTTTGTTTAAAATTTCTTTTTCCAAAGAGACACTATTTCTCAATCTTTGCTGAATAGTCACTTTTCCCCAGGATTTAGGTCCTTATCCTATGGCCATAGTAAAGCTGGTGTGATGATGATCATTGGTAGTTCAGAGTATTCCTATCCTGTGCTAGAAATGTGGCTCATTTTCACAGATAGCTGTCTTGAAAGTAGCAGGGGGAAAGGTCTGTCTTGTGGAGTTCATAATACAGATAGATAAAATATGGCAGAGGAACATACATAGAAATAATTGCCCAAGGTGACACAGCTCAGCTGGAACTGAAATCCAGCAGTGCCCTTTGCACCTCTTAGGGTGTCTTGCATGCCAGCTTTGCTTAGTGTCACTGAAATAAGAGTACCCCATTTTTATCTACTTTGAAATGTCTTTCCTGGTGCATCTTTCATAAAGAAGTGCGTGGTTATATCACAGCCTGCTGCTTACTGCATGACAAATGCTGAAATCCAGTTCCTTTTCCTATGGTGTTTTTCCACCTCATAAAAACACTTCTTTTGTTGCATTCCTTGCCCATCCTGTAGTCAAGATCCGTAGTTATGAGAACACAAGCTAAATAGAGCTTTCTGAAGAAAATTACAAGGACGAGAACACTAGATGGCTCACAAGGTATTTAAAGAATGTATAATTTCTTCTGCATAAATGGCTACTCATAATCTGATGCTTCAGACTGCATTAAAATAAGATAGATTTATTAAGAGCCTGCATGATTCAAAGCTGTACAGACAATTTTGGTAGAAATAAGAGTGCCTTGTTTCCAAAGGCACTGGGAAATGGAAACAGTGAGTTTTGTGCTTGGCACAGGTGATCTGCCCCTGTCTGCAGTTAGCCTCAGCATATCAAATGAAGAAAGAATGTAGCAGGAGTCTTTTTAATTAATCTTCATGTTTACATTGGCCTTTTGATTCTTTGTATGCTCGAGTATGTGAATGTACAAAGGGGAGGCTGCACCTTAGTTAATATGTTATGTAGTGAGATTTTTGTCAGCCTAGCCTTTATGCTAGTTGTACTCACTGGTAATTTATTACAGACTTATTAAAAACTCCACTTTGAAGAAGGTAATGATTTTATTTCAGCTTTTTGTTTTGGTCTCTGTAGGCTTGGCTTTCTTAAAAACAATTTTAAGATCAGCATCAGCGAGATATCAAACAGAAACAAGAAATTACACGTGGACACTTGGCTTAGTCACAAGTTTTTCTAGCCATCTGCATTTAGTTGTGCAGATGTTACAATGAATGCTCCCCATATATCAAGTTATGTTGAGATATGTTACTATGAAGACTATAGCATGACTATTCCTTCTATGTTTTCCCCTTGGTTTTCTGTATATTACATGCATAAGCCAAAGCATGCAGAATCCACAAAGTGAATACAGTGCATTGTCCTCACCAGTGCTGCAATGTGGAAACATAGTCCAGATAGAAATAGCCTGATCATGACATTGCCTGTTATTTTGGTGCTCAACACTGAAAAGCTTTTGCTGCTATGAATGATGTAGATTAAGGAATCTGGAAAGATTACTTACCCCTACAGATGAACACAGTTTAGTTAAATGTAGCTGTACTGGCTAAATAATTAAATAATCCTTTTGCCACTATACAAAATTAGGTAACAGAGACTAACAAAAGGTTTATCATTGAAATGTCTTGCATGCAAGAAAAAGAAGAAGCTTGCTTTTAGTTGCATCAGTACTGGTCTGAATTGCTTTTACAAAGAGAACCACTGCACGCTGCTTTATAAAAGACTTTTCGTCTACAGTCCTATTTCAGCTGCTTTGTCTTCACACTGTGATATCACAGTAAAACTCCACAGAGCTGTTGGCATAAGACTGGTAATAAAAATCTGTTGATTCCTGTTCATTATCATAAAATATGTGCTGGAAAAGAACAAGTTAAGTGTTTCTCAAGAACATATGTTCACTAGCAGAAGATTGTGGAAGTGGTCTCTAAGCGCACCATATCAATCACCTGAGGAGAAGGGAAACACACTGTTATAAAAAGGAAGGGGGCAGATTATTTGCTTTTTTGCACAATTTTTAGCATCTCAGTGTGGGTGGAGAGAAGGGAATTCTGGTTCTTAGAAGAAAGCAACTCAGATTCCTGTGAACATTGCACTAAAAGAAGTTTAGGGTCATTCTAATGGTTTTCACTTCCCTTTTTGAAGTGAAAGTAATGAGGTGAGTATAGCTTCACTGAAAAACAGATCAGAACTCTCAAATTCGGTGGCCTTCTACCATGGAGTTATAGCAGTTATGGATGAAGGAAGAGTGATTGACATCATCTGACTTGGACTTGTGCAAAGCATTAGACATTCTTCCACATGACATCCTTGTCTCTAAGCTGGAGTTGATGGATAGAACACTTGGTGGATAAGGAATTGGCTGGATGGTTGCATTCATATAATTGTGATCACTAGCTCAGTGTCCGAGCAGAGAGCAGTGATGAGTAGTGTTCCTCATGGATGGCCATTGGTATCTTTGTTGGTGACACAGCCAGTGGACCCTCAGCAAGTTTTCTGATGACATCGAGGTGTATGGTACAGTCAACATGCTGGAGAGAAAGGGATGCCATCCAGAGGGACCTGGACAGATTTGATAAAGGGGCCTATGCAAATGTCATAAACTTCAACAAAGTCAAGTGCAAGGTGCTACACCTGGGTTGGGGCAATAAACACAGACTGGACCAAGAATAGATTGAAAACAGCCCTGAGGAGGACTTGGGGTAGATGAGAGACTGGATATGACCCAGCAATGTGTGCTGGCAGTCCATAAAGCCAGCTGTATCCTGGCTGTATCCAAAGCAGCGTGACCAGCAGGGAGAGGGAGGGAATTGTCTCTGCTCTTCCCTAGTCTGTTCTGCTCTGCTCTGGTGGGACCCCTCCTGGAGCACTGCACCCATCTCTGGGTCCTCAGCATAAGGGCATTGACCTGTTGGAATGGGTCCAGAGGAGAACCATGGCAATGAGCAGGGGCTGAAGCAATTCTTTTACAAGGACAGACTGAGAGGGTTGGGGTTGAAAAACCCAGGGATAAGAAAGCTCCAGGGAGATATTGTAGCATCTTCCAGTACCTAAAGGGCCTACAAAAAGGCTGGAGAGAGACATTTTACAAGGGCATGTAGTGACAGGACAAGAATGAATGGCTTCAAGTGTAAAGAGGGTAATCTTAGGTTAGATACTAGGAAGAAATTCTTTACTGTGGGGGTGGGAGGCACTGGAGCAGAGAAGCTGTGGATGCTGCATCCCTGGAAATGTTCTAGTCCGCATGGGGCTGTGAGCAATCTGATCTAGTGGAAATTGTCCCTGCCCATGGCAGAGGTGTTGGAACTAGATAGTGTTTAAGGTCCTTCCAACCCAAAACATTCTATGATTCTACATGTCTGGAAGTACTAAGAAAACTCACCATCAGCTTGTTTGTGCATGTGGAACTGAGGTATTCTGAAGGGTTTAGCTGTGAACCTGAGGGCTTCAGTTTTCTGGGGTTCTTGTAAACAGCTTCTTTACACCAAAAGTGGGAAACAGAGGAGCTTGGATATGGCCAGACACAGTAGGATAGACAGCTGTACTTCAGAATCCAAATCTCAATATAAGATTATGCAACAAGTAAATTGTCGTTTAGGGAGGATGTGCAGAAACCTGAAGTCAAAGAGATCCCAGATTAGAGCCTGGAAGGTGATGCTGACTGAGGATTCAGGAGTGCATTGCCTTACCAGCAAAATGGTGAACACCTAACTGGGGGTGCTGCCAGGTACTATCACAGGCCATAGTTGTCAAGTCCCAGCTCACAGACAGATCCCTGTGGTCAGACCTTTGGGCTTGCAAAGTGTCCAATGGAAATAACTGCACATTTCTTATAATAAAGCCCACTGAAACCAGTGAAACCAGAGAAACACAGATTCTCTTTGGCTTAATGAGAAGTAATATTTTATAATCCTGTGGTGTCAGTTAGGTAACAAAGAAAACTGCTTTACCAGCTTCTCCTGGGCTTCGAGTTGTGTTGTATTTTGTCCCCTTGTTTTAGGTTAGTTTTAACACATATTATATCTGGTTGTAGATTCATTTTTTTTCAACCCAATTACATACAGGAACCACAGTTTTATATCATCCTTTTGTGTAAGGCTTTGGGTTTTATTTTAATAAGCTTAATTACTAATATTTCAGTGAAGTTGTTTATTTCAGTCCTGATCCTGTGTATTTGAATATGCTTATCTTTTATTTCTCATGATCCAATAAGTATTTGTTAGTAAAGAATACTCATAAACCTAAGTCATTGCTTCAAGCATAAAGCACCACAGCTTTCTCTATTCACTGTGTTTCACTGTGACTTATTATTAGCTGACTTCCTTTGCCAAAAATAAATCATGTTGTTTATTTTTGACAGTCCTGCTGGTATTTGATATTATTTCACTGTGGTAGGGCTGTCTTTATGTTTATTCTAAAAAACAAGGTTTCTTAGTTTGTTTTGAATTCCTCTTCTCCTGAATTTCTAATTGATATTTTTTGAAGTGGCTTGGCTTATGTCCTTGTTTTGGAAAGTTTTATTTCTATTTTTTTTTTTTTGTGGTTATTTGTTTTGTTTGTGGGCTTGTTGCTTTGTGGGGTTTTTTTTAATTTTTCTGCTTTATTACTGTTTTTCAAATAATGTTCAGATAAGTGCTGCAGACAGCTTAGAACATATTCTAACAATTTTTCTTTGACCTATTCATTAGAATACCACATAGATCAGAAGATAGCAATTCTGATTGCTGGCACATTTCCTGTCTTTTCCCTTTGATCTATAAAATAACTACTATATAAGATGGCCTCTCAGGCAATTCTTTGTAAAGAAAGTGTGCCTTTCCCCAGAGAGGATTCTGCATGGATCAGAAGGCTGAAACTGTTGACCTCACCCAGTGGAAGTGTTCACAGCCTGAATTTTCTCTGGAACTGTGGCTGGAAGAGTTGACAGCTGTGTGGATGTGTAGTAATAGGAAACACTTGGCTGATCTAGCAGTGCTTTGCCTATCACTAGGGAGAACTTTGTCTAGTATTAACAAGAACATCTCTTAGTTTAGAAACACCCACTCCTGGTGAACCACTGTTAACCTTCTGCAACGGTGCTGCACGGTGCTTCAAATGGCTGTGGACATTTCACACACAGAATTATGTGTCTGTGTGTTGTAGAGGGGAGTGTTTTTCTTCGCAGTAACTTGTTCTCACTTTCTTCTTGGAAAAAATGAAACTGGTACAGGCAGTTTACTTCTCTGCCTGATGCCCTACCTCACTAAGGTAATTAGCTTTATTTGCTCAGCTTTGCATGCTTAGAATAAAATTAGGCTATTTGTTTAAGTGACAGATGTCAGGATAAATTCTATATTGGCCTGTACTTAGCTGAATGCAGTTACTAATTGGGTCACTGGTTGATTTACACAACAGTAGGATTACATATGATGCCATTTCATCATGGAGTAGTGCTTCTAATTTTTATAGCATGAGCATATGTTGATACACAAAAATAAGAAAGATCTAATACTCAGAATCTGCAGGAGTGCTACAAAGGAGTGATTTCACTTAGAAAAAAAGTGTGTTAGAGACCAACTAGTTTACTGCTCCTGCAGCCTTTTCTTGTGCACATATTTTTATTCTCATTCTCACTGTTTGGAAGACCAAATTTAAGACAAGCACAAACACACATATACATATATAATGCACAGCACCAAGCAAAAGTTTATCTTCCTCCTGACTGAGTTTGATGAATTGCTCAAGTTTGCGGTGTACTTGTACTCAAGTTTGAGTTTCACTTTCAATGAGGAATTCAGGACTGGATCTTAACAGGGCTGAACAATTTGGTAGCTAGAAAATTGCTACATTTGCTTCATTTGAAGCAGTAAAAGCAATAGAAAACTCCGGTAATCTAATCATTACCTGATCCCTGTTGTTTTATATAGAGTAACAAGGCTTTGAAAAAATGTATCAGCTGAACTAAGACATGCAGAATGAAAGTTTTAGTAGCATCATCTTAGGAAGAAAGGTAGTCGACTCTGCTATTTGCACAGTGAGTCTGGTATTATCAGTGCAAATCTGCAGAAGTATACGGAGACATGAGAAAAGCCAAAATGACAAAAACTCAGTTACTGTAGGAGCTAAGCCTCTAGCCACAAGTATTCTTGTTCATGGATGACTGACTTAGAATTGTTCTGAGTTACTACAAAGATTTTTATCCAGTGAGTGACTCAGTATCAAGTGGTAAATTGTAAAGGATTGATCTTCCCTCTGCTGTTTAAGGATTTAAGAGCTACATGGGAAAATTCCAGCCCACTTGATACTTGTGGCAACTTGTTCAGTCACAGACTGAAGCATAATCCTTACACGTCTGTTTTCACTGGATATTAATTCAAGTGACTGGCACACAGACAGAGACAGGCAGTAATAGACAGATTGTGAAGTTGCTGAACAACGCTATATTTATCTCTGTGTATTGCTTCGATATATGAGACCATGTTTCATGGTTCATAGGGATGCCCTACACAGAGATGACATGTATGATAATTTCCTAGGTAATTGTAGAGGCTGTGTGAGACAGGGCTGTGTCTGTCATTTAGGAAACATGCAGAAGTGGTAAGTTCAGTGGACAGGTTGACTGACTGAACAAAAGATGTGCTATTGCTTTAATTTATATTCCTAGCAGGGTCAGGACCAAAAGTTCCAGCAATATTCAGAAAGTTAAATGGAACGTGGACTGCGAGCAGCTTTGAATTACGGGAGTTGTGGTTAAGCTGAAACATTGCCTGCAGCATTTGCATCCCTGTTGGAAAGAAGTCACATCTGCTAATGTGCAGCTACTGCAGTACGAGGCCCAGTGTATTGAAAGTAAACTGCGTGAGTTCGGCAGTTGCTGTGGAAGCAGGAAAGGAAAAGTCCCTGGCCCTTACAGAAGATATGAAGGAGGTAACTCCATGTAGGAACCCTCTCAACAATCCAAGCTTAGGAAAAAGAAATTATAGTTGTGAATATTTGAACACATTTGAAAGCTGAGATAATTTATTTCTTATCACAGAGAAATGATCAGAAGGAAGATTTTAAAATAAATCATCACTGTTTGAATGCAGGTAACTGAGAACAGCTGTTGGAAACATCCACCTTAAGGTGATGGCTGCCTTTACCCCTCAGCAGAATGTGTGTAGTTTGTCTTTACATAAACTCTCATGACCTATTGTTGGTATTGCAGTGGAAACCAACCTATTTGTATACCTCTACAAGCAGTGCTTATTCTTTGCTTTCTCTTGCCCTTTTATGCTTTCTCAGTCAGGTGCTCATGGCAGAGATCCTAGATCCTGCTGCCACCTGAATATGTGGAGGTGCCCATGTCTCCTCCAGCCAAAGACCCATGCCAATGTGGCAACAAAGGGAGAGAACTCTTCCTACACCAAAAGCAAGGCTGATGAGAGTACATCTTTCTGAGTTCAGGAGGCCAGTGGTTTTAAATTAGATTGATTTGACTGATTATGAGAGACGCCTCAACCCCAGTGTGTGCGAACACCTGCAGTAACAAATCTACTATAGACAAGACACCCAGTCAGTCATGGATGATGACCCCAATGGCAGGCATACTTGGAGTGACTGGAAAAGCAGCTCTCCTCTCTAGAGGCCGCTTAAAAGGCTACTTCAGGGGCTCCCATCTTTTCTGAAACACTGCAATGAGATTATCTGTGTGGGATATTTTTAAAAAATGTGACAGAGTAATGCTTTGATTCAATGCATGATCTGTGTGGCAGATCCCTCCAACTACCATTAATGCTATTTTTCATCAGAAGGGCAGTGGTGTGGCAGACAGGAGCAATTTCCTTGTTAGTTTCCTCTTTTAGAAAAATCTTTCCTTTGGAACATGCCTCATGGTAGTGATTGCCAAAAGAATCAGTCTGCAGTCTTTGCTATGCTCTTTTTCAAAGTCCTTTCTTCACTGCATACCACTCAGCCTGTATTAACCCTTTCTTCCACTGAAAATCCTTTAACATCTGAATTACCTTTTCTTATCCTTACCCTTTAGCAAAGTGCAAATAGACTAACTAATCCACATTCATTTCTATTAACATACTTACCAAGGGTGAATAAACCCTATGGAAGTCCAAAAATAACATGAAATAGTGCAAAGATCTTATATTTTCATCTTCTCAACTGGGGCCAAACACACTTGCAGAGAGGACTAACTGGGACTCAGCTACATTTTTCTGTTCTGTAGCTCAGCTCTCAGCTGAGCTTTTTATTTGTAACTCTTCATATAGTGTTGCCTATAGTTCTATTTCAGGAGGAGTGTAGTCAATAAAACCAGAATGCAATTCTCAGTCAGGTTTCAGAAACATTTGGTAAATACAGCAGTATTCTTCTCTGTGACTTTTTACAGATTGTTTGCATTGTTTCTTCTTTTCCACCCCATGGTTAAAATTGTGTGCTAACTATAAAATACAAATTATTTTTTCTAAAGGAGATGAGCTAAGTTTTAAGGTGGCAGTTAGGTAGGTATCTCTGGTTCTGATGCTGGAAACAATGCACAGAAAATATTTCATTTTCAGTATCTCTGCTCGACAGATTGTAACTTACTATACTATCACTGCAGAAATAAACCACCTGTTAGGAAAAGAAACAGCATGTTTCTTGAAACTAAGTTAAACTATGAAACTAAGTTTCTCTTTGGTTCTAGCATTTAATTTGACTTTGTCTTCTTTTAAGTAAATTATTAATAACATCTTCATTTTCAAACATTTATTCTTTATAACATATATTATAACTGTGGTTCTCACCCATATTTCAGATCTGTTAACCCCATGGAATGACTAATTAATTCTGTATTCTGGTACCTATCTTCTCTACTGCTGTGAAAGGTACACTGTTGCATTTTTGTTGTCAATTCCTAATAAATTAGAAGCTTTGATTTTCAAGTTATCAAAGAGAAAACCGTACAGAGAATCTTTAACGAATTAAAAACTCATTTGCTCTCTGTGTTTAGGATGGCTAGTAAGTGTCATTTTAACTTACTTTTCTAAATTTTAATGCAAAAGTCAGATAGTCTTAATCCTTTGTCCAAGGAATCAGGGAAGAAAGCATTGTACCCTCCTCCTTGCATACGTGCCTGAAGACCAAGGATGCAACAACTCTGATAGCATTACACTGACAGTTCATTTCAAGATATAAGCAAAGGAGGTGTTCTGTTGCTTTTTTGGAAGTTTGACTCTATTTTTTAATGTTAGTGGAATGTTTTGAAGAGAAGTAGCCTTCCCTTAGCCCTTCACTCCCTCGCTTGGATTTTTTTCTCTGACATAGCTGACGGTTATGCTTTTGTATGAAGAGGCTGAGGAACAGAAATGGTAAAGTAGGAAAGTGGAATTCTCTCCAAGTATTAGAGCAATTTGCTACAGTACTACACTTGTAAGAGTCAGCTTTTTAAAACAAGTAGGAATGACACAAAAGATCTGCAGTGTGAAGCTGAGATTAGGCTATATATGCTGTACCTGTACCAGAGGCTCCTGAGGACAGCAGTGGGACAAGTTGTGCTCCACCTGTTTCCATAAGTAAACATCCTTGCAGGTGATACAGGTTGCAGCAACCAGAACAGAGTCAATTGTGGCCAAGTGCCAGCTTCTTTTAATGCAGCTTTTATTTCACAAAAATTTCTTGCTATACATTTAAATCAAAAGCATTCTGCTATGCAGCGTATTTTTTTACAGTCCATTTGCCTGGTGGAACATCAATATTGTTACAAAACAGCCTGAGAGAGTTGCATAGGAAATGGCAAATGGTAATGCTTTTTCAAAATGCAACCAAAGAATATCCTATATATGAATCCAGAAAATCTGTATAAAATTTCTGAGTCTGATAGCAGCTTATCCTACTATGATTCCTATGAACCAATTAATTCTGTCATATTGGTAAAATGTTTCTGTTCTCATAATCTTGAAAAGAGAAACTCTTAGCTTTATGAGTGTCTGTGAGATGTTAGAAACACTGGATGAAAAGATGTGCTTAAATGCTAGCAGGATTAGATACTACGGATGTAGTCTTCAGCTACTTGTACAATTTGGACTTTCCTTATTTACTGTGTCAAAACAGAAAATTATCTTTATCACAGAATGATGGGATGATTTATGTTGGAAAAGACTTGAAAGCTAGTGCAGCCCACTGCCATAGCAGAGGTTGTGGCCTGCTATGCTCACTCCAGCAGCTCCTTCTCTTGTTAACAACCCCAGAGCTGGAGGCAGCACTGCAGGTGAGGCCTCACCAGAGCACAGCAGAGGGACAGAATCTTCTCCCTCACCCTGCTGGCCATTCTGCTTTGGATGTAGCACAGGACACTTATTGCTCTTTGGGCTGAACTGCAAATTGTTGGGTCACGTCAAACTTCTCAGCCACCAACACCCCCAAGTTGCTCTCCTCAGGGCTGCTCTCAATTAATTTCTGCCCAGCCTGTGTTTGTCTTTGGGACTGCCCTGACCCAGGTGCAGCACCTTGCACTTGGCCTTGCTCAGCTTCATGAGGTTTGCATAAGCCCACTTCTCAAACCTGTCAAGGTCCTTCTGGAAGGCATCCCCCTGCTCCAGCATGCTGACTGCACCACACAGCTAGGTGTCATTGGCAAACTTGCTGAGGGTGCACTCAATCCCACTCTGTGGCACCAACAAGGGTGGTCAAAAACCACTAGTCCTAACACCAATCCCTAAGGAATGCCACTCAATCTTTTAATATGAAATAGTTTTGTATGATCCTTTCCCTAGATTTCATTGGTTTAGTCTATTAAATACACGAGGCAAAGCCAAAACAATTATCAGATATCTAGCTTAAAAGTTTCTCTTGGCTTCAGCCAATATATGGAGAATGAATGTAATGAGATTTTACCAAAAAAAAATAGGTCTTATATATTCACTACTACTTTATCAAAGTCATACTCTTTAGCTGTTGAATGTATGACTTGTCTCCTGGCTTCAAATTAATAATAATTAAGTCTCCCACTAGGTTGTTGGATTTTTTTAAATAATGGAAGGCTTTCCTTTATCTGCTGATTAGTAAGAAAAAAGGAAGAGACTTTGATGTTCTCTCCTTGGAATTGTTGCAATATTTTCAGCTTAAGCCTCCTGACCTGATTCATAAGTGTTCAAGTCAAGAACGATTAAACTTTTCTCATAACTTAAAAACAGCTCTCTACTGCTTGGTCCTTCTAAGATTCTTCTCTTATCTTCAAGGTCAGGTAAAAACATCAAGGGTTTAAAAATATGCTCTGTCTGTGAGATAGGTCACGATGACCTTGTGCTCTCCCCCTAGAAAAACTGCTCTTGTATTTCTTCTTCATTTAAGCTCAGACTGAGAATAAAACAGCACAAAGTGCCTCCAGCAGCTTTAAAACTGATGGATGTTACCTAATTTTCAAGCTGTTTCAAATATCATTTATTTCTTTCTTTGATTAGTTTTAATAATATTTTTGCAGGATGCTATTACTCCAGACTGATGTTCTCTGGCTTACAAATTTTTTTTTGTTTAGAATTTCATGCCTACTGGCAAGATCTGCTGTCTGCTTTATTTAAGAAATCACGAAAAATCTCTTCTGCAGATTAATTTTCTGCTGTTGCATTGTCCTCATTATGTTAAGCTGAGGAACTTTTCTTTGTTGCAGCAGTACATGCACGAAATTTGATATATTCGGGGTATCTTCTATGTGTCAATGTGGCAAGGAGATGTTTCTAGACTGGCATCCCTAAACTGCACACTTTGTTTCTCTTCTCTTTCTCTCCCTTCCTGTTGTAGGTAAAAACCCTCTAGGTCTGTCACGGTGTTTTTAAATGGCATGCTTTTCAAGCATGAAGTTGTTACCCCTGTGCTGTCTAGAGTACATATAGGCAATAGGGTGATTATTTTCACTGACTGCTAGGTGAAGTCAGAGGAACCCCCTGCACTGAAGGGGGTTTTTACCTGCGAGTGTCTCGCTTCCCGAAATGCTCCGGCGACCGCCTCATCCTGACTACTCACAGGCGCCCCCGCGTGGTCAAACTCCGTGTCGTGCCCTGCTGCTCCCGGCTCCCTGAGGGACAGCGGCGAGAACAGAATGGTCTGGCCAGCCATCGTGCCCTCCCTCCTCAGGGGATCTTCACAGAGTCGCGGCAGGTTCTGAGCTGGAAAGGATCCACAAGGACCATCGAGCCCAGCTCTTAAATGAATCGAACACACGACTTCAGCGTTATTAGCGCCACGCTTTAACCGAGCGAGCCAGTGTTTCCAGCCCTCCCCCAGCTTCCACCTATCTTCCAGAGCAGAAGTTCCCTCCTCAAAGCCAACTGCAAAGACCTTGGGGGCAAATGAATAAACAAACAAACAAACAAACAAACAAAAACAAACAAACAAACAAACAGCGACCAACACTCACCATATGTGCTCCTTTTATTTTTCAGGCTGGCAGTGAGACTCATAGGTTTTATAAATTCCATTGACTTGCACAGTATGACCAACATAGAAGAATATGAAAGAGGGGGACTTGCCTGTAAGCACTGAAGTCATGCTGTAAACAGAAAACGCAGACAAGTAGATCTTAAAGAGACACAGATTTAAAAATTCCCTAGAGAAGACAGAAAATTCTTAACAAAGGTGAATTGCTAACACACGGTCTCTTTTAGCAAGGGAAGCTATTCCATGTAGAGGTAGTCTTGTGCACTTTATTTGTGAGCACAATGGTCCTTCCATACCTCACCATACCATGTCATGCCATGCCACATCATATCCATAAACATGCCATACCACACCACACCACACCATATATTCTTCATTCATGCCATCAAGAGGAAAGCTGCTTGAATGACACTAAAAGCTCTAATGAGGTTGTCTGCTGTTTCTATTTTACAGCTCTTTAGCTATAGTTTCTGAAGATTTCATACATGGCTACTGAACTTCATTTGTCTCAATCATTAATTCCTTTCAACCAACTCAAATTTTAGACTATGGAATGTATAGGAAGAGGTTTCCATTGCAGCAAGATCATAGAAATCCTTTTTTATGGATTCAAAAGTTGTTTAGAATTGATAATGAGATAGCTTGCAGTGGAAAATATGGTTCCTAACTAGATAACGAATTCTGGTAGAATTCTGTGTTTTAGCTGTTGTTATCCTGACTCAGGATATTTGCTATTCCACGTTTTTGTTTGCACAGTAATAATCAGAGGACACGTGCAATTAAGCCAGCTGTTTCTGAGGAAAAATATAACTGAGCTTGACACTGATCATCCCAGTGTAACATAATATCTGAGTCAGCTGCATGGTTAAGGGAGGCACCATGGGCACTGATGTAGGTTAGAGGTCTCCGGGAGAACCACACCCAGCTGAACATCAGAGGAAGTTCTCAAAAGCAGCAGGTGGCAAGGAGATGTTTCTAGAAGGACAGAGGATATCCTACAAATGATAATGCTTTACCCAAATAGTTTGATTTGTCCATTGAGTAAATTCTTATATGACTAGCTGTAAAGACTTTGCTGACTTCTGATAAACCAGATCGACAAACTGAAGAAGTAAAATAATGTAGTAGTGTTACTGTTGAAGGCATGCACATTCATGGTATACTTTCTGTTCTGCACAAAGATCCATGTATACTCAGCTTTATGTACCCAGCTTCCGTTATTTATTTCCTACTGTTACAGAACAAAATATAACTTTCTCTATTGTTTTGGTTTTGCTATTTTGTTTAGATTTTGCTGTGTTTTGTGGGTTTGTGGTTTTGGTTGGTTGGTTTTTGGGTCTTTTTTGGTTTGTGGTCTGTTTTTTTTATTTTAAGAAAGTTGCAGAATTCATGTGGGTTAACTTGAAGAAAAAAGACATAATTTCCCTGGTTGCATTTCCCATTCTGGTTCATAGAGGACCACACAGTTTTATACCAGTACATCTGAATGACAGGTACCCTCATGAGTTGGAAAACACAGGAAGAGACTAGGAATGCTTCAGCTGACAATGGAGGAGGTTTCTTCTTTTCTTCTGTTTGTAGTTTGTCCGTCACCTTAAACATGGAGGAGTAGGGGTCTTCAATAGAAAAATCATGGCGTATAGAGCTGGCACATGAGAACATCAATCCTATCTCTAGGTGCCCTAAGTGGTCTTTTGTTTCATTTGCTCTGTATAGATCAGGAGATGCCAGACTATGATGTCCTGGACAAGCTTCACAGTTCCACAGGTGACTTTCTTTGAGCCCACACATTTTCCATCACGGAAAGGTCCTCATAATGCCCTGAGTAACATTGCAGGGGCACCTGACAGTGGTGCTTTGTGCTGCCTTCTCTAAGCCTCCTTATATTTTTGCCTCTGCCCACTGCGATGTGTCACTTAGAGCTGCAAAATATGCATTCACCTGTGTGCAAAATAAGTTACTCCTCTCTGTGAGAGCCATGTTGTGGATGCACATGCAGAACACTGGTGGTCACAGACAGTGAGGAATAGCTGATAATTATACAAACTTGGACCAATTTGGCTAGATTTTGATGTGATTAACCAGATCATGCATAACCAGATCAAAGTTAATCTCCTATCAGATAGCTTAAAAAAGAACCTGAGCTGGAAGATTTTCACTTCCTCCGCTATTCTGACTTAAGTTAAGGATAATCAAATACCTTGGACTGTTCCAAGAAAGCTTGGAGTATGGTGTACAGGCAAAAGAAGGAAAAAAGACAATCTTAAAGTGTACTAAGCAGTGATAATGCTGGTCAAAATGTGAAACCAGTATCAGGCCACAAGCAAGGGAATAGAGATGAATTATGTAAGTAATGAGTAAAACAAGATTTCAAACATTCTTTTTATTGAAAAAATGGAATTTTGACTAAATAGTACTATAGTTTTGGGAGTTTCTCTTGGTTGGAAGAGATGCAAATGCTTGATACGGTAACTAGTCTCCGGCCTGTGCCTATATCACTGCTAAAAAGAAATCCTAAAAAAAACCACTACCATGAATCCTGATGAACTGGTAAATTAAATATGCTAGTAACTAAGTTACTGTAATGTATTCATGAAACTGCTTTGTTTTTCCCATTTTGGTAACATATATAAAACTTTACAATATGCAGTACAAGTTGTTATTATTTTCATCCTTGTGAGCTGAAAATGTCATCTTGCTGTGTTAAACAGACTGCTTTTGAGGGAGTGGTGGAAACAATGCTGTCTATAGAAATAGCTGTTCCCCAGAAGATCCTCTGAAAGTAGATGCTTAGCTGTTTAAAACATTGGTAGAAGAAATGTATTGCAATTTGCAAATTCCAGTTCTAAAAACCTCTGCAATCTTCTATAATTCAGTTCAAAGTCCTGACCCTGAACAAACAAATGTTGTGCCAGGCACTTGATATCTTAATTTCCTGCCACTGAACCATCTCTGCTACAGTCATTGTAGAGGGGCTAACATGAGTCACTAAAAGCACATGTACTGCCCCTGGAGTGGCTCTTGTAGCTCTAGTGGAATTGAATAGACTTCTGTTGTCTCCAGAGTACCTGGAAGCCCGTAACATACATTCACAGTGGTTGGTGTAACGTCTCTTAAATCAGTAGAAATGTACCCAATTAAATGAGCTTATGTAAGTCTATACCAAAAACAAAAAGGTTTCTCAGGTGGAAAGGAAATTAAGTAACTGAAGCTTTTCTTCTTTCCTGAAAACAGTGCACTCCACCGACTGTTTGTTCAATGGCAAGATGAGAGGAAGATTCAGCTAAAATCTAGTATTCCCCAAAGACATATTCCTAAACAGTCTCAGTGAACAGGTAGTATGGATGCTAGCTTTGGAGCAGGCTGCAGGCCCATGGCCTCTCAGTCCTGCCTGAGAAGCTAGCCTGAGAAATTCATAGGAGGATTTCAAAACAATCCTCAGAGACAGAAAACAATTGCCAGGTGCTGTTTGTCCTCTTGTTTTCCTTGCAGGAGAGAGTCAGGGGGGTAGTGAGCCCCACTGACCAATGATGGTGATGTAGCACTTTGCTAACCAATAAGAGTTTCTTTTCTGTACCTTCCACGTACCAGTCTATAAAACAGGCCTGAAGTAATAAACCAGAGAATTCTCGTGTTGTGACTCCCTTGAGAGTCCATGTCGTTCTTTTTAGCCGTTCCCAATCAGAACGACAAGGTAGTGACGATTTTCCCATGAGAATTAATGGAACTGAATTTGAAAAAGCATGTAAACACATACATTACACACTACACAAAGGACAGGGCCAAAGACACCTGCAAAAGTGTTGGGACTGTCCTATAGAGAACACACGGTGTTTTCAGAGCCAGTTGCTGGCCTAAAATATCATCTCATTGTCTTCAGGACACTCAGGGCCCAGCTGACAGTGCTCACTAGGACCTTGTTCACCACCTCCTTCTGCAGGACTGCATTTCCTCATGCCCTCCCAGGGTGCAGCCCCGGCTGCGGGCTGGCAGTGAGGTGCAGCTGGCAGAGGGAGGCACTGGCGGAGCGCCTGAGCCAGGGCCAGCGGGGGCAGCCGGGCAGGCGTCGCTGCAACGCGGCACGGCGCAGCGGCGCAAGAGGCTGATGGGGAAAACACTAAATTAAAGGAGTAGTTCCTGGAAGAGAAGGGCGCTCCACGTTCTCCTGCGAGTAGCTGCGGGGTCAGGAGCTAGCTCCAGGTGGATGCTGCTCCATCGGAGGGGAATGCATTTGGGAGGGCAGAGGGGTGTCCTTCCCCGCTGCGCCCCAGGACCGTGGGGGTTTCTGCAGTGCAGAGAGCAGAGCACAAAACTTCTTTATGTATGTATTATCACTGCCACTTGAGATGTTTGGTCTCCTCCAGAGGACTCCGGTTTCCAGTGCTGGAAACAGCCTTTGCTTCCATGGCCTGGTGTGTGCCAGCACTTCTGCCAGCACTTCTGCTACTCTTCAGCTGCCAGATCTGAGCAGATTGATAATAATCTGGGGTCAGCAGTCCAGCAGTCAGGGACTGAGTGGTGACCAACTCAGATGCCATGATGGGGGTAGCAAGCAGACACTGCCCAGTGGAGCCTGAAGCTTTTGGGCACAGCCCCTGGGACTGGTGGCACTGGTAGGTAGTTAGACCTTGTGGAGCCTCAGGCTGATGGCCATGCTGATGGCTCAGCTGAGCGCAGCTGCTGAGCACAGTCCAATGTGCAGGCTGGACTGGGAGTGGTCACATTACAGCCCACTGGTGCTACCCCCTGGCTAGAGCCACCCTTTGCTGTGCTACCATAATGCCCAACATGGGATAAGCCAGCTCCTCTCTTTCCCTCCTTCAGCAGCCCGTGGCCCTTCTGCCTGGTGAGAAAGGAACCTATCTAATTGTTTTTCAAGATTCCAGGGACTGCAGGGCAGATGTGAATTAGTTTTATACCACAATTCAACTGCCTTACCTCATCAATATCTGCAATTATCCGAAGGGAGGATGCCAAGAGAATGGATCCAGGCTTTTCTCAGTGTTACCAAGCAATAGACCAAGAGGCAAAACTGATGAACTGGAATTTCCACTCGAATATGAGGAACTCTTTTACTGTGTCCTTGACTGCACACTGGAACAGGCTGTCCAAAAGGTTGAAGAGACTCCCTCACTGAAGATATTCAAGAATCATCTGGACTCAATTCTGTGCTCTAGGACAAAGCTGCTTGAACAGGGAGGTTGGACCAGATGACCCAATGTGGTCCCTTCCAAACTAACCTATTCTGTGATTCTGTGAACTGTGATGAAAGCAATACAGATGTGACCTTCTCAATGCAGGTCATAAGCAATTTCAAACAAGCACAGGCTTTAAAAGTTGGGCTTCTAAGTTAATCAAGAAATAAATCCTAAGTCTTGCAACCTTCTCAGCTTGCTCAGAAGAGTGAATGATGCAGATTCTGGGCAGTTCTTTTGGCCACCAAGAATAAACATTTTAAGAGGTTGGTCCATCTGGCTTTGCAGATGCTGTCACATGAAGTGGCAGTCATTGTTTGCACTTGGGAACTTACAAAGTGGAGGCATGCATCATTTTACTGGTGAGCTTAAATCTTTACCAGCCAAATGGAAGGAAGGGGAAATGACTGGCTGCAGGGATGTAGGGGGATAGGGGAAGAGAAAGAGAGCACATGAGCATGCATATGTGCAAGTGTACCTTTGCATAAGAAGGAAACCTACTTATCACTTTGTGTGGCCGTGCAGCCTAACTCAGTGCAATACAGAGGTATGAGAACACATGTAGGTAATTAACTCATGAAAGAAAAATATGAGTTATGAATGTACCTGGTCTAATTAAAGCTCTGTTAAAGTGACTACATTACCTCTACTTCTAAACCAGCTTAGTAAATTCAGCACAGCACTTCTAGCATTGATCTACAGAGTGCCATTTGCTCTACCCACCTTTTCCATGGGATATGTGCATAATCAGCTACGTGGGGAAAAACTCATTTCAGACACCCTACATTGACCCAGAGGAACAGAAATAAAGAAAACACCTTGAACCTAAGTGTTCCTGAGAAGGAATTAGTTTAATCATAGACACCTTCTTAATCAGAGTGAATTATTTCTTCTATAAAAATCTCACATTTTATCAGTATTTCTTACACTGCATCAGAAAAAAAAGGACTAAAATTTTAAACAACATTGCAGTTATATATGAAAGGCCACTGTTGTGCTAGTATGGGTTTCCCCTCACAGTTTAGAAGTAAGCTGTGAAAGCATCTTCTCAAGCTTTATTGCTAGTGCCATGTTTCCTTTAATCCTTAATTTTCCAGACATGAAGGCCAGAGTTGGCTTTAATTTACCTAAAAAGAAGAAACAGAACCATCAGAATACCAAAGGAACTAGAAAAAGCCTTTGCACAAGAACAGTGAAACCTCAGCATCTATATTGGTACCAAGTCCTCCTGGTAAAAGCAGTGCACATTTAGGAAACACTGCTCAGACATGTGCAGAGCACAAAGTCAAACACATTGACTGGATTCTTCTTGAAGATACACTGGCTGCTGAAATGTCAGCACCTGGTTAATAAAAGCAGTGTAACCTTTTGCACTCTTCCTCTTCACAGGACATAGGAGTGCAGAAAAATCCAAGCAGTTCCCGCCTGCACTTTCCCTTGAGCCACAAAAAGCTGAGAGTTCCTCCAATCCCAGATCACAAAGCAAGAAGCTGCTCTACTCCCACATCAGCAGAAGCTTTTCTGGGCCCTGGGAGCTGTGTCCCTTGACAAAGGCCTTTGTCCCTCACCTGTGAACATTTTCACAAAGTCGACGCTCGACATGCTCATAACCACATCAGCTGTCACCGGAGGCTTTCCGAAGCCAGCGCTCCCACCCTTGGTCTTCAGGTCAATATACCAAGTGCCTCCACCGTCACCTGGACAGGGAGTGAAGGGAGGTGAGAAGGCAGCGCCCAGGTGAGAGCGCTGTGCCCTCCCTCTCTGCCAGAGAGGCCGCAGCCGAGTGCCTTTGCAGCGGTTCTGTGGTGGATGCTCAGCAAGGAGCCACCGCTTGTCCCCTGTGACGCCCCAAGCCCCACGAGCCGGGGCCATGGGCAGGACAGCCCAGAGGCTGCGCTTTGCTCACAGAGCTGGTGGCACTTCTCCCGTGGCCCCGAGAGCGCCCTGTCTGTTCCCACACCAGCCCTGTGCCAGCCGGGACAGAGGCTCCGCGTGCGGCACGAGGGCAGCGGCTCCCGACGCCCGCTCGGGTGGGCCTGGAGCGTCACACAGAAGAGAAGAGGAGCCGGTCTGCTTTGGGACAGCTTCCAAAGTGATTCTGTTTGAAAATGCCCAGTGCCTTTTGCTAGGCAAGGTTGCACAAGCGATGGTCTTACCAGACAGCTCAAACTGAAAGACACCCTGAGTACTTTTCACATGCTCTTCAGTCAGTGCCCCTTGAATAACTCGGAATGTCTCTGCAACGGGACCTGATGGCTTGGCTGCAGCAGATTCTGTCTTAACCTTCGCTCCATCTGCTCCTTCCTGCTGGGATCCACTTAATTTCTTCTCCTCTTGGGCAGCACCTATGAGAAAGAATACTTTTATCTTTCAAATGCAAATCACTTTACAAATGAATGTAGAAACATAAGCAGAGAACTCCATTTGAAAAGATTTAAGCTTCAAAGTAGGGAAAATTAATATTTTACCATTTCAGTTTTAACAGTGTTAAGGGATGCCTTCTCCACCCAGGAATCTGAGTAGGTGTACATCACTAAATGTAATTCTGCAATAAATTTCGATTTCTGATAGATCAAAAGAAAATTGAAAATAAAATCACAGTAAAATTCTAATCCTGACTGTTCACAGCTCATTACAGATGCTCACACAACACTTTTCTAATGTAATCCATACACTATTCCTGACAACATTAAAAAGAAAAAATCAGTGTCTTTAATTGCCATCACTTTCACCCCAAAACACTTCTGACTTGTCTATCTTCAAAAGAACATGCATATTTTCATAAATTCTTCTGCAAAGGCTTTTAAGGTGGAAATCAATTTACTGCTTTGATCAGTGGTTTACTTCACCATAGTGAATATGCACATTTAACAATAATGGAAATCTTTTGCAATTTACAAAGCCAATCAAGTTGAACAGCCCCTTAAAATCCTGTTTAAAGTCTCTTAGGTGTTTTCAGTCTCAAAAAATACTTAGGTCTATTGCATGAGTCCCTAAAAAATAACCTGCACTGGGAGCCCAAGGAACTAACACCACTTGCCCCTGGCATAATGTGTGACTGCCCAAGGAGTATTTCCAACAGAAAGGAACACTTGCAAGTTTGCCACCTCTACTCTGGCCTTATCCCTACTTTGACACTCATATAAAGCCAGCTCAGCATTCTTAGTTGCCCTTCACCCTGACATACAACACTTTTGAAAAAGCAAAAGCAACGCTTTTCTAAAAAAATTTCTACATTTATTCCAAGAGTTATTTTCATTGTGTACATTGTGCACATTTCATGTAAGAAGCCATGGAAGCTTTATGCCATATTCTTTGGCATAAATGAGCAATGTAAAGAAGATACTGCTGCAAAATACACTGTTTGCAGTATAATTTCTTTTTCCAGCAAAACTTACCTGGGACCTTCCTACTACCATAATTCAGATGATTAAAATAGAATTATTCAAAATAATGTACTCATTTTACATCATCAAAGTTCTTCAGGAGGTATGATGTTTTTTCCCAGTTTTGACTACATAGTCACTTCTATAAATCTTACTCTCCAAATGAGAAGAGGAGTTTTGCTAAAATGCTTGAGGGCATTCACTACTGTGAAATGAAATTAATTATGGAAATTATGGACTTGTACACACAGTGTTTTCCCTACCGTCTCTTTCTTGCTTCATAGCTGTAGTGTCAATTTCAACATCTAAGAAGAAGTCAGGCACCAGAGGGTGACCTAAGAGGGAGGAAAAGTGTAATAATAAATCCAAGTCAACTGGATTTACACAGAAAGAATCAATTTTATCTGAAACTACAGTCAAGTAGTACTGTATCTCAGTTTATAAGTAAATTTAAAGGAAAAGCAGAGCATGAAGTAGGATGTTTATAGATTTGTTCATTTAAAATCTGACCTAGAAGGCTTCCAAGGTTGCAATGAAGAACATCACAGAAGAAAAAATGTAGATAAAAATCTATCTCATGAGCTGTTAAATAAACATCAATAGTGCAGGTAGATTTTCCTTTCATTAAAGAATTTCTTAATTATTAAACTCTGGATACATATGAGCTTTCCAGTAAGGCATGCTCTCAAAGCTGAGGCAAAGCAACATTTTTTATAAACTAATTCAAGAACCCTGGGAAACAAAACTGTATTAATATTCCCCATATATCCTTCCCTCCTTCTTGAACTCCTCACCTTTAAAGATCTCTTTTACCTGGTGCAATTGCATAAACGTCAAAATCCTTAACTCCTTCTTCTCTCAGCAGAACTTCATCAATAATGAAGTTCCCAGTGAAAGTTTTTGGCTTTGTCAAAATGCAATATGCAGCATCTGCCAGGATGTCTGTTTTCCTGCACTGTTTTTCTATTCCAGCTCCTCCCAGCATATCCATAGCAGCTGTATGTATGGCTAGAAAGTTTGGAGGGAAAGAAAACAAAGCTTTAACACTGATGACAAGCAATTCTCCTTAATTCCACAAGTAAACAAACTTAATTTTCCTTTCAGGCAAAAGGAAATTCTAGGAAGACAGAAGCTGTGAAATACTACCAACCAACAAATAATTCTTCACAAGCAACAGTAAAAATCCATGAAACTATCACAGGAATCAAAAAGGCCAGAACACTATAACATTCACACACCTCTAAATATTTATCAGCCCACCAGTTTTCACCAGTTGTTCAGGACATGAAAAATTAACAGGATAATGGTTTTCCTCAAAGTGAATGTATGACACATCAGTTATAAAGAAGAATTAGTTTTGGTGATTATCACACTGAAAGTCTTGATGCTTACTTTTAGTCTTTTGGTAATTCCCACTAGCTACTAAGCTGTTTCTCCTAAACTAGTGAGAAAGCAATAAGAAAACCTCACATTACTTGTTCAGTTTTCCACAGAAATGCTGTGTTAGACCTAAGAATAAAATCTGCATTGCCTATTCTGATTCTTTTATTAAGCAATTCTATTACTTCTATGCCATTCCACTAGTCTTTAGGTTTTTACCATAGGAGCTACTGACATTGTGGCATGCTGCTGTCTTAAATCTGTAATTTGTTCTTCCAGACTGAGGTATCCATTCCATTTTTTTTATCCTATTCCATGAAAGGCTGACTGATTGCAGGTTTTGACATTTGGCATCTTACTGTTTTTCCCTCTTATGTTCTGCCTCATTAGTTTTTCCAATATGCTATTTAAAACTCAACACTCTACCCCCTAAGTTTTGAAACAGATTCACAAATCCTTTCCTACATATCAGGCCAGAAGATCAGGGAAGCAGAAGAATAAACCAAATTTTTGTATTCCTTTCAGTGCTTCCATTCCACACAAAGTAACAGCAATTTTGATTAGAGAAATGATCCCAACATTCCTTAAATAGCAAAAAAAAAATAGGTGCTGTGCAGGACACATGTATCCTGAGCTGGATCATTCATTCACCTTTCAAAGTAAGTACTAGGAAAAAGGATAGAAGTCTTCAGCACTGGGCTGAGAGCTCCTGTCCAAGTATTTTCTAGGAGAGTGTCAAGTGTGTAGACGGCCCTGTTGACTTCATTACTTTAGTCTTCTGTGATGAGAATTAGCTTCCAGGTTTCATTTACCATTAAGCAACCTCAGCTTCTTTTTTTTCAAATCAACTGAACTGCTATAAGTACACATCTAAATAAAAAGTAACAAATAGATATACTGTACATACATGTAGGTCTACCTAAGTCTTTTTCTCATCTTTAAGGAAGTCAATAAATTTGCCTTTTATTGATCTTCTGAAGTAGTATCTGCTCTGCATGATTTTTTTTTAATAACTACCAAGAGTTCAGAGAATATTTCATAGTCAAATACTATGATGAAATTTAACAAGTTCTGTTTGCTTAAATATTTATTCTGAGGATTCATTAAGCTGCTTGCTTTTCCTGGCCCACAGGTCTGCCACTTCTCTGTTACTATTAACTATTATTCTTCTAAGCACAGTCACCCTATCTGCATAGATTGAAGCAAAAAAGGTTTCAAACAGTACTGCCTCATAGTCCGGCTCACATTACTACATTCATTTCATATAAAGTGATGTGGGTTTGCCTCTAATGCACATGACTCCCAGTTCTGTCCCAGGACACCTCTATTATCCCTCTGCACTTTCTGTGACAGGATTGCCCTTTGCCCTTTTGACAGATGTCCTCTTTTACTTTTAGATAAATGGAGAACTCTGGCTTCTTATTACCAACATACCTTCATGTGTTTAAAGAATCAGATAAAAGAACCGATCCTGGCATCCATACTAACACTGAGGGTAAACACACTTGTGTGAGATGATAGTGGGCTTTTAAATTAGGAACTTCGCAACTGTATTTCAGATACCCTTGAAGTCTGTAACACTGCTTCTCTGGATGATCCCAAGAAAGTTAACTTTTTAACTTTTGGAAGATAAACCTTTCAAAAGCATGTTTTTTTTGTACTGGAGAATTCACACATTATGATCTTTTATACTTGATGTCACATCAGTTTTCATGGAGGCATCACTGAATGAGCAGGCATGATTTCTGCAAATGAAAAGCTCTGCTTGTATACCTTTGATTTTATAAAAAGCTTAATTACTTTTTTTGATTTCTTTGTAGCATCTCACATAGAGGAATCTTTATTTTAAAAAAGCATTTATTAGAATATATATTGTTTTCATCTGAAAATTGAATCTTCCTGCATTTCCAAGCCTCATGTTCTGCAGGATCATGTGGGGAACAAGTATTAGCTTCACTCTGTAACCAGTAGCAGCTCCCAGAGTGTTCTCTTCTTATTTTAGCAGGTATGGGTATGTTACCAAGGACACAGTGGAAATGTAATACTCAAGAGAAAGATACAACTGTATTTGTATTTGGTTTCTCTTTTCAGCTTCCCCACATTAGGAATGTCAGATTGTATAGAAGTTTTATTAGTACCATCTTAGACATTCTTTAATACCAGACCACATCTGAGACACAGGTACTACTACTGATACTTGGAGTGCTGCAGCATTTGCCAAAACTAGAAAGAAATAATGTACTCAACTATGTGATATAAGACTTAATGTAACTTCTGTTTATAAAGTTAGCCACCCATCTGAAAAAATCTCCATTGTGGTAGGGAGAGAGAAATTTTCACAGGTTCATTTTTCCCTTGCCATGAAAAAAAAAGACGTCAAATTATTCAGATTTATTTTGCAACGTGGGGGAAACAGCTACGTTGCAAAATAAATACCTAGTATAATCAGCTGGTCTCTGCAGAAAAAAAATTCTTTAGTTTTTAACAGGACCCATAAAACCACAGACTCATTTCCACAATAGTAGTGGATGTTTTTCCCAGCACATTCAGAATAAGAAAGCTGTGTAGGATCCACATAATGTGTCTATGCAGTATATGAATATGTGCACTTACAAGACACTGGCAATCTTGTAACACCCTTTTCATGAAAAAATAAGTGAAATTGGTTGTCTGCAGTTTCATGTCTGTCTATCTGAATGAGATACTCTGGATTAATTCCTTTACTATCCCTAACTCTCATAGGCAATATACATTGCTAAATCAGTCAATGACCAAAAACCACACAATAGTAGGTAAAAGGTCACCTTTGTTAATGAGAAACCAAGTTACTCCCACCTACTGGCTTCTGAGGAGATATAAAATCCATTTAGCAGTGCCATTTTAAAGAGAATACAGAGGGGATGAGTGGGATCTAGGGAGCTAAAGACCAAGAATCAGGTTTCATGGTTCCATTCCAGATGACACAGATACTGGGAAATCTCCATAGAAAATTTTTTCATGTTTTCCTGGGGCACTTAAGAAGCAAGTATGTGTTAACAAGTGCACATTTCTTTCAACTGCCTCAGAAATACAAAAGAAAACCCAAAAAACACATACTTGAGCTCCAAAAGGTGAACTTTGACTTCACCACAAGGCAATCCATATTCTTAAGTTATGTGTGTAGTTGCCTTCAGTACATCACAGATGAAGATCTTACTGTTCTTCAAAATAGTATAGGTTACATGATGATATAATTATCATGAAAGATGTAATTATAATTTTAAAAGTCAATCCCTTACCAAAATATTTCTGAGGGTAGAACTCATAGAGTGAGCAGAACTATGAGGCATCCATTTGCTGGAATCATTTAAGATGCAAGTATCCAGACCAGTGAAAAAGGACCAAGTCTGTCAGACACACCAACCCAACTGTTCAAATGATGATCACCTACTGTACTCAAGCTGAGAAATTTGGCTGATTTTGTCTGAAATAGTTAAGTTTTCCTCACATTTCTCATTTTAGAGAAAGGAGGTCAGAGAGTTTCAGTTCCCACTAAAGGTTAAAAGAGGCCTGCAACTCCTAACAGGAAAACATTGCAAAGTGTCTGTGTACAAACACTTCTTAAACTGGAGTACCATCATCAGAAAAGGATCTTGGTTTATACTTTTATCTCCTCTTCCTTCTCCCTTGCTTGCAGTTGTTGAGGAAATAAACACTGTTGTATTGTTTTCTAACACAGTGACTGGACTTATACCACTAAAGGGCCAGATTACCCTCTATTTAGTATTGTTTTTAACACTCAGTAACATTTCTGCCCATAGATAAATTTGGGGAAAAGAGACTGGCCTCCTTGGCAAACAGCTGGCTAGACCTCAAACAGCAGCCCTTATCCTCACTGACCCACACAAAAAAAACTAAAGCTAATACAACATGGGAGCATTGAGCTTATTTCCCTTCCGGAGAGCTCTTTAATTTCTTGTAATTTGCAATCAGATGGTTCTGTGAATGACTCTTCACAGAATTGCACTGTGCCAAAATTTCTAGGAATAGGCCTTTTGAAAATTATTTCCGCATGTAGAGAGGTATCTGTCTTGTCAGTAAGCTCTCACAGTTTAACTAGCAAGGAATTCTAATTAGTACTACATACACAGATGTTCAATATCCACTCATTAAAGCATACAATTATTTTTGTCATTCTGTCCAAACCAAAACACTGGGTGCATCAGAAGAAGCACAGAAAAGCCAAACACTACACACATGCTTCAACCAAATGTGTGAGTTTAGATCAAAGTGGTAATAGTCTAGTGAGAACTAGCAATGAAAACCAGAACCCATGCAGGATGAAAAAATAATATGTAAAAGAACTACTCAGTCACTTGAATCTATTCCAGAAGAAGTCTGAAGTATATTCAGTGTCAAATAAAACAAGCTTTAACAGACAAAATACAGAAAGTAACTATTTCAGTAATATTTAAAAAAAAAAAAATTACCTGTTTTAGGCCATAAAGCATTGACAGCAACTTCTCCTCTAAATTCTTCAGCCATTCCCAAAACACACATGGACATCCCATATTTAGAAATGGTATAAGCTAAGACAAGAAGTGAAAAAATTAATTAAAAAATAAATATAAATAAAAAATAATATAAATTAAAAATAAATTTAAGAAAAAGTTCACACTCTATGTAAAATATAATTTTAATTAGGAAATGCAGATGAAACAGAAAATTGGTTCACATGAAAAATTCAGGGCTTTCAGAAAAAATTATTTTCCTAGAGTCAAAATTTCTTCCTTCTACCTGCCATCTCCATCACATAACAAAATGTAGTCTGTCATCTTTTCACTGCAAACAAAATGAAAGCTTCATATGTCCTGCCAAAAATAAAGGTGAAACCTAGCTGCATGGTGATTTTTTTATACACGGCACACTGACAAGAGTGATCCATTTTTTTTAAGATGCCTAAGGCATATTAGCTTTTAAGGGCCAAACTAGTCTCTGTAGACAAAAAAAAGTGGGGGACAGGAAATCTATATCCTTGTTAGCTACCTACTTTGAGAAGAGAAACTTTCCAGGAGAAAGAACTGGAACTTGCTGGAGTGAAACATGACAAGTGTCCAAAATGGAAAACTTTTGCTACAGTTTTAAAATGAGCAACACTAACTTCAAGATAACATGGAGTTCTTTTTCCACCTCAAAATAATTTCCATATTAAAAGACGACATTGAGCTTTATCCAAAGTAAAAAAAAAAACCAAAAAACCCATGAAGCTGAATCAGTAAAATTAATTTTGGGTTTCAGTCTCTATTTGGAGCAGAGAATTTGTAATCCTAACAATTCCCATACAAAAGCACAGACTTAACCTGAAAACAAAAAGGATGGATGATGCCTTGAAACCTGCCCTACATTTTCCCACAAAACAATATTTTGTAGGTCAGTTACAAAATGCTTGGAGGAACCATTAGTGCCAGTCTGTATGTGGCGCTAGATACAAGATCTGCCACTCTGCACTGGTACTATTGCACACCTCACCAGGTACTTATATATTTCTCACAAAATAGAAACAAAGGCTCTGAATGCTACTCACCACAATGATTTTTAAACCACATGGGATTCAGATTCATAGGTGGGCTAAGGTTCAGGATATGGGGGTTCTTACTCTTCCTCAAGTGAGGAAGGCATGCTTTAGACCTGAAAGATGGATTCAGACATATCAGAAAGATATGATGAGAAAGATGGATTCAGACTCTTATTTTATGGAACACCTATCATTACAGTAAAAACAAAACAAGTAGACCAGAATTTTCTCAACAGCCCAAGAAAAAGCCTCTTCTTATATCAAGTATTTAACTGATGTAAAGAACAACAAAAAGTATCTGTTGCAGATCACTTAGGCCTAGTATTCATTCCTGCGAATTGGACCACATTCTCCAACTAGTGCATCAGTTTTGACAAAAGCTAATTTTCCAGATACTCATAAGCCGTAATCTTGTAATAGTCGTGGAAGGGGCAACAAAACACTCTAAGGCAACAACCAAAATCAGCAGTGCAGAGCATCATTTAGTCATAAAAATATTCTCTTCTAATCCCATTCCTATTTCTTTTTTAAAACCATGTTGAAGTAATAGTACTGCATAGCAGAATGCTATTACAAATATTCCAAAGAAAACTGAGAACCTCTTCTCTTCTAAGAGAATTCTACTTGAAATTTACACATCTCTGTAAAATGGAACTTTTACTTTCCAAAAACTGTCTTTTGAATTCACTTCTAGCACTAGGGCACATGTTTGTACTTGTTCTCTGCTTGAGAATTTTTAATCAAGTTTCATAGGGCGCAAACAGCACCACAGTAGTCACCAACTATTCATATATTCCCACAGGACCCACACAGAATCTCAGCCACAAAGGGGAAAACTTCAACACCTTCAATAGCAAAATCACCATAGTAGTAAAGTAAATAATTTACCATCTTCTTAACTGTCCTGGGGGTTCAACTCTTTTCAATGGCAGGTTCACTAACAGATGCCTCATTTCTTAATGCATAGGAACCAAGAAACTTAGCTGCCATTATTGAAACTTGGTGGGATGAATCCCATTATTCAACTGCAGCTATTGATGGCTGTTCAGAAGGGACAGGGGAGGAAGGAGAGATGGAGGGGTTTCCCTCTGCATCAAGAAGTGGATTAAATGTGATGAACCACCTCTGAAGAATGACCTGTGAACTGAAGAAGAACAACAATGAGCAGGTAAAAGTCTGTGGGTAAGAAACAGAGATTGAGGCAACAAAGGGAACCTTGTGTTTGGTGTCACTACAGGTCCTGGACCAAGGGTAGCCTATTGATGAGACCTTCTTGTTCCAGCTACAGGAAGGCTCGCAGGCTCTTGTCCTGCTGGGAGACCTCAGCCAACCCAGTGTTTGCCGGAAAAGTAGCAGAGTGAGCTGTAGGCAGTCCAGGGGATTCCGAGAATGCGTGGAGCATAACTCCTTAATTCAGGTGATAACCCTGCCAGAAGGGATGCCATACTGGACCTTATGGCCACAAACCTATAAGAGCTGATCAGGGACCCCAAGATGAGAGACAGCCTGGGCTGCAATGATCACCCACTGGTGGAGTTCACAGACAGAAGAAAATGGGTCAGGCAAAGCAAAGTCAGGGTCCTGAGCTTCTGAAGAGCAAAATTCCAAGTCTTCAAGGAACTAGTCAATAGGAGCCCTTACAATGCTGTCCCCAGAAACAACGGAGCAGAACAGAACTGGCAGATTTTTAAGGACACATTCCATAAAGCACAAGAGCTAGTGATCTAGTGGCACAAGAAATTGGCAAGGAAGGCAAGAGACTGGCATGGATGAGTACAAGAACTTCTGGTCAAACTAAAGGACAAGAAACAAATGCAGAGCCAGTAGAAGCAGGGAGAAGTATCCTAGGAAGAATAAAGGGGCACAGACTTGTGTAGGTTTGGGGTGAAGAAAGCCAAAGTGAAGCTGAACTTTACAAGGGATGCAAAGAATAACAAGAAGGGCTTCTACAGATTTGCCAGTCAAGAAAAGGAAGGCAAAGACAGTGTATACACGTGCACTCTGGGATAAGCAAAGCTGGAAAACTGGTAACAACTGATGACAAGAAGACTGAGGAACTCGACTTTTTTTGCCTCAGTCTTCAATGGCAACTTCTCTTCCCATACCTCTTAAGTAAATGGACAGGAGGATGGGGATTGGGACAGCAAAGTGCTTCCCACTTTAAGTGAAGATCAGGTTTCTGACCATCTGAGGAGACTGAACATACATAAGCCCATGGGGCCTGATGACATGCATCTTACAGTTCTGAGGGAATAAGATGATGCAGTTGCCAAGCCACTCTCTGTATTTGAAAAATTGTGGAATCAGGTGAAGATCCAGGTGTCTGGAAAAAGGGAAACATACCAATGCCTAAAAAGTGTGGTCAGCAGAACCTTGGGAACTACCAACCTGTCAGACTCACCTTCATGCCTGGGAAGATCATGGAACCTCCTAGAATCAGGTGTGATCCTATGATACAGAGATGATTCGGGACAATCAGAGGGTCTTCACCTTGGTAAAGTCCTCCCTGATCAATCAAATATCTTTCCACAATGGAAGGACTACACCAGTGGACAAGGATAGCACTACAGGTGTCATTTAGTCTGTATAACTTTAGAGAAGATTCCTCTTAACATTCTTCTATCTAGCATTGGGAGAGAAGATTTGATGGGCAGACTGTTCTGTGGATAAGGGACTGGTTGGACAGGAGCATCCAAAGGGTAGTGGTCAATGGTTCAGAATCCTGATGGACATCAGCAACAAGTGCTGTCCCTCATGGGTTGGTATTGGGACCAGCGTTACTCCGTGTCTCCATCAATGACACAGATGAAGGGATCAAGTGCACCCTCACCAAATTTGCAGATGATCCCAAACTGACTGGTACTGCTGACACACCTGAAGGTCAGGATGCCATCCACAGAGGGTCCTAGGCAAGTTTGAGGAGTCCATGGGAATCTCATGAGGTTTAACAAGACCACGAACAAGATGCTGCACCTGGGTCAGGGCACTCCCAGTATCAACACAGGCTGGGGGATGAACAGATTGAAAGCAGCCCTGCTGGAAGACCAGGGGGATGCTCATGAATGAAAGGCTGGACATGACTCAGCCATCAGCACTCCCAGCCCAGAAAGCCAAACGTGTCCCGGGCTGCATCCAAAGCAGTGTGGGCAGCAGGGGAGGGAGGGGATTCTGCCCCTCTGCTCTGCTCTGCTCTGCTCTGGTGAGAGCCCACCTGGAACCCTGCATCCAGCTCTGGGATTCCAGCACAGGAAGGAGATAATTCCAGAGGATGCCACCAAGCTGATCAGAGGGATGGAACAGCTCTCTTGCAAGGACAGGCTGAGATTTATTCTGCCTGGAGAAGAGCAAGTTCTGGAGTCACCTTACTGCAACCTTCCAGTACCTAAAAGGGCTACAAGAAGGTGAGGGAGGAACTTTCCACAAGGGCATGGACTGAGAGAACAAGGGGGGATGGCTTTAAATTGAAAGAGGGTGGGTTGAGATTAAATATTAGGAAGAAACTCTTTACTCTGAGAGTGGTAAGACAGTGGAACAGGTTGCCTAAGAAATTGTGGATTCTGCACCCACTGAAGTGTTCAAGGCCAGGCTGGATGAGCTCTAAGCAACCTGGTCCATGGGAGATGTCTCTGCTCATGGTAGGGGCTTGTAAGCAGACAATGTTTTAAGGTCTTTTCCAGCCCAGTGCATTCCATGATTCAACATGATTCCATGATTCTATGTCAACAAGTATAATTGTTAAGATGGGGCATCTCCCCTAGCACTGCCTCTACATGGGAAAAAAATCCACATCTTTTTTTTTAAGCTATTGTAATTTTCTGAACATTAAACTGAAAGTAGGTCTCCACAAATTACCATCAGAATCAACATTCAAAGCAAGAAGAAAAGGCAAAAATGCTTCACTAGGCTTTCTCAATTGAGAATTACAAAAGCAATGACAAAGATCCTTGAGAGGCACTGATTTTTCTTATGCTCTTCCACTTGCAGCAAACAGAACCTGAATTTTAATCTTTTCAAGGCAGAATAGGACCAAAAGTACACTATAAGAATTCCCCATTCATTTGGAATAGCTAGATGTAACATCAATAAAATCACTGTTAATATTGGCTAGGAAGGAGAAGACGGAACTTGCCACAGCAATACAGTTGAATCCATTCAGCAATTTATAAAGAGCTTGCAAGCAGACAGATCTGCACGAAGGAGAATGGCAATCAATCTAGTCTAGATGGAGAATAGGACTAGATGACATTTAAAGGTGCCTTCTATCACAAACTATTCTATAATTCTGTGGTAATACTTTGATACAAAACTTTCGGATCACACCAAGCAACATCTGAATTTAGAGAATCTCCATGAGCTTTTTTTATAAACCCTGTGAAAATCAAAGTCTTCGTTTTAAGATGGTGCTTTAAATTACATCCTGTAAATGTAACGATGATTCAACCTGCTAAATCCACCTCCAAATATGTGGAAAATAAAGACCCCAGGAACTGTGAAATCAAATCTTAGTATGTTCATTTAAATAAATAACAGAACTGATAAGCTGAAAGTAGGTGGAGAACACTTAGGATCATTAAGTTACATCTTTAACATTTCTCCTTTAAGGATGGTTATACAACGTTTCTAAACATGAAAAAGAAGCTTATGAGAAGAAAACTGGTAAGTAAAATATTGATCTGATGTATGCAAAAATGTAGTCATTTTCCTTGAAATAAAGGAGCATCAGCATTTAATAAAGCTGAGCTGGAGCTTAATTTGAAACAAATTACTTTTTTCTTCCTACATGCATGGAGGGGCTTGTGAACATTTAATGACTGCAGTAGTAACGTTTCTGTTTACTCCAACTTGCAAATAATTCTTGGAAATATTAATTCAAATCAGCTGACCAAAAACTGAGCAATTTCCTATGAGCACACACAGAGTATCTGCACTCAAATGCCAGGGCAGCAAGACAGCTACAGATTTCTCAGAAAAACTGAAATAACATCATACATTCTGCTACAATTGCTTTGCTTCTTTCTCTCAGCACTTACGTAAGGTAGGTTCCTCGTACATTGACATCCATCATAAGATTGACCTTCTTCGTTGCTGTTTCCAAAGTGCCCGTCAGAGAGATGGCGCTTGCATTATTCACCAAAATATCAATCCCTGGTTTAAAGTAAGCCATTTCACATTAGCTTTTAAAGAAAAAAAAGCATGAATAAGGCAGGTAGTTCTTTTTCCTTTTCGTGTGAACAATCTGCCTGTTAGTGCCTGCCTTCCCCCATGCCTTAACTTACCTCCAAAAGTTTTTACAGCTTTCTCCACGGCATTAATGATTTGCTGTTCTTCCCTCACATTAACAATGCACGGCAAAGCCTTTCCTCCAGCTGCTTCAACTGCACAATTAAAAATTAAATATTTAAAAATTTGCTCTCAGATGGGACAACTAACATGAACCTTCTGAGAATGTCTCAGGCAATGACTTGCTTCAAGACAGCAGTGAAAATCACACTCTTAAACTTCTGACCTTTTAAAAGTGTGACCTTTCAACACATTGTATGAGGAACAGGGAAGCCAAAACAAATCTTAACACTGCAAATGTTTATTTCATACACCTCAAATAGCATAGCATTTTTACATTTATATACATACACCCATCAACATTACAGCATTCCTGGGAGGCAAGAGAAGCACTAAGCTTATTTTAGTAAAGGTGAACTAAGAGTCTATGCATTTTTTCAGTCAGGTACAGTAATTAAGCAAGAGTATACACCCAGCCCAGCACCTTCATTTGTTACAACTTACTTTCTTCTGCAGCAGTGTAGATAGTCCCTGGAAGAGTAGGATGGGGCTCAGCTGTCTTGGCAGCTATCACAATGTTGGCGCCATCCTTGGCAGCTTTCAAAGCAATGGCCTTGCCAATGCCCCGACTCGCGCCTGTGATGAAGAGAGTGCATCCTGCCAGTTTCCTAAAGGTGAAGGGGAAAGTGGATGGTAAAGAAGAGAAGAATAAAGCAGAAGCTGTAAATCATTTGACTTTTATCAGACTCTAAGGGCAAACGTAATTACCACAGTCTCCCAGCCAGGTAAATGCCTTTGTCCTCTTACTAAGAAAACAGCCCAGGGACTACAAAAGGCTACAGCTACAGAAAAGTACCACTGATGTAAGACCACATCCCAAGTTTGCAAACACTATAAAGAAGGTTACACAGGCCACCCAGTTACATTTCTCCCTTTCTGTAAAGATATCCAATACACTGTTTTACAACAGAGCTGCTATATTCTGCAATGGAAAAGGAGTAATTTGTACAAACAAAATGCCAGTTTCCAACAAGACACACACCTACACAGATCTCTGTACTCTATTAATCACAGTGCTCTAAACACAAAACTGATGTATCAACGTGGTATAAAGTACCAAGTCTGGAACCACAGTGTCATATGCAAATGCCAAAAGCTTTATTTTCAGAAATGGCAATTTTTCTCTTAAATCTTCTACACTTGACAGCTTCCCAGTAACTGGGTGTAGTCCAATGGGTTCTCCGAATAAACAGGTCCAATCAACTTAGAGAAACTAACAAGTTTTAAACCCTGAGAAAGCTGTCTGGCTAACACAATATCACTGAATTTTTGAAGACACATATCAACTCCACAAACATGTTCAATGATAAAGCCTTTTAGACAACAGGTTTTCCATATTAAAGGAATGCCTGTTTCAGTGTTCCACATAAAGCTTATATTGCTTTATGTAACACTGTAGCAAAACCCAGGAGCTTCAGGTTTTTAACTTCTGTTGAATAATTCATATAAACAATGTGCAACAGTAACTTCACTTTATGCTTGCATCACAAGTGGCACATTACAAATGTTACAAAAGCTTACACTCTGAGCTCCCATTAGTTTTCCTTTCAGACTGGGCTAAACCTTCTCCCCCTCATGTTTCACATGTGTTTCTTTTCTCCTCTAATCTGAGAACATCTATCTCTTAAATACTATCTAGGAGGATGTTTGCTTTCAAAAGGCAGAAAATTGGAATGGGGCAGAAAGGGGGAGATGCCTCTTCCCCTGAAGAGGCAAGGCTAGTCATCTACAGGATCTCAGGAAGTCAACCTGAGATCAGGGGTCTCAGGTCCTGAAGGTGCCATTACGAACTGTTTTTATCAGCAAAATCTTATGAGCCTTAGAAAGGCAAGAAAAATATCAAAACAGAACAGTGAACCACAAAAAACTACAGCCATGAGTTCAGTCACAAGCACAGTGAGAAAAGTTCAAGTCTGGAATACTTGATATGAATAGTCAAAGTGTACAGCTCAATGAAGTAAGGCCAGAATCTAGTTTCTACCTTCAACCAACCAGTACAAGGTCAGCACAATTCACCTTAGTCATGGAAAAGGTAAATGGGATCCAACAGGAGGCAGCCCTGGAGGAGAAAACAGCAGAGAAAAGCTGATGGGGCTTTAAGCCCTGCCTGGGGCTGGAGCGGTCTACTCAGGAAGACAAGAAGGTTTACCAGGAGGCTGATATCAGCAGGGCTATGCAGGGAACTTGTGATTCAGCTCCCAACAAAAGTGTCATACAAGGTGTGGGTGCAAAGACAAGCCACAAAGAAGGAATTAGAAACGTTGCCAGGGCATGCTGGGGTGGCGTCAGGAAAACCAAAGTTCACCTGCAGCAGAAGGGCATCAAAAGCTTAGAGACTTCTGTTACACTGGTAGGAAAAGCAGGTCCATTGCTCAATGGAGTGGGTGAATGCAAGTCTTTCAACACTATCATAATATTTTTGCTGCATATTTAAGACATGATGCTATGATCTGGATGTATGTGCAATCTGACAGGTAAAAAACTGGTTGGTTGGTCAGGCTCAGAGGGTGGTGGTTAGTTAGTTATATTCGCAAGACTAAAGATTTATTTCTTAATTCACTTAGCAGCCCAATAGTTTAAAGTTTATAAAGCATATCTGCCCAGCTGAAATTTCTTATGACCTGTATTGTGAAAGTCACATCTGCATCACTTTCATCAGAGTTGAATAAGAAGATAGAAAACATCAAATTCACATCTGTGCCCTACAATCTTGAAAAACATTAAGATAGGTTCCTTTCCCACACAGATGACTGCCAGTAAAGACCTTCAGGTCACATCAAGGACACTTTAAGCAACCTACACACATTAAGGAATCTAGGAATTGCATAATTCTGTTTATAACACACAGAAACAAATAATAACTTATCTTCCCAGCTGTTAGCAGTGCTGACCTCCGAAAAGCCAAAAAGGCAGAAAGCACCTCTAAATTACGATCCTGCACAGGAAGAAAACTTGACTGCCAGGTTAAGACACTAGTAGAGGACCAAATTACTACACAACAATAGTAACAAAAATAGCAATAACAACAACAATAGTAGTAGTAATAATAAGTAATTATACTTTGATATAAACGTTCCATATGAAATTACTGATACAGTGCCTAATTTACATTAAACTCCTCCGCTAACTATTTCCCTTGCAAAACACCCTTCAAGTCCCCTGTACGATCCGAACTGCTCGTCCCGGGGCCCAGGTGCTGCCCGGGGCCCCTCGGCTGGCCCGGCCCCGCGGGGACACGCGTGTCCTCCGCTACAACCCCTCACCGCTGGCCGGCTGCGAGTCCCGCCCGCCCCGCAGGGCGACAGCGCTCAGGGGGCTCCGCCGAGCCCCCGCCGGCCGCAGCCCGCCCGCCCCGAGAGCCCTTACCCGGTGTTGGGCAGCATGGCGGCGCGGCGGGGCCGGGGCAGGGCCGGGGCAGGGCCGGGCCCGCTCCGCTGCGCAGCCGCCGCGGCCGCTCGGGGCGGAGCCGGGGCCGGGGCCGGGGCCGGGGCCGGGGCCGGGGCCGGGGCCGGGGCCGGGGCCGGGGCCGGGGCCGGGGCCGGGGCCGGGGCCGGGGCGCTCCCCGGCCGGGTCTCGCCGCTCTGCCCGGGGGCTGTGGGCACAGGGCGGGTGGTGAGCTCGGGGGTGCGAGCTAACCTGAGACTGGAAAAAGGCATACGCGGGATGAAGGAACTGGTAGGCTTTCCGCATCCTTTCATTTTCCGCCATGTGTGTGAAATCTTGCTTTGGTTTCCTGCCAATTGCTCTCAAATCACTGGAGCTTTGCCTCTCCCTCATCTTCTGGAGCGCTGTGTCCAGTTCAGGGCTCCTCAGGAGAAGAGAGACAAGGAGCTACTGGAGTCAGTCAAGTGGAGGAGCACAAAGATGATTTGGGGCCTGGAGCATTTCTCTTCTGAGGGCAGACTGCAGGAGCTGGGCCTGAGATGACTGGGAGAGAATCTCCGTAATGCGTATAAATAAAGTGGATGCCAAGACGGTGGTGCCAGACTCTTTCCAGTGATGCCAGGAGACAAACTAAGGATCAGTGGCCATAAATTAAACCACAATTACACTGAAACATGGCAAAGAACTTCTTTATGTTGAGGGTGGCAGAGCACTAGTCTACCCAGGGAGGCTTGTGTCATTTTGCCTTGACAGGGTGGTTGGAGTAGATAAACTCTAAAGGTCCCTTTCAACTCTAACGAGTCTGTGATTTCCTGTTTATTAGAAAGCCTGCAGTAGGATCCTCTGTCTTTCCTCACACAGGCACACCTATTCTCTCCTTCATCCTCTCCCCTAGTATCTCTCTTATTTCACAATAACTGTGAGGTCAGCCCTCACCTTCATGCCCTGCACATGTAACTTTTTCTCGTCCTCCCTCTGCTGCCCTGTAAAGACCCTGACCTCCTCCCATCCTTGCCAAGCTGACCAGCTGTTAACTGTGGTTACCAAATCTTCCACCAGGTTTCATCTTTGACTTGCCTTTCCCCACTTCAGCTCTCACAGAGATTCTGTGCAGCACCCTGACAGGGCTTCAAATTTCACTGGGAGCTGATGGCAGAAGGGGAAATCATCTGGTAGGTCTGAACCTGCTGGAGGAATTGAGACAGATGGTTTTACTGACTTCAACAAAAAGCCAAGTGAGCCCTGAGTGGATGCATTAGTCCGTGTATTATTATAATGGTGGTTGTTGGTTCACTGCAGTTCACGGTGTCACAGGGGTGCAGACTCCTGCGTGACTGAGGCATGAGCAGGCTAAAGGGGCCAAGGGCTGTCTGAACACTTTGCAGCTGTAAGGTCTTCCATACCACCTGCTTTCCCAGGGTTGACATCCTCCACCGATGGAAGTGACAGCGCTTAGCTAAGATCTTCAGGCGTGCTCTTCTGTCATTCTCCCTGCAGCCACTCGGCCCAGATGACCAAGGCACAGCTTGACAGCCATAGCTGCATGCCCCAGACCATAAGCCTTCATGGTATCCTCCATGGAAGTAAGCCATCGTGTTTGAGTGTAGAGAGCTGCCGCTGTCAGCTGTGTTCACAAGTACGTGCAGGAAAAGCCCCCGAGCATCATGGTTCAGCCAGCGAGTGCTTGTTCTGGGTTTTTTGTGTTTTTTTCTCTCTCCAGTATGTAATAGGGGAACTGGGGTGATGAGCTTTTTTCCTGTATCAGGAGGGTCAATTTACCTCCTGGAAGTTTTTTTTAGCCTGAGGGGCAGAAAGCGTTTGAACAGGCGCTACAGAAGGCGCAAGGTTGGAGCGCTGGGTTTCAGCGGTGTTCGGCAGCCGCGCAGCTCGCCCCCCCCCACTCCGAGTGCTGAGCAGGAGAGCACGGATTTACCGTGGGCTGAGCACCCTTGCATCTGTGCTTGCAGTCCTGTGCTCTGCTCTCTGCACTGCAGAAACCCCCACGGTCCTGGGGCGCAGCGGGGAAGGACACCCCTCTGCCCTCCCAAATGCTTTCCCCTCCGATGGAGCAGCATCCACCTGGAGCTAGCTCCTGACCCCGCAGCTACTCGCAGGAGAACGTGGAGCGCCCTTCTCTTCCAGGAACTACTCCTTTAATTTAGTGTTTTCCCCATCAGCCTCTTGCGCCGCTGCGCCGTGCCGCGTTGCAGCGACGCCTGCCCGGCTGCCCCCGCTGGCCCTGGCTCAGGCGCTCCGCCAGTGCCTCCCTCTGCCAGCTGCACCTCACTGCCAGCCCGCAGCCGGGGCTGACACGCGTGCTGCCCCTCCTCAAGCCTCCCGAGCTTTTGAGTGACAATTCAATTTCGGCACCAGTCGTCTTAGAGCACTTCTTTTAATGAATATGTCTCCATATCAATATAGAAATAGGTAGGAAAAGGAAAATATTGAGGGAGTTAAACGGAGGAAAACCACTTGTGCGAGCGGCATGCATGGGGCATAGTTCACTGGTATGCCCATTCTATGGTCTGCAAGATTGTTTCCCCCATTCATTAACAAATGTGCACCCTAGTGAATATTGCTGTTATTTTAACATATTACTTTTTAGCAGAAGAAATACTCACTTTAAACTCACTACTATTTGATTGGGATATTAAATAAGACTTGGATATCTAAGGACACTCACAGGTATACTATTATCATACTTTATACTATATATATTTATATATATAAATATATATATATATAAATATATATATTATATTTATATAATACATTCTAGTATAACATATTATTATTATTCTTATATTATTACTAAGAGCAATTCCCAGATTTGGCAAAAAATGTTACAATTTATTTGAAATAAACAAGGTGCGTGCAGAAGAGTTGAGGTTAATTTTTCTAAGTGTTTGTTTTAATTTCTTAGTAACAAAATAATTTTGTAGTTATATTAAATGACAATAATTAAATTGGTTGGAATTCCTCAACGCACAACTATTTCTTTTTTACTACATACCGGCAAAAGACATTGCCTCTCAACTTCAAACTTTTTTTCTTTGCAACTTTGAAAGGTTTCCAGTTTTGATGGTATCAGTAAAGATAGAAAGATCTAGTAGGAAAACCACTGTATATACAAGTTGATCAATTCTGGTGGTAGCAAATGCCCTCTGGATTTCAAACGGATTGGTTTGTTTTTTCTCTCAAGAATTTGGACTCAATTCAAGCTATTTGCAAAAACCCTTTTTCTCATTTGGAGGGTGAGATTTATGGAAGTAGCTGCAGAGCCTCTGTACTTAAAACTAGTGAAAGAATGTTACCTACCACAGGACTTTGAAAAATTCTTGGTTTATAATCAGTATCTTATTTTGAAGAATCCTTTTTTTATAGTGAAGGTCACAGGTGAGTATTGCTGGAAAAAGAAATCAAATGGAAAATAGCACATTTGTCAGATAAGTCATATGACCAGTCTTGCTAAATTATATCATAACCAGTTTGTCTTGCATCCTAGATGAAATTTGCGTGATTTACAGTCTCTCAGATGAAATGCAGAAATGTTTGGGGATTTTTTTAGAAAAGCATTGCTTTTGCTTTTTCAAAAGTGTTGTATGTCAGGGTGAAGGGCAACTAAGAATGCTGAGCTGGCTTTATATGAGTGTCAAAGTAGGGATAAGGCCAGAGTAGAGGAGGCAAACTTGCAAGTGTTCCTTTCTGTTGGAAATACTCCTTGGACAGTCACACTTGGACCATTCTGCCAGGGGCAAGTGGTGTTAGTTCCTTGGGCTCCCAGTGCAGGTTATTTTGTAGGGACTCACACAATAGACCTAAGTATTTTTTGAGACTGAAAACACCTAAGAGACTTTAAACAGGATTTTAAGGGGCTGTTCAACTTGATTTGCTTTGTAAATTGCAAAAGATTTCCATTATTGTTAAATGTGCATATTCACTGTGGTAAAGAAAAATGCTGATCAAATTGATGTGTTTAAACAGAATTCTCTGTAATTGTAATTAATTGTATTTTAAGTAGAATTCTCTGCATCTTTAAACTCTGAGTCTTGAAGCAGAATCTGCTGTCCCTGTCCATTCCTTTGATCTCTGATCCAGATGGAAGTTGATGGTATCATGCTCCCCTTTAACCCTGCTTTTAAATGTAAAAAGATGCTATCAGGTGGGTTAAGCAGATGTTGCTCAATGTTTATGGAAAACTTTTGTATTTTATGACTTGTCTGGCAATTGTCTGAGAAGATGACATCTTCTTTGATGCTCAATCTGAGGCTCTGCATGTCCTGAACTGAACTTGGCTTGAAACTGAGTAAGGGCCACCTCCCCAAACGACCACCAGGGACCACTAGAGTCCCCTGAAGAGGCCTACACAGGTGCAGTGACACGTACTGCATAAGGTTGCACAAGCTAAGCAATTAGCAGTAGGCAGAGGGCAACTATTGGCAGGTTTATGTAGATTTCAAATTTACATAACATGTGAATTCTCTCGCATTTTAATCCTTGGTCAGCTTGATTTGTGGAAAATATCCACCTTGCATCTTGGGTACAAGATGTCTCTTTTCTAAACCATTTGCCCATGTTTAGAGATTTCTGAATGTTGGCAACAAAAGCAGTAAATTGATTTACTGATTTGCAGTTTAGAAGCCTTTGCACAATAATTAATTTATGGGAGGTGTTTCCCAAGCATTCAAAGAGAAGAAATTAAGTGGATCCCAGCAGGAAGGAGCAGATGGAGCGAAGGTTAAGACAGAATCTGCTGCAGCCAAGCCATCAGGTCCCGTTGCAGAGACATTCCGAGTTATTCAAGGGGCACTGACTGAAGAGCATGTGAAAAGTACTCAGGGTGTCTTTCAGTTTGAGCTGTCTGGTAAGACCATCGCTTGTGCAACCTTACCTAGCAAAAGGCACTGGGCATTTTCAAACAGAATCACTTTGGAAGCTGTCCCAAAGCAGACCGGCTCCTCTTCTCTTCTGTGTGACGCTCCAGGCCCACCCGAGCGGGCGTCGGGAGCCGCTGCCCTCGTGCCGCACGCGGAGCCTCTGTCCCGGCTGGCACAGGGCTGGTGTGGGAACAGACAGGGCGCTCTCGGGGCCACGGGAGAAGTGCCACCAGCTCTGTGAGCAAAGCGCAGCCTCTGGGCTGTCCTGCCCATGGCCCCGGCTCGTGGGGCCTGGGGCGTCACAGGGGACAAGCGGTGGCTCCTTGCTGAGCATCCACCACAGAACCGCTGCAAAGGCACTCGGCTGCGGCCTCTCTGGCAGAGAGGGAGGGCACAGCGCTCTCACCTGGGCGCTGCCTTCTCACCTCCCTTCACTCCCTGTCCAGGTGACGGTGGAGGCACTTGGTATATTGACCTGAAGACCAAGGGTGGGAGCGCTGGCTTCGGAAAGCCTCCGGTGACAGCTGATGTGGTTATGAGCATGTCGAGCGTCGACTTTGTGAAAATGTTCACAGGTGAGGGACAAAGGCCTTTGTCAAGGGACACAGCTCCCAGGGCCCAGAAAAGCTTCTGCTGATGTGGGAGTAGAGCAGCTTCTTGCTTTGTGATCTGGGATTGGAGGAACTCTCAGCTTTTTGTGGCTCAAGGGAAAGTGCAGGCGGGAACTGCTTGGATTTTTCTGCACTCCTATGTCCTGTGAAGAGGAAGAGTGCAAAAGGTTACACTGCTTTTATTAACCAGGTGCTGACATTTCAGCAGCCAGTGTATCTTCAAGAAGAATCCAGTCAATGTGTTTGACTTTGTGCTCTGCACATGTCTGAGCAGTGTTTCCTAAATGTGCACTGCTTTTACCAGGAGGACTTGGTAGGAAAACAAGTTACTTGCTAGGATCTCTGATTTGTTTCATCTCCCCTGAGAGATCAGAAGCATATGGTCTTTCTTTTAGTTAAATCAGTCATAATCTAATAATTTCATTAAGTAACAGGATAGAACACCTGAAGTAATTTGTTCATCCTACAGATTGTTTTCTCATTCCAGAAAACGTATTTACTGGTTAAGTACTGTTGGACAGGAGGCAATGTCAGAACTTTCATAATGTTAAATTGCTACACTTCCCTGTAAGTGTGATTTCCACAAGTATCACTATTCAAAACATTTCCAAACCTTCTTTAACACACTTTAAAATGGAATCAGAAGAGAACAGATTAATAATGAAGAAAAGAAGTTATCTGTTAAGTTAATAATTGAAATCAAGTCCTCAGAAATGTTTTTACGGATGGACTGCAAAAGTAAATTCTACTTAAATTAATCAGCCTCTTACTTTACAGAAAACTGCTTCTATATTGTGAAATATAGACAGATGCAGATATACAGAAATTCTTGGTTATATTCAGATATTGAAAGTGTATGAGATCTAATCACAGATTCTAATTTAGCGTTTTCACCACATGGATAAAACTATGAAGTATATTTTAAAATAGTATTTCTAAACAGTCAGAAGTCTTACTCTAGGGATATTACTGTTTCCTGTGCACGGCCTATATCCAGATCCTTTTAATTTTCTGATGACTCTTGTTTCTTTGTTTTAGATAAGCTAAAGCCATTCATGGCTTTCATGCTAGGAAATTCTAGTATTAGAGGTGATACCGTGCTAACTTTGGGTCTGAAAAAGATGCTACTATAGTTAAATTTTGAACACTAGCAGAATATTGGTCTTTCTTACATAACTACAATGCTGTTTTAAAACACCAGTCCTCATTTTTTGCTGATGCAGTATAAGATCAATAGATTTTGTTACTCCTACAGAAGTCACAATTCACATTAATTATTATAGCCCACAGCAGACATGGTTTTTTAAAAATAACTTGCTGTAAGGCTTAAAAGAATAATTTTGTCCCAAAATTCTGGTGTTTCAAGGACAGCTTTTTAATTTTCACTTTTTTTTTTTTCTGACTGCAAACTGTCCTGTGTCACTGTGAGATGTAGACCTAATATAACTTAATTTCTTATAATGTTTTCTTATCTTTGAATTACCTGATGTCTAAGATGATATGAGTTCTTACCCCATGATTAGGGGATGCACAGCATGTTTCCAGTGTACTTTAAGAGCTGAAGTCAGCACTAACTTTTCCTCTGACTGGGAGACAAACAATATTTTTCTGTCCTGTACTGGTTTCACAAAGCTTGTATGAATTGACCACCCCTATCAGATGTTATTTCAAAAGGCTGGAAAAGTCCACTGTGCACTGTTAGGAGAAAACTAGAATGGATGCTGTAGTAGAGGAATTATTGCAGATAATTTACCTTCTCCAGAGGATTTTTACATAAGGTCAAAAGTATTTCTTTCTCTCTATTGCTCACTTCACAGGTTTTGAGGCCCATAAAAATGAAGTGACTGAAAAAACTGTGACTGTTTTGCTACTGTGAGTAACTGGAGAGAAAGGTACGGGTTTTTTGGGGATGATAAATGAAGAGAACAGCTCCAAGACGTGCACAAGAGGAGCACAATCTGCAGGCTGCTGACACTAGTGAGCAGGACCGATGGCTCATCGTACTGCGAAGGAAATACAACCCTCGTGTTCTCAAGGCTGTTTTGGCGTCTTGCACTTGTTCCGCAGCTCTCCGGCGGCGTTTGGAGCCGGCGGTGCCAGCAGAGGGAGCAGGCAGCACACCGGAGCGGGGCTGCTTTGTGCACCCCACCAGGCCGGCTCTGCTGCCCCCTGCTATGGGGATGGACTCGCCAAAGTGCACCAGCACCTTTTTCTGCCTAAAGCACGGGCCAAATGTGGGATAGGGTGAGATAACTTAAAGATCTGTGTCTGCGCCTTGCAGTCTCTTACCTCCCCTCACTCTTGATGTAAAATCCCTTCTCCAGAGCAGGAATGAGGGAGTGTGTGCACTTCTAGATGACAGAGCACCAGGACTTGTCATATTTATTTGAATATTTGAAGAGTAATGTTTTAGTGAGAGACTTGGTTTGGAAGAGCATTAGCCTGAATGCTTAAAATTTGACAAAAATCAAACCCGGCAAATCTTCATGTAATGTCTGTATAACGTCCATGTAACCCATATAGTCTATATAAAGGAGTCTTGCTTAATCTTTGCTCTATGCAGCATTCTGTCCTAGAATAAGATGGTGTTTTGTATAACAAAGTTAAGCTCTTATTAACTAAATATAACTAGCTCAAGCAATAATACATAGAGTCAGAGCCTTTTATGGGGCGGGCTCTACCTCTGTTTCCCACATTTCTAGCAGGGTCTGAGAATAAGACTGCCAAATGTCTGGGGATAGTATCATCACACCTCTTGAGACAGGTTTGCCTGCACAAAATTTTATCAGTGGGGTCCACACATCAACTTGAAGTTACCGTAGGTGAAAAAGAATAGAAAGAGAAGGAAGTGCCTGACAAGAAGTGAAACAATGCGGCTCCAGGAAGAGTGTCCTCTCCAGAGCCAGCAAGCAGTGAAGATGAGGAAAGTGACTATAATTACTGTTGTCACTCTGCCCTTGGCATTAGGACCCAGCCAAGCTAGTATTTGGTTGTTCCTGTATATGATGCCGTCAGTGCTGACAGGATCACATTTAAGCAGTCACAGGTGGTGTGTGTCAGTCACTCCACTTGGTGCATGTTTATGGCTGGTAATGCTTACGGATTATTTAAATGATTGTTATCTACTTTTCTATTTGCTAACTCTTGCTTTTCCCCTTAATACAAACTAAAGTTATGAAACAGAAAACACAAGCAGAAGAAAGATGAGATTCTTGGACTATGAGGAATCAATTTCTATGCAAATTGCAAGTGGAAGGCCAAAGCAATAGCATAGGAAAGAGAAGGGAGAAAGACTGACATAGCAGCTCAGGTGGAAGGCTGCAGGACTGCAAGTGATGGCTGAGCCCCAAAGTGTGCACAGAAGGCACTTGGCATTGCAAAGGTGAAGTCATGTGTGCCTGTCTGTGTGCAGCTGTCTGCCATTTGCTGCTCAGTGCTAAAACAGGGTTTATGCAGTAAAATTGTGGTCACAAGGTTGGACTGAGAAGCCTACACATAAGAATCTAACAACCAAGGAGGCAGAAAAGTGTGCACGTTCTTTTGGCATTGCATGGTTGAGCTCAATCTTTATGATTACCTCACTAGAAAGGGAAGCAAGGGAGGAAAAGTGGATTCTATCAGATTTCTTAACTGTGAGCAGTAATTTTGAGCTTGTTTCCCTGTTGTCACTTTCTCCCACTGATAGAAGCCACATGGCATAAGCAACAGCTCTGAAAGCAGACATTTTCATCAATGGTTAAAGCTTTAGCAGGGTAGGGGATAAGTACAGTACCATTCTCTTCAATTATGATCTTTGTCACAACTTTGATTGTGTAAGATGTAGTGAGATGGGTGAACAAATAACACAAAATAAGTATGATGGACTTTTTTTCACCAAGAAGCATATTTCATACTATTCATAATATTTTCTCCAGAAGGATGTTGTCAGCTACTTATTTATATGTAGCTTACTATTTCTATTAAACAACTTAATAAGACAGAGGGAAATTTTGAGATCCAGACCTTACTGTAAAAGCAGTGTCTAGGTCACATCTATTCACTGAAACAGGTCTCTCAAACTTTGAAATTTACCAGGCAAAACAGGGAGGGGAGAAAATAATACTATGGTTGCCTTAACCCAAGTTGGGAGGAAACACTGTTTCTGTTGCTCAGTTGGCTGTTTTATTTTCCAGGGGAATAAATGCTACTGTGACAGTGACAGTCAGATATCTTGAGTAAATAATGTCCCATCTTCATATTTACAACCTTCTCTGTTGTTACTTTCTTCTCTTTGAAGAAAGGAAGATCACCCCCAAGGATACAACGAGACTCTGTTGTCAGCCTTTTACAGATGAGCAACTGCATGAAAGGCTGGAAATAACCCCAGGATTTCTTTGGCAGAACCACGACTCAATTCCCTCATGATTCCAGCCCCATCATTGCAAAGATCTTCCTCACCCTCCATCTTTTTGTGTTTGCACTGTGAGCACTTTAAGGCACCCTGTAAAATAGGCATTCTACCCTCACAGGCCAGCATTGAAGGGAGCAGAAATAGATGCACTGCAGGTCTGCTACAGCCTTAAATGCCATTTGCAAGGGCCACCCCCTTTTGTGAGCCCAGGAATTCACAGCTGGCAGTGTGAGTGGGTGAAGAGCATGATCCAGTTATGTTTCAAAGCCACTCTCTGTGTTTTAAAGGACATAAGGGAATAACTTGAGGCTACAGGCTGGAGACCAAAGCATCATGATTTCTTAGACAGAAACAGCCCAGTGTCCTTAACCTATATAGAGACATTACACACTCTTCGTTCAGACAAATCTCCCCCATATAATTAGCACACACTTGTAGTGCCAATTCTCCTGCTTGCTTTCAAGTGGGTTTCTAGTTGAGCTGTTATTACACACTTTTTCCATACTCATTATTCAGGCTTTTGTTTAAATTGCACTTCTTTACCTGTATATTTCATGCAAGAGCTGACACTCACCTGCTGTTGCCACAGATATATCCTGTTCTACCAAAACACACAGAAATTTAATACAAAACAGAGTTGTGTGGTCACAACTCTGAAAACACACAGACTGGATTCTTAAGGGTTTTTCAAGCCTCTTGTGAAGCAGTATAGAATTTCCAAAGGCATCTTGTGGACTGATCTTCATATACTTTTTCTGTGTTAACACTAATTGTTAGTTGCAGCCTAGTACCAAAACTAACAAAGGAAGGACCAGCAGAAAGTTAGTTCTGCTTATGCTTGGGTGTAAATATGAAGTATCCTTGTGATGTCTGCACTGCTTTCTTCAGCATCATGCACAAGTGAAGGAAAGGTGGATGTCTAACATGACCATCTACAGTTCTCAGTGGAGAAAATGAACAGGTTTTCTTCTGTCAGGCTGTAAGCTGCCCCAGACAGGGAATGAAAAATTTAGGAGTGACCTAAAAGCTGGATGTTTTTCCTGGGCATTGCCATGTCTCTAAGATTTCATAAGCTGTTATCTGCTTTGCATTTCATCAATCACACTCTAACACACTTTGATCCTAGCTCTGACATGAAGTTAACGTATTTTGTTGTGCTGGTTTTCTTTTTTTTTTTTTTTTTTTCCAGTTGATGAATAACTGCAGTCATAACAAATCCAGTGACTGTGAGTTGGGTGGTCTTTAGTACTGGTACTTACTCCCCCACGTTCCTTCAGGATGTCCAAAGGAAAATAAGCATGCCCTCATATTTGCTATAGGCTGGGTGTTGAACCTCCAAAGGGAGTTTGAGAAGGGTAGGAGTTTTCTGGTAATCAGTGATTACCGGAAATAGACAAAACCTTTACAGTGCACTCTGATGGCTGAATTCCTGCTCCTCATGTTGTCCCACACAATCTCCTGCTTCAGATACAGCACCTTGCCTAATCACCCCTTTTAATTCTGCCTGATGTCACCTACTTGACCAGAAAAATGCTTGCTCATGCACTTGTATAAGTCTGCCCTGGCCTGGTCAAGCAGAGCAGTATTTGCAGCACCTATCCTAGCAATCCAGTAGAGGGATTGCCAGCAGTCCAGGTGGATGGAGCAGAAGATCACTCTCCTCAAGCTTTCCTGTTTGAATCAGGCTCCTTGTGGGCTTGTGTCCTGTTTCTGTCCCAGAATGAAGAATGCCTTCCTCTCTTGTGGATCCTTGTAGAGCCCTTGCTTCTGTGGAGCAGGGATGTTGGGTCAGTGTTAAAAGCAGGATTACAAGTGTTGAAATACTACTGAGCAGGGTGCCACTAGATGCTGTGGTGAATGACCAACAGAGCTGAAGGACCATGGTCTACTAAAAAGTGTGTTTGTTCTGAAATCTTCTCCAAGAGTGATGAAATCTTATGGCATCATGTAGTGCCCCCCACAAGTTATTTTTGGGCTTGCAGGTAAGTGAAGGGCAAATTAACCAGCAGTGCTTTGCTTTGAAATAATGGATGTATTTAATCACAGATGTTCCAGGAATGCAGATATGATGCTTCACAGATTCTGCTTTAAAAACTTTTCCTTACATAATGAGAAGCTGTGGGGTGTGAGGGAGAAGTTGCCTGCTTGATCTTCCTCTTTAAGGACCACTCTTAAACAAATGGATCATGATCTGATACCGCTTTGCCTTGCCTTAGTAAATTAATTTCCTTTCAAGCATTACAGTTTCAGTGTTTTGTACACAAAACCTAAAAAAAAAAAAACCACAAACCAAAAGACAATCCAACAGACAAAAGAATTATTCACTTCCATATTTATTTACAATTTTCCAAGGAACTTTCCAATAGCAGCATACCAGCTTAGTGCCGGAAAGCTGGTGTCCAAAGAGGTGCTTAATGGCTTTCATTCTGACCCTGCCCACACCAGTGCAGCTCTTCTACATTGCTACTGAAAACACAGGGATACAAAACCCTCTGCAGGGTCATGAGAGAAGGACTCCTTATTTACTAGCCTCAGTATACCAGGTGTGTGCTGTAATACCCCAGCTACACTCGTCACACCAGTTCTCTGCGAGTCAGACCACTTGTCTTCCTGCAGTCATGGATGAAACTGCCGCCCACCTTCTTTTATTGACTTTGAGTCCCCATAGCTGGGTCTCTGTAAGCTGTGCTGCCCCACAGACCCACCTGTTGCTCTGCCCTTCTGGAGTATTGATGTCCCATGAGGGAACCAGCCCATTAGTAGTAACTTGCAGGCACCTGTTTCTCACCAAGCCCTTTCACCCAGAGAAGTGTGTCAGTCAGGTGGGTCCAGCTCATGCTTAATTCTCTGAGAGGGGACTACAGTATTTCAGACTGACACACAGGTTTTTGGGCTGGGAAGCTGGCTCCTTAGATTTTTGGTGCTCATTCCTTTGCAACAGTTGTTGAGGTGGAGAAAGCCTCAGTGAAGAACCAGCTGTCTGTATGCTGGAAGGCTGCCCGAAACAGGCTTCCCTCACAGCGTTACAGAGGAGGAAGAGGCAGTGTGGGACACCATAAGGTTTGGCCAGGCACTGAGCTCCTCTAGGACTTTCTGGGACCTTCCAGATACTAATCTCTGCACGTTCCAGCTAACTGATGGGTGAAATCTTGCTTGGGTCATGACAAATGAAGTCCAAAAAGGAAGATGAATCTCTTAACTCATGCTGTTTTTTCAAGGGCCTGCCTTTTTCAAGATATTGGTGAGGCCAGGAATTTTTTCTGACTCAAAAGTTGCTCCAGCTTAACTTTTTGCACAGCAGGAGCTAGTTTGGTTGGGCACATGATCCTCTGAGACACATACCCTTAAAAACTAGTTCATGATCTGCTAGTTCCAGTCATGATGAGCAGCCCTTGGAGCAGACATGCTAATGGCAGTCTGTGGGGAACTGCTGTGAAAGAAAAATCTGTTGTGGCAGTGGCCTGAACTTACCCTTCTTCCTGTGAAAAAATCAGTTCTGATTTCAAACCTACACTGGGTCAAACCAACCATTATTGGCCTTTCTCATTTTTCATTCTCATCCCAGCTACTCTAGTGGTAGGTCCTAAGTTCATGGCCAGCTTTCTGCTAAGTACTGAAGTACTTTCTGATTGCATCTGTCTTCCTCCCAGCCTGTTCATCACCTCCCAAGCCAGCTTTCCTCCTGCTGTGAGAGCTGAGGATATCACATGGGGTGGTGCTTCACCTTTGCATTTCAGCTGCCAAAGTTTCTGGCACCAGGTCAGGCTGATGACTGGTGGTGGGGGCTGAGAGAGAGTCTGTCTGGGTGCTGGCACACCCTGCTCATCTGGGCAGGAGAGAGCAAGCATGGCCAGGGCACAGACTGTAGGGGTGTGACTCAGCTTCCTTGCTGCCTGGGTCAAACCAAGGGCAGAGCTGGCAGCAGAAACAAACCACTCAGCAGAATCCAGTTCACCTGCCAGTCTGGAACAAAAGGGGATCCAGCTCAGACTGAGGTGCACATCTTACCTCACGGAGGAAAACCCCTGGGAAAACCCAAGCTTTGCTCTGTTCCTGCTTGACTGATGCAGTGCTAGAGGGATGCTGGGGAAGCTGAGCAGTTCATGGCAAAGCCGTGGGGTCATTGGTGTGTGCATATTTTCTGTGAGGTGGTATCATCTCTGGTCTGATGTTGCTGTCACTTTCCAGGACCTCTGTGCCTCTCTTCAAGCAGAAGTCAAGTGTTCCCTAACAGGGGGATGGTGATTCCTTTCACTCCTGTTTGGCAGCTTGTACACCCTATTTCACAGCCAATGTTTCTCTGCAGAAGTCTCGGTTCTTGTGGGATCTGAGATACTTTTGCTTTGGCCCATCATTTTTGTTCTGCTGTTGGCATGGGTGTTAATGGGATGGCAGGCTGTCCAGGAGTAGTGGAGGGGAGAGCACGAGCTTCCACTGAGCACCATGAGCCCAAGCTTTCCTGACACTGGCATCTGGAGTGAGACAATTCACCCTTGCCACACAGCCTGGTATGGCTGATGAAGAGTCATAGCGCACAGGTTAGTGAGTTGCCAGAGGTCACGGAATAAAATCTGTGCTAGTTCTGGGATGTGGATGTGATACACCTTGTTTCTCAGCCCACTGCATTAATTACAGGACCCTGCTGCCTTATCTGGGCATGTGGACCATCTATGGAGAGATGCCCAGCACCTCCAGCAGGTGTCCATACCAACCAAGCCACATCTGCCTGGATGTGTTTTATTCCAAGTGAGGAACAGGAGGAGAAATAGCTAGCAGTAACTCCTCACCACAGCAGTCTCTTGGCTTTGGAGAGGCAGGACAGTCCCTGTCATGGTTTTAAAAGCTACCCCATGACAGTCCCTCTGTCTGTCCACCCTGCAGCAGCCAGCACAGTCCTGTCAGGTCAATACCAGCAGCTTTCCTTCCAGGAGAAAACCTTGCTTTCTCACCTAGGAACATCAGTACACACAATTGCTGCCCTCCCAGTGCACCTACTGACACAGGCAGTGAGCTAAAACAAGCCCATCCAGAGCTGCAATTTTGTGCTGAAGTGCTGGTGACTCTGTACTAGGCTTAGCTGAGCTCTTTGATAGAGCATATGATGTGAAACAGAGACTTCTGTGATGCAATTACAGCCCTGTGTAGCATCATTTGATGAAAATAGGGCACAATAACCAAGCAACCATGTCAGAGGTTGGTGAAGTATTTTCAAACCTTCTTTTTAATTAAGGAGTGCAGATACTGCATTGACCTGCATTGTGGCTGCTCCTAACAATGAAGAAGTGAAGAAGGAGAAGAGAGAGGTGGGGGAGAAGTGGGGAGGAGGGAGCTTGGAGGCTGCTTTGTCCTGTGGACACAGAAGAGCATGAGAGAAGTAGAGAAGAACAAAGAAAAAGAATGCAAAGGAGTGATCAAGACTGAAGACCAATAGTGAAGAGCGAGCCCCTTGTGTTTCCTCACTGCAGATGTTCTTGATTATAGGGCTCCCAGGAATGAGGAGTGTTTGGGAGGCAGTCCTCCTCTTCAGCAATTCCTTACTGCCATTTTTGAAAGTGTAACTATTTGGTCTTGAAAAGACAGGTCAGCAGCCCCATCTCAGAGGCAAACAGGGCACCAGTTTCAACCAATCCAACCCATGCAGCCTCTGACCCAGAAGATGTGTTTAATGGCCTGTGTGATACTGTGGGGGCATATTCCTGAAAAACAGACCATTCCTCTCCCTGGAAGGATTTTGTGGGCACAGCAGAGTCCAGGAAATTTGTGGTCTTTTTTTTAGTGTTGCCAGTGCTTTGACTACAGGTCCCTGCCTTAAAAGCAAGATGTAAAAGCAGGGTGTCATGGACTTGATCTTGATGGATGGAGGCAGACTCTCCCTTCTGGAGACTCTCTCAGGATTTACTCCCTAGAATAATTATTCTTTCCGTTAGGGCTCTTCATCTTTAGGAGTCTGCTACTGAAACCTTGTTTATTTAAGTATTATAGGCCTCTGCTGGTTGTAGCACTATGACCATGACCCCTTACAGAAAATAACAATAGCAGAAGGGAAGGCAATCTTCCCTAGGCAAGGCTAAGGCTGCTACCAAATTCCCCTGCTGTCTCACAGGCAAATCCAGAAACAGCGTTACTTTTGGCATGAATACACTTCCAGATTGCCTCCATTACACTCTAGTGTAATCATTGTTGCAATTGTAGCTAGTAGCATGTGCTAGCCCCTTCAAGTTTTGCAAATGTTGGCATGAGGATCTTGAGGAAAGGAAACCTCTGGGCCATGAAGCAGCCAGCTTAGAAGGCTGATAGCCAGGCCTGTCTCCTGGAATGATGCAGGGTAAAAAAAGCCCAACTGAGGAGATGAGCAGAGTTTGCTTTGGCATGTGCCTTGCTTTCTGTGGGAGAACCAACACCCAGAGAAAATGCTGCAAGCACACAATGAGGCCTCCTGTGATTAATTGCAAAAAAAATCCCAATATGACTAATGTTGCTGATAGGATCTCTGGTTGCAAGTAGATTAAAAAGGTTTTCACAACACACATATTGCAGTTTTTATTGTTGTACATACAGGCACAGTGTGTGTGCAGATATGTCCATGTGTATGCATACAGTCCACATAAAATCAACACCTGGCGCCAGATACCTATTAAAAAACAACAACAACAACAAAGTATCAGTAAATCTGTATCGTGTTTCTGTATCTGCACAAAACAACGGAGTAGCAGATGTTGGGGTGTTTCAACACACCCACTTTGAGTAGCTGAGGTGCTGCAAGTCAACGGACCTCCGCCAGAATAATGAGAATGACATTATTTTAGGGCAGCTGAGAACGTGTTCCGTAGCACGACATCCCCGTTTCACACGCATGCATGTCTCCTTGTTTTCGCTCTCGCCCACGGCAACGCGGGGAACGCAACTCCCGTCGCCTGTTTCCCCGCAGAGGGGCACGGCGACCCCTCTCAGCTTCCCGGGAGTCTCTACCGCCCTGTGCGCTGGGTGTCCCTTGGGTGTCCCTTGGGTGTCCCTTGGGTGTCCCTCAGTGTCCCGTGCTGTGCCCAGCCTCGGGTTGCGCTGCCCGACGCGGAGCTGTGTGTGTGCGGGGTGGCGGGGCACACATCTGCGGAGCTGTGCGGGATGCGGGGTGCCGGGGCACACAGCCCGCGGAGCGCTGCCAGTCCGGAGCGGTGTGCGGGTGTGCCATTGCACACTTCCTGCGGTGCGGGGGACCGGGCGCCGGTTTCCGGTGGCTGACAGGAGCCGGAGCCCGCCGCTGCCTCCTCCGGCGCGGAGTACCACACACCCCCGCACACTCCGCGGGGAGGAGGAGTAGGAAGAGGGCGGAGGGAGCAGAGCAGCCCCCCCCCCCCCCCCCCGCCCCAGCCCCCGAGCGATATCGCCCTCATCCCCCCATGCAATACGGGCGATATAGCACAGCTCCCCGCCCCGCGCTCCCACGGACAGGCACCTGCAGGTACGTGACCCGCCCGGCCGCACCGTGTGTGTGGATGCGTGCGCGGGGGTGCGTGTGTGTGCATCCAGCGCTGCCCGCCGCGGGGGCGGGCGATACTCCCGTGTCTGGCTCGCTCTCTCTTTGTGCGCGGCCAAGGGCTCTCCTGGAAGCTCCGCCGAAGAGGCACGGGTCCCCCGGCCTTGTCGCGGGGCGCTGTGCAGTGGCAGGGCTCGGTGTGCCCCCCCCGGGCTGCACGGGGCGTGCCGATGAAGGACAGGGGGAGGCAGCGGTGCTTGAGGGGTCGTGGTTTGTCACAACATACGGAGCGGAGCCCCTCGCCCCGCGTTGCATCCTCTTGCAAAAAGAAAAGTGACCCTTACAGCTCCCGCCCCTCTCCCACCCCCGGCTCCCGGCTGGAATAGAGGTGGGCAGGCGCAGGGGGCTGTGGTTTGGGGCCCCAGGGGTCTGCCGGCTGCGCCGAGAACGGGGCCGGGGGCCAAGTGCGTGGCGGTGTGGTTCGGTCCCAAGTGAGGTTGGAGCCCTCTGGCACCTCCCGCAGGGGAGCTCCGAGGGTCCCTCTGGTCCCCTGTCCAAGCAGGCAGTGGGGTGAGCCCTGGAAAGGCAGCTCCACACTAACTTGGCTTGCCACCGAGACGAGGCAGGAGCAGTAAGGCAAGCCAGAAAACAGAAGCAATCTTGGAAGGGATGGCTGTGTGCAAAGGAAAAGAGTGAAAACGATGGAGATATATACTGAGCTTCCTGCAATTCAATTCCAGCTGCCAGACAGTTGCTCTCCAGCCAGAGGAGTAACTATGACATGTTAAAACTCACCTTCCATCTACAGTGTTAATGGTTATAAATATCTCCTGAACACAGCTGGCAGTTCAGTAGTACTAGATGTGGAGTACGGCTGTTTCCATTCAAGTGAGTGAAGATCTGTCATAGGAACAAAACAATACACTCAGTAAAAATGACATCCCTGTATGTGGCTGGCTTTCAACATTTGAATTGTTAATCCATGAAGTTTGCTTTTGACTGCCTTCTTTGCCATTCCCCCACTTTCTGTTCTCAGAAGTGCAACCTCTGCCAGTGCTGCTGCAATGCTGAAACTGTGATAGATGCTGAAGCTTGGCTGTGAACTGGCACAAACTGTAATGTTTTTCATTTTTCTGTTGACTTGAAGAGAAATAGGACTAAGCACTTAGCGTGCTTGACAGCAGCAGTGACAACTTGCACGAAACAAATGGTGACATCCCTTTGCTGTGTTCTGGATGGCAACTTTTCAGTAAAGGACCTGGACTTGTTTTCCTTAATTTTTATTTCTTCTTTAAACAGAGTACCCCAAATCAGGCCAGGAATGACCAGTTCCTGTTTCTCTCATAGTTTCCTCAGTTCTCCTCCATATAATTCAGAGCTCAGACCAACAGGGCTGTACTCACGTGATTGTTCAATTAACCTAATAACCTCAGCCAGCACCACACTGGGGATGCATGCCTGCTCCACAGCACCACGGGCATGGTTTCAGACCGTTTCTGACTGACTGGCCTTACCAGAAGCTGGGAAAAATTGCCCTGGGGGTCAAATCTACCAGTTGTCTCAGGATGATTATTCAAACATCATTTCAGGCTTGGTTAAACCTGTTTTTGCCCACTTCTAAAGACCCACAAAAGTTGGAAATCACACGGTTCATTCACTCACCTACTGTCCTGTGCTGAGCCTGGCGCTCACCCTGGCTAAGTCATACCCAGTGCCCACCTTCCCCTTTTGCCTGTGGCTTTGAGCAAAAAGCTATTTTTCAACCTTTTGCTCAAGTTTATCAGCTCTTTGAAATCCTTCACAGGTAAGCTAACAAGAAAACCTGAAAGTTTAAAAACCTTGCACCCAGAAAAGTAATAGATATAAGAATTGTCAAAATTATATGATGTGGTTTTAAGTATTAATAGAAAGAGTTGAGGGGAGGTGGTCTTACATCCAGTGTAAAACTTGTTGTGAGAGAGGTACACCATGGAGTTACTATTTTTGCTGTTGCCACTAAACTCATCTCAAGAGCGTAGCTGAAGTTTTCTTTGTGTTCCACTAAAATAGCTCGGTGTTCAGAAAGTAACTTAAAACTTGTGGGGAAACCCTAACAGCTCAAGTACTTCTCTAGCCATTGTTAGCGAGCTGGAGGTTTTTTTTGTAACCAAATATATATTGATCTTGCTCCTTACTGATGCATCTATGCACTGGTAGTTGGTATTACACCAGGAAGTTTGCTATGACTGAACTTACTCAAAGTTTCAAAAGCACAGTATAATTCTGTTTCATTCATGCAGTGATAATGGATTTGTAGTCACAAGTTCCTAGAACAGCAGCAGTTTGCTGCCCTAGCTGTTCACACCTGGCAGTCATCAGCTGCACCTCCCTTAAGAGGCGGGTGAACCTCACCCTGGTGCCAGTTTGACTGGGCTGTCATGTGTCCACTCACTGCAACCCCATGGAGACTCGGAGTTTCAGCAATGACATCCTTCTGTATTTTCAGTCTCCCAACCATATGCCTCTGCCTTCCTTCCCTGTTAGTCATAAAACCCAGGCAGAAGAGGTCTGAAGGTTTTAAGCGTAATCCCGACCTTGGCGCTCACTTCCATGGTGCCACTGTTTCTCCACATCTGCGCTCTGGGAGTGATAACCCATCCACACACAGCTCACAGAGGTGGTGTGAAAATTAACTGCTGTTTGTAAGGCACTTTCGCAGAAATGTGTGTGGCAATTGGCCCTCTTGAGGATTCTTATACATCTGGTAATTCAAGTGTAACTGGTTGAACATAATAGTCTGCTTCCAAAGGTTATTGCAGCACACCTTTTTTGCAAAGTAAAACAGGGTGAGATAAAGGTTAGTGACTTAAAAGCAGAGCAAATTTTTATTGGCTTTTCTCATCCATTTCTGTGGAAAATATTTTAAAATGAACGTTATTTTGTATCAAATGTTTCCTTGATGGATTTTCATAATAAGTTAAAGTTGCTCAAAAGGTATATGCCTTAGTAGTATGAATAAGGAAGAGGACCAGTGGAGCCCAGCTGCTTCATCTTCATTTACTTGACCTTGGTTCTGATTTGTTGACTTATGAACTTTATTTACTAGTCAAGTTTGTGAATTCTCTTGCAAGACGGAAATTACAGGGTGTCAGTCCTCTCTTGTTTCTGTGGTACTGAATACACCTCACAGATTCCTGAATGACACTCCTGGCTGGCCACTAACCATCTGTGTTTTTCCTGAAGGAAATAAAAAGTCTTGGTCATATGACTGTCCAAACTTAAGCATTCAAGGAAACAAATAAAATAATAAGTGTCTTCAGCATGGCGAGAAGGTGTTGTAATTTAGCCGCAGTCATACGTACACAATTAGGTTGTAAGCAGATAACTTTCAGTATTGTTTCTTCTTCTCATAATCATATGGTGAAAACTATCTATCTCAGATCCTGAGTTTAATTTGATCTTCGTAGAACCTCTGCTTTGCCTGACAGTGTGCTAAGAAATAGCTCTGCATGATCTAGGAGCTGTTCTCAATTACAGGTATTTTCCACATTTTCTGCACAGTAAGTTTTTATCATGGTCCTTGTATTGCTGAAGAGTTCCTTCATGCTTCATTTCCTTTTCTTATTTTTTGTTTAGCAACAGGCGGGATCTGAAACTTTTGTTCACTTGACTGATGTTAGCTCAGAAACATCAGAGAGTTTTGTTGGACCTTGGCATTTTAGTCCTATGAAATGCAAGAACAAAAGCTTTCCTCTAAGTGTAGAATCACAGGGTTAGATTCATGGTATTCACTCAGTGAGTACTGTGACCTGCAAGTTTTTATTTCTATTGTTAAAGGCAATTATTTTCTAAAAGCAGTCATCATACCTTAAATATTTGACGTAGGTGTTTTACAAATAGTACACAAGATAACTGGAAGAGATAAGGGGAGGAAAGAGATTCCTGTCCCATTTTCTCTACAGGTTTGTTTATTTCATCAATTTATTTCTTCCTTTTTTTTTTTTTTTGTATGGTCTGCCCTATTGTTTTCCTCTGTCATCTTCAGTAAAGCGAGTGTTTTTGATCAGTGTGGACAGTCAGGCATAAAAAAATCTCTAACATTTTTTGAAAACAGGAACATAAACATATAGCAGTGATCAAATATCCAAATGTACATGAAGACTTTACTTCTCATCTAGTCCAGTGGAAGCTTTCTTGCATCACCAGTGCTATAGTTTGAAAGCTTGATTGTTCAGTCCCATCACCTAAGAACAGCTGCATCTCCATGAAATAAATAGGCAAGAAAGGTCTCCAAGATAGAATCATTTTCTACAGCAGGTTTTTTCAAAATGTGTTTAAAGTTGACAGCAACTGGTTTTAGTAATTTGAAATTTCACTGTCGATCCTCATGGGGTTAAGGCTGGAGAAAAACAAAACCACTAATGATCTCGTATTGATGATTTAAATGAAATAAAGTGAAATTAAATGAAGCAACTGAAGCCACACAAAAGAGACACACCATGAGATGTGTGGATGGTGTGCCTGGGGAGCTGGGAGACCCTTATTGCTGCCATCAGCCAGATTAAAGATAGAGTGATGCTAAGGTGACTACAGTCCTGTTAGCCCTTATGCAACACCCACAGTCTTTGTAATTTCTTTGTTACTCCGATACTCCTCATTTACATATAAATTGTCTTGCACCCCCCTCCCTATTAGGCATGGAGGGTGGGTTGCCCGAAGCAACCAAGGTAAAAAAGGACAGCGAGCTAAGCTGTGTGGGACTTCAGGACATCAAAGACACCCGTTGGCTGGATCCAGCGCCAGTGATCTCTCTCACTCTCCCTTTCTATCTCTTTTTTTTTTTCTCTTCCCCTTTCCTCCCATTCACTTTTATTCCTCTTTCTCATATCATATTTCAAATACCATGCAGTCATTTGCTAACAGTGTCCCTTCATGCAAGTAACCATTTGTAAGTTTTCCTTCAAATAAAATTGTTACTTATTAAAGGAACACCAGTGTTTTAGTGCATCTCTAGCCAAAGGTATTTTCCCATCTGAGTCACTTTCCTACCCCTTTTGTGTTGGGAAGTCCTAAGGGATGCCCAGTAAGTGGACAGGGAAAGCAGGGAAATAACCTCTTAGCTGTAAGCCAAGATAGGTTTGAGCAGTGCCAAGGCAACAGCTGCCTAGGAAAGGCCAGAGCTTTACTGCTACCCTGTTTGAAGTTGTTATCTCCCCCTTCTCTGTCTCAAATTAAGAAACAGCGTTTCCAGTATGCCTCTGCTGAATCCACACATGTATTTTGCAGGTGAAAATTTCCACGTGGTCAAGGACTGTGGTTTACAAGCTGTAAACTACACTTAATAGGTTCTTCAGTAGTGACTGAAAATAGTTGCTGTTATATTTTATAAATATGTAAAGGTATGTAATATATAAATATTAATAGCATACAAATATGAAATTATGCTTATTTATAAATATATATAATAGCAATAATATATATGTTATATAATTTTATTTTGAAATTCTGTTCTACACTATTATTAAATATATAATATATTAACATGGCATATACCTAACATTACTATTATTACTATTATTATTATTGTTGTTGTTGTTGTTGTTATTATTAAACATGTTCTGATCTGTAGTCAGATGAGAGAGAAAAGAGCGGTCTTGCACAGAAGGTGTCTGACTTATGGGGTGAGGAAGCCATGGTTCTGCTGGAATCTGTCCTATCCAGTATTTTCCTGAATGATACAGTGAAAGAAACCACACACTTTTCTCTGTATTGTACTTGTGCAGAGCATGAGGGCAGAAATTTTTGGTCTCTTTTTCTTTTTGGTGAACAAAAATTGCTCTGCAAAGGGAAGGGAGTAACTTTGTTCTGTGGCTGATGTGGATGGGACAGGGAACAATTTTTGGTAGGAGGGAAGGCCAGGGCTAGGTATCAGAACATGCTTATTAGTCAGTGTGATATGGGAATAGAGGGATGTCAGTGGCATAAAGAGGAAAACACTGTGATGACATGAAAACATTTCTCAATTGGCATATTTTCAGCTTTATCTTGTTGGAGTGCTGATATCTGATATGCTGGTGCAGAAAAGCGCTGGAATGGTGAGAAGTCTCCTGTTTTGTTGAACCGCACACTGGCATGGCATTTATACTTTATCTGGGCTACAGCAGGTACTTCCATGCAGTTGTGTGTAGCAAGTTAATAGAAGTAGAGAGCTCAAAAATTAAGAAAAGATTATTTTTTGGTATGCTTGGTGTTGCAGTGTAGCTTTTCTGTTTGTCTCTCCCTAAACCTGAAGTCACAGACTCCTGTCACATACTCCTGGTATCTTTGAAGTCTAAGTGTGGGGGGAGAGGGTGTATTTATGTTGCAAGTGTTCTCCCAAAGCTGTAGAGAAAACCCTCATCGCCCTGTGATAGTTTGCAAAATCTGCTGCAACACACCATAAGGAGCCAGCATATTTTAGCTGGTAACACTCCAAATGTCATAGCTTGGAATTTGCAAAATATTGCAGGATGGAAAAAAAATTAATGAACTATTCTCAAAATGTAGAAACTGGCACTTTTTTTTTTTTTTTTTTATTAATCTGTCAGATTTTGATCCTTGCTGTTGAGACGGCTTTGTACAGAAGATGTCCAGCTACTCATGCAGTGGAATGTTTTCTGTTTTCCATCATGTGGATTGTGCCCTATTACAATCTGCAGTCATACCAGGCCATGCCACTCTACACTCTAAAGTTAAATATTTGCTCAGATTTTGTTGTAACTGAAAGCTTTTCATAGAGTCTTTATTTTTCCATGTTTAACAAGGAAAATGAGTATTTCCTGTTCAAAATTTAGATTTCATGCTGTCTTTTTTTTAAGCTTTGTTAGGGGAAAGAATGATGTCTGGTTTCTTTTCTTTAACTTTCTGATCTGTAACTATAAAAACAAGGGTGTGCTTTTAAAAACTGAGCTCTTACAGTGCCAGTGTTATTTTTTTTAAACCCAGGAGGCAAACATTTATTGTGTAACCAGTAAATTGCAATTGAAACTGTTCCGTAAAGTGGTTGGCATAGTCTGTGCCAGATATGCGTATCCTAGCAATTTTGCCAGACTTGATGAGTGCTGATGACTTAATTTCAAACCACTGAAGTTTAACATTTCCATCTCCGATTTCCAAAAGTACTATTACTACAACTATTGTGGAAATAAGCAAGATAAAAAGAAGTGTTGTGTTTTGTGCTTGTAACAATAATATTATTATAATAAGTTTATTATGCACTGTCAGGTGGATATTTTCCAGATCTTGTAGATTTCAAGTTGCATTTCAACATAGATTCTCTTTTTAAAGAGAATTAAAGATTAAAATTGGTGCATCCAAGCCAAGACATGCAAATAAACCTCATGCAAGTAACTTGTGTCCATAACCTTTTTCTAAATCCTGTTTTCTGCACACAGCTTTGTTTCATAGCACTGTATGGCTAGGAACCCCATAAATGACAAATTTTCTCTGAACTCAATATTATGAATTAAACAAGCATTGTAGTATTCCACCCATTTTGTCTGACTTGATGTTTGGCATCAGCCTGAAAATCAGGCAGAGTGACAAGTGTTTGCTGAACAGGCAGTGTGATTTGATTGAAATATTGGTGACAAAGATTTTTTGGCTGGGTCAGGTACTCTGTTTTCACAAATATGTCTTGATTTGGGGAACAGAAGTTTCTTATTGTGGGGATACATGAAGAAGGCCATTATATTCTTTGTATATAGAAGAAAATTATAAATGCAATATGTATGAACACAGAAGGTAGATTTTTTTTTTCTCCTTTGTCTCACCATGAATAGTCTAAGGGCTCATTCCTGTAACATATTGGAGATTATCGTACTATGCAGCAAAATACAGGTCAGTTAAACTCTCAGAAACAGAACTTGTCAATTCATGCTTGCAGGTTTTACTAGATAATTAAGTTCTAAACATTTTATTCCTGTTTAGTTTTTTTCTCCCCCAGAATAGTCTGCCCTTCAGTTAGCTTTTTTCCTCTGGTTCAATAACCTATTCTGAAATAACGAGACTGATTTCAGTATAGCAATGTACAGGAGCCTTTCTTAGCAAGGCTTTCACATGTATGGAAGAAAAAAGGTATCCTGGCAGAGGGGAAAAAAAAAAAGTACATTTGGATTTACCATTTGTTTTTGACCATAAGAGAATACATTATACTGAGCATTGCAAATGTCATGTTTTGGAACAGATCCACGATATAGTGGAGCATTACTGAAATACAGCAGCAGGCAATTTATATGGAGGTTGGTTATTCACCCAGCCTTTTATTTGCAAGTAACATTCTGCACTTAAATTGAGCTCTCTTCAATATGCTGCATCTGCTTTAACATGCTGTATTTGCTGTATGCATTTGAACAGAATGATAAAGATGGCCAAAATTTGTTTTGGTCTAGCCAGGAGTCAAAGAAAAATAGCAACAGATCCATATATCAAAGATATGCATGATTAACCATTTTATTTTGTGTTTGTGTGTGTTAACATTCAGTATTTCCTGTTGGATAGTTAACTCTGTAAAGCTGCTAACTGACCTCTTTCCAGTCAGGCATCTCTAAAACTGTGTCACCTCTGCTGACCTCCTAGATACTGATTAAACAGTTTGGCTGTGTTTGATTAGCTTGGTTTACACACCATTTAACTGGAGCAGGAGTATTTACATGGGATAATACTGTAAAGATGGGGGAGGTAAAAACCTGGAATGACTTCATCAGGCTTTATGAAACAAAGAGGTATGGATCCATCATGTATGTGTGTATTCTAAAGGCTCAGGACTGGCCCTGTGGGATCAATGGTTGTTTTCTTCCTGGTGGAGGAGAAGTTGCTCCTTCACTGGAAGGCACTGGTTTCTGTTCAAGCTGCAGTTCCCCTTGTGGCTCTGCCCTGATGTTGGTGCCCTGTCGGCAGCTGTAAGATCCATGTGGGGCATGAGGAGTATGCCTTTCAGCAAGGGGAGAGCACAGCAAATTGCTCTCTGTTTTACTTCATTACTGTTGATGCACTACCAGTGTCCCAGTACAGTGAAAAAGCAGAAAGTCTGAGTGAGCACATGCAGACATCAGCTTTTCGGTCTATTTCCTTGCCTACCTCCACCTGTGAGTTTCACTACTTGAAATATTGTGCTATGTTAGAAGATAAGTTTGCTTGTTCCTTCCAGCATAGCTGGGGTAAATTTGTAAATTAGGTTATGTCTGGCCTTTTATCAAATGCCCTTTATTCCACAGCGAATGGCCACTAAGCAGTGACCTTCGTTAATGAGTGTCAGTCTTTTTTTTCTCACTTCAGCTGGAGTTTGCATGTTGTTTTTTTTTCTTTTACTTGTTGGAGACTGTAGCTCTTCAGAAAAATTCAATGACCAGTCTACCCATCATTCTTTGAAAGGAACTTCTTGGTAAGACAGAGGAGCATCTGCATATGGTCTTGAGACTCCTATGAGGAGGAAGGAACTGGAGCCTGCTTAAATGAAACTCTGTGCTGGCCCCCACAGATGTCATTATCAAGGTTTGGGGACTGGCTGGGCAAGTCAATAGAAAGGCTTTCAGGACACACAAGGTTGCCTTGATGGTACTACACAGATCTTTTCATGTAATTAGGGCAGTCTTTGGTAGTCTTAATATGGGGTGAGAGGTGTTAGGTGGGAACATCTTGGCTGTGCAGAGGGCTTTTGTGTGGAGGAGCCTAATATTCCTCTGGGGTTTTTGTGGGTTGTCAGATTTATACACTGCAGTTTATAGGTGCAATGAGTTTCCTGTGATCTTGCACTTTTTGTCCAGAGTTGGTATCCCAGGAAAAGTGTTTCTGGTACTGGGTTGAGCAGAGGTTTGCAGTACTGCCTGATGTAAAAACCTCCTCACAGCCAACCAGCAACTGGGAGGGTTGGATCCAGACTCTTGTCATGATTTCACCCCAGCCAACCCTCACACAGCCACTTGCTCACTCCCCCACGTGCAGGATCGGGGTTAGCTGGAAAAACTCATGGGTTGAGATAAAGGTGGTTTAATAGGGAAAACAAAAGCAGTGCACACAAGGAAAGCAGAACAAGGAATTATTTCACTGCTTTCCACAGGCAGGCAGGTGTTCAGCCATCTCCAGAAAAGCAGAACCCCATCACGTGTAATGCCTACTTGGGAAGACAAATGCCATCAATCCAAATGTTCCTCCCTTTCTCCTTCTTCCCCCCACATTTATGTACAGAGCATGGTGTCACATAGTCTGGACTATCCCTTTGGTCCCTTGGGGTCCCCTGTCCCAGCTGTGTCTCCTCCCAGCCTCTCAGGCACCACCAACTTCCTCCCCAGCATGGAAGTACAAACAGCAGAGAAGGCCTTGGCTCTGGGTAAGCCCTGCTCAGCAATACATTTTGCCAGTGGGCAGGGCTAGGACAACAGACACATACACCAACTTAAAGGAAGAAGTGTAATTTACTACAGTTCAACACAGCAAAGAGTTACAAAAGGATGAGCTAAGCAACGCACTTAATCATTACTACAAAAGATTGCCTATAGTGATTAAGAAAGATACATTACCGATTACCCTAGTACTTTACCGACATCCAGATCCACACATCAGCTGGGGAGCCCTGGTCACAGTGAAGGACCGGAGAGCCACTCCTGGTAACTGGGAAATCCTACATGGTGCATCCACTTGTCAGCGAGGTTTCCATTTTCGCTGTGAGACGAGCTGGCTTTTATACTGTGGATACAACAAACTTACATACCATCCAGCGTGGAAACATCTGGTTTCATCCTCCTCTTGGGTTCTACCCAAGGCCTGGCCAGGGCTCAAGGAGAAACCAAGGAAGTTGGCTTTGACTATATACCTCCAAATGAGGCCAGATGCCTGATTTCATGGCCTTGTCCGGTCTCTAAACACAGAAAGATAAATTCATTCTTATCACACTACATATTCTGCTAATGAGGGGATACAAATATCATAATGCTAATGATCATGCATATTTTGCTAATGAGCGGATACAAATATCATATGACATTTGTTATAGGTTCATCGAGAGGTCAGCTTTGGCTCAGGGCCTGTTGTTCAGGCCTCAGTACTTCACAATAGCAAAACTGTCTCTATATTATCAACCCTGTGTTCAGCACAAATCCAGAAGACAGCCCCTTACCAGCCACTGTGAAAAAAATTAACTCTACCTGGCCCAGAACCAGCACAGGCCCCATGACTTATGCCAGAGCCCTCTGTCAGAGAGGTCCTACTCATGCATCAAGGAAGGTCTGCTGCTACCATTGCATAATGCTTTTGTGAGAATTAATGCCTTGTCCCCAAGGCATGAGGTATATTGTTGAAGCTTTATTGAAAGTCAAGTAAATGAAGTTATATAGGTCGTTTTCATCTGCTTGATTCACCTTTCATCTCTACTTAACGACCACTTTGAAAGACTCTCACCGCCATCAGCAGTCTGGCAATTTCACCGTGTGACTGTTGTTCAAGTGTGATCCTTTCTGGTTGCATTTGTGTTAAATGCTGCAGTACTTTTAATTATACTTTGCTTGTACAAGATACTTTCTCAAAAATAAGTGTATCACTTCTGCTGAATGTATAATTATACTATAAGGAATTGAGAATTCAGGAGGATCTCAAAGTAAAATTTCTGCTAATGTGACACACTGTTGGAGAAACAATGCCTTGGTTTTGTTGTGTGTGATGTATTTTTTTTTTCCTGGTTTCTGTCAGAGGACTGACAAAAGAAAGAGACATTACCATTTTTCACATGGTTTGACCCATTAGATAATTAGGTAGAAAATAGTTGAGTAGGCAACAAATTGAATTGCTTTTACATTTCCAAGATGCTTAAGATAGAAAATTGAAAAGACAGCACTAGGTATACATGCTGCATATATAATAATGTTACTGCCAAGAAAATTTAATTCAGTCTCCAGTGATGGGTTTGGGCAGATGTTTTGCATTCAGCTCGAGATAAGGTAATGCATGCAGTGCAGTCTTAAGCAAGTAGGAACAGAATGAAACCGATATTCTGCATTAGTTGTGTATTATTTATTTTACCTGATAGAAGTGTAGAGCAGACACCTGATACTCACACCATCTGCCTGGTATTAGAAGAGTAGGGAGATGCTGTCTGGACTTTCTGTATAGGAGTTGGCTGAGCAAAGCTTTTATTTTGTAAACCACTCCTATGCTCATATTTTTCTCGATAATTTGCTTTCTCTGCTAAGGCTATAGTTCTGGCATTAAAAACCAAGGTTTGCATTTAGTAGTTGACTGCAATATGCAACGGTCCCAGTAACTTATATCAAGACAATGAAAAACAGCAGTTATCAGCTGCTGAAAGAAACCAGTATTTCTGTGCTCTGAGGGCAGGAAACTGCAGGAAGACAGTCTTCATAGACTGACAGAATCATAGAATATGTAGGTTGGAAGGGACCCTCCAGGATAAGTCCAAATCCTGGCCCTGTGCAAGACACTCTCAAGGTCACACTGTGTCCCTGAGCATTGTCCAAATACTTCTTGAACTCTGTCAGTTTGGTGCTGTGACCACTTCCCTGGGGAGCCTCTTCCACTGCCCAAACAGCCCCTGGATGCAAAACCTTTTTTCTAATATCCAACCTAAACCTCCCCTGACTCAGCGTCATGTTTTTCCCTTGTGTCCTGTCACTGTCACCGCAGAGCAGAGGTCAGTGCCTGCCCCTCCTCTTCCCCTCCCAAGGAAGCTGTCACTGCAGTGAGGTCTCCCCTCAGTCTCCTCCAGGCTGAACAGACCAAGTGACCTCAGCCACTCCTCACACGGCTTCCCCCCAAGGCCCTTCACCATCCTCATGGCCCTCCTTTGGACACTCCCGAACACCTCAATGTCTTTTTTGTGTTGTGGCACCCAGACCTGTCCCCAGCACTGGAGGTGAGGCTGCCCCAGCTCAGAGCAGAGCAGGACAATCCCCTCCCTTGCCCGGCTGTGATGCTGGGCCTGATGCACCCCAGGACACTGGGGCCCTCCTGCCTGCCAGGGCACTGCTGGCTCAAGTTTTGGGGTAGTTCATTATCACAGTATACTGTGTAGGGGAAAAAGCCTCAGGTTTTGAAAATCTACTATGCTTGAGAACTCTGAAGAATATGTGTGAGTAATATCCTCAAAGAAAGAATGAGAGAAGAATGAAAACAACTCAAAAAATACGAAAAAGTTTCCAGCCCCTCAAGTTGGAGCTAATCTGATGGAAGAAACTATCCAGTGCACCAGATAAGCAGGTGATTACATGCCACATGCCACAGTGGTGTTTAGGTGGGAGGATGAGGTAGAACTTTAAAACTGAGTTTTCCTCAAAAGCCATGTGGCTCAGGACTGGTGCTTCCTAATGGAGCTTACTGTATTTTGGTATACATCTTTCAAGAGAAAACCAAATTAAATCAGATTCTATGGACAGGAGATTACACTTCCCCTTGGAATGGTTCAGTTTACAACAGTCTGTCTTGATTCTGCTCATTGTCTAACCAGCTAGCCCTGTGGTGGAAATGAGACACAAAAAACCATTCCCCACAGGCAGGGTTAAAGCAATACTATTTTCCTACTAAAAGGAATGAACAATATTCATCAGTGTCTTTTTGATGTCTTTTTGGTGTCTTAGTGATACCTTGAGTAGAAAGGGGCTGAAGCTAAACAGCAAAAATTAAAAATGGGCAATATAAGGGCTACCTGGAGCTGCCTAATGCTTATCAGGAAATTCAGGTTGATGTGTGTAGTGTATTTGAACCTTATGCACTCTACTGCACTTGAAGCATGCACCAGGTTTGTCCATGCAAAGCAATATGCCTGCATTTTGCTGGCAGAAAGTTATTTTGCTCTTTCTTATGGGATGCAGCTGTTTGTTATGCTAGAGGAGTACACAGTAACTAGGTGGACAGTTGTGGCAAGACAATATTTGTTCTGACAAAATCCTGCTTTATTTTGTTTTGGTTTGTGTTCATAAAGGTTGCTGATGTGCATGCTGGGGATTGAGTGGGCTGTGAGTGGGAAGTCTGAGACTGCTGGGGAGAGCAGTTTTTCAGGAACTGCTGAGAATAAAACCCTTGGCCTGTCTGGTTGCCAGCTTGTGTTTCACAGTTAACAGAGAATGTTATCTAGAAACTGCCATAAAGGGCAATCTTGGTTTTTCTGTCATGAGGATGGTTCGAGAAGGTTTAAAAGGATTGTGAATTTAATTTTCAAGGCATCTATGCATGCCAAGCTCACCAAGATAGCTCTCCCTCTATGCTGCACAGCAAGGAGAACACATGCTGCTCCAGCTGTTGCACCTGACCAAAATCCCCTCTGCTTTCAAGACTGTGCAGACTATCATGCTAGTGAGTTACATCTTTTTAACCTTAGTGGCAAAGGAATTTAGTGTTCCATTAATGGGAAGGTACAAGGAAGATCAAGTAAGCGCCCTCACTGTGCATCTCTCAGGATCTGGCATATGGCTATCAACTTGGAATGCCACTTGGCAGTGATTTACATGGCAGCAGCATGTGCCATGAAGGTGCAGGGGCTGAAAGAAGCTGATGAAATTGAATCATGCTGGAAACTTTCACATTTCCTTCTACCAGTCCCTCTGGATGGATCTAGATGGCTCAAATATTTCTGCATGCTGTTATCCTGTATGGTAAAACATGAATGTTTTAATGTTTAATGTATAAATGTTGACAACAAATAGCAGTCAGATGCTATGAGGAGGAATTAAGAAAGTTGTAGGCACATGTGACCTTTGCTGAAACTGGCAGTGAGTATTTGATTTAAACATCTGGGTTAAGAGTTAATAATTTCTTAATAGGAATTTTTTAAGTTGGTCTTTAAATTTCTGTGGCAGCACTTGTTAAAGCAGAGGCAGGTGACAGTGCTGCTCTATTTCACTGAGAAGCTAAGTGCAGTGGTTTAGACATTACCACTTGTCTTCTTTATGAGCATCTGTTTTAATATATATATGTTTTTGGGGCATTTTGGTAGCCTTTTGCTTACATTCATTTTTTAAATCAGTCTTTTCCTAATGTTAACTGCTGGTGCCATAGTCTTTGTACATTACTGGCTTCACAAATATTCCATAGGTAAAGAAAGTGAACTGGCTCTTTGTAAAGCATGAAGTTAATAAATACAGCCACATTATTGGATGCTGCCCAGCTGTGGCTGTGGTTCAGATTTGCACCATGTTTGAGTGATAAGCATTTGCAGCCACCCAGGTGGGCAGGGTCAATTTCACCAAGCACTGTCTGCCTACTGGCAAGGTAGTTTCCAGTGCTCTCACATCTTGCCACTGGCCTGAGTGATCTCCATGCACTGGAGAGCAATGCCAGAGTGTGTTTCTTCTGCATGTCTTGTATCTTCACATGGTTGGCTCAAGTATCACTTCTAGTTACTGGCACAGAATGGTACCTTTGTCCCAGAGGCTGTTCTCCTTCCCCTTGCCCTGCACTGTCTATCTTGCCTAGTCTATAGGACTGGACTCTGGATGAGAACAACCAGAAGATTTGTGTTTTAAAAAAAATTAATTAATGGCTAGTTATCAAATACAGCGCTCTTTCAACTTTTTTCTACATAGGTCTTTCAACAGCTATGAAATGTTTAACTTGCACAGCTGTGCTGCAGAGAGAGAAATCTTTTGACTGCCTTTTTCCTATCTATCATCTTCCAAAACTGTACAGCCAAGAGATTTTAATTTCTTCCCTCTTTGTCCTTGGCAGATTTATCCTTGTATTGCACAGCTACTCTAAACACAGACCTTTTAAAATGCTGTGAGAGACTTTATTTTTGTTTGCATCTCTTTTAGAAGTATTCCTAAGTCCATTTGTTCCAGTCTGGCAGACAGAAAGTAGGCTAAATTTCTCTTCATGTCCCTCAGCGTTTTACTTGCTTTAGCAACCATGGGAATAGACTCCTCTGTAATGTGGTGTGGTGCAGCTTGAAATGAAACCTAGTTTTAACAAAGGTTGGACACACTTCCTTTTTCAAGGGCCAAACTGAAGGACTTCATATTTTTAACTGATCTAAAAGCAGTTTCATGAAAGACATTTAAAGGGAGAACAGAGCTGTTCAATTTTGTCTCATGCTGCTGCTTGGCCTTACGAAACTGTGGAGCTTGCCTTCTGCAAATCTAATTTGCGTTGCTCAGACTTCTCAGATGTCCTGTGTTTTGTAAAGCCTTTGAGTGCTTTGTTTCTGTGCTATTTTTTCTGTGGACATGGGCAGTTATATGCTGCAAAGAGGAAAAGTTACAAAAGTGCCAGCATTTATGCCTCATCAGAAGCAGCATTTCAGTACTTACATTTCTGCTCTAATGAAATTAGGTTACATGTTAAAAAGCAGTTGTAGAAAGATCATCTTGTCCACAGTGTAGATGCCACAAGAAGCAATGTGTATGTCTGATCTATGAGACTTAAGTGCGTTCACCTGTTGTGTGTGGCAGAATTTCTGTTGGTGCAGGAAAGGGTGGGTCAGAAACTGTGTCCAGACTTCTGTCTAGCCAGGACAGGGGCATGTTGTCCCTCCCAGGACAGTAAGTAAAATGTACTCTTCCATTTGGCACACCAGCAAAGTCCCCTCACAGGGGGCTGCTTTGCTAAGGGCTGGCTCACAGCATTGTCTTTGGCTTTGTACACATCATGGGACTGTGGCTGGCGATGCCAGCTTGCTCAGACCCTTCAATGTATTCTCATACAAATGCTGTTGAAACCTTAGACTGCAGTGACAGCATCAGAAGGGTCTGGAGGTTGAACAGGGGACATTTTTCAGTGGTAATACTCAATCAGCACTTCCATCTTTCTCTTTGGTGCCAACATGCACCTTTTACTTGCAACTGAGCAGGTGGAAGTGTGTGTGTGAACATATGACAGGAACCGCCATTGAGATCTGGAGGATTCTGTTTTCTCCTGACTTGTAAGTAGCACAAGGTATCTGCTGAGATACCTGCAGGTAAAGGTGAAATACTCTCTGTGCAACCGAAGGTGAAATTCAGCTCAAGACCCAGATGTGGTGTTAGGCAAAGGGTAATTGTCCCTTTGGCTTTATGAGGTTGCTCCAGCGTTGACAATTCGCGGAAGGGTTAGAGTATGTCATGCCTTGGCAAATTCAGAAGTGCTGCTATCTAGAGAGATGTGACAACATCATCTCTGCTGAGTATGGTGGTAGTAATTTTCATTGCTGTCTCCCCCCACCTGTATCTCACTGGTAACACTTTGCAATTAGAAGGAACCAGCTGTGTTTTCAGATGCCTCAAGAGTGGTGCGAAGCATCAATACAGGAATTCCCAGCAGAGATTTCTCTGTTTTGGACTCAACATGCTAGTAAATAATCAGGAGTTTTGACTGAGACAACTCTTCCTGGGAGAAGATGAAACTGTCTAAGTGCATTTCCAGTGAAATCCAATTGGAAAAATGTCAGCAGAAATTAAAGAAAACTGGTCAGGGCAGTTCAGTATACTTATATCCTGTATAAATGTCAGCATGTTCTTTTTCACCCTTTCTCCTTTTTATTTTGGGTTCTAATTTCTAAGTCAGACCCTGTGTCATTCCTCACTATAATTCCAAAATAGCTCTTCTAGGTTCTGTTTTGTTTCTTCAAACAAGACGTGTCCAGATGTCTGCTGTGTGTAAGAGATCTGACAGGTTTTAAATGCAAATATACTTCATGACACAGTTGAATGAATGAATGAATATTTAATCTGTGCATGTCCTTGCAGAAAATGTTTTCAAAGATTAAATTAATAATTAGTATGTTAGAAAGCTCTGTGTTACCCACAGGGGGAGAGGAGAGGAGAGGAGAGGAGAGGAGAGGAGAGGAGAGGAGAGGAGAGGAGAGGAGAGGAGAGGAGAGGAGAGGAGAGGAGAGGAGAGGAGAGGAGAGGAGAGGAGAGGAGAGGAGAGGAGAGGAGAGGAGAGGAGAGGAGAGGAGAGGAGAGGAGAGGAGAGGAGAGGAGAGGAGAGGAGAGGAGAGGAGAGGAGAGGAGAGGAGAGGAGAGGAGAGGAGAGGAGAGGAGAGGAGAGGAGAGGAGAGGAGAGGAGAGGAGAGGAGAGGAGAGGAGAGGAGAGGAGAGGAGAGGAGAGGAGAGGAGAGGAAAGGAGAGGAGAGGAGAGGAGAGGAGAGGAGAGGATCACAGAAAAAAATATGGGTTTGATTTTTTTTTAATTATCTTTCTGGAGACTAAGAAGTTTGTCAGGATGCATTTAGCTGTTTATACTAGCATGCATTTTGTCTAGGGCCATTTCTCACTCTAATGAAATGAACCAGTATGAACAGAAATGGGTAATTTTGGAAGGAATTTCCTCATCTATTTTTGTTCAATAAGTCCAGTACTAATAAAGCATAACAAGAACAGACTTTAATAAATCACAAAATCATAGAAGGGACTTAAAGATCTAGTTCCAACCCCCTCTGCCATGGACAGGGATGCCACTCACTAGATCAGGTTACTCAGAGTCCCATCCCACTTGGCCTTGAACACTTCCAGGAATGGGGCATCCACAGGATAATGAAGAGATGTGATGCAACTATGTAACAATATATCCAATATATCCATATATGAATGTTTTTTCTTACACACCTGCTTCCACTTAACTGGTCCTGTGATTTACTCAGTCTTGTTTTCACTGACTTTGCCAAACATTCAGCAGTATGTAGCATGTTGTTTTGAATTTCAGTTGTCCAAAGGCTACAGTTCAGGTTTTGAATCTCTAAGAGGAAATAAGTGAGAGTTTGTAAGACTTGAGTCCTCCATAACAGATAGAGCTCTTCTAAAGTCTTCTGCATGCCAGTTGAATATTCTGGAACTTCCCCTTCTTAATTATGCACCTTTCCTTATAGCTACATGTTTAGCATGCCAGATCCTGCACTGATGTTAATAAGAACTGTGCTCGCTTGAGAACATGCATTTAGTCCTTTTGGCCAAAGCTCCAGTACTTGCCTAGTGTCTTAGGTTGCAATGCAAGATGTAACCAAAAGTATGTATTCTATTACTATCTGTTGAAACCAACAGTCTTTATCTCTTCCATGACCCATCCCTCATAATTCCAAGGGGAGTTATCTTCTGTTAATGGGCTAGCTGTTAAAACCAGGTGGGGCAGTGATCTTTATCTCTTCCACAACCCACCCTCCCTCCAGGGGGAAATCTTATGTTAATGGACCATTGAGTGTCACTGCATGGCTGATAAAATTACATCATCCCATTGTGAGATGCTCCACCCAGGGGGAGGAGCCAAGCATTCCTACCTGGATATAATCTGAGATTTAGAACAGTATAGTCAGCCTTTTTCACTGGATTCCCAGAGGAAGACCAGGCTGTTCCACATCACCACAGCAATTTCAGAGGTCAACTACACTCTTCTACTCAGGATCACTGCTTCAACAGAACCATATCTATCACTCCAGGAAGACTGCAGGCACCATTTAATCGGACTTCTACCAACACCCTGACCAACAGGGTGTTAGATTGTATTCTGACTCTGACAGTGTTTTTAGTACTACTGCATTTTATTTTAATTTTCCTTTTAAGTTGTAGGGTTGTTTTTTGTTTTTTTTATTTATACATACTAGTAAAAAACTGTTATTCCTCCCATATTTTTGCTTGAGAGCCCCTTAATTTCAATATTATAATAATTCACAGGGAGGGGGTTTGTATTTTCCATTTCAAGGGAGGCTCCTGCCTTCCTTAGCAGACACCCATCTTTTCAAAGCAAGACACCTACTTAGAGCTTTGTCAGGTTTTCAGATTCTCAGAGTCAGGTTTTATAGCTGTTTAATTTACATAGACCTGTGAAGACCCCATTCAGTGCTTGTGATTACATAAATGCTTCTAAGAACTGAGGCCTGGGTTGCCTGAGCCAGCCAATGTCAAAGGGCTGTACTTGTACGGCTGTTGAAGCCTTCATAGTTCCAGCCCCGCTGAACTCAGACCTGCAAGTGTTCATGGTGGCATGCAGACTGGCCTGGGTAGGCTCAGCCTCTAAGATCACTGGGTGTCCTATTCCTCATCTTCTCCATCAAGAGAATAGTAAGCCAGGCTGCTTGTCCTGTGGGATTTCTTCCAACCCCTCACCTGTATGTGGGTAAACATCATGAGGCATCGATATCTGTGTACTTTCAGGGAACTTGTCTCAGTAATCTTAAAATATAATCACTTTTAAACCTTGTTTTAATTTTCATTTTAATATCAGTTGATCAGTGATATTATGTTAGAGGCACATAGCTAGATATGTTTCTAGGGATAAAAGGAAACTTGGTATGTAGCTGAGTGAAGCATTTCTAATCTTTTTGTCCTCTGGCTGTCAGCTACAAGATGTTACCCTGTATTTTTATCTGGCTTACATCTGAATGCAAATCCTTGCTAGCTCATTTCTAGGGCAGCTTTTATGTCACTAGTTTTCCTACATCATGTCAAAGTCAGGTCTAGGAACTTCTATTAGGGACTCAGTTGCATATGATCTGTTATGCACAGTTGGATACGAGCCTATTCATGGAATAATCTACTATCTTTAAGTTTTTTGTGTTTTTTCAAAATTGTTTGCCAAGAATAATTCTTTTCTCTGAGACTGGGTTTTTGGTTTTTTTAAAGATTTTAAAAAGCAGCTGCAGGACAGGACCTCAGAGTGATGCCAATAGTTCGATGATAACAATAATTGTTGATACTTCAAAAAGCACACTGTAAAGAAGTTCAGAATGTTTTTCTTGCCAAGAATTAAGTCCTTGGAGAATTATTAAACATCCAAAACTACTTTTGTAAAAAGTAAAAAAGTTGTTTTTTTAAAAAAAAAGAAAAACCTAAACCCTTAATTTCTAGTAAAGAAGTGAAGTTTCATTCCTACACAGAAATGCTGAGTTTCTACAATTTTTCTAATTTCTGTAGGAAATAACCTCAGTTTTTCATAGGTGGTTATTAATGTAATTTCACTTGTACTTTTTAGCCAAGTAATGCATATTTTCAGTATTACTATAGTAGCATTATTCCAGTTTTCAATTGGTTTGGAAAAACTCTGAAATAAAAGAAATCCTACAAATAAAAATTACAAATCAAATCTGGCAGAGTAAAACTTTTCATCCACAGAACTGCTTGCGTTTCCTTGTGAGAAATAGCATGGAATAGTTAAGTTGTTTGGGCTGGAACTGAAGGCTTTGGTTTCCCTCTAAGAAGATGGGGGAGTATGGTTTTCATAATTTTTGTGCAAGTCAGTGTTAATATTCCTGTTTTGTTTTCAGTAAATCATGTGCAGACTTTCTCTTAATATAATTTCTAGGAAAATGAAGAGCCAGGGAAAACATCTTGCCTTCGGGCTGTGTGTGCTTGATTCTTCTCACTGTAATTCGAAACTTAGGTAGGGTACACACACTTTGTTGTAAACTCAGGAAATTATATATTTCAAACATTTTCCAAACACAGGGTGTGATTTCTCCATTAAAGAATGATTGTGAACTGCAAGCTGAGACAAATCCTAGTGTCTTTGATATGATGCAGTTTTAGTCTCAGGTCACCATGAGAAATGGTGTGAAGGCAGATACAATTTCGGAACAAATTTTAATACACAACACAAAATAACCAATCCATGATAGATAAGCTCCCTGGTAACTTCAGTAAAATACAGACTATTTTTTTCAAGTGCTCAGGACCTTAAAATCTTATTGTTGATATACTTTACAGAAATGCTTTCTCGGAAGATGTACTCTTTCTTTAAAAATGTCTTTGCTGAGTACATAGGTAATAAAATGTGAGAGATGGCCAAGATTGACTTGAGACTACAGTAAGACTCCCTACTATGTTTTGCTAATCCTGATGCACAGGCATCTTCTCAAGTACTCCTCTGTGTTGTAGCACTGGCTGCATGGTGTAGCAATGTACATTGTTGTCACCGTCCCATTTAGGATCAAAGGCATCACATATTGCCTTTGACACTCATATTGACAAAGCTCATGGAGGCATTGTGAATATCAGGTTTTTGCCCTAGTACTGCTGCACCTGAGCTGTTTAACTATTAAGGTGTTGACTGGATGCAGAGTTCCCTGTCACTATAATTTTTGCCTCTTCACAGAGCAGGTTTTACCCCAGAATCTTTGCATTGTGTACTGGTGTATCTGACAGTTATCTCCCTGCTTGTTTATTGCAAGACTCACTTCTGGAAAAGGAAAAACCAGCACCATTTTTTTTCCTCTGGAAAGTTGTGTTGCTGTTGTCACTTCAGTACCCTGCTCAGCTTGCTCTGTATAAAACACAGGTGGAAGTCATTAAAAGTGGAAGCAAGAATTTCTAGCACTTATAAGAGATATTGGATTGAGAAAAATGGAAAAAGGGGTCTTATTTTTTGATTTTTATGTTTTAGTATACAAAAGTGAACTCAAAGCAAGAGAATCTGAATTACTGAAGGGATTAAGTTCTGGTGTCTGAAGTAAAAAATGTTATCAAAAACAATGATTAAATAATTATGTGAGTGTAGAGGCATATTTTCATGAGTTTAGGCTTTTCAAGAAACAGAAATCAAAATTACAGAATCACAGAATCAGTTAGTTTGAAAAAGATCTCTGATACCATCAAGTACAATACTTGTGGCACCAAGTGCCACATAAAATCTTTTCTTAAACACCTCCAGGGATGGTGACTCCATCACTTCCCAGGACAGCTCATTCCAATGTCTAGTCCCCCTTTCCGTGAAGAAATTCTTAATGTCCAACCTGAACTTCTTTGAGGCTATATCCTCTTATTTTTTCACTAATTGTCTGGAAGAAGAGACTAAACACATCTGGCACCTCCTTTCAGAGTTGTGGAGTTGTAGTGGTAAGGTCTCCCCTGAGCCTCCTGTTCTCCAAGTTAAACAGCCCCAGCTCCCTCAGCTGATTCTCATCAGAACTGTGCTTCAGACCCTTCCCCTGCTTCTTTGACCTTCTTTGGACACACTTCAGCACCTCAGTGTCTTCCTTGTAGTGAGGGACCCAAAACTGAACACAGCACTCACCAGTGCCAACTCTGGAGGGATAATCTTTGCCCTGCTGGCATGTGCTCCTCCTGTATATTGCTGATACAGGCCAGGATGCCATTGTACTTCTTGGCCACCTGGACATATTCTGCCTCATGTTCAGCCACCGTCAACCAGCATCCTTGGATCCTTTTCTGCTGGGCAGTTTTCCTGCCCCCAGCCTGTAGCACTATATGGGCTTGTTGTGGCCAAAGCACAGGACTCAGCACTTGGTCTAGCTGAACGTTATACAATTGGCCTCAGCCTATCTATCTAGCCTCTCCAGAATACATCCAAAATTCATCCAAAGGGAAGTAGCTGCAGTGACGTTATTCCTTGCAAGTCCAACCTCACAGAAAAGACATTTTGGACTTGGTTCAATGGCTACTGCACTCAGTGGAGTCTTCTCAGTGGATATTAAGCTTTTCTAAGCAAATTTGATGGTGGATAACTTGGCTGCACCACAACAACTGTTACTTTCTGTGCAACAGTGGTCCTACCTGTACTCAAGGAATGAGGAACAGTGCAACAGTAAAAATGTTAGAGGTGGAAACATGCATTTTGCCTTTGCTGTTGAAAGATACTTTATGAAAAGGATGGATTTTGTTTGAAGATGTGCAAAAGTTCAGTGTCAGACCCATTATAACCTAGGTGAAATGTAGAGCCAAATTCATACACATCACAGTTACACAGTTTTCCAAGTACTTGGAAATCCAGGATGGATTTTGCACTGATCATCATTCTCGCTTCATCATTTCCATTGCTGCTAGAGAAAGACATGAGTACAACTGAAAGTGTTTGCTCTTGCCACACTTTTCTCTGCTCACTAATCCAGGGGTACATAATAGTCACTGGACAGTTAACAGTGCGTAAGTCTACAGAACAGCTAGACCTCAAACTTGCTTTCATTTGTCAATCTGAAGGAACAATGCTTTTTTAAGCTAGGCCACAGAGTCCATGTTGTCTCTCAGGTCTTTGTTGCCGATCACAGTGAGAAGTATCTTTGTTAACAAAATCAGATTGTTTCATTGAGGCTTTGAGAGAAAGTTTCAGGGGTGCACTTGCTAAACACTGAATTGAACAAGCAGGATTTGGTGCTTTCAAAATACTAAAATATTTTCTGCTTTCAGCTGTACACTGCTCAGTTGTAAGTAGTGTGGACTGTTGATATTTTACAGGACTACATTAGTGCTACAGCGCTTCTGTGAAGAGCATGGCAGAATATGTCCTTTATGGAATGCGTAAGGAAGACGCAGGGTAAAAAAGATGAAGCATAGCACTGCTAAGTTATTTGACTTCTCTGGAGCTGGAGGTACTCAGCAACTTTACAGATACATTAATGAACTGTAGAAAGATCACTTCTCTTTCAGACATGGTCCTTAGAAGGAAGAACCTTTCTCAGCAAGAAGAAGCAGTCCTGTACATTTCTGTGCCATTCTTTGATGATCCTACACCCTGCAAATGAGAACAACCAAATCAGGCCTATGTTCCTGAGGACTGGAATTCAGGACAGGGAAGCACCAGCACAGGGGGTGGGTGGCTTGATCAGGGATTCATGATAAGGATTTAACATATCTGCAGAGTTATCAAAAGAATCACAATGGGCTGGTGAAAAAAGAGTGACAAATAGGTCAGTCTCAGGAAGCTTAATTAAGACTTTGGCATGTAGGTAATAGGAGAAGTTCTTATGTACAAGACCTTGGAAAGATTGATCAGGTTTCTTGCACCATCTGTTCTGGTCCCTTTTCACCTGCTTCTCCTTTGGTGCTCTTTTTGTGTCTCTGTGACCCTTCAGCCACACTGTCCAAGAGCAGGGCTCATGTAGATCCTGTTTAGTAGGTGCTGGGGAAAAAATTACAAAAATAGAAGCAGTGGTGCCTTTAGCATTACATTCAGATCAAGGATTGAGCCCCCACACTGTTATTTAGTCAACTCTGCTGTCAATGGATGAATCGTTTTGCTTTGTGAATGAGGCAGGCCCTTGGGAGGCTCTTAATGCTGATAATAGTCTTCCACATGAAAAGGTGAGGAAACCCACAAACGCTGTCCCAGCCAGCTGAAGGAGTTTCTCCAGCAAACAGGTTTTGCTGCTTTGCTCTGGCTTGCCGTGATGACAGCTGCAGCTGAAGGCGTGCCACACTTGGCAAGGAAAGCATCCTAAAGACTAACCATGAACTTAGAAGGAGCTGCAGCCTTGTGGAGAAAATGTGATAGACAAGCATGACATTTTTCTGAACGGAGTAGTGCATTACTTATCCAGAAACAAATGCATTATTTTTTTATTCCTACTCCCCTCTAAGCCCGTCTCTCAGGAAAGCATTTTTGGTGCTGCTTGTTATTGATAGGAATTGTAATTGTGGTTCATTGAAAGTAAAGCCTGCTTATTCAGCAGCAGAGCTGCTACTGATTTCAGAAAACCCAAAATATAAGCACAAAACCCCTGAGACATTAAGGGGGAAGGCACTTGCTACACGTAAATGACTGAATTTATGTAAAATTTGGGATCCTAGAATTGTGGAGGTGGAAAATTAGCATGAAGGTTTTGTTTTGTTCCTACTGTGTATCCCTATTTATTTCTAAATTATTTCTTACAGAGCTAAAATCACAGACAAACAGCATAAGCTTACATAAGTTGAAAACAGTGATTTTGTTGAGGTGAGAGGTTCTTTTTCCCTTGAAGACATCATCCAGAGACTGTGTGAAGTTACAAATGAGCATAGCTGGAGAAATTACTCACTAGTTTAAGAATACACGACATTGCCAAACTACCTCACAGGCTTGCAGAGCTTGCCAGGATTTGTGATCCTTTCATCTGTAATATATGCCCTCTTGTTTCCTGAAGAGACACTCAATTAAAAACAGGCCTTCCTAAGTAAAAGGAGCCATATGCAAGTTTGTATCAGAGGTGGAAGTCAACCCCTTTCCCACATGGTGAACGACTTGATTCATATCTTGCCTGTAAGATGCCATTGTTTTCTGCATGCTTTCTTTCTCTTTCTCTCTTTCCTTCTTCTTGCTTCATTTCAGCCTTTTTATCAAGCAGAAAGTAAATTCAGTATTTGAGTTAACATGGAAGTTTTGTACACCAGAAATCAAAAATCAGAGAAAATGCACTCACCTATTCCCATTCCTTCCAGTTTGCTGGTCTGTTTTTGTTGTCTGTCCTGGTCCTTTTGTCATCTTGATGACCTTCTTAGCAATATAAGTGAAGAAATCAAAACAGTGGGGCAAAGAGGCTGAACTTTAACTCCACTGTTAGCAGGAGTCCCCTCACAAGATAGCAGAGAAGGTGATTAGCATTGGTGTAATTTTGGGTGCTCTGTTGTGTGGGTGGGACTGCAGCTCCTCCTGAGTTTACTTCAGCATCTTACTTTGTGAAAGAGAAATATACAGGTGATTCTGGATTGATGGCTAGTAGGGCCTGTGGGACTGCAGCAGGCCTTTGTGGGGACTTCAGTACTACTCTGCCTTTGTGGGTGAATTTACACTTGGATTTCTGCTGTTATTGACCTCAGTTGTTTACCAATGCTAAGCATTTGGCTTAAGAAATTCTAGTAATAAGATAAGCCCTAGTATTGTCCATTAGCTAAAATCTTGAATTAGAAACTTAAACAATGATGGACAAACCTTTAATACACAGTGCTTTTACGTATGGAAAGGTAGGTCTTTAAAAAAACAAAGCAATGCTTCCCCTTCAGATGGTGATGGAGTAATAGCCTAGTAGGTTTGTACAGGGTGGAGAGACTAAAAACACAGAGGATTTAAAATATTCTGAGCTTCTTTTGCAAGTATGAGAAAGCAGAGCTCAACTGCTTTCACATTTTTTTAATGTAGAAGCTGCTAAAACACTGCTTCTCCTTAAAAAACACATAAAAGTCAGGTTTCATCTGCTGTAAGATCAGTTTGAAATCCATGCTATGTAAAATGCAGATTTTTTTACACCTGTCTTTTAATGTTTTAGGATTCAGGTTTTAGTTTTTATACAACAGTCTGATTAGAACAATTATTTTTTTATTATTAACAGAAGTAAATATTGCATTGTATTCTTACTTGAGAATCTTGAACTTTAAGAAAATTTTCAGTAGTATCACCCTTAGCATCACGTCCCAAGAGGACTGTTAATATAGTGATGGGTATATTATTCCCTTGAAAAAAATCAGCATGGAAGTACTAATAATCAGTAATGGTAATAGAATTTTAAACATAGATATGTGTGATGCAAGTTAGTGTGAATCAATTTACCTAAGATTACCCTGGGAAGGCAATCCATTGCTAACTACCTGGAGTTCTGTGAGAACAGAATTCCAACAAGATTTTTTATCCTTCTTTACAGCAAAATGCACCCATCAGCCTTCCTGAGCTGTCGGTCTGCCAAATTCGTGTTCCAGTGTACAGACACTGCTGTAGGACACCCACTTCCCACCACTCTACACCTGTGTATCATCCCACTTTTTTGCTTTCTGTTCCTTCAATGCATCCTCACCTCTGGTGCCTGCTTTCTGAGGGAGCCATATCACAGAAGGCCCTTTTAGTCCTGAGGAATCTTCCGTAAGTTCCTAATCAAAACTCCCCTTTATCACTTTCATGTGCAAGGAGCCAAAATAGAAAATGTAGTTGAGGTAGCCAGATCTCTGCTCCCCAGTGGAGTTTGTTCATTCTTTTCATGTGATAAAGGAAAGGGTTCATGGTAGACTGCTACCAATTTTTATTGCTCCTGGGACTTGTCTGGCTCATCTCCTCTGCATCATAACAAAGAGCCTCTTGCTACTGTTCTGTTCAAAATCAGGAAGAATTTTGTCTGCATTAAAGTAGCTAAGCCATGTCCCAACTTAAAACATGAAGAAGGGCTACTCTTTAAATGTTGCTATTTTTCGTTGCCCTTTGGTCATCAAACGGATGTACAGTGGCAAAACTCTGATTCTGGACAGAGAAAATACTGCCTTTCCCAAATCAAATGGTGTTTCCCCTTAATGCATTAACAGATCTTAAGGCATGGTTTTGCAATAGCTTCTTGCACAGCACACATTCTGCCCACATTAGTAATAATAGTGGTATGTTGTAAATGAGGTTGTAAAATCTAAAAAACCCTTAAAATTCGACTCTTCCTTGAGGGTCCAGATAGCTGCAGTGAATTTCCAGCACCCAGACATGCTTCACTCTGAATTAGATATTTGTAGGCTCTGAACTGCAGGAAAGTGCTGTGGAAGATTAAGCCTTCTGTAATGCAGTTTAAAATACAGCGTAGATCACATTGAAGCTACCTCATGTTTTTGCTAGTTACTGTACGATTTCAAAGTTATCATGTTATCAGATTATTAAGCATGAGTCATCTTATCAGATCTTGCCAGTCTGAATGAAGAACTTACATAATCTATAAAATGTCATTTAGAAAGCAAGAGCAGACTGTCAGCCAGGATCCTGCTGTCTCACTGAGCAGACAAGGTACTCTTCAGAAAACAGGGGACATAATAATGCATTTTCTGTGCTTTCTACAGCATGAGTCCCTCCCTGCCTGCCAAAGTGCCATTGGCAACTTCTGTTGCAGTTGGCAAAATGAAGACACAGTGCTTCTGAGTAACTGCACAAACAATCTTGGCCATGACAGTCAGACTGTGGCAGATCTTATCTCATTTCCCTAAGGGAAAAGCGGTCCTTCAGCCAAAGAGGCTTTCTGTCTTCCCAAGACACAGTCCTGGTTGTGTGGCAACTGAGCAGCTCCGTGACACCACACAGGGCTTAGACAGATGCAGCTTCTTGTATTGCTGACTTTACCTCTCCCTCCTTTCCCCTGTTCATTTTCCAGATTGTCTTCTTTGCCATGCTATGAGTATGGTGCTCCTCTTCCTGTGTTTTAGTGTTTCTGCTGTGACAGGGTACGTTGTCAGTACATATCTTTGAATACATCTCTTAGGAGAAATATGGATGCCTCAGGGGTTTTGACCTGTTAAGAGTGATTTTTAAAAGCTTTTAAAAAATTAACAAAGTATAGCAAAAAAGATATTTTAGATATTTAAAAGTTGTATGTTTGATAAAGAAGGTCTTCTCCAGTGCCTAAAAGACTTCCAAATTGGTGACCTTCTGCATTTATTATACTTAATAGATGCACTGTGTGTGCATGTCATGCAAGGAGACATTGTGTTGCAGGTGATGCTCTGAGATCTCAGTTTGCATGTGGGCTGGAACTCAAGGTATTGTAGCTGTTCTCTCTGCATGCACTTTGGCTTGAGTGACTGCAAAAACAAGCTTGAATTTTACACAATTTTATTTCCTAATGATGTGCTTTATTCCCTCCGTGCTTAATTTCAAATTAATATTTTCATGTTGAAAAAATACCTAGAAAACTGCAAAGTTTCTAGAAATTCCCATGCTGGCTCAATTCTTGACCTCACCAAAGACTCACAGTAGGCGGGGTGGAAAAACGCAGGAGGAGCCTTGTGGGGAAAATCATAGGCAGTACTTGCCTATTTTATTTCCAGTTTTGGTTTCCACAGACCAACCCTGGTGAATGGTTCTGGGTGGGCAGGGATGTGCAAGCTGCAAAATCATTGAAATACAGCCTGCTCACCTCCCTTGGCACAGAACAAACACAGATATCTGCAGGTAACTGGTGACAGGTGACTCTGAGGAGCAACTAGGTAGGCAGGTAGTAATTTGTGTTGATTTTAGGGAAAGCATTCCCCAGGGGCACTTAGCCACCGTGTGGCTGTCTTTTTGAGCCTTGATGCAGTTCATTTTGCATCTGAAATGCTTGTGTAGAAGAGGAGAAGTAATAAAATTAGGTGTAACATTGCCATGAATACTGCATTTCATGTGGGAAAAATGTAACAGGCTTTCCTGCCTATATGAAAACAAAACTGAAATGAGAACAACAGGAATTCCAAGACTTGGAGGTCATGTTCACAAAGCACAGCAGAGAGAGGCTTAGGGAAAGCCTCCAAACAGACCTGCAGAAATGAGAAGTTCATGGATACTTTAGTTGTCCCTCCAGCTGTCACTGGAGATAACTTCTCTGTCATTAGGTGTGTACAAAGAGACACACATACTTTGCTGTCATCTTGCACTGCAAATTTCTAAATACTTTTGGTGGAAATAGCAAAAGTTTTCTTGAACTGAATCATGATTTCGGTGTTGGAAAACAGACAATATGAAAGAAAAAAAGCAAAATGTCAAGTGTCAAAGGAAATTTATGGCTTAAGTCTTGCAGGTCCTTTAAGAGTCACTTAAGCCTTTGAGCACCTGATGACTATCAGTATAGAACAATGAAAGGTGAGTTTGTTTCCTTATTCCTTGTATTGAAAATTCAAGTTTCAAGCCTTCATTTTGATATGTTTTAAATTCAGTTGAAAAGGAGATATTTTATTCAGTTGAGAAATGTGCATAAATTATGTAAAACTTCACAGTTTCTTCGGATCCAGTAAAAGCTGGTGCTTGATTGCCACCCTGGTGTTCCAGATTAATAGTATGTTTTAAGGTTCTGTTTCATTTTCATTTCCTAGGTACGAACACACAATCACCATCTTTTGGGCTGCTTTTATATTTTGTCAGAAATTTAAGCTTCTAATCATTTTGCCACTGATACTGAATTGGCTTGTTTGAAAAAGAGTGTTCTCTTTAGCTGTGTATTGCGGAGATGTTCTGAGAATGAAGAATGAGGCTGCTTAAAATCAGGTGTAGTTTTGAGACATGTTTTGAAGTGCATGAGGTAAGAGTAAAATGGGTTTAGCTGAGTGTACAGAAGTTTAATTTTCCCATGCAAATGTGGTCATGCTTTGGGAGTGCTGAAGAGTGGGGTTTTGCTCTGTCTCTCTGCAGGTGAGACGTAAATATGAGCTTGGCAACACACAACCATCAGTGCCAGGATCCTGTGATCTGAACCGTGTCTTCAGCTGACTTCCCAGGGGCCAGGCGCTGTTGATCCTGTACCATGGAGGACTGCCTTCACACCTCCTCTGAAAATCTCTCCAAGCTGGTGAGCTGGGCCCACAGCCATGGGACCATCTGCAGCCTCATCCCCAACCTCAAGCACCTGCTTTCTGAGGGGGCCCATGGCAACCTGACAGCCATGTGGGGCTGTAGTGCTGGCCATGCCTACCACTGGCCCCTGGCCGCCACTTGCCGGGCCGGCTCCCAGGAGCGTGTCTGCTTCCAGGACAGCCGCAGCTTCAACTCAGACAGCCCCAGCATGCTGGGGGTGCCATCAGAGGCCCAGGCCAGCCCCCTGGAGCGCTACCCAGGCCGGCCAGGGAAGGCCAAGCTGGATTGCACCCGCACTCGTGACTCCTGCGACTTCTCCTACTGCAGTGAGCCGTCAGAGCTGGGTGAGCCTGTGGAGGAGTATGAGGATGAGGCCACCCTCTTCGACATGGTCTGTGAGTCCTCTGTCACCGACGAGGACAGTGACTTCGAGCCACACCCACACCGTGCTCCCTCCGGCCCCCGCAAGCGGCCGGCTGCCGCTGCCCAGGCCCAGGCGCAGTCCGTCGATGAGGGCGGTGGTGATGTGCTCCTCAAGAAGATCAAGCAGGAGCTCCCTGAGGACTACTATATAGTGGCCAACGCGGAGCTGACGGCCGGCGCCGATGGGCCGGCCCTGGCTCTGACGCAGATGTCCAAGCCCAAGCCGCAGCCCGCGGCTGGGCCCTCCTGCCTGGGACCCACCAGGACCGTGTCCCAGCCGGCCGCAGGCCCTGACCCCGACCCGCAGCGCCCCTGCGCCTCCCCGCCTGGCCCGCCCCGCATGGCCACGCAGCGGCCACCCCGGGGACCCCTGGCCTCCCCGGCACGGGGGGCAGGCGGTGGCCCTGTGGCTGCCCTGCAGGTGCCAGCCAGCAGCTCCAACGCCATCACCACCGCTGGGAAACCCATCAGCATCCCCCTCTCAGCCTTGCAGCTGCCTGGTCAGGAGGAGCCACCGGCTGCTGAGGAGACCCTCCCGTCCATCCCACAGCTGACCCCGGGTAGTGAGGTGGCCGGCTCGCCCTCGGTGAGCGCCGAGCCTGAGGTCAGCTCCAGCCAGCAGCAGCCCCACGCTGCTCCCACCACCACCCCTGAGGCAGCGGCGCAACTGATGCCAGGTAGGACACTGGGCGGGAGCGGAGGGGTGGTGGCGTTTTGGGGGTGGCCCCCAGACCTGGTTCAGTGAGGGTACAGCCAGGGTGTATGTGCTGCGTTGCATCAGGGCCCTGCTGGCACATAAGTCAGTAGGTATAGAAGTCACCTGAGAGGATTCAGAAAATCTCAGCTAAATACACATGAGAAAGTGTACTGCAGCCATAGGCAAAGTGGTTTTTAAGGTCTATTTTGGGTACAGCTGTGTCATGGAAGAGAGCATGCAGCGACCTTGCTGCGTGCATGGGTCAGGGAGGACATGAACTGGGCCGTTCACTTTCTTGATGAACCAGAAAGAAGCGGTCTCAGCCAGTGCAGCCTAGAGTTGGGGAGTTTGGTGTTGCCTTCTCTGTGTCAGATGAGTATTGTCAGATCTGGAAAGGCAAAAGGAGAGTACCAGCAGAGAGATTGTTGCTTCTGTAAATCGTTACCTGTAAATCAGAGCAGTCTGTGGACACAAGAAATATAAGTACAACCTTAACCATGAAACTGGTAAGACTTCAAACCATGATAAAATTATTTTTTTTTCCATTTTCCCAGTGAAAGTTCTGATATACCATGTCCTTAATTTTTCTCATCTACTGCCAAAGCACATGGAATTGGCACAAACAGATCAACATTACCGTATAAAGAACATGTTAAGCCAGCTGATTTATGCTGAGTGATTATCCCTTGTGCAGAATAACTGCTAGCCATAGGTCTTTAAAAGGACATGTAAATCTGTTTATTGAGCAGACTTGTCAGCTTCCTCTGGACCTGAGTACAGACAATTCTCACTTTTCCAGCTTCTTCTCTAGTGGTGCAATCCCAGGAGGAGATGAGGCAAGAGCAAGTTCTCCATCTGCTCCCTTGCCGATTCAGCCTTGGATTACCTGGTCAGGCAGAATACAAACAAACAGTGCAAGGGCAAAAACTGCCTATATGCAGCTCCTGTGGTGGGTACTGTAAGAGCTAAAACCCATTATTTTAACTTCAGCATCCTGAAATCTGATTGAACACTACTAAATCTATCAACTGGCAAGAGTCTGTTCTTCTAGCCAGTTAAAAAAACCAGACAAAGTTAAATATAGAGTTTTATTAAGAAAATTTATTTAGAAAAGCCCTACAAAGCATTAGAAATTTGAAAATATGATAATTGTGTTAGTTACAACAAAAAAAAATTATTCTTTGGGACCAATTTCTTGCATGACTTCATCTCTGAGATGTTATTTTGCAGTAGTCCTGTCATGTAACATTCCTCGTGGAAATTCCCTTGCAAGACTCCATCTGGTCTATAACCAGCTCTGCTCTGCTAAATATGAGAAATGTGGGATATCTGATGGCAGTCAACCCAAATTGTGTGTTAAATGTCCTTATTCTGCCTTCCTCAGTTTTTAACCTATCACTGCTGTATGTAGACCTGGATTCTACCAACCTGCCTCTGCAACTTGCTCAGTCTCAAACTTGCAGTCTGGGACAATGGGAGACAAACCTAAGCAGAATGTTTCCATGTTAGGTGTGTGTTATCTGGAGGACTGCATTACTTTCAACAGATCTATTAAAAAAAAATCCAAGCTCCTTTCAACTGTTTTTGCCAGGTCCTCAGAAGCCAGACAAGGTCAGCAGTTTTTACTGCGCAGGGTTAAACTTCATAGGAATGGACGCAGCACAGCATTTTCACATTTATATAGTTTCAAAAACAGGAGTGGTCCATGTCTAGTGTCTCGTGTCTCACTTTGAGGGCAAGTGGGATTGTACGTGGATTACACCAACTGCCTAAATCAACCCGCAGAACCTCAAAGTGCTTTTTGCATAGACAGTGAAGGGGTTCTCAGAGTGCTGTCCAAATTCCATTTCAAATGAAATTATTCCATTCCAAATTCAATTATCTTCTCAGTGGTTAAATTTCTTGTGCTGTTCCAAAAAAGCATTACACAGTTCCTCTCCTCAGACTGGTACAGTATTGTTGTCACATGCTATTATTTTACTCAGAGGTTGTGGTGTTTTAATGAGGATACAAGTGATTGACATCTGACTAAAACTTGATACACGAGTAAAGTCCCCCATTTCCATAGAGCCTTCTCCTTTGGGAAAGAAGTGCTGGCATTATTAAATCTTCAAGTTGTAAAAAGGTGAGCAATGTTGGAAATTGAATTTTTTGTATATTCTTACAGGAAAAATATGGAGGTTTGATTAAATACTGGATTAGGGTAGTTGCCTATGTACAGTGATTTTGTTATACTGTCTCCTAACAAAGAATGATGTACTGGAAGTGGTGCATGATATATAAAATTTGAGCAATATTGAACTACAAGAGGATATTTATCTATCCTGTGTAAAAATTTTTCTGTCCTAGACAGGCAGATGTGAATCTTTTACATTCTGATGTTAAAAAAGGCAGGAACTAATTATATCAAAAAGCCTAGAGCTTTTATTAATTTACAGACTCAGTTGCCTGCTTGACTAAACAAAGGTTTAGTTGAAAGTGAGCAGGAGATTTAAATTCTGCCTTGCCTCTGATATCTGAAGGCTTGCTCCTGGTCCCATTAGAACTGGTGGTGTAAGGTCTAAGGTCTACTGAACTGAGGCCTTATTTAAGTTATGATTAAAGGCTGCAATCCAACTAGCAAGAAATACTACTTGAGCTTCAGCTGAAGTGACATAGCCTTGCATTTGTACCAGACACAGCTGATAGTTTCCATGCGTGGTAATCCGATAGATCATGAAAGTCTGAGTGAGATTATCCATGAAATCAGAAATCCTGGTGATATATGTTAGTTTAGGCCAGTTTAAGCCACTTGAAGCTTTTGGACTAGTCTCTCTTTCAAACATGCCTTTTTTTTTCCTCACTTACTCTCTTTGATTAAGCTGTGGCAACTGAATGTGTAAGTAGGGACCTTACAAAGATATTTTCATGTCTCAAAAGAGAAGTGACATCCTGATGAAAATTCAGTTAGGTTTAACACTGATTTTTGTGTTTAGGTGTCCATCTAAGCACTGTGGAATATACTGAATTATTTTTTGTTAAATTTCAGCACTAATGAGTGGGCATTCATCTGTGAGTTTTCAGATTTTACTCTGCCTTTCTAATAGCAAAACCTTCAGGAATGCATGTAGGTATTATTTAGTCCTTTTTTGATTCTGGAAAAACTGAGAGGACCTGCATGTGTTAGGAGAATTTTTGTGTTGGTGGAGAGCAGGGAATTTCTGCAATTTCTACTTCTCAAACCACCTCTTCTGCCCTATGTTTCTGCTAACACTTGGGCTGGTTTTAATGTTCAAGAACCAGCAAAGGCAAGGTAGATCACGTCACGGAGATGAAAGATGAGTAAGAAACATGATGCTTTAGGTTGTACTACATGCAGCCTTGAGCAATTAGTGACATTTGGATGTCTGAAACCAGGAATGGAAACAATCTGGTGTTACTGCAGAAGGCAGTGGAGGGAGACTGTGGCTCAGAGAAGGACAGAGCTTATTTTGAACGAATACAAGTTTTGATTTTGAGAGCTGTAGGATTTACTTTGTAAAGAGAATTGTTGAAGAATTTATGAAGAATACTCAATTTCCACTTGAATACTGAGGCTGAAGATGTGTTTTGTATTAACAAGACAGTACAGCAGGACATTTCTGATTCAACATTAGTGCATCACTATAAATTGAGGAACAGAGTCCTGTGATAAAAAAAAAGATATCCAACCCCTGTGTACAAACTGTGGAGAATGCAGAGTTGAAAGTAGACATGCAAAATAAAAAATCATCTAAATGTATTGATGGGTTGTTTCTTCTGTCAGAGAAGTGGCAGATTACATTCTGTGTGTAATATCACAGTGCCTTCATGTGTATCCACCACTGAACTCGCCTGACTCCTTGTTTTACATGTACAGGCATTTTCAGAGTTTGGAAGGGAAAGAGTTTGTCCACAAGCATCTCTCTTCACATAGCCAGAAGTCAATGCTCATTGTCCTGGCATTGTGGTTATCAAACAGAACCTGTATTTGAATGTGCTGTGTGTAATGGATGCTGGTCTGTGCTGGGGGAAGTGCTTAGCCTTCCTGGCTCTGAGATCCTCTCAGTTCTTTTACTTTCTGTAACTGGTATGTCAGGATTACAGATCAGTGCCAGGTAGTCAGTTTAGCCTTATAAGTCAGGCGAAGATGTAGTTCTGTTCCTGTGCTCTTGTAACTGGGAAGTGTAAGCAGGATTGCAGCCTTTCACAATTGGCACCTAACATGGGTTGACTCTTACTCTGCTCTCAGTGTGCACATCCCTGTAGGTTACAGGTGTTCATATAAGTCTCTGTCTGAGCATGACCATCATAAAATGGAGTGCATCTGAGGCTTGTTGATATAGAGCTCTTAGTGGAATATTTTAAGTATTTCTCTGCAATCAGAAGAAGTAGAATCTCTCCCTTCCCCCCTTCTTTCTCTCTGCAATGGTGTGAGTTTAAATTAAATGGGAACCAAGATCCTCATATAAGATTCATGGATTAGGAGCTGTTGGATGAGCATCAAAACATTACAAAACATCGAGGTGAAAGGAGTCTCTTCACGCCTTATGAATTAACAGTTTTGACTAGATTTAGCTCTAACTTCTAAATCACTGTTTATGTATAAAAAAAGGTGTCAGCCTCACACATTCCGAAGAAGTGCAAACAAGAAAAAATAACGCCTTTTTTAGGGGTGTATATAAAGCATAAAGGCAAAATCAATCCTTGTTGTCATTATTTCAAGCCCAGCGGAACCGTGCCAGGAATGAAAGTAGCACAAGAAATATAATCATGTCAAAAGAAAGTTACAGAACTCTTATTTAAATAAACTTCCAAGAACACTCAAATAACTGTTGATCAGTCTCTGTATTTGTAGTTTACATACAAAGGCGGATGAGTTTTGGCTAAAGTGGCTGCTTGAAGCCTGTCTTCAGGGACATGTACTGTTGAATGTGGTCAAGTGAACACTAAAATGTATGTAGGGGTGAGGCAGTCTCTTCTCTTTTTGTTGTACTGAAGAGTTCAGAGTCCACTGGTGACTCTTCAGGTCTCATAATTGGTATCTATTGCTGCTCTAGTAAATGCACTAAAAAATATAGCACTTTTGTTTCTTTTTCAAGTTGCTAGGGCCTGGCTTATTTAGAAGAATAAAATTACATCCTTATACTTTTAAATATCAGAAAAAGGAAGCTATTGACTTGATTCATCACCTGATCTTGCAGCAGTGATTTTCCAGCCCACTCTTACTCTCAATTATCTGCATCCAAATGCTGTTAAATTATAATCTAATATTTTGGGGGCTGTATTCTTGAAGTCTAGCTGGACATCTTTATTCTAGAAGTCCAGATAATGATTAGTTATCTTTACAATACCACAAGGAAGATCCATTTAAAAGCAGGACAGTAGCATAAAGAGGACAAGTGTAGCCTTGGTAGTAGTCACATAGTAGTCATATAATTGCTTTTATCATCTGGATGCACAGCATGACAAAAACATTTTTGAAACAGAAATGAACCTATAGTACTAACAACTCTAATACAAGAGTTGTTTATGCAGCTGTTTCTATGGAAGGCATTAATCAAGGTAATAATTTTTGCAGGAGAACACAGAAATGAAAACTGATCAATTATTACAGTATCTTTAAATTTTCACTGTGGTTAAGAAATGTACCTATTACCTTTCATGACTTCACATGTATTTTCTTTAGTGAAAAATTCTTTCAAACCTGGAAAGCCCATGCCAGTCTTTTTGTATAATCAGCAATGGACTTGTCATGTAGAGTTTGTCCTAAAAATTACATGTTTATCACAACAGCTCTGCATGCAAAATATTAGGTTGCTGCTTTCCTTAATGTCAGGGCTTGTTTCCTCTTTTTAGCATGGACCTCCTCTGTGTGGAACTACCTGCAGCAAAAAGAGACATCTCCTGGCAGTAGTATTACTGGAGATATATAGATACAGGTGTAGATACAGATGTATACACTACTTGGAGTAAACCATTCATGAGTTTTCATTCTGAAAGTAGATTGGTGTGGGAGATGTTTGTGGAAGGGCTTTCTGTTGAATTCCTGCAATAAAAGATGTGTAAGTCTATTGATCCTCTGTAATGGAGGAGGGTGAAAGAATGTTCATTTCCATGCAGTCTGTGAAAGTTATACATCTAGGAGGGACATTACTATTGCATCCAGACCCCAGAAGTTTTTAAGGATTAATTTTGTAAAGCACAAGTTCAAGCTGACAAACAGTTGAGAATATTCACTGGGGTTCTGAATAGAGGAATTGCATCCCTGGGAATTATTGGCTCTTCATTTTAATATACATTTTTCATTTAAAGTGCCATAGCACAGTATTAAGGAAGATGGTATGCCATACCAGAGGACAAACTGCCCATTTCAATGAATGCTTGTGTTCTGGAGCATCACTGTTCATTTCAGACCTAGAAACATACCCTGTCCCCCATTACCCTAACATGAAACTCAGAAAAGCAAAAAATAGGATGCACAAGTGAAAAGTAGAAAACAATAATTTTTGCAAACCAGCATGATTGAGATGCTGTATTCTCCCTTTCTCTAGGGTGTCCTTAAATAGGCAACTGTTTCGTGTGAAGTGCTCTGTTTTATGATACTGATATATAAAAGAAGAAATAATGGCTCTGCTGGTTCCAGCTGTCCTGAAAATGTGGAAAAAAACCAAACAAAATGGGACACATCTGTACTGAACATCACTTTAATTTTAGGAAATAGATTATTTAACATAGTGCTTTTGATCAGAGATCTGTTCCTTTGTGTGATCTTTGCAATTGTTTCATTTTGGAACTATTTTCAGCTTGTGATTTGTGAGTCCTCAAGAAAAGAGAAACTAGGTAGAGTCAGATTTGTATCTGCAGAGGAGATGCAGCACAGGAGCCAAGAAAGATGCTGACCCTGGAAAGGCTTCAGACACGCACTTTACTTTTGCATTTCAGATGGGATGCTGGGAGAAAAAGAGAACACAGGGCTTGATGGTTTAGATCAGAACACTTTCTGAGAGTGATTTTCTGCTTTGTGTGAGGCTGGTGCTTCACTAAACAGGGCCAGATAAAAATTTGGAATGCAGAAATCATACAGAAATCCTTGTTTGAATTTTTCCAGAAAAGAAAACAGAAGCATGATGATATTTTAGGTATTTTATCATGGCTGGCACAGCACAGAGCAGTGCTTGCTAAAACATTGAGATCCTGGAAGCACTGAAACATGATGAAATCTATATTTCTTTGATAAAGTATGCTTAAATGAAGCATATGCCCATTCCAGGAAGTGTTAAAACAGGATATTAAATCAAAGCCTCAAGAGAGAGAAACTGTAATGCCTGCTTTCCCTTATGATTCTTTCTTGTTGAAGCACTCTACAGAATGGTCACAGAAAAGCTGCTTTCAGCACTGATTGTTTTGAACATCTTGGAGGGCTGATGGCCTCTGTGGAATGGTTGGGCAGAGCTGTGTTTTTACTTCCCAAATAAGTCTAGCTTTGTCTGGAGCTAAGCAATACTGCCCTTTAAAAATGCAAGGATGCTGCTGATCACACAAATATTTTAAACATAGCAATTCCCAGGTCATGGTTCCCACTGAATCCTGCCCCTGGTGGGAGTGGGGGCAGGGCTTCCTCTATATGTCTTCTTAAAAATGCTGCTGAGGACCTTGCTGAGTCTGATGAAAACTTTGTGTTATTAAAACTTTGCTTAATTATACATTGATCATTAAGTGCATTGGCTGCATCTTACTTCAAATATATACCTGCTAATCCCTTTAACTGAACAGTGAATGCACATGCCCACAGAGAAATTCTGCATGTGTTCCTGTTGATTGAACTGAGGGCGACTATCACAGTGACACTGCACTGTTACAGCTTTTCATTAACTTCATAGGTCTTCATGACATAAACATAACTTGAAACCATATAACAATGGATTAATAAAATTTAATAAACTGCTTTCTGATTTGTACTTGGGAAGGGAAAAATGAAAGAAAAAAGCTGGTTTTCTGTTTTGTTCAGAGAAGGAAGAAATGTATTCTGAGCTATTCTACCCCAGGTCACATTACCCCAGTGCAACAGTTGAATGTGCTGTATTACTGTATTATTTCAGTCAGGAAACATGTACCCTAAGATCAGGCCTGTGAAAAATAAGGATGTTCATCCCTGATCCTTGAATAGCTTGTTTTGGTTTTCTGTTTGCACTCATTTCTCTTCACTGGTATGTCCCTAATCTCTGCTTTCCTACAGTGACTGGTCAAGCATGGTATGGATGAGCCAGGGAAGCACTGATGGTTTTTTATGGGAGTAATTTAATTTTGTCCACAATTTGGAGCACTCTTCTGATCGTTACGGGCTCTGTCCTTCAGTCATCTTGACGTGCCAGCTTTTTTTCTGTCCTTTTTCTGTCCTTTGCTCTTGGCAGATGGAGCATTGTCATTTGTTTGGGACTTAATTTCTCTTATGATTATAAATCCAAGAAAACAAAATAGCAAACAGGAACACTATTCTTAGTGTTACAGAACAGTATTCATGCCTATATGCTGATAGACACTTTGGTTTTTTGCTAAAAAATTTACATTTTCCTCTCTGTATAAAGAATTGGCTTTATGCCTCTGTTTTCCCTCTCCTGATTTAAGATAGTCCTCAGAAAATTTGCAGTTTGACAATAACTTGTCCCATTTACCATTCACTTACAGAATTTTTAAATACATCAAACTGTCTGTTGTGCTGGTGCATATTAAAATAGCCATGTATATGTATAACACATCCACAATTATATCCATTGAACTATAACCCATGTCACCTCTTATGTTAATTGATTTGTGTCAGTTTTGGTATGAACTCATTCAGTAGCAGGGGACCTGATTGTTTATATCCTATATAGAAGAACAAATTATTTTTATGGAAATAACAAAACAATCCTGACAGGAAAATTTTGACAGTATAAGTACAGAAGAGAAATTATAACAATATTCTGATCAGCAGAGAGGTGTGTAATTTGTGTATACTCTCCTGAGTGTATACACAGCTAGAAAACATCTGAAACTCCTCATTTTACTTAAGGAGACTTTACTCAAGTGGAGCTGCAGAATATGACTAAATATTTACTCAGTCAAACCATGATAAATTAGTTTTAAACACATATTCAAGGACAGAAAGAAATTAATTGTGCCATGAACAACAGTCTGGCTCTTGATGAATGTGCTTCTCTTGCAAGTTTGTCTCCTCACTGTGCAAAATTTCCATCTGCTCCTGCACCTCCTGGGAGTCCTTGTCTTGGCAAATGCCTGGGCATGCCATGGCCAGTCTGGAATAAAGTGGTCTCTGGTCAGCCAGGATGTGTGAGCACCCTATCTGTGCTCACATCTGTGGGCTGCCTATCACAGTGCCCAACACTTGAAGGCTGTCCTCCTCCTGAGGGCTGGGATATATTCATGTATCTGCCCTCTGCCTAGCTTTGAGTCTTCCCCAGTTTTGTAGAACCTTTCATTTTAAACTTCCATCCCTTTATTGTGATGAGAGTTGCCTTTGTAAAGGTTCAAATAAAGCTCATAGTTGTCATTTTTTCTAGAGTGTGAGGAGTAGAGGACTTGGCACAAAACAGAAAAGCTAAAAATCCACCTTAAAAGCTGTTTCACTTGAAGTGTTAAACTTCATTCTCTCTGGAGAACTGTGTAAAGAGCTGCTCCTCAGATATTGCTTTCTGAGCAAGTGAAGACAAAGATAAGTGTTAAAAGTGTGCTTGGAAATTTCTTACACAGGTTTATAAATGGTGAGCTTTTAATAGAGTTTATGAATTTGTAGCTTGCTTCACTCCTACTGGACAACATACAGTGAAAGGTAAAACCAAATTGTTCTGGCTGGGCAGAATCACCAAAAGAGAATTTCAGAAATGATACATCAAGATCTCTAACAAAGGCAGTTGGAATACTTTGGTAAGTTAAAGAAGGTGAAAGAAAAAATAGTGAAATGCAATTCTTCATGGTGCATGTGCTGCAACCTTTGTTACTAGAAATAAATGGCAATGACCTTCGAACACATTTGTTCTTCCTCTGGCTGAACTAGTAGATAGTTCAGACAGAATAGAAAAGGGTACTTTTTGATTCCCTACCAATGGTACTTTAATAAAATAGAGGAAAAATATCTGCAGTCTTTAATAAGCAATATATCAACCACATGCTGTCAGCCCGCGTAGAGAGTTTCACAGTATGATTTATTATGTTAATTACAGTCATGTGGGCCTCACGCTCTTAAGTCTGAAACTGCTCACATTCTCAGCTTGATTTAAGAATATGCTTTGGCCAAGACTTAAAGTGCAGCTTATTATGATTAATGTAATAAAATATTTATTACATTCTGCTTTTCTTTGTTTCTCTGCTTGCTGCCCCAGTTAGACTGACTCATTTTGAAACACTGATATAAATTAGATTTCAGATGATGAGGATTCTCATCTGGTTTTAATCTCCCTCTTTGGTGTTATGTTTTTTTTCATATCCTTTGTTCTTACTCTCTTCTCTCCCCCTCATCTTTATTTCTCTCCCATATTTGCCAGTTCTGCTTCTCAGCTGCTGTCTAGAGTGAACCAAAAGCAGGCAAACTTCATAACCCTGGCTTGTCCCTTCCAGACCTCTTGCATTGCTTTCTCAGCTATGCTAATTAAAGGTTTTTCTTACATGTGATGACATTAAAACTGGTGGTACTGTAGCTGAGAACATGCTAAGCCTCTGGTGATATGACATGTGACATGTTTTACATGTTTTACATGTTTTACATTAAAATTCTTCTTAGAGGAGACTAAGGGCCTGTTTCTCATTCTTCTTCAGCAGGGCTTTCAACTGCAGAGAGGCACAAAAGTCCACTGTGACAAATATTCCAAAATGCTATATAAATTTATACCTGTGATTTTGTGCAAACCAGCCCAGTGGTTAAATTTCTGGCTGAGCAATCACTGCTTCTGAGATCTGTTTACACATCTATAAATCTGTCTTTCTCTGTAGGAGCACAGAAAGGTGGAATACTTTCCAAAAAACAGAGACTCTTGGTTTTGTTATGTAAGAAATGGATTTTTGCCATGAGAATGGTATGATTTTCAGACTATAAACTTAATTCAGCAAAAGAGGTGTATCTCAGATCTTCACAGTTTTTCTCGACTCATTTTTGTTTTTTCTGCTTGTTTTCTTTCCTCTTTTCAGCTTTCGAATCAAATCACTGTATACACATAACTATTATTCAGTTCCACCTTCTATACATATAATGACTTAGTCCATGGGCATTTCTACATAAGCAGATACTTAAGTATAGGGGCACCAATCCAAAACACACTTAAAATAGGCTTTGTGGAATTGGGAACTTACTTGGGAGAAAAACTGATACTCTGTTGAGTATGCAACACTTTCCAGACTGGTGCTGAGCCAGGTCCTCTTTGAAAATGAGTGCATCCCTTCTGCTGTGCATCACCCAACTTCTAGTTCTCAGGGTAGTGTCGAGCATTACTATCATTCCTTTAATTCCTTCTGCCACAAAGCATTAAGTAACTAACATACTTTGAAAGGGCAACTTCTCTTTATGTTGCTAAGTCCTGGGTAAAAAAAACCCCATAAAACAAAAACTGTTTTCTTGAGTTAAATATTAAATCTGAAGAAAATAATTGTCAAAAAGTGTCTCTTTTTTTTAGCTTTAATCTGAAACCAGTACCTGGAGTTTTCTAATGGTGTTAGCCATTAACTATTTGGAAATTATTAGAATATTATATGGCTGAATACAAAGATGCATGCTCAACATACAGCTGACATTAGCTTCACATTATAGGTGTTTTCCCACTTACCAACTCCAGAAGCACTCCAGTTTCACCAAACTACCTGATTTGTTTAACCTGAGCTCTGAAAGAATAGAAGTTATATTTTAGAAGTGTACATTGTTGAAGGAAGTTTAGTTATTTAGTTATTTTGAAAGGAATGGAGTTTCACATTTTAAAAAAAGTTTTCTAATGATGTTGGGTTTATAGTATAGAAGATTCCAAGTGTGGCTTTTATATCCTCCCCCTCTGTGAAGAGTTGAATGTCAATTATATGAGTCCAAATTTTTTTTATATACCTCCTGTAAAAATAATAGCTATGGAAATAAGAATGGTAGGAGGATGGCAGGAAGACCTTGAGATGGTTGTTAGTTACGGTCCAGGTGACTGACTTGAAATGGACCAGATAAAATAGCAGATTCCACTTCCAGCTGGGTATATTTTGCCTAAAATATATATCACCTAAATACCAGATATATGGGTTTTTCAGAATGTTTTCTGTTTCTGCTGTTGTCCATGTCCAAGCTGTAGCATCCTGGAGTGCAGTGTTGCAGCGTCGGGTAAGCCTGAGAGAGCAGGAATTGGTATCCATTCCTGTCAAATGGAGGTTGAATCTGGGTTGATATCCCACTGTGGGTACAGAGGAAATACATCCTATTTTGCATTGCAGCAATTCATGCCAGTGCATCTCAGAACAGCTTCAAAAGGAGGTAGGGAACTATGGCCTCCTCCTGCAGAAATGCCACTGCAGTTTTTCAGTGAAAGAAGGGAAAGGCAAGGTAAAACTGGAATGCAGCACTTCTCTTTTCCACTACCATGATGAAACCAAAACCAGACAACAAGATGAAGTGATCCAATAAGAACATTTTTTATTTAGAAAATGCATTTTTAGATCCTTTGTGCTGGAATGGCTCAGATGTCACATCCATCAGGTGGAGAAGGAATGCAGCCTTGTAAAAATCCCAGGGTGATGCTGTTTTGCACTGTTCATTAGCTGTTGCTAGTATCCACTGCAAAAACATGGTGACGTGGTCAGTTATAGGAGAACATAACTTCTTAATTCCTTGTCATAGCTACAAATTTTCTGACATCTGAGAGTTGTGCAGAAGTCCCATAAATACTGATGTGTATTTTGTTTTTGGCTTTTCCAGTGGCCAAACTGCATCTCAGATCTTTTGAAGCTGTTGTGAGGAAGTAGCAAAAGAAAACACCAACTGGAAATCATCTCTAGTGTCAAGTGAGCATTCACTATCAGGCCATTCTATACCTTGAAAAAAAATGTACAGGTGACTAAAGTCTCTTTTAGTGACTTTACTTCATAGAGATACCAATGAATATATATTCTCATACTCATTTGTTTGCAGTCTATGTCCTTTCTTCTTTGACATAATCTAAAGCTTTTTAATTTTAGAATCATCTAACATTTTGAAGATAATTTCATTGGAGAAGGTTACCTGAATAGAAGTATAACTTTTTTTTTGCCAAAAACATAGTGTCTTTCATAAGTGGATATTAATTCATTCTCTAATACTCCAGATTTTACATGCTAATGAAAGCCTTTTATGAAAATGTTAAACTAGAGTTCAGTATTTTAAATGTTGAAATACAGTTTAACTTAATATAACTTAATATAGTGGGAGCAAGGAACTTTAAATGTTAAACAGAATTTAGTACCAACATTAGAGTGCTAGGGCAGAAATTCAAGAAAAAAATACAAAAGTAATTTCTTCTACTTAATCTCAAGATGTTTCTGCAAATGTTTAGAGGCACTTCTGCTGTGGACAACTTCTGCTCTTACCCTCATCCTCATTTTTGGCAGCAAGACTTGGAAATGGTTTTCATTGGTTTATTCTTGTGATGTGGTGAAAACCAGCTGTCAGCTTTCTAAGTTTAGCATGGAGAGCAAGTACTAATATTTCAGGATGCTGTGGTATGACAGTGGTATTCAGCTGGTCCTGACAGGGAAGCAATAGTGCAGCTTCCAGGGGGCCACATTTGTCAGAGGCTTATGCAGCTGTTCCCCATTGTGACTTGACCATGACTCCTTCACCCAGCAGCGTGACCTCTGCTCACCGAGACTGTAGGTTTGAGAGTGTGGTTTGCCTAGAGATACCTTCCTGAAACAGGAAGGGACAGGAGAAAAAGGTAGGAGTAGGCTGTGGTTTACTTGAACAGTTTTAATGGGCTGCACATTGCCATGGCCCAAAGGCTGGATATCACTACTTTTCACTAACTTCAAAACAGGGGCAACAGCTGACCTACAAGGTGCTGGAGAGTGGAGAGAGGGCACTTAGCTGTGGCATAGAAAGATGTGGTACTTCATGTGTGGTTAACTAGGCTTTTTCACTTGAATGAAAGCATGTTGGTGGAAGAAGGCCTGCTGCAGAGGCATTTTCCTAGTCCAGACAAAAATTTGGCAAAGACTTCAGCTGGTGATATGATTACCACCAAGAAAACCCACCTTACTTTTAATGTACATCTGTGAGATCTCACTGCTTACAGTATGCAGTGTTTAAGACTGATTGCAATAGTAATTCAGGTTTGCGACTCCCACTGATGTCAAAAATGCTCTCTGAACAGTAACAATCTATATCTGTCTGTCATGAAAGCAAGTGCCTTTCCCCCTGCCATATGTAATTACAGAGGTTATGTTCTTTTCAGGGAGTCCAAGTCTGTGTATGTGTGTGAGCTGAAATTAAAACAAGCCTGAGTTTGATAACTCTGCTGATAGTATTAAGTCTTGGCTGTGTTAAGATCAGATTATGAAAAGATCAGAAAACAGCTGTTGCTCTGTGGGAGAGATCATCTGATGGTCGTGGGCTAGCCTGGGACATCTGCTCCCACTAGGTTGTCTGTTTAATCTCCGCCTGGTCACTTTATCTCTTTCACTGCATTTGAACTAGAACATCTTAAGTACTCATCACTTTTTCAAACTCATAGTTGGGAGTTTACCTTGGACCCCCCAGTAAGGTGGGTTTTACTGTCTTTTTCTGCCACACTCTGGTTTTCTTGGAAATGAAACTCTGATGTGGGATATGATAAAAAATGCAAGGGTTATAATCAGGTCCTTTGTGTGGGCGGAATGCAGCTGAAGGGGCAGGACCTCAGGAAATGTATCTCCAATTAATTTTTTTATGCTTCTGCTTGTAATCTTGTAAAACAGGGATAACAGCACTACTAGTTCCAAAGACTATGTTATAACAAGGAAAAGATACTAAGGATAGCTTGGCTTCATTGATGGATGATAGTATTTTTCGGTTGATTGGCTCTGACCAGCCAACTGAGAGAAATCAGACTGTAACACATGACTATTTGTATCCTAACAACAGAGACATACGGAAGACTATAAGAAAGGTGAGAGCATATGTAACACCTCCTCATTCTCCTATCCCACATAAATTTGCAGCTTGGGGACATTCTGATATAGAAATGTTCTCTAGGAGCCTTAGTGGCTTTTTTTTCTGTGCTTTCACCCAGTTTTGGAACGTATGCACACTGAAGAGTTGATGATGCACTGAATAATGGAGGTTCAAGAGCAAACAGGTTTATGTTTGCAGTAGTCAAGGAGCTAATGTAGATCCCCACCAATGTTTCTAGTTTCCACTAGCTCCACAGAACATTAAAAAGATTTTTGGTCTCTATTAAGCAAGATCAGCAAAGTGAGACAAAGCAAACATCTGGGAACTGTTCCATGGGAAAGTCCCTGCATTTTTGCCATGCTACATGATACATGACCAATATTTGAGTGGTCCAGTAGAGAGAGAATAATCCATTACTACTACTTCAGCCTGGATTCACAGCCAAAGTAGAGGTAGCTCTCCTGATATGGCTGCAGGAAAATCTGACCCATTCTTTTTTAACGTTTCCCACCTGCCTTGTGAAGGAACACACAACACACTATTGCAGGAATGCTGGATACTGTTTCAGCAATGTAAGTGCAGAGAATCTTTAATTCAGCATGGATTTTATAACTGTTAGCTGCAGATAGAGCAATTTCCTTTGCAGATTAAGGAAAGATGCTGTAACATAAATGACTGACTGGGTGTCACTGCTGTGTTGTGACAGGCTATCCTCTAAGAAGAAGTGATTGATGACATTTATAAAACTGAGCTGTTATATGTGCTGTTTATATTGAAATAGAACTTAGGATGTGGGCTGTCAGTCAAAGCAGTGATTACTTACACAGTTTTATAATAAGTGGTGGTGGGTGCAGTGAACAAAATACCAGAGTAAATGTTTGTTTTGGAGCTTTGAACAGGGCTGTCTTTTTGTTTCCAGCCTGCATCTAGCCACACTGAAAGGATCTATTATGTACATTGCCTAAAGCATGAGGCTTCACTGCAGGCTGCTAGAAGCTCTTTGATAATTACATCAGTATTAAAATGAGTTTCTGAATCAGGCAGGTGACCTTTCATTTTCCCCTGAAGCACAGTTCAAGCAAACCTCAGTCCTTTTTGGCAGCTTTTTTTCCTGTCTACAGAAGCCCTCAAAAGCCTCAGTTGCAGATGCCCACTTCTCTCTGCTTTGCAGAGGATTTGAGAAGCCCCCTACTCAGTGGGTGAGTGGTGTGGATGCAGGATGCCTCTCTCTGAAGACGCAGGACCTGGTTGTGATGGTTATAAACTCAGTCCTGTTTTTGTCCTGCTGGGAAGTCTTGGAGCAAGTAATTTCCTGTGCCTCTGTCTGCACATGTGTGCAGGTGATGGGATGAACTTTCTTGAGAGGCACTCTGTAGATTGGTAGGAGAAGCTGCCCAGCTCTGCACCAGTGTTTCTGCATCACATGGAACACTGTAGGTGGGGTAGGGAAGGAGAGACTGCCTTCCTTTTCCTGCTGCCTTCTCCCCTGCTAATAGGCTTACAGGGAAGAGAGGAGCAAATGACTGAGCACTGGTGCAAAGCCATGGGTGTGCTACACAGCCTGACATAATCTTGACCTGAATGGCAGAGAGGCAACGGGAACTTCTCTGGTCTCATATCACTCTGTGTGTTATCTTGGGTGGGAAACATCTGGTGAGGGTTGCTATGGCACTCTAAAAGGATGTAAAAATATGGGTTTTGCAGTGAGACCAAATGGAAAAGAACTTGGGTTAATTTTTTCCCCTCTCCTGCTTGTAAAGTGGAAGAGAGACAAAAAGTGTTTCACATACAATTCCAGAAAACAGTTAAATAATTGAATTTTTGCTTCTTTGCATTTGCTGTTAATTTTCTAAAACCATGAAGATTTATCACATTCATAATGACAGTTTCACCTATATGCTTTAAGCTGCATTCTTGTTCAGATAGTTTGCACATGTCAAGAAAACAGTCCTTAAAAACACACATTGCTTGTAAAGCTTTTCCTTTTTATGCTTCCCTTATGATCATCCAGAAAGTCAGCTGACAGTAATAGCTAACATAGTGGTAGCATCTGAATATTGTGTTTTGATATGTCATTGATTGTAAGGATTGATGAGTATGTATAGCCTTTTAAAGCAATATATTGTTTCCAGAATTTGATTTTTCTGCAAAATGAAAAGACAGGGTCATAATTGTACTTGTACTGTCAAGGTACAGTTTGATGACATAGAGAGGCTGTATAATCATGGTTTTTTCCATGTTGTCTGATATGAACGTATTAAGTATACTTTCTTTATTCTTGTACATTTGTAAATTGCACGTTGCTCTATAGCAATTTCATCTGTCATTTGTGTAGGATGTGCAGCCTTATTTTGTGCTGTATGTTCTGACTATATTTATTTCACTCTTGAAAAACGTGTTTGATTAAAGGTAAATATTACTGTCATAAATATGATGCTTTAGCTCTTTTTTAGTAGGAAAAAAATGTAAGCAGTACAACCTCTGGTTTTACAAAGGAATTCAGAGTGGGCTTATTCCTGAGTTTGGGCCTTGCACACAACATTGGGATCCGCAGAAAATCATTCCAGCTTGCCTTTGTGTGCCCCAGTGTCATGAGGAGCTCACTTAGTTTTGTATCATATAGTATGTCATTTGTTAAACTGAAGTTGGCATTTCAGTCATGTGTCAGGTATGTAAAGATGTTCACCAGTGCTCTTTGTGAAATTGGTTTTAAGTTCTTTCCTTTTTAAGGAAATTTGTTTTAGGAAAAAGTGCATCACATAAACTCACTGCTTCTGCTTTCTCTTTTCTGTCCCATTCTTTCACTTCCAGACCAGGATGAGAGAGCAGCAGAGCTCAGCAGGGAGCAGAATGAGAAGACCATTCGCAGCACGCAGACAGCTCTCCGCAATTTCCGAGAATTCCTGATTTCCAAGTATCCCTCTGAGACCCGTGAGATCTATGTCATCCCCTGCAAAGAGCTTGATGCCTATCTTGCATCCTTCTTTGTGGACGCCAGACAAAAAGATGGGTCTGAATATGAGCCAAACAGTCTGGCCAACTATCAGTGTGGACTGGAGCGGTATCTCAAAGAGCACAGGTATGGATACAGTATTACAAGGGATAAGGAGTTCAAGAGGTCCCAGGAAGCTTTAAAGCAAAAGCAGATAGAGCTGAGGTGTAAAGGCAAAGGAAACAAACCACACAAATCCATGAAGCTCACCTTTGCTGATGAGCTTATCCTGCGGAAAAGAGGCTTATTGAGCCGGTACAATCCTGAAGGGCTTCTGAACCTTGTGTGGCTGAACAACACTAAGGCATTTGGACACTGCACGGGTTTCCATGGGTCCACCCTCAAGTGGGGAGACATCCGGCTGCGGGTGACAGAGACTGGGCTGGAGTACCTGGAGTGGATGGGGCCAGACAATGGGGATGTGAGTACCAAGAGCAAGAGAGGCGGGACGGATTCACGGGTGTACGCCACCCAGCACTCCCCGCAGACCTGCCCCGTGCAGGACTACAAGGAGTACGCCCAGCGGCGCCCTCCGGCCATGCGCTACGAGGATGCGCCTTTTTACCTGTCCATCAAACCCGTTGTCAACTTGGCTGCACTTCACTGGTACAATTGCCAAGCCCTGGGGAAAAACAAGCTTGCCAAGATGGTGAAGACCATGTGTGAGAAAGGCAACATCCCTGGCCGCAAGACCAACTTCAGCGTCTACCAGAGCTGCAGCACCCTCTCAGAAGCTCAGAGCAACCAGCTGGTGCTGATCTGCAATAACTTGAGCCAGCAGGCTGCCCAGTCCATGGCAAGCCACTCCAATACTGGCAACTTCATAGTGTCAGCATCCTATGACTCTTCGTCTGACACGGCTTGAAAGAACACTGAACACTGTTTTTTTTCCTTTTTGTTTCAAGCATTCAGTTTGTGCTCAGTAATACACGTCAGCTGTGATTGTACACTATGCCCCCTCGTAGCCCTCTCTCCAGTGTTAATTCACTTTATAAGAATATATAAACATATAATATATTTTTCTTTTTACAAATAAGGCAACAGAAATAGTTTAGTATTACTAACAGTATTTATAGTGTTAATGCAAGAATGAAAGGTACTTATGGGTTATAATATGAATGGAGATTTTAAAAGGATAAAAATGGTTCTCAGGCAACACAAGATAGACTGAATATACCATTTTTAACATGCACACATTAATGAGTGTAAATCCCCAGGGAGGCTTACGTAGCAATTCTGTTCTGAAGCATTTTTTTAACTTAGTATTTTAACATGACCTCCCACAGTGGAGAAGACAAACTTATCATTGGCTGCTGCTTCTTACCTGCTAGCTTATTCTTGATCAGCAAGACCAAGAAATAAGAAATACATCAATGTAAGTCACAAAACCATTTACAGCATTTTTTGTCTGTTTTTATTATGTTTCCTGAGGCTCATTTACTCTACAAAAATTCTGAAGTCAGCTAAATGCCATTTTTAACTTTGGGGTATGTTGATTTTCTGGGATCAAAATATTGCCGGTGTTTAGGCTGAAAAGTATTGTTCTCAACAATATGCAAAAGTATAATGGCAAAACCATTGTCACACATAATTTTACCTCTTTAAGCATAGGTTGATATATTTTATCACTGTGTCTATGTAATGTAAAATTATTGACACAGAGCACTCTTTCAGTATTTTGGGAAAATCAACAGTGCAGAAAAATCTGCAGTCTTATCCCAGCTGTACAGAAAAATGGCATCAACTATGTCTTAAGCCATCATTTAAAATCCACAAAACAATAGAGAGTGTAATGATATTTCTACAGAAATTTTAAAATAATTTCTACTGAAAGGTAAAAAGCTGGATAGTTTTAAGTGCTGGAATACCAATTTAACTTAGCTACACATCATCTGTTTCCATTGCAGACAATGGGAAATGTGCATGCGAATCTGAAGGCAGAATTTGGACCTTAAAGCCTTGAAATAACAAGTTCTGCTGTTCTACTTTGTAATGTAGTTGTTCTACTACGAGTATGGGAAAAACACTAACAAATTCACTATTTCAGTGAACAATTATAATTCTTGACACTTAAAATTAGGACCAGTACTTTTCAAGTAATTAAACTAAGTATAAGTTCCACTAGGAATGTGCTAGGGCTGTAGTGAGGCTTTAGACAAGTCTGCTGGGGTAATTGAGTGCCTGCTGAAGTCAATGAAAGAGACAACCTTGGCTGACTTCCGCTAGGTATTGGACCAAACAGCCTTTGGAGAGGCTTTCTTGTTTTGCAGTTTTTAATTGTTGTGTTTCTTTCTCCTTTATGTCTGTATTTCTTCACATTCCTACATATCTTTCAAATTCTTTAGATCTGCAACTGTGCAATGACTTTAATCATCACTAATTCCAAAGAAGAGGTGAAAAAAAGGTAGCAAATAGAAATAGAAGTAAGCCACCTAGCACCTATAACCTTTTTTTTCTGTATTCCTAGGGTTAAATGTTCCTCTGTGAGACGGAGGTGGCAGTGTCTGCACCTCACTTAAGCCTTACTAAAGGTATGTTCTGGGGATGGAATAGATAGCAGATGTGTCACTGAAAAGTCTAAGGGCAGAGGTTTCCACTATAATAAATATCTGACCTCCCAGGAAGCTTTATGCAGGTGACTCAGCCTGGCTGTGATCTCTTTCTTTTCCACATGTAGCAAGGCTAAAGTCTGGGTTTCCTGTGTCTGACACACCATGGTAGTGTAACCACCAGTTCTACAGTCTTCCGTTTACCATCCGCTGTCTCTCAGGGTAGGCAGTGGGCACAAGCAATTGTTCATATTGTAGAGCCCTCCTTTTGTAACTTGTTGCTTTGGGAGTTGAGGCCAAAGTATGACTCAACTGAAGTGACTACAAGCTGTGTCTTTGACTTTCATTGCTGTGGCATATCTGAGTTGTAGGTGAAGGGGACAGAAGCACAGGGGGATTTCAGGTGAAGCCAGAAAGACAGCTGCCCAGTTCCCAGATGAGGCCAGATATCTGATTGCTGTTTGCACTGACTTGCCTTTTCACAGCAGTGCTTTTACTGTGATATAGCGAAAAACAGTTGTGCAAGGCCAGTGCTGCTCCAGGATTTTTTTATTGTTTTCCACTGAGGACTCATGCAGGTGTGCTTAGTATGTGCTGGAGTGCAAGCATTCCATGCCAAGGACCTCTCTCACAGTGCCAGATGAGAGCTCAGCTGTGGAGCTGACCTCTAGGGAAGTTAGGTTTCTGTTTCTCCCCCACTGGCACTCATCTCAACGCTTCCCAGTGACAGCTATTGAAGTATTTGATATGGCTCCCTACATTTCCTTTCCTGTTCTGCAGCAAGGGGATGGATATCAACTGGCCTTTGTGGGGCAGCAGATCTCTGTTTCCCACCTCTCCTCCCCAGCCCAGCCCCTCTCTGCTCTGTACGTGTGCCATGCTGCAAGCAGCTCTTCAAAATACTGCTACACATCAGTGCTGTAATTCATCCTCAACACAGACCTCAGAAGAAAGAAGACTGTCACTCTTGGGTTTTGAACTGAGAGGTCAAAACAAACATTTCCCATGACTTTTTGACTCTACATGTTGCCTAAATTGTTGATTACCACAGTATTAGGATGGTCTGTGCTGATGTCCAGCAGCAGTGAGGTACCCTTGACTTAGCAGGGCATGTGGGCAACCTTGGCTTGTGTGGTTAGGGGGATAACCAGTGGAGTGTGTATGCCTATTGTGATAGCCTCAGTATTATCACGAGGGAGGCCAGGGCCCAACTGGAATTAAATTTGGCCATGGACATCAAGGACAACAAGAAGGATGTCTGCAAATACATCAATAACAAAAGGAAAAGGACGAATAATACGGGCCACTAAATGAAGGGGGACCCTGGTAACAGAGGACATAGAGAACACAGAGTTACTGAATACTGCCTTTGCATTGGCAAGAACAGCCCTCAGGGATCTCTGACTCAGGAGACCAGGGTAAAGGAATGCTGGAAGGGAGACTTTACCTTGGTCAGGGAGGAAAAGGTGTTGGAGAACAGCTAGACATCCACAAATCTGTGCACCCTGATGGAATGCATCTGCAAGTGCTAAGAGACTTGGTGGACACCATAGCTGAGGCTGCTCATGATCGCCTTTGAAAGGTCATGGAGAGGTGCCTGCAGACTGAAAAACAAATGTCACCCCAGTGTTCAAAAGGAAAGAAAGAGAGCCCAGGAAATTACTGACTGGTTAGCCACACCCCAATCCCTGGACAGGTGCGGAAGTGCCTCATTCTGGAGGCTACTTCTATCCACAGAAGAAGGTGATCAGGGTAATCAGCATGGATTCACTGAAGATAAATAATGCTTGACCAACCTGATTTGCCTTTTACAATTTAATAACTATGTGGATGGATGAGGGGAGAGCAGCAATCTTGTCTGCCTCAGCTGCAGTGAGGCTTTTGATGCTGTTTCTCACAGGGAAACTCAGGAAGAGTGGACTGAATGGGAGGATGGGCAGGTGCACTGAGAACTGGCTAAACAGCAGACCCCAGAGATCATAATCAGTGGCACAGGCTCTAGTTGGAGACCTGTCCCCAGTGGTGTCCCCCAGGGTTCAATAGTGGGCCCAGTCTTGTTTAACTTACCCATCAATGACTTGGGTGAAGGGGCAGAGGCCTGCTCAGCAATTTCACTGACAACACAAAGCTGGGAGGAGTGGCCCATACCCCAGAGGGCTCTGCAGCCCTTCAGAAGGGCCTCAACACCTGGAGAGATGGGCAGAGAGAAACCTTCTGAAATTCAGCAAAGGCAAAGGCAGGGTCCTGCACCAAGGCAGGAACAGCCCCAGGCACCAGCACAGGCTGGGGGTGACCTGCTGGGAAGCAGCTCTGTGGAAAAGGAGCTGGGATCCTGCTGGACAACAACTCCCCATGAGCCAGCAGTGCCCTGGTGGCCAAGGCCAGTGACGTCCTGGGCTGCATTCAGGGGAGCAGTGCCAACAGGTTAGGGGGAGGTGATCCTGCTCCTCTACTCAGCTCTGGTGAGGCCTCACCTGGAATACTGTGTCCAGCTCTGGGCTCCTCAGTGCAAAAGAGACATGGAGCTCTGGAGCAGATCCAGTAGAGGGCAACAAAGATTATTGAGGCACTGGACATCTCTCTAAACACATACAGGAACAGATTCCCCAGAGAGGACTCACCTTCACTGGATATATTCAAGAACCATCTGGGCACAATCATGTGCTGTGTGCTTTAGGATGACCCGGCTGAACAGGGAGCTTGAAACAGAAGATACACTGTGGTTCCTTCCGACCTTACCCACGCTCTGATTCTGTGATTCTGTGATTATAGAAATAGTTTTGTTCTGCTTTGTGATATCTGTAGTAACTCCAGCAGTGCTGATGGCAGACTGTCTGGTAAGTCCTGGTGTAGCAGCCCTACACAGACTACTTGTTGAAAAAGTTAAACATATATAGACAGAATATTATTCCCAAGTAATATCCCAGTACAAAAATCAACTTACTACTTTTGAAGGGCATTTAATGCAACCTATTATTCAGTCTTTATTTGTGGACAGATAAAGGAATTGACTGACCACAGTTTATCTAATTACTACTTGTATTAAGGCTGTGAAAAGTTAAATGTCTGGAAGGGAGAGTTTGGATTTAAACTGCTTTTGTGGTTTTGTCTAATACTGGTAGGAGAGTAGATGTCCTAATCTCTGTATTTTAGATGAGAGAGGACAACTCAGTTATTTGCAGTTTTGACTGAGGGTATCACAGCTGCTTTGGCAGCAAGTTGCAAGCTCACAGCAATGGTTTGCAGCTTCCCTGGTGCTAAGACACAGCAGTGTGGCTGGGGCTAGTGCTGCCAAGTTTTACCATCCTGCCCTAAATGAAGAACTGTGGTCTCCAACCTTGGCTCTTGTTACTGAGCACCTCTTACCATGAAATCAAGGACTGCTGACAAAACACTGTCCTGCTCTTGTCCAGCACAGGCTGTATGATGGCTACAGTGAGGCACTGCAGGTGGTGGCTGCACTCCTGACTACATCGTACTCTGATACAAAAGCTAAGCTTTTGCCCCATAGCGAGGCTGTGATTTTCTTAAGATGGGGATAGCTGACTCCAAAATGGGGCTCACTTTTCTCCTTTCTTTTTCCTTCCTTTTTTCCCTGCCACCCACCCTTCTTCAATTTGATGTTAGACCTTGTCAGTGAATGATTTCAACTCAGTTCCCCAGCAGAAAACACAGGAAAAAAAGAGGGAAGTAAAATAATTTTCTGCCAACATACTGAGCTGAATCTACTAAAAAATTGAGGTGCAGATCCAGCTGGGGAGACAGAAGATGGTGTTTGTCCACCAGCATCAGAGTCATTAGCCTGGCTCAGCTACTGTATCCCATTAGAAACCCATCAAAAGGATAATGCAGACTGAGACTCTTCCGGATCATTTGCAGGTGTATTGGATGCCTTCAAAATTACCTACTGGCTTTTGGGAGATTTGCTCACTGCTACCAAGAGCAAAATTTGGCCTTGAACTTAAGAGGCTGAGTGCCAAAGCACAGGCCTACACAGTGCAAGGGGTCTGCACCAATGCTAGTGTTGACTTTCCCACGTGGCCTTCTCGGGACACCACAATAAGAGTCAAACATGGGGATTATATGTGGATGTCACTGGACTGGTCTGGATGCAGTCATGCACAATACCTGCATTTGGATCTGTTCACATGATTGCACATGTAGATGGGCAGAGCTGTGGACACTGTATAGTGTAAGCTCTGGTTTTTTAGTCATCCATCCATGTGTTTATCATATTGTGGTTTTGCACAATGTTACATGTCTTCATGCAGTTAGCTGGAATTGAAGTCTGTGATGCCTGGGTGTTGCAAACTGCCTGTTTTATTTTCAAAAATGTATTTATGCAACAAAATGTATTTTTAAGCGCAGGAAAATGAAATAGTGTCATGAACTACACTGTAAACTAAATTCCAAGGGATATCTAAAATAACAACACATACCTTGTTCGCTTGCATAATGCAATAAGTCTGTGATCGCAGCATCAGGGCTACTGACATAGAGGATAATCTAACAATGGAATCTGTGTCCATGTTGCATGTTCTCCATGAAGAGTATCAACACTGCCAAGCTGCTTTTAGAAGCTGCTGTGGACTGATACTCAGTCTCTATAGCGTTGTTGCCCTCTTAGAAAACTGTGTAGAGAATGACACACAAGCAGTGTTTGTTCTGTTGTTTGTGTCTTAGATGTTTGTGAATCTTGTTCTGCTGTTTGTGCAAGTGATGTGGGGTGGTAAGATGGGGATCAGAAAGAGCAGGTGCTGTCTAGAGCCCAGGCTGTACTGAGACAGCCTTAAAGGAAACTGAGATTCCTGTTGCACTAGGTTTCCTTCTGTTGAGCTCATATTTTACCCTTTCTTGTCATCATGTCTGTGTACATCCCATAAGTGCATTGACTGACCTGACTAGCACATGTGGTGCATGGGCTGATCATTCTGCCTGAGAATTAGCTGCAAACGATTGTGATTGACTGATCTTCCCCAACCCCAACAGCTCCACTCCTCTCACCATTCCTCATCCTCAAATATTCCTCCTCCCTGGTGTCTGTACCGTGGGGCAGGGGGACTGCTTTGTGCAGGGCTGCTCTTGGCTGGGAGCCCTGCCCATCAAGTGACCTTGTGCTTTGGGGATAACGCGCTCAGGGCGGACCACCTCGCATGGGATATGTGGGGTTGTGGGATACTGTGTGTGAGCACTCTGGAGGCTCACATCTCTCATGATGGAAGCACTCTACTTCCCTCTTCTGCTTTTTGTGAGAGGCTTTCAAGTCATGAAATTAGATTAAATTTACTCTTGTGTAGAGGACCTGGCCCACATCTGTGTGCTGTGTGGCCCTCTACTGATAGCATGGACTGACAAGTAGGACTGAGATGACTGGTCCTCAACAGTCTGCAACTTCTGGGCTCCCTCTGTCATGGAGAGAAGTTCATCTCATGGTGTGGATGACAGGACATTAGGACTCATCCATCTCCCTGAACTTCCAAAGTGTGAACATGTTCTAAAAAAGTGAACCTACAGGATGTAGAATTGTCATCTTATTTGCCTGAAACGAGCCAGTTCATCCCTCTGGGTTAAGGTAGAGAAGGACTTCTTACTATGAAACATGGAAATGGTCCTGCTCTTCTTAATGAGGGTTCTTTGCTAAATGTCACCATGAAGAGATGGCTTCTTTGCTGTTCTTGTTCTTAAGGGACAGGATGTATTTTCTCTTATTTCTCTGCTTTCCTGTGTGTGCTGAATCTGCACTCAGTGCTGAGGAACAGTGGAGAGAGACCATCTATCGTAAAGTATGGCTATATTCCTAGCCAGAAACTTGGAACTTTGGAACTATGCTTTCTGGTGATGGTCCCTAAGCACTGAGCCATGTTTTGGTGGCTGGGGACACTCTAATAGTTGGTGTCTTCCAGCTGTCTGTTTGCTCTGTGCAGAGCCAGCATGAAGGTTGCAGCATGATTCTCCAGAAACAGCCCAAGGGCAGCTTTTCAAGGACACCCTGCCATCTGCAGGCCAAGGAGGGAGGAGGCCTTAAGCACAAGTAAATGATGATACTTTCCAAAGGACAGCATATGAAAAACACGTGAGGCTGTACTTGATCTCTTCAAGGGTATTGGAAAGCTAAGGGCTGCCAGGGACATCAGTGCCCCACCTCTTTCACAGGAGCTTATCTACAGCCGGTGAGGGAGCGACCCTTCTGAGGACAAGTCGGCATTCTCTGAGCCCCCAGTGAGTTGCATGGTTGCACTGCTTCCAGCTGCACTCCTGCAAACGAGGTTCCAGCTTGTTCCTCCCCACTGCATTGTGGCTGATATCTTGCAAAGCCCTATTGCCATTGTTCTCCAGCACCTTGACTCTTCCTGGAAGCAGCAGAGAGACATGTACAGTGGCAAAATCCTGCAAAGCTGTGAAGCTCTAGAGCCCAGTCACCCCTGAGCTTGTTGAAAAGTTTGACAATATCCTCTCAAGGGGAACATATTTGAAGCAGTGGCAATGTCTAAAGCTTTAATTCCTAATCTGATGTGGGAAAAGATGAGTTTGCCACAAAATTTTCTTGTTACGTGAACTAATGGATCTCTGTCTCAAGAAATTAATTTATTTCTGATTTTCTCACTCAGTTGGTTAATGTTAGTTGGTAATGCATACAAAATTCCACTTTGTTACACAAATGCCACTAAATGAGTTGTCTGTACATTAAAAAATGGACTTAATGTTTCAAAGATATTAGGATTCTTTTGGCTAGTCTTTTATTCTTATGCTCAGCATTTATTGAACAGCATTTATCACTATCTGAAGAAACTAGTGCCATTTCAGATTTCAGTCTGATCTTTTGTAATTAAAAGAGGTTTCTTTCACAGCACTTAAGGTACTGGTAAGGTAGGTGCTATCTTTGAAATTCGGTGGGGTAGTTTCAGTTGGAATGAGAAGAGGTGTTTAGCTTTTTTAAATGAAGCTGTAGGAATCCATTAGTGAGTTCTTTTTGGTTACTGCTGTTTGATAGAGTCTGTAAATGTTAAGAAAATAACATAACAGTCAAGGGAAGGTAAAAACATCAAGAAAATACAAAATGTTTAGAAAAAAGTAGAAGACTAAATGCTTAAAATTAATTAGTTAATTAAACAGATACTGTCTTTGCCACTTCAGCTGACTTTTTTTTTAAATAAACAAATAAAACTCTCTTGATATTCCTCATGCCTAGAATTTAATCTGCTTTCTGAAAGTTGTAATCTTGCTGAGACTACCCTTGTTATCATTTTAGCATATTCTCAGCTGGCCTACATTATATGTAGCTTTATGGTCTGTTCCACATTGCTCCTGCTGGGATTCCTCTTTCTCTTCTACTATCACATTTAATTCACTTACTATATGTAAATTTCCAGCCTGAAAACAAATCCATGCAGGAGACACTGCCTCACTATCTTCAGTTGTGGATATAGAAGGCAAGGATCAATACTAAATAGCTTCAAATTGATAACTTTTGTATATGGAGATGAATGTCCTATTGTCTCTGGGGCTAAAGGTACACTGAGCAATGACTGTAGCGTCAGTCGCTTTGTGGACACCTTTGTTTTCTGCCTGGTGATTATGATTCAGATCTTGGAAGCTTTGACTTCTTCAGGAGCTTTTTCAGTGAGCAGCTTGAAAGACTGGGTTCCTCTACACGAGGCTGGGTGCATGGATGTGAAATGCAGCTGCAGAAGTACCCAAGGCACTCAGAGATGTGCAGACAGAAGGTGAAATGAAATGTCTTAATGAAATCTGAAAGCTCTCAGGGGAGGAAATGGTGAGAACCTGATTTTGTACCTACTTATGGCAGTACCTCCAAGCAAAGGTGGTGCTCCTGCCAGAGAGAATTTGGTGCCACTTCTGCAGAGTGCTGTGAGAAGTGCATGCCCCATGCCTCTGCTTCCACCAAGCTCGGGCTGTTCCTGCACTTCCCCCCAAGCACATGACTAGCCCCACTGGAAATGAGTCTGAGGTGTGCAGGAGAGGACATCACTTGGCCACAGATGCGTTGTTGGTGCTTGTTTTTGTCCATGTGGGCCATCCATCTCAGGGTTCATCTCGAGACCTGTCTGGGCAGACCTCAATACTGAAGAAAAAGAAGTGGCAGAATATCCAAGTGCAGTGAAAGGCAGTGAAAAAGCCTGGTAAACACAATGGAAGTTTTTGTCCTTTTTTCTAAAGAAGGCAAGGGTAATCCTTATCCTTTAATATCCTACTTTGTTTTATACCAGAATTAGAAAATCTTTTCCATTGGTTTTAATTATTTGCAGGCTTTAACTCTGCCTTTGAAAAGCATTTTTGCTATGTCAGCCCTTGGTCTCATGGTGAGCAGTGATAGGAGAAACAGCTAACGCATGGATTTTGTCTTTCCCTGCGTGCAGTGTTTAATCTTTCTAATCTCTTAATGTGAATGTATTTTTTGCCATTTTGTAAATTCATAAGAATAGCACAGTTTCTTCCAAAACAGCAGTTGACAAACATTGCTTCAGTAAAACTAAATTTCTGCCTAACTGTGAATTCTCCATAGTGACCATTCTTAGTTAAACCTCTAAAAGGCTAACACTCACTCACTGAGTTTAACGACTTTTTTTTTAAGAACGGTTTGTAAAAACTAGGTTTTTAAAAAATATTTTATTAAAAATATTAGTCTTGCATAATAATGATAACAATAATAATAATAGTAGTAGTAGTAATAATGATTCTATGTATTGTGTGATTCAGTGATGTTGCTCTTAAAATTCTGCATGTTTTCTAGATGTTCTGACATTTGTATGTTTATGTGGTAGTTGTAAAGATCCTAACCATTGCTGCTATTATCACCACCATTTTAGGTAAGCGAAAATTCTATTATGAAGCTGTGCCAGTTAGCAGGATTTTTGTGTGTCATGCTAAAACTGCATTCTGCTGATCATTTCTTGGTTTATGCCAGTATTTAGTGCCTTCTGTAGAAGGAATCAATATGTTGTGGTAGATGGGATGTGCCAAATTTCTAATATCTTGTCTGCACAGATGATCACTTACCAGCTTGAAGCTTAAAAAAACGTAAAAGGAAAAAATAATATTTAACTCCTCATTTTTCTTTAAAGTGTCTTCTCATTGATTTTAATTTGGAAAAACCCTCAAAAGAGCTGAAAAGAAGCCATCTTCTCCTGCCACACCCCCTGCAGCAGCAGTCTACCAGCTGTGAGTGGTATGAGGGAATGTGTAGCACCCAAATGTTCCTATTGGTAATGGATCTAATGAATAGCTAGGCCTGCTCAAGTAATTTTGTAGGCATGCTAAAACACCACTTAATTAAAGCAGTCCTCTGATTACCATATGAAACTGTTAGCTCTCATAGCAGTTGTGAGCTGGCTCTTGTAAACAAGTGTCAGCTTGGTCAAGTGGTGGATTCCAGTCTCTGCTCTGCCTCTATGGAAGCCCTACATTGCTGCCAAATGAGACTTGGATGAAAGTCAAGCCCAAGATTTTTGTTCTCTTTCTTTCCAACTGCTCCCATAGCAGACAAGCCCTGTTTATCAAAATTTTGACCTTGCATTTTCAGTTCCTTTTCTACCCTCTCCCTAAAATCTGGCTGTGTTGCAAATGCACACAAAGCATATGCATTCATTTTGATCTTTGTAAGATTTTGACAGGCTGAAATTCTATCATACTGTACTCATATTGTAACAAAGAGGCAAGAGGGAAATGTGAGATACTCACCTCTGGTGGATTTCCCAGCCATCAGGCATGGTTCACTGTACCTAGGCTGGTCTTTAAGGTAGTATTTTGAATGGAAAAAAGAAGAGATGGCCATCAGTTTTCCATCTCTATTGAGACATGAAAGCCATCTTGAAAAGTCTTTTCAAATCAAAATAACAACTTATGAGAAAAACTGTGTAATTGGGAAAATGAGAGTATATTGAATTCATCCTTAGAAGTATTGTTCTGAATTCTTCTCTTGTCTCCAAGCAGGAAAGTTTGCAACCCTTGTGACGTAAAACACTTCCAAAAGATATTGTTTATGCCAAAAATTTCAATGTACTTGTTCATTTTAGCAATAACCAGGACATTTACAAAAAGCAATATTAAAGGAAGCATACAGAATACACTGAAAATCATCCTGTGTTGGTTGCATGCAGGTCCTCCAAAACTTGATGAATTTAAAAACCCCAGCTGAAGATTAAAACCTTCCACAAGTGATAGAATGCCGAGAAGCTTTTTGCAGCACCTCAGTTTCTATCAGTTAGAGGGAACAGGGCTCTCTTCAGAAATGTTAGGTCCTATAATTATCCTTTAAAAACTGCAAACTTCTTCAGACTTGTTTGACCAGACAAAGAGCCATCTGGGACCAGTTACATTGTGGTTCTCCATTATTTTGGTTGTCCAGTAGCCATTTACACATAAACATGTGCTTCCACTAGTATGAGTGGAGAGCTTTCAGTCCTGCCTATGTGGCCCTAATACTAAATATTCAAGGCATGGTCTTATATCCTACATTTCTTCTGTTTATGGGTAGATCAGAGTGTCAGTGATCTTACCATTGCACTAATTGTCTTACCAATTTGTCTTTCTAACTTCCATGTGTTGGCCTAATTTGCCCAAAAACCAGTCAGATTCCTGCAACACAGCAGCTGTTTTCCCCCCATCTTCTTTTCCATTGTGAAGCTAGGTGTATCTGCATTATCTCCAGCTTAGATTTGGGTCATCCTTTATTCCCACATAGCACACTGGAAATGCAGTAAGGGTTCTATAGGTGCAGACCTGATTTAGCCTGCTGCCTGTGGCATGTCAGTCTCTAGTTGCATTTGTTTGCTTTTCACCATAGTTCATCAGTTTTCAAGATGCAAACTAGATGATATTAATGGTGTGCTGGCTTAGTTACCACCTTGCAATCACAGTGATTCTTTCAGTGCACATATTGTCAGTCTTGTAATTACATTTTGCCTGATGTGTATTATATTGCAGGACCAGCTTTCCTTTTTCCTTTTAAATATAGCTTATTCTATGCTGCTGAAAGGATCCAGGAAAGAATTATCCATCCAAACCCCGGTGGAATTTGGGACCTAGCTTTTTTTAGACCCCCTTGCAAGCCCCAGCTGTAATCAGCTATTTAAGGCAGAAATTTCAGTGTAAGGAGTGCTACATATCTTCTACTCCAAATGCAGTTGCCTGTACAGAGGGCACCTTCTTACACAGACCTCTTGCTCCTGCATTTGGGAGATTATATAAACAGCAGCTTATTAGGGAGAAGTAATATTTTTATGCATTTTAATGCATTAAGCTCTACAAATCTAGAAATCTGGGGGAAAGGAGAAGATTACTAGATCATTTTCTGAAAATGTGAGCAGTATTGTCAACTAGTCCATTTTCAGTTAACTGTTTGACTCCATTGTCCTCAAATTACCCTATTTCTGTACTTGTACAGCAACATTTGAAAAACAAGCAAAAAGGCTTTGTGGCTGTAAATGGAGAAGGATTTCATAACCTACTTTGAGCCTCAGATCCCCAGTGGGGTTTCCAGGTCTGGTAATTTTTTTACTAATCAGCTGGATAAGTTTTGATCCATAGGAATGTCACATTGCCATGTCTGCAGCATATTTTTAAGGAACAAACTTCATACAGGGTAACTTCAGACTTCACTGGCGAAGACCAATACGGTCAATAAAGTTGTCTGTCAGTTGTGTCAGTTGAGAACTGTTTTTTTTTTTTGTTTTTGTTTTTGTTTTTTTTTTTGTTGTGATATATTTTGCTTCTTCAAGACATTCCACTACTTTTTAATGGGGATAGACTAAACAAATGTGTGTTGTACTGTTGTCTGCCACAATGTCTTCTTGAAAAATGTTCTTTATTTGAGTACAAAAGTGCCCTCAACAAGAAGAAAGTAAAAAGACCAAGAGGGTTTTTTTAAAGTGGTATTTCTGAGTTTTTTCTCTGGCTTAGTTGTCAGATAATTAGGCTTTTGAAAATAATGGATTCAATTTGTACTGATTGGAGTATGACATTCACTGTTACTGGTCTGTAAATTCCAGAGATATTCTGATCTTTATTGCACTTCACCTCCATTTTTATTCTCTTATGATAATCTTTAAGAAGTCTGTTTCTGCTGCATTAGAGATTGGTTTCAGTGTCTGTACAATGTTTGCTACTATTGTAGTGTGACTTTGTATTTTTGATTTTTAAAATTTGTATTGGTACAGCCTTAACTTACAGAAATAAAGACCATTTAAAATAAATCAAAATAGTCATTGATGTCTGTGATAAGTGCATGCTTTATTCACAGTATTTTGTCTGTAATTAGGTGTAGCAACCAAGTCTCATGTATTTAATAAATTGTTTTCTGCAAAGTTGACTCTTTTCTTTAATCGAGTGAAAACCATTTATGTGGCATTTCAAAGCATGTTGTATAAAAGAAGCATAAGCTGTGTCTCATGTTTTTCAAGTATGAGTATCTGCATGGCTGGGGAGTTCCCATGAACCTGTGCTGCATTTTGATTAGCAGAGTGCAAATTGGCTGACCAAGAAATAGTTGCTGTCATACCCTCCTAACTTCTGGGGTTGTGTTTCAGGAAAACATTTAAACAATTGCTTAACTAAGTCTTTCCCTATTCAGGAATGTACTTAAAAGGAAGCTTGACTTGAACCATATGCTTATTTAATCTCAGTATAGTAGGACTGAAAGCCTACATTCTTATAGCCATTTCGGAGAGCCTTTTGGAAGTAATTTTCCTGAACCTCAATTCCAAGGCACAATTAGCACTGAAATTATTTATATTGCATTCAGAATTTCAGCAGTAAGGTCTGCTCTCCATATTGTTTTGTTTTAAAGTTCATCTAGAATAAAGTATGAATCCAAAAATATGCATCTTTTAAGACAGGCTTGTCAGATACAAAGTTTTTCTGTTCAAGAGGTTTTAAAATGAAAAGACCAAAAACTAAAGCTGATAAAGCCCCTATATTGTGAAAGTGAAACATCCCAATTGGAGAATGTCAGAGTTTCTCGAGTTCTGCCAAAGAAACATGAGAAAAAGGAAAAAACCAAATTCCCCTGAAAAGCGGCTTCTAGGGAACTGCAATGTGTGCTGTTTTTAGGACATCAGTGCAGGATAGTAAGAGATGAATGACACCATGAGTGAGATGTGGAGGAACATGCTTTTCACCAGGTATTCTGGGAATGCATTTCCATCACCTGGCAAATTCTGCTAAAAAAAATTCCCTTCTTGGTGCTAGCAGCTGGACTGTGCTCAGCACAGAAACATGTAAAAAGTTTCCTGTCAAAGATCTTGCTGATGTCCCAGTGACAAGTAGAAGGAAGAAAGGAAGGCCTCTGGATGGAGAGACAGAGAAGTGAGTTATGGAGAGGTGTTAGCCAGGGGCTACCAGGTGCTTTCACTGTTACACATACACAGTAAACCTGTTGGATTAAAATTTATAGCTTGGATTAAACTGTCTTTACAGAGGCTGAAGCCTCTAATGAGCTTCTGTTGAAAGTGAGTATGCAGTGGGTGGTTAATGGTTAAGGTGTTCAATGCAGAGTCAGGTAAGCAAATTGGCAAAATTGTGGTAACTCAGCTGCTTTCACTTTTCCCTTTGTACACTGATTAACCTAGATTGCCTCTTTAAGAACTGCTATGCTCCCACAGCCAGTGGAATGGCTGGATAACCAGCAGCAGTGTGCACATGCTGGGTGCAGTCTTGCACTATGCAGGCCTTCATTGCAGCAGGGGAAGCAGCACTGAGGAATTTGTCTCAGACAATGGAGTGCTTCCCCAGGGTGGTCTCACAAAAGTGATAGAAACTTTTGCACTCAGCTGTGGCAAAATACATCTGGACACTATGCTTGTGGTGTTGGTGAAGGGTATCATGACTACAGTTGATGCAGAAGTTCTTGAGGGACGCTATGGCATGTTGCCTCTTTAGATAAACTTTGAAGGTGGCAAGGTGGGGTCTGTAATTTGCTGCTTTGCAGTAAGCACCAAAGAGAAATGTAAAAAGGCAGCTGTTCCTCAAAGGACCCACAACATTTATTGTTATCTCAACCCATATCTGGCTTTGTCCCTCTCTCACTGGAATAGAAGTGGGGGGAATGGGATCAGCTTATTTGGAGTTTAATTCCAAGCTATTTTTAAGCCACCACACAAAATAGTAAATGAGACAGGACTGGAGAGTAAACATGATTCAAATGTGTACCTAGGGAACGCAGGCAGAAACATTGGGCACTGAGGAGATAGGATGGCATGGAACCATCAACTGTGGTACAGGATGATGCCATTCATCTGATGTTGGAAGGAGATTTCTGTGTCTGGACCTTGGTGAGGGATACTCAGAAATGTCTCTGCAGGCTCAGGGTGGCCAGAAATTCTTTTGTGTAAAGGGTGGCATGACAAAATGATTGAGCAGACAAACATTGCCCATGCTACAAAACCAGAGAGCTAAGCTATATCCTCCTCTGCAATGTCATCTGCTGTGGGGGTCACCTCTTCACAGCATCAGTGTCATGGGTCTGGAGCCCCTTCTGGAGACAGGTCTGTTTACACAGTTGTAAAAAGTGGTTATGAAACTATTCAACAAACCAGAAATTGGTCAGACCCCATTGGTGCTACATCAGGCCCCTGATGCTTGCAGGCCAGCAGGAAGTGTGTCCTGGCTCACCCAATGAGAGCTGGGTGGCCTTTAAATAGCATCTAAAATCCTTGTTCTTTTTGGACAACACTGGGGTCTGCCAGGAGCCTGTGGTGTATGTCAGTCTTTGCTGCACGTGTTAGCACAAAAATTAGTAAAAGACTAGTTTAGATTAACTAGTTTAGATTTAACTAGATTAGTTAAAGATGAGTAGAACCTGTGGATTTTAGGAACTTCCACCTACTGAAGATATCTTTATCTTCTTTATTTAGGGGAGATTAGTAGGTTTGCCTCCATAGAGGGAGAATGAATACAGACACTGGCTTTTTCTGTAGTGCCACTGAGAAGGTGACTGCTGATTTGCATTACGAACAGCAACAGACTCTGCATGAGGAACTGCCTTTGCTCTAGGAGACGCATGCAGAGATGGAAAGAGGCATCAGAGCTGAGTTCTAGCCATTTTTGATGGCACCTTATTAGCTCATCTGGCAACTCTCTTCTTCTTCCCTCACCAAACACATGCACAGTGCAACTCCTGGCATCAGCATAGAGCAGTGCATTAGGTGTCCAGACATCTACCATGTGCATTTCAACTTAAATGGTCTGGCATAGAGCACCCACCAGCCATCAGATAATAGCACAGTTGTCTGCATAGATGTAGGGTGTGTGCGTGTTTTGGCAAGAAAATATAACTGTTTTCCTCCTGCATCATCTCAGTGACAGAAGTTTGGCAAGAGCGCTTGTGCCTGCACAGATGGCAGTGTTGTCTGATTTTGCAGGGTTTCTGCCATGAGTATGGCATTAGCTGAACCAAAAACAAGAGATAACTTTTCCAAAGGAACCTGCCTTACTGAAGGTAATGAAGCTCAGATGCTGTGTGTTCGCATGGTTGGCCTACATCCCCTGAAGTGTTGTTAGAAAAATAAACCCTCCAGGAAGATCTAGGAAGGGGAAAGCAAAAGGCATTCTAGGGGTGAGGGAGCAGGGCTCATATTCAGGTGCGAGATCTCTTCCTTTATCAGTTACTCATGTACCTATAGTAGCACTGAGTTTGCTCAGGCAGCCTGTCTTTACACAGCCTGTTTTTTACTGTGTCTGTTACACACATAAAAATTCAGTCTTGTGGGACTTGATCTAAAACCATTTAGTGCTGATAGGATTATAACACAGAGAGACAGTGATTGCATGGTTCTTCTGGCTACAGGACACATGCTCCTGGCTGGTTAATGCTTTTCCAAATACTGTCTGCCAGGTCCCAGTAAGAACTCCTGTGAACACTCAGTAAGTGTGTAGTTTTGTTAGCATGTCCTGGTGTCGCCCCAACACTACCCCAAGTACTCCCCAAGGTGTTCAGACATAATTTCAAATGGAGCATCATCTGGCTCCTGACAGGCAATGCTGGGCAAGAGCTCTGGTTTGGTTTGCAGCCACTGAAGTCAGTGATGAAGGCAGGATGGGAATACCCTTATCTTTAAACAGGGCCCATGAGCTGGTGTGGTATTTAACCAAGATCCCAGTCTTTCCAGGACTTTTCTACACTGTCCAAGAATGAAATGGATAAACTGTTTTCTTTGGGACCAGAAAAAGGCAACTTAGGCAAAAAACCAACCAACCAACCAACCAACCAACCAACTAACCAACCAACCACCCACCCAAAAAAAAACCCCCACAAAAAAACAATAAACAAACCACCAACCAACCAACATGCAAAAAAGCAAACAAAAAAAACCCTAAAAACAAAAACAAAACCAAACAAAACCAAAGAAAACAACCCCCCAAAAAACAACAGCAACAAAAAAACACCCCCAAAACCCCATAAGCAATATTTCCTGGATGAATTGAAAGCAGGGTAATTTTTATTCCAGCCTTCTGGTGATAGAACACCCTTACAGATGGTAGCTGATACATGCTTGCCATCACAAAACAGTAATTTTATTTCAGTTTTATTTTGTTAGGCTAAGACTCCTTTTCTGCAAGCGTGAGAGCTGCACACTGCTTGCAGCAGACATTGCTTTCTGATCTCACTACACATCCAAGCCCTAGAGCAATACATGCTGGTTTTTGTTGTTTATGAGGACAAGGTTGTTACAAATGAAGAGGGGAGTTTTAAACCAGTTTCTGTCTTTTTCCAGGCCTTTAGCAGTATACAGTACTTTTACTGAGGTGGCCAGCTCCCCAAAGCCCACCCTCTTTGCAAGTTGTTAATAATGGCGAATTAGGTCTATTACAAAATGAATTACTTCTTTGACAGACACAAATTTAACAGACATAAGACTTTAACAGATTTACCTACTACACAGGATAAGCAAAGAAACACTACTAGTAGATAATACAGCACGAGAGTGAGGTACCTCTATCACAGCTAGTGAAGAAATAGTATAGATTAGGATTCAGTGCATCTTGCCATCCAGTTTCTTGTGGGGCATACACAGGATCCTTCCTCTCAGTTTCTGGAAAAGTATCCATGGAGATGCATCCAAACTTTGTGGGAGAAGCCCTGCACATTTCCAGGGAGTGTGTAGGAGGTTTCTGTTTCTGTGGAAATTTGTGTAGCTTTTATATTGTACAGCACTGTCTTTCAGTCAGTGATATTTAATTTTTATCTCTCTTCTTGTTATCTGCTCTCCAGACCAAGATGTTTATTCTCAGCTGGGGGGGTCTCAGCCCTCTTGGTGCCAGAGCAAACCCCTGCCAGGCATTTGTCCCAGCCTGGGTTATCTCATCCATATGCACCAACTGAGGTGTTGGGGAGGGACATCCTGATACAAAGGTGTGTATTGGGAAGGAAAGGAAACACTGATACAGAGTTTAATGTTTATGACTGTGCATGTGCTGTGAAGCATTCCTGAATGGCCACCCATGTACCCTGTTCTCACTGTTTCTGTTCAGGACTGAATGGCACTAGTAAGAAGCTGTCACTGTGCCCTATCAAGTATCAGAGCTCATCTCAAACCAGACACACCACTTTTGAAAATCTGGAATATGGAAAAAGTGGGAACTAGGACTTAATTTCCTAGCACATAATAAACTTTGCCTTGGGAAGTCAGAAGCAATCTAAGTCTCTGTCTCCTGTTGCAGTGACTTGCCTGAGTGACACTGTGATTCAAGCAACAACCACCATAATTTTCACACCAAGGACTGTCAGAAGTTAATTAAGTAAAATTAGTTGCATTGTGCGAATATCAGAGAGGCTGGATCTGTTTTATCTTTCAGGACAACTGATATTATATGTTTAGGATCTTGATTTTAGCAGGCTGTTTCTCAAAATACTCTGGGTACCCTCAGAAGTAGTCCTTGGACGAGATATGGTGAGCCAGTCACAACTCATGAGATGGCAAGCAGTTTGTGGGGAAATGTGGAGCTGAATGTAACTGATCAATGGACTGAGGGACAAAGCTCTATGGAGAATGGGTGGGAGACCAGCAGTATCTGAACACTGTGAGAGGGTTGTAGCCAGACCCAAGGGCACAAGAGAGCAAACCTTTGTCAAGAAACTGCTGGTGAAAGCAGCTCATCATTTCCATGACTAGTCTGGCCTCTCAGCAGAATTGTCCACCTAATAACTCACCATGCATAGCTCATCAAGTGGCTGCCAGGCTGCACACAGACAGAGAAGGAACATTTGCCATGAGCCAAGGTCTTTAAACACACTGGGTTTAAACACAGCTTAGTTTAGAAAAATGCTTGCAGCCTACCTTTCAGATGGAAGGACATCCTGGCTTTGTCCACTGACTAGCTGCAGTGTGCACAAGAGGAGGCAGGCCCCTTCAGTTCTGTCCTCTGATGGACTTGCACAGCAATCTGCATTTATCATAGGTGCCCTCTCTGTATTCTTTCCAGCAATCTTTCTTGGAGTCTTCAGGAGGAGACCTGAGCTCTCAGGGATGTGCACATCACAGAGGACTCCTGTTACAGAAGAGTCCAGTGCTCGGAGGATTAGACAATGTGCTTGCATGGTTAGCCTGTGTAGGGCTCATCTGTTTCTCTTTCCATCTTGGTTTTCTTGCAGTGGGTCCTTCATCTGGGTTTATACAGCTTCTTTACCTTTTATATACCATATTAACAGAAAAGTCTGCAACAGTATAAACTCTTTTTAACATCACATCTTCCCAGTGTGCAGCATTACACCACTGGGCCTCGAGTAACAGTCAGCGGTGGCCAAAAAAATCAAAGGTTAGAAGGAGAAATTCAGCATCTCCCTCCCATTGACCTTGAATGTACCACCTTTCCCCTTTTCCTGCCACACTGAGATAGTCACTGTGGGGATCAGTGCATGGACATTCAGAGCAACTTCTCACTGCTAAATTCACTGGGCTGCAAAATCCCATTAATTTCAGCCCTATAAAAAGTAGACTTTAAAGTATAGTAGATATAATAAAATTATAGTGGTATCATAAAAATGCATTACTCTTTCAAAAAGGATATTAAGTGTCTGAACATCTATATTCTCCTTCAATCCTCTGCTTTTAGTTCCTGCCTATAGTACTGAAGCTCTCTGTTTATGAAATGCACCCTGCCTGTCTTCATTTAACTCATGGTATTCATCATGATGCACTTCATCACTGAAGCGACAGAGTCTTGTTTTGTCTACAAGGGAGACACAGGGAGAAGAAAGCGTGAATGGGTGGAAAATGCTACTTGTCCGGCTTGCACAGACACCTGGTGGTGGAGAGATGTACTGGCAGCAGCACAGTGTCATCCAGTAGAGGAACAAAGTTTTCCCCTGGTGCCAGGGTCAATTTAAAATGGAAAAACCTTTGCCTTTGCCATCCTCCCATGGTTCCTACAGCAAGGAAAAAGACACTGTGCTACTTCCTCTCTATTACTGCTCTGTGTGGCAATACATTTTTAGCTTTTCAGCAACACTAAAGTAACTTCATGTTGGTGCTTCTGAGTTTTCAGCACATAAACTCATGAGAAATCATCAGGGAAAATAATCCCTCTTAAATTCTTCATATTTTGTGAAAAACACATAAGTTCCTACTAATCAGCAATGGTGACAGCATGTCACTAGGACAAGCTATTTTTATCCCCTTTCTTTATTTGTTTTCTAGCATATTCATCTAAGCTCAATAATTAATAATTAACAATTTAATTCTGATGATGACTTCAAGTACTTGTGTATCAGTGCTGTGAGCCCAAACACCACCAAGGTTATGCCTGTGCTCTCAGTGTGTGGAGATACTGGTGCATGACCAGAGGACTCAGAGATTACATGGACATCACTAAGGTCAGGAAACTTAGCAGAATACCGGGTTTTTTCAGTGCTGGGAGCCAGCCCTTCTGGTGAAATGAAGCAATCATAAAGTTTAAAAGAGAAGGATTTTCAGCCTTCTTTATGTCCTTGTGTGGTTGGGGATTTCACAAGTTTCTCTCAATAAAACTGTAACCTTTTATAATTTATACCCTGTTTCCTTCATGGTTGAGCCAGTAGCTTGGACACCCAGGACAATGCTAAAGGTTTCCTTGTACATAACGCTTGTGCACAACCTTAGTCTCATGCTCTGTGTGACAAAATTTCCTGCTGTTACCCTAAGGTATGGTTTCTGCTTCTAGAGATAGCCAGTGTAATCTCGAGCATTTGAGAACTTTTCTCCAAAAACGAGCTCCCAGAAACATCAAAAACATCATCCCAAAAGTAAGGACTTTGGCTAGGATCCAAAGTATAAAAACCCTGCTCACATTTTTACAACTGAATTCCTCTGTTAGGTTTATCTAAGGTATTGGCAGGCAAAAGCAGCCAAACTGGTAGTCTGATTGCAATACTGACATCTCATGGCTAAAAGAAGTTGCTACTGCTTTTCCTTTTCCCCCCTCTTACTCCTCCTTCACCTGAAAAGTATCATTTCCATAAGTACCACATTGCTGTAGAAGTACAGAGTATTACACCCAAGTGGTAGGTTACACACCTTTGCACACAGTCACACTTCAGTGCAACTGGAACCTTCATTCACTTCAAAAAAAACCACAGGAATTTGGCTCCTTTCTTCTGAATCTGGATTTTTACAGCTGGTGCAAAAGTGGCAAGCGAAATGCATCTGACTTGTTTGAACAACCCTTACACCACAGTGGTTCATTGCAGCCTCTTCCCAAAACTCTAAGGCTGCCAAGAAACAGATTGCCGGGGAAGCACAGAAGGTGTTGCAGGGTTCTTCAGAGAGAGCACAGAGAGGCCCTTAACATGTTTTCCCCACATGTGATGCATTTCCTTTCCAAAAGTACCTTGACATAGCTCTCCTCTTCCTCTTACTACAGATCCCAGCAGTGAAGGTGAGTCCCCTGGAGGACTTCTACATCACCATGAAGAAAACAGATGGGTCTGACTCTGTAGCCACATCATTCTGCACTATCCAACAAGGATTGGACCAGACCCTCAAGGCTGCTTTCTCCACCACCTTCAGCAACACCTTCAGCTCTTCCATGAGAAAGCTGAAGAATAAGCCTAAGATCTTGAGTAAGGCTGGCATTCTGGTGACTGCTCTCACAATGTCTCCTTCTTCCTTGTTGATGAGGAAGAGGTGTGGAGGACAGGATGCCTGGGAGGTGACAGCCCCATAACCCTGCTCTCCACAGGTGGAAATACTGCAGCCAATATCTGAACATGCAAACCTTGCAGGAGCAGGCAGGCATGGAGTTTGATGACACTGAATTGCTCAGAGGCTCCCAGAACAGGTCATTTTTTGCCAGAATGGTAGCAGGAAGCCCGGAAACAGGCAGAATAGACTGTTCTAGCCAGATATCCTATGAGCACAAGCTCTACCCATAGTGCCTTCTCTACAAGTACACGTGCATACCAGGGCCAAGTCACCCCTCTACCTGGTGGTCTGGAAGCGGGTCAGAGGCTTGAGGAATGTCGGGTATGAGGAGCCAAGGGTGGGGATCTGCTCCCTCAGAGCTGTCATCCCCAGGCTGGTGCAGAAACCTGGAGCACTGTGAAAGTTTTTCCATCTTAGCACCTAAGACAGAGCAACTCTGCCCTCTGTCTGCACTCAGCATCCAGCATCCAAAGAAATCTCTCTGATGATGTTAAGTTGAACTGCTTTCAAACAAGAGAAAAAAGTGGAATGACAGGACAGAGGAAGGTGGAATTCTCATTTTGGAGATGAATATAATTTTCTTATGAAGACCAGGGGAGCAGTGGTCTCCTTCGTCACTACCGGGTCTTCCAAGAAAAGAGCTGCAGGAGAGCTTTTTCCTCACTAATGTATATGATGGATTTTCCTCCCTAGGAAAGGGATAGCTAGGACAAAGGAGACTGAGTTTTGGGGACCTAGAATCCATGAAGCTTAAGTGCTTATGCTTTCAGAGCCACTGTACAAAAATTACTTTCTTGTGAATCATGTTTTTTAATGGTTCACAACTTTTTACACTTGTTCGGTGTATTGTAAATATATTATTTTTCAATACCTGACCATTTACACTGGATCTGTAGGCATTGGTATAAACTACTACTAGTTTACCAATTAATGAACAAACAGATGAAATTAATTAACAAATTAGTAGCAGGCAAAAAATAGCATCCCCAAAGGACAGCCTTTTCGGTCAGTCATGGATAAATGATGAGCACTCAAATCAAAAACCAGCAGTTTGGGGCTGATGAGGTTTTGAGACATTTTAGAAAAGGCTTTTATATCAGAAGTCAAATGCTTGGTCTGACACCCAAATTGTGTAATTTTCAAAAATTGGTGATCAAGTATAACAATAATTGACCTGAGCTTCTACAGCTATGGCTTGGTCCACTTTCTCTTGAGAGGAAAACTTCATTTCAGCTGGAGGTATGATGAGCTTTTAAGTCACAAAGATGACCTGGAAGACTTAACACAGAGCGAGGAGCAATATTTGATGATGTGTAACCGACTTCTGTTCTGATAGAAAGGTATGGCTGGGTTTTTTCATCTACTGTACTGCAGCACTGTGGAAGGATTTGGTGAGGTTTACCATGCCCACTATACAGACTAGATTGCTCTAGTTCTGTATTTCACCTCTCCCCTGCCATGTCAGAATAAGCAGAACACTATTTTTGATCATCATCTGACTACTAATGAGATGAAAATATCTCAACAGATATACTTGCAACTGGAATCCGTAAGTCAACTGGAATCACTAAGATCCTTGCTCCTTCATCTGAGTTTTGAACTATTTTCAGTTCCAAATCCAGTCCTAATGTAAAGAATTAATGACACAATTCCCACCCATTATGTGAATTATCAACATTATGAGATGCAGGAAAGCTAACACTTGCTGGTAAATAATGCATTATATGTCAGACCAGTAAGAGCCCTAGCTGTGATTCAGTGTTTTGCTTTGTTCTTCAAGAAAATGGTCTTGCTTTCTGAAAAGCTGTCATATTTATAGGGATCTGCAAGGTATATTTTGTTACTCACTGCAAATATGACTTATGGGGATATTTCTGAAATGAATTTGATTGTCAAAGAGAAGCCTGTAATTTTCACTCTACTGTATGCATTAGGAAATCCCATAGGTAGATCTCCTGCCACTTGAAACCAATATTCTAGAAAAGAGTTGACAGAAAAGAAAAACATAAGAGTCAGGGAGGGGGAAGGAGACCCAGCATTTGCTTTCATTGCTGTATCAAAAGCAAGCAAGAAATCTACACTGACATATCTACATGAATCTACAATGGTGTATTTATATGGAATGCACAATGCATACTGAACACACATTGGGAGGCAGTGAATTCCTGTCTGATGGAGATTTATGTCCTCTGAGTGAGGGGAAAAGTCCTGTATGAATTCTATTTGGGTGTGAATACTGAGAGGAGATTAAGCCTCCTCCAGTTTGGCATTATGCTTGTCCTGATCATGCACAAAAATACTCACCAGCACAGAATAGGCATTTTCCTGACACATCTTTCTCAACCTCCCTCTTTCGAACGGATCCTCTGTAGACAGACACCGAATTCATTGGTTTGGACAAAACCAGCCTTATTACCTTGAGGGCCAGGGTCTGTGTGAAACTGTGGGTCCGCTTGGGTTCCAAGTATTTTTCCACCATTTATCCCAAGGGAAGGAACTCCAATCAGACTGAGAGCATTGCCTTTGCAAGCATGAATCCAGGCACTTTCCTGTGCTATGGAGGTCAGGTTCACATTCCAGGCCTGGATAGAACAGCACAAAAACTGCTCCTGTGTGGTGAACCTCTGGGGTTTCTGGTTGCCTTCTCAGACAGTCTGAGAAGCACCAGCAGAGAGTAAGAGTATTTTGAAGTCCCAAGGCATCCCTTGGAAAGTGAGAACTAGAGCCTCACTCAGCTCATCTTGTATGTAAGGTGACTTTTGCACTTCCCAGCACAGAGCTGGAGTGTGAGGCTCTTTCAGAGGAGCAGAGACTAAGAACTCACCACAGCTATCATTGGATTGAGCTGCTCCCACATGAACAGCACAAACCCATGTTCCAAGACAGCACTTTCACCTCATCTTCTAGCCCCATGGCCCACGAAAGAAACCTTTTTCCAGTCACCACTCATCTGCTTTACCTCTTTTCTCTAACCCTTACTGTCCAGTGGCAAAAATAAGTTTCTGGGAGGACTGTGCCAATTAGTTGCCTTCCACTGGATCAGAGCCTGAGGATGTGGCAAACTAGCCACGTATTTACCAATGCAGGATGCAGGTGGTCTCTGGATTAGAGCAGGGGAGCTTTCCTTACATCCCCTTGCCTTAACCCGTTCCCTTACAGAGCTCTGGACTGAGATATTTTGGTGTGTGCTTTACACAACAACAATAGGTGCTGTTGTTGCTTACCTGGTCTTTACCCTCAGGTAGCATCCCTCATTTATGTCATCGGGCTTCTGTTCAGGCTGGAATCAGCCAGCATTTCATTTGACTCAGCTTGCTAGACTCTTCACAATCTATGTCACTCTTCAGTAATAATAGAACTGTTTAAATGCTGCAAAAAACTCCCCAACTTCCTCATCAATGAATCTGAGTACTTTAGGGTGATACTGAGCTATCCAATAGTCATGATTTTTCTCAGCTGAACATACTCTGAGGGTTCCCAAAAGTAAATTTCTTGTCCTAGTCTTGTTTGCATCTGTCAAAAAATGCAATTATCTTGTTTAGTACTGAAATAGAGCTTCATTAAAGCACACTTGCTGTGGCATAACCAAGTAGCTGAGGTAAGGGATATTGCAAGGAAAGAACACTAACGGGAGGGAATGAAGAAATGGAACTGGAGTAGCAACACAGTGTAACTGAGAGAGATGAATGTGTCAAGAGGAAAAAATGGAGGAAGTCTTAAGAAAATGCTGACAAGACTTAAAAAGGACAAAAAGGTTGTAATAAACAGGCCAGCTAGAATCACACATCACACTAGTGTGGAAAGGCTAAAAAACAATAAAGAAACAAGAATCACCTTGCTTCCTGTCTGCTTTAGGGCTCTGTTGTTGTACTGAATTGTCTTCACCCATGCTTAGGGAACCAATTTGCTGACTTAAGACATGGAGGGTTTGACTGAGGTGGGATTTTGGATAAGGAATAATTTATTAAGTTTTAGACTTTCCACTCTCGGTTGAATATCACCAGCTATCCTTAACATATGTCTGCACCACTAAAAAGCTGCGGTGAGTGCTGCTGGACTCACACTTCCTTCTTATTTACTGTAGGGATCAGGAATTGTAGAGACATCTCTGAAACTCTGCCCCTGAGTTTATCAGTGGAATAAGGTACAAAGGAATATGGGGGATATTTCTATAAATGGAAATAATTTTTTTGTGTTTACTCTAGCAATGCTTAGCTGAAATGAAGATCACTGCCAAAAGCTGAACCACCAGTTATTTGTGCCTATAAATGACTTCCTGTGCTTAGGAGCCTGTCTTATGTAAGGATGCTGCTGTGTCAGGTGATGAGCAAACCCATCAAAAAGACAGTCTATCCAAACCAACAGGTTAAGTAGGCATGTTTGCTGACAGAGCAAACTGACCAGCTCAAGGTATGAAATTGAAAGTGATTAGGCCTGAATCTGACAAAACCAATCTGTGTGTGAGTGGGAGACTGGGACATATACACAGGCCCAGCTCAGAGGGAAAAGGTCAGCCTTTGCAAACCTCGAAGTCCAGGGAAGCAGGCTATGCTTAGAATGGAGCAGCTTCAAACCAACTTATGCACATACATTGCACTAATATGTGCAATGTATGTGCATAATGAAGGTGGCATGTGAGCTTGTGATTTGTACTTTCTAGGTAGATTTTGAACATCTTTCAGACCTTACCTACAAAATCTTCATGAAAGAAGAAGCATCCACTGACACCAAAGTATCCAAATGAGAGAGCTTAATGAGAACAGGTTGAGAACTATGTCACCACCTTTCCTAATTCAATGCTGGAATGAACCTGGAAGAGTGGAATAGCTGAGGAAAGTAATTTCCTCACCAGTAGTTTAACAGATTTTTTCATAATGTCTCACTGAAATAATCAAGCTTTCTCCATTTAACACATTAAACTTTCTCTCTAAAAAAACCAATATTCAGGGAAGGAATGTAAAACTCATTTTCCCAAAAACATGTATCATTTTGTTCCTTCTATGAAGAACAAAAACTAGGAAACAGAAGAGTGTTATTGTAAAATGCCTGAGGCGAGCTCTGTACTTCCAGTAAATGCAGAAACTCACTGAGCAAGTTATTAACCTAACAGCATGTGAAAACTGCTTCACTGACTAGCTGTCAAAGTTACCATTCACAACAGAAAGCTCTGTATTTTAGCCCTCCAAAAGCGTTTCAGAACGCACTGATTACCAGGCTTTCCAGACACAAGGGTGTTACTGGCAGGTGCTATAGAATTTTCCCTGTGTGTTAGCAAAACATAAATCAAGCACACAGAGCTCTGGATGGGTGCAATTTTCCAGCTGGGTGTCAGACAATCCCTCCCACATTCTCCACCTCCTCCTTCAGAGGTGGCTGTGCACACAGACCGCTCAGCAGAGCAGCTGCCTTCTATTAACTCTTGCTTTAGGATTCATGTGTCTTTTTGGTTACTGTATGTTCCCCAAAACACGGGAATCAGCTTCAGTTTCAGCAGGACTGACTGTCTGTCCTTCAAAAAGGCCTGCTATTTAAGCTGATTTGTCAGGAGGAATTGTGACTGCTGTAAATTTCACCAACAGGAATCATCCGGTTGCTTTCTCAGCTGTTCTCCTGATTTTGAATGAATTAGCTACCATAATGCTTAAGAGGATACACTTATGTGAGATACTCACTGCCTGCTCCTGTCTGTGACTGCATACCACACTGTTTTAGGCCCATTCCCCACTTCAGCCCTTGTGCTCTGCCCCTACAACACTGCAGATTCTCTGAGAGAAGCCATAAAAAGCTGTGCACTCTTAAGATGCCGTTGTCTGCATTCCCTTCCATCAGTTCATGTTCCCTGTACACTGATAGTTGACATTTTCCTCTTCTATAAAGAGGCTGGGAAAAGCCCAGTCTCTTCATTCATTTCTCCAAGGCTTGGTTGGAGCACTAACTTCACTGCTATGCAGGAAGACAATAAGTGACCTCTGGCCTTTAAGTTACAAAGGTGATTTAGTAAGAGCCTAGAGCCATCCAAAGTGTGTACCTCAGACAGGGATCCTTGTTCATGAACAGTGCTACCCAGATGTGTCCACAGGACAGAAAATTACAGCTGGCTTGTCCACTGCTGAAAACACATGAAAGCAAAAGCAGCATTTACCAATTCTGACCTCCTGACTGAGCACATCAAAGCAATTAGGAAGATTTAGGCAAGCCATACCAGGGGGTGTAATTTCTTTCCATTACCGCGTTTCATGGAGTATTTTGTGTTCTGATATAAAGTCCAATAAAACATCAGGTACTATTGATCAATTTCGTATCAGTGCTTCTAGAAGCTCAGCAGAATGAAAATACTAAGGAAAAAGGGAGAGTAAAAGCACACATGGTAGGCAATCACACATGATTTTACAGGCCAAGCTTTCTAACTTAAACCAGAGCATTTTCCAGAGCATAAAATGGTGGAGAAATGGTGGGTAACTTTAGAAAACAAAGATGTGAAGAGAATTGTCTAGTGGAAGAAAAAGATGACAGAACTAAGAAACAATCTGTGGTTCAGTTCTTTTAGTGCTTCTAAAAGAAGCACATCTTTGACCCCTTTACTTCATCTGTTCTTGAGAGATTACAACTCTGCCATCAGTCAGAAAACGTGATCTCATGGCGTGTTAGCCCAATCTATGAGCTACTTACACCCCACCATTCAGCTCTAACAGACTCTACACCAACTTCTGGCGAGTGGAAGGGCCAATGTCTACTGTAGCAAATGAAATAAAATTACTTGAGTCACGTACACAGGTACACAGGTCAGCACTACATTACAAGGCTTCAGTTTTCATGTCAACAACTTGGTTACTGCCAGAAGCAAGACATCCCAGGCACTTCCTGGTTCACATGTATTCTAACTAGTAATGATTTGAATTTGAACATGGGATTCCAAGAGGGGAAAGGGTTTTGCTGAAGTTACTGTATAGGGATAGACTAATGTGTCCAATACTGAGGAACAGTAGGAAAGAAAGAGTGGCAAGACAAACTGATACATCTGACAGTAATTGCTCCAGTCTGTCATTTCTAAGATAGGTGCTTCCATACATGTAACTTGTGTATTTGACACTTAATCCTATCTACATGTATCATCAAGACCCTCACATCATCAAGGAATGTGAGACATTGTAACTTAAAAGTATCACAACACCTGTGTTCATTCCCCCTCCTCCCCATTCAAATACATTCATTCTTGAGCTCAGGCCCTGAATTTCCAAAAGCAATACCCAAGGTGAAGACAACACAGCCAACAAGTGTTAACTCCTTCAGAGGAGCAACTGTAACTTTCCAGTGGAGAAGGATGATTATTGTTGCATTGCCTGGATCACCCGCAGTCTGTAAAACTGAACTGACAGATTCTGCAGTTCAAATTCTTAGCACAGAGCTACTTTAATGTTAAATTCAACTGAAATATAAAAATCCATGCTTTCTGCTGCATTTGCTTTAACACCTTTGCCTTTATATGTTTCCAGGTTGGGCATATTCATAGCTGCCTCCTGTACACTGAAATTTGCACATCTTTTTCTTCACAGCATCTAAGATATGCAGCTCCCACTGCAGAATAATGAATAGTCAGGACAATTTCATATGGTAATTTCATATGCACTTTTGGTATTTAAAAAGCTACACAGAGCCAACCACTGAAAATAGAAGTGACTTCTTTCTCCACTGCCCACAAAAACCGCCATCATTCCCGTGACTCATCACATCAGAACCCAGAAAAAAAAGCATATGGTATGAATAGTTCTTGTTAAAATTGCACATCTTTAAGCTCTATCAGGCTGGGTCCAGAAGATCCTCCTTCCTGAAAATGTTTCAGTATGCTCCATTTTCTGCAAAGGCCTGTACTCAGCTGAGGTATATGAAAGCAGTGGCATTTTCCTCATACCTTCACCCATCTCTTGGTAATTGTTCTATATTCATGATTACTGCAAATATTAACAGTGAAATATGAAGATAGTTCAGTAGTGCTTTTTGGGTAAACAGAATACCCTAGATTCCCCAAAGGAAATGCCAACTACAATCCTGGAAACTTCCGGAAAGTGGGACAGCTAAGTTTCTGCAAAGGACAGAGCTGCTTCAATTGGGCACCAGTTTAACAGATACCTTCTGATTTACCATTCTCATGTAAGTTTTCCTGTTCTTTTCTGTTTTCTAGAACTTGCCTCCGTAGGCAAAGCAATCAATGTAGCAGCATAACTGTATAAGCAAAGCTATGGAGAAATACAATAGTCTATGTAAAGACTATTTTTCACTCTTACGTTACTTTATCCTGGTAGCACAATCACAGTTCCAAAATAATTCACCTTAAGATCAACAGATCTTCTTTCAGCAAGATGCTGGAATTGTTTACCACAGATTAGAACACCAAAGCAAAAAGTGAACAAAAATAAGACAGTGAGTCTTGAAGAAGGCATGACTAGAAAAATTTGACCTTTTAAATGGAATTGTCTTTGCAGACAGCACTTTCCATCTGAAATGTCCAGAGAACTTTTGACTTTTTGTCTGTAAAAAGACTATTGGAAAAGTTTGCTTTTTTCCCCACTTTAATACATTTTCATATTTCACAAAACAAGGTAAGAGGCAGGCACACTATAACTAAGGACTTGAGACCAGATGATGCTACAATGGCAAACAGTACACTAGAAATGTTCCTGCATAGGAGAGGGTGGGGAGGAAGACTGGCTGATGCATTAGACAAATTCGTGTCTGTTTTGATGGACAGAAATAATTTTCATTATTCATTACAAAAATCATACCTCTACATAATAAACACAAATGCTGACAGATTGTGCATCTCTTGGTGACTCTGGTTTGGACATTTATTTAAAGGAAGCACTGAAACACGGAAGAGCAAACCCCGTGTACTTCAACTCCAAGGAAAGTCTTGCATTTGACTTTGACCTGACAGAGGAACAGAAATACAGGATAAAAAATTTTCAACACTACTTCCCCATCACTAGAGCTCACACTCCTGTATGGCATTTGCAAAAACCCAGAAAAAAGTAGGTTTTGAGATACATAAAGAAATTAAAAGGACAGACAGCTCCTGCTATGGATAAATCAGATCTTGAATTTCTGAGACAAACAAAATTCCTCATTCTGCCTCAAGTCGAGGTAACACAGGAAGAATAAGATTCCCAAATGCAGAGTCTTGAGTTATGAAGTATCCTGAGGAGTGTGCATGTGCATGCTGGAAAGAGAAAAGCATTTGTTAAAGTGTTACTCCTTACAGCAGTGACATGACTTAAGACTTCATGGGTTCTGCAGCATTAATTACTTCTTTCTCGCAGTATACTCTTTAATTCTGATAGTCAAATTCAAACCCAGCATTTTACATCAGCCACATATCAGAACAGGGCCCATCATGACAATTAATTTGGGACATTCTCTCCTGCTCTTTTTGACCAACCCCATGGAGGTGGGGCAAATCAACTCCTGATTGCTCTTCTTTGCCTAGACTCCATGTTTCCACTTCCACTCCCTTAATCAGCCTGCAAGTCTTTGCTGATGACAGTCGCTACATGGAGTGCCACCAGACACACTCCCAAACTTGGGACGCCAGGATTCCACTCATGGGATGTAGATACACTTGTTCACCTGAGGGAGGCAGCTGCTGTATGGCCCTGGAACTCCATTGTGATATCCTATATACCCTTTCCCAGTTCAAAGGCTGGACTCCAGCAAGTAAAGATGTTCTGCATATACCCTCCATCCACCACTGGGGAAGAGCCCTGCTGGATCTCAAATTTAGCCTGAGCCCTTGGAACGATCAAGGCTAACTGGCACAGTGAGCAGCACCAGCATGGCCAGCAAGCCAAGGGGAGCTATCTGAGCTCAGTCTGAGATACAAACAGGAGGGAGCTCAACAGAGACACAAAGAGATGGCTGTGGGGCTGGGTGGAGCTCTCCATGCCCAAGTACATGTTTCATCATAACAAAAGGGACTTCACTTATGACAAATACAGAAATGTGAGATACCTAATCTCTAAAAGGGGCTCTTCAATTTCTCTGGAGCAGGACTGCTTTCTGAAGGGATGCACATCTAAAACAGAGCCAAACTGAACTCTGACTGTATCAGCTCACCTGCAGTGCAGCCTTCTGCTGTGCTGCAATGTGCTGTTGCTCAGCATGATCACGGAAATCCTTATTCAGAGGTGATCTTGCAAGTGCAATGCTGCAATAAAGAACAAGATGGTATGAAACAGACCACAGCCAAAACACATTCTTGCCATTCTAGCCGTGGATAACGTGACTTCCTGAACTCTCCATTTCACTCATGGCTTGACAATTATCAGTTACTGTTTGGAATTATTATTTGTAAATATAAGAGAAAAAGGGTAGATGGAGTGACCACAGATGTATCATTTGAGCCATCATAAACAATTCCTGCCAAACTTAACCTGAAGCCTATTGTGGATTTTGCCCAAGGGTTAAGTCCCACTGAAGTCAATAAAACCACTGGGGTGCAGTGTTAGACAATGCAAGGAATTTCTAAAGCAGCTTTGTGCTTTCACCACTACTCAGTCATTGAGTGACTGTTCTAAACAACTGTGATAAAGAGAAGCACTAACAAGAGCTCTGCAGACTTCAGTATAAGAACAGGCTTTCAGTGAGGGAAAGCAATTCACTACTTATGATAAAGGAGCTTCCTATTGATTCCTAACTGAAATAATGACCTCTTGATGACAGCTTGGAAGTACCTAAAACTGATCTAGCTTATCCATCTCAGTGCAGCATAAGGTTTCAAATTAAAATTTATTTATGTTTTTTCTTGTCTTTTATACGTTAGGACATGTCTACGTTCTTAAACCAAAAAGAAGACATAAAAAGCACCCCAACTCTATATAAGTAACATGGACATCAGGTGAGGGTTGTCATTAGAACTTCATCACAAGACAATTCTCAACTACCTCTGTAATTGTCACTGGAGGCTGCTACTGAAAACCCTGCTCTTACCAATCACAGAGACAAGATTACAAATGGCAAGGATTCCAAACAGTTTAATCAACTGAATTTTACCAGCAGTTTCAATGTCAACAGCTGATTTGGTAAATCAGTTTTTAAGAAGCACCCATGTTTATGAAAAGATTTGCAGACAAATCTACACCTAAATGCACAACAAAATCTAAACAATTCAGAAAAAATTTTGCTTACAGCACGTATTAAGATAAGTTTCACTGCTGGAGAAGAGTACTACTCCGTTTATTTGAAACACAGTATTTTCAGTGATTCTGGAGGTATTTAATTTGCATTTAATCTGTACCCTCTAATTTTTCAGTAAGATTTCTATAGACAAACTTAAGGCTCCACCATAAGCTGGCATTTTTCAAAAGAGGTCTTCTGTTCTTGGATACAGGATTTTTACATGCCAAGGTCAGAAAGCAATTAACTCATTCACCCTTGTGCCATCCCTGCCACTGCTGTGCTTCAGGTACATCAAGCTCTTCCAGTCAAGTTTGCACAATTTTTATGGTCTCAATTCTGACAACACTGTGGTCTGAGACCTCTGGTACAACATCAAAAAACTGTCAGCTTCTCAAAAATCACATGTCAGCCCACCATGCCAAAGCAGAGAGTCTGACTGCTGCATTGTAGGTTCCACTCATGTCCACCTTCAAAACCAGAAAATTCTAATTCTGCTCAATAGAACACAGATTATATTTCCTTAAAGAAAAAAGGGAGTAAACAAGCACTCTCTGAAGCTCTGTCAGACTTATAATGAAGCACAGAAACAATGTTGCCAGGCGTCAGGAGTTGTACATATTCTGATTTTCTTTCCAACAATTTTGCTCAAATAATAACCATGTACAGTTATAAATAATAGCTTCTTACCTCACTCAGAAGTCTACATCAGGCAATTTCAAGTATTCTGCATGTTTTTGACATTATGAAGGAATTAAAAGTGCAATCTCTTCGCAAAAAAGACACAGGCAGCACTCAGACTGTAGTCTACCTGAGTGTAGTCTATCAGAGAATATCTGGCTCTTGCACAGGTGTTGCGGGTTACACTGTGTCTAGAATGTGGCACTGCATTCACTTCACGCTAACCACAAAGTTTAAGGACCTCAATTTGTCCACATAAATTATTGTGTCATTTTCTAGTTACTGATTTATGACAAAAATCCAATCTTCTTGTCTTGTATGGGAGAAATCCCAGTAACAGCCGTTCAACTCAGATTAGATTATTACACTTTATGGTGTAGAATCATCCCTACAAAACAGCATCTTTTACCAGATTATCTGCTCTAACATAAACTGGCCCTGTCTTGCACATAGGGGGTTTCAAGAATAACTCACTCCTGCTGTAATTGTTCCTCTCTAAGCACAGAGAATCCTGAACCTAATGGTCTGCTACTTCCATTCCCCAGAGCGTTTCAGGTTAATAATGAAATGTTTTTCAGTGTCTGATTTCTGATTTTTCTTTATGGTAGATTTTAATACACCTGAGTAAGCAGATCTGCTTCTCTCATTCTCAAATTTTAATGATATAGGCTAAAATTCATGCTATGTAAACAATTTTAAATATTAGTATGTTCCTAAAGAGCAATGTCACTCTGCCTTGTTACAGATGGTCAGAAAACACTTCTGTTAAGTATTTATATAAAAGTTTACAGCTCACTAGCTGTTTGGTTTTTTTGATGTAATCCATGATGTCCAAACAGGTCTAAGAACATAAAATACCTGGCTCCAGGGTGATTTGTGGAAGACTGGTTTTGCATAAGTAACTTTCTCTTCTCCTTGTCTAGTTCTGCCAGGATTGCAACCCTATTTTTATTCTGGAAACCTGGTGAGAATGACAGAAAAATATTAGAGATATTTATTTGACTTCTATGGCCCAACTCCAATTCCCTGTGGAATTAGAAGTCCCTGTAGAAAATTATTCTACAATGAATACACTGATTTTCAAAGCTTTGTACCCATTTGAAAAGGCTATTAAATAGGCTTCATTTTTCAGCATGCAATAGCTTCCATAAGCTACCATGCATATTGATACATTTTAAATTTGAGGCTTTTAACTCAAGTTAGATCCTATCCCTTCCCAAGCCAGCTCTGGAGCTACAATCAAGGTTTACAATCAAATAGCTACCTTCTAAAAAAAAAGAAGTAAACTTACCAGGTTCTAAATTTAAAATGTAGTCACTGAATGTTCAACTCAACAATAACAATAGAATAATATATGCACAGGCCTTAATTTTTCATGTTAGTGAACTCAAACTGTAACACAAGCATTATATGTATAACAGGTAAGAATGAACAAATGACTAAGCTTGCACACGTGTTTATACAAATATCTTTCATCCACTCTATGAAGAAAAGTTTAAATATACTGTGTGCTATACACACTACCCTTATTCTGAGTATAATCAAATGCTGGAATAGAGAAGTAAAATTAAACTAATAAACTGTCTGTACACAATATAAGAATATAGCCTTCACTTGCTTTCATCATTCTTCTAAAGAGGCCTTGAATACTAGAGAAGGGGTCCAGAAGTAGGTGACTTGAGAGAATTTCAAAAACTCAAAAATGCCCAGAATAGTTGCCATCTATGTCTTTTTCAAAGTTGCCTTCTAAATGCAAACATGGCAAAACTCCTGTACCTACACAGGACTCACATAATAAAGGATCACACTGCAGCCATCAAACAAACCAGATGCACAAGTCCCTGCTGTTGCCTGAACAGCACAGCTGAGGGCAACAGCTCCGAAGTTGACTCTTACGTGCCTCTCTGCCACCAAGAATACTCCTCATGTCAGAAATACACCTTTTTTGAATCTCCGATTTGCTGCCGTTCTATAAATAACAAGCTACGAAAACATAATAATAGTAAAAAAAAATACCTAAAAGTCAAGCTCTCCTTTATTTTCTCCACACAAAAAGCCCAAGATTCCCACTGGGAATTGCTGTGTGCTGTGCCCTTGCCCTGAGAACCATCTTCATGACAGCACTAACCCACAAGCTATTAGGAAGGCCACACATGGTAACTCTTAGGGAGAGTATTAGCATGTCAAGGTAAAATGATTAATTTTCAATAGCTGCACTCAAAGTTCATCCTCTTTGACAGACCTTGGGTTGATGCTCAATTACATAATCCAGTATACCTTTCATCTGCGTGGCTTAATGAAGGAGACAATTACCAGAGAGAAACCTCCAACTCTAAATAACAATTTGCATCTGTACTGCCTTGCTATCAAACTCACACTTTTTGTCTTCTACCATGCCTAAAACGCATACCCATAAACTTCAGTGTCTCAAGAGTTCTTGAAAGGAGCACAGTCTTTTGATTATACTGTACTATGGTTTTATGTAAGATCACCCACAATAATTTCGACCTTTGTTAGTAAGATTTTCAGTTACATTTAATTAACTGGTGTTTTTCTGCCCACTAACCTCTTCCTATGTGGTATTAGCTCCACTTAAACTCTGTTAGATCTTTGAGGAGTATTGATTCAGGCCTTTGATCTTTCTCTGCTCTTTGGGTATTGTACACCATCTCTTTTTGTTTTTGAAGATCTTGCACTTGCAGAGAATCTGAAACCTTAAAATGGAGCTAACAAACAAAGGCTGAAAAATCTTACCAACAAGCTAGGATCTAATATTTCTGAGCTGCAGCTAGCACAGACTTTACTTTCTTGTAGATTCTGGAGACAATGTGTGGATAGGATGACTGTATCACCTCTTAGAGGGTCTGATCTAAAACAACCATGTTTACATGCTCATTCTACACAGTTTTAATCCAAAAACCTTTATACCTGTCATTTTACTCAGCACCCTTCTAATACTGCTTGCTTATCCTGAACTGCATAAATTCAAATGCATGCTTGGATTTCAGAAGATATGATAAAGGAAAGAGGAGACCACTTTTTAATGTAAGTTTGTGATCTAAAAATATAAATATTAAATATGCTTAAATTTATCATGAAGCAGATGGTATGATTCAGAAAAGCCTGAGACATTTTAAATGCTGTTTTTAAACTGTGATCAGAAACTGTAGAAGACTCTGTCTTCTATTTTGAGTCTTGTTACAGTATCTTGTGGAAGAAACTGTAAAGGTATTCAGAAGAAATCAAATTATTTTTTCTTCTCTTTTACCTCTACTGAGAGTTTTGTGGTGTGTTTTTTGTTTCGATTGTTTGTTGGACAGGTTTTTTTGAAGCAGTATTTTCCACAAGAATTTAGACAGTACCCATCAGCAACCTGTGGTACTGAAAATGTCAGTTGTTTATAAGAATTTGTTATTGATAAGGAGAAAAAAAGCCTGTTTAAGACAATGGAAGAGCACATTAAACATTACACACTAGTACTCCTCAGCTGAGCAACGTGAAGTTCCTGTAGGTACACTCCTTAAACATGCAAAGTAAAGCCTGTTCATTTAAAGGCTAACAATGGAAGGGGTGGAACATGAGAAATCCATCTTACAGAGAAGTTCTGCCATTCTTCCAAAGTAATCAACCATATCTGGCAATACATAAGGAAGACTTTCATTTAGATTCTTCCCTATCAAGGAACCCTAAATGCTTTCATAAAGACCAACTTGAAACCACAACAGAAACTTCCTGCTTCAATTATAAATAAGACTAATTTTTCATCTGCAGATTTGTCTGTTCTGCTTTCTAGTACTAAAACTGTGGACATGCAAAAATCAAAAGCTGTCCTTAGTACAGACCAGATTCTCATCTATGAAAGTGTGCAGATTTTCAAACACAGGAACTTCCTAATAGAACTTCAAATTTAGACTTCCCTTCACTGGGCTGAGTTGCACTAATTTTTGAGTTCAAACAGTTCAAATATTGCAGTTTATTAATATTTTTCTCTGCTTTGCTGACGTAAGTCCTGACATAAAATGACCTGTTCAAGGCAGCTAAATAGATTAACGGCAGTGTCAGATGTCAAACTGAGCACCTAGAACCTCAGATTACTCTCTAACGTAGCAGATTCAGGACATTTAAAATTTAAACCTTACTGACACCTCTATTTCTGACATCAAGCATTTTATCTGTGCAGGACCAGAAAGATTACTTGCTCCTATTTTCTGCACATGAAAGGCAGAAAGCCAAAGAAAGTTGAAACCTTGCTGCTGAAACTGGCAGCTTTAAGAACACACAGCAAGCCTCTCTCTTTACCCTAATCTCAACATCTCACCTACAACCCTATCTAACCATTACCTATGTTATTTAGTTCTTCTAACTAACTCTGCATGGCAAGCAACAGCATTACCTTTATCTATTTTTAATTTTTTGCTTTTCATTGATTATATTTTCCTTGATCTGTTTCCTTGATCCTTCTGTAAGTTGTTGCTTCATATTCACATTTAAGTCTTTTTCCAAGATGCACTATTTATCATTTGTCTGTAGTAGTGTAACAGCACTGAAGAGCCCTCCATTACTTTGTGTCCACGATACACTTTTATACTCAGAAAATGTTTTCAAAGCTGTATGTCAGCTCAAAGATCTGAACGTTAAAGGGCACTGCATTTTGTCCTGCCTGCTCAATTCAGAAAGGATTTAAAGCAATTTCTTTACTGAAGCATATGTTTCTATAAATGGCAGCATTCATGAAGTAAGGCAGCACCCTTTTAGTAGAATCTAAACACCTTATTAAACACAAGCCACTTGTGGAAAAAAATTGGAGTAATTCTATTTTGGGGTCTCTTCTGCTTATGATGACTGGTATCTCAAAACATCATCTAATAGTCTGCAGCACACCAATACTCTCAGTAACAATTTACATCTGGATATGCTTTCATACACTTTGTGTTACAATGAAACAAAAGGTGTAGTGGTTATTCAGTAAATTAAGTTGAATTACTTAAAAATACACTAGTATTTTGTCTGTGCCTCCAGAAAACAGCTCTGTACATAGCTAAATATAAGTAATTGACAGCCTTATGGCTTCAAAGTTCTCCAGTAACTATGCTTACACAAAGATCAGACTCAGATGGGGAAGAGCAAAGTACATAGAGTATGATGTAATTCAATGCAGAGCAGCACAATCTTCCTTTTCAGACTTGGTGAATGTAAGAGTCAACTCTAGCTGCTTAGACTGAATGCCTCCACATGCATTTAGGACAAAAACATAAACAACTTTCAGGATATAAAGAGACTCTAGAACTGTTACAGCCTGAAACTTAGAATTCTGTTCATATTTCAAAAGCTTCTTCTTCCAACATACAAGAGCGCTTATCTTCTGAAAGGTTCAGCCCTGTCTGAAACAGAATCTGTATTTTTCCCACCTTTGAAGACCAAAAGGAGAATTCTGTCCTGAGTTGCATTTCTCCCATGTCAGAGAGCTTCCTTTAGGAGGACTCACAGAGCGGTTAATTTGGTTACACACAACATATGCTCTGGCCTTGCTGCACACAAGCAGAGGCATTGTACAAGAGCAGCCTGATGAGTGCATGTTGGCCAAGTACTGTGGACTACTTTGGTAGAAGCAGTGTATTTCTGAGCATCTGGAAGTATTTGCTGTAATTAAGAAGCTGACTTCCACCCCTCAAAGTGTCTCACTCTGGTCAATGAGCTCATATGGCGGGCAATGCACAGCATGCAGGGAAGGCTTCCACTGCTTTAAAATGCCACAGTCAGTCTTGTGCTACCAGTTCTGTCTGATACTAATGGACTGAAATAAGGGTTTTCATTCAATTCTTGTTTTTCTGCACTCGTATGCAACTCACCACCAAGAGAGCTTTTCTAAGAGGCCAATTAATAAAAGTCTGGTTCACAAAATCTTAACTTTTATAGTCCAAGTCTGTAATCAATGGAAAACTCAAATTTACTCCTAAGAAAATACCTGATACCAATCAAAAGAAAAGCACTACTTTAGTGCAAAACATTCCCATCACAGTCTACCTGTGTAGAAGAGTAAGTGGTACCACGCATAACCCTTCCCATGAACATTTCAGTAAACTTCTATTCCTTTTGTCCAAGTGAAGAGAATTGATTGCTTGAACAGTAATACATATGCCATGAGACAAGCTAAAAATGCAGTGTTTGTCACAGTCCTTTTCACTACTATACTGCATCTAGGCGACATAGAAGCCCCAAAATGTTGTTTATATGAGCCTGTTCCTTTCTAATTTTTAGTACTATTTATAGGCTTATTCGGTAATTAAAATTTATAGTGTTTCTTGTCTGCTTAGTGCAAAAAATTTTCAGATGATAACTATACGGTTTCTTCAATGAGTTTGTAAAGGATATCTCAAATATAGAAGATTCCAAGATTCTATGAAATTATAAGACTATGGAGTCAGGAGGGAAGGTATTCCAGCACTAAAATCCCATCTCTCAGTAAACCAACATATTTAAGGAAAAGCAGCTTTTAACTCTCTATGACAACATTCTATTCCTTGCAATGATGCTGATTTGGTATTCACAGGAAGAAACACAGGATTTATCATGTATTATGTACCAAAAACTTTCTCAGAGTCAAAATCTGCAAACAGACAACTCTGCAATCTGCAGCACTCCTCTCTCAACACCTTGCAAAATCTCAGTAGGCATTCCAGAAACTACCTCCTTTTCGTCAAGTAGCAAGTAAAATCTGTGTTTTGGACCCACACGAGTCATGTGACACCACCTGAAGTATCATCCAGCAACACCCAGGTTTGCAGAACTGCTTGAGGTAAGGACACAAACACACATCTGCAGAAGGTGTCCACTTGCTGGGAAACTGAACCCAGAATTAATTTCTCATAACCAGGTAAGGGGAAGAACCATCCCTGAGACGCTTTTTCCCCAGCTCTTCCATATAAGAAATGCCTTTGAATTCCCCTAAGGTTTCCAGAAAACACCTCTAGAGGGCGATTTAAGATTCTCCTTCAAATTTACTGGGTGACATCCCCAGACCCTCAGCCCCCTCTAAAGCACATGCATTGCCTGGATAGATGGACCATTACTAAGATTTTTATTATTTTAATGATGCAATTGAGACGCTTCTTGGTATAAAGGAACAGTTCATTGCAATTACCACTATGGTTTTAATTGGCTTTTTCTCCTAGGCCTGGTCACTTGCTGCCTGGGACAGATACTACTGTCGGGGTCTTGCTGTTCCCAGCACAGCATGGAATGTATTTGAGTTCTGGCTGTCCTCTGATGTTGAGTGCAATAGCTGCAAGTCATGTTCAATGTCAAGTGTTGTAAGTGTCTGAAATAAGTTCCAGGAAATGATCACTGTACCACAGACATGGTAGGTACTTCCTACTGCTTAGCACAACATTATGCTCAGCAATTCAGAGCTTCCCAGCCATCAATAATCTTTTTCAGCCATTAAATGTGTGTGTACCTTGTCCCAGAACTGCTGCCATTCTGCTGCTTTAAGCCCCACCTCTCTTCCCTTTCTTCATCTTAAAATAAAATTAATAATCTTTCTTCAGTCATGAAAATAAACTTACAATTATATTGACTTCACTGATATTTTGCACAGTCTTTTCCCTTGAATACTTAGATTAAAACCTACCTTGTCCTGAAGGATTTGCTGCCATCCTTCAATGTTTAGCCCTTGTTTTATTCAGCTGGAGTTCAAATCTTTTAACCTCCACAAATATCTGCAAAACAGGCACAATATAAGATAAACATACTCCTTTAAAAGAAGAGCTTGGAATTCAATCCGTTAGAGACTATACAAACAGTTCGAAAGCACAAGCTGAACATGGCACATGTGTTGCTTAAAATGTTTATATTTATATTACATTATTATTATGTTTATATTACAGTTTATATTGTTCTGCCTGAAACTTTTGGCTTGAAATACCAAGGGTTGTTCAGATTTTTCAGATTCTAGTAATTTCTATTAGTAGAAGTAGTAGTAATTTCTCGTAATTTCTATTCTTGTAAAAATAATGTATATAATTAGTCATACACCCATTTTCCCAACTGAACTACCTGACAAAGTATGTCAGACTACACTTAAGAATCACATTAAACCTCTGCAGTCATTAAAAGCTGAAGCCTTGGAAGAACCCAGTTTAGCCTCTAACTCAAGAAAAACTGATTGTTTGACAAGAGGCAATTTAAATCCCAGATACGAAGCCAGCCAAAGTTGTCTGCAGCGGTGACAAAACAAAAAAGGAGGCCTGCTCCTCAGTCATACGTCACCTCGGACCACCATCAACATCTGTTTCCATCAAGGTGCCAGGCTTTAAGTGCGGTGGTGAAGAGCTCTGGCTCAGCCAGGCGGAGCCGAGGGATGGGAACGCTGAATCCTGCAGGAAACGTGAAGCATTAGTCGGTCACACTTCCACAGGAGACCGGGTCATTGCTAAGCCCTGAACCTGTGGATCCCTGAGCAGCTCCGCTGCGGTGAATTAATAACTCAATGACAGTACTAATTAAGCGCAGTGACAGCGGTCGGGACGGGTCTCTCTAAGAGCCGTGGATGGTGTGACCCACTCCCGCCGCTGCCCTCCTCCCCCCTGCACGGCTCGAGAATGGGCTCTCCCGCTCGCTTTTTCCCTCCCGCCCACAATGGAAGGACGGCCGACCCGGCTCTCCCCGACCCGGCGGCGATGCTCCGCCTCAGCCCGGCCGGCCTGGCTCGAGCCCCCGCAGTCCCGCCCGCCACCCACCTGCCCGAGGGCGCGGGGCTCCGGCTCCTTCTTCCGCGCTCGCCCTCCCCGCAGCGCGGCCTCGCCGCCTCCGCCCCCTGCTCGTGACGCTCGCACTGCGCGACGGCGCTCGCGCCTCCCCTCACACCGCCCGCGCCCTTCCCTCTTCCCGTGCCCTCCCCTCACACCGCCCGCTCCCTTCCCTCTTCCCGTGCCCTCCCTTCTTCCCGTGCCCTCCCCTCACACCGCCCGCTCCCTTCCCTCTTCCCGTGCCCTCCCTTCTTCCCGTGCCCTCCCCTCACACCGCCCGTGCCCTCCCGTCTTCCCGCGCCCTCCCCTCGCATTTACCGGGTCCGGAAGGATCGGGGTTGTGCGTGTGGAGGCGCAGGCCGGCTGCGCGGAGTGTTGCGTTCAGCAGTAAGGCAGAGTTTGCCTGTGTGCTCCTGCCGTGGGCATCTGCCTGCGGACGGGAGCAAGCACGAGGGTTTCACTCTGGGGCCACTGTGGGGACTCCACGCAGCATCGCGGTTAAATAGTAAAAAAACACACAAGTGGAAGGGAAGGGGAAACTGAATCGGGTTGGAAAAGACCTCCGAGGTCATGGAGTCCAGCCTGTGACCCTACACCACCCTGTTAACCAGACCATGGCATTAAGTGCCGCATCCACTCATTGCTTAAGACCTCCATGGACACAGACTCCACAACCTTCCTGTGCTGGGCAGCTCATTCCAAAGTCTAATCGCGTTTTCAGGGAAGAACCTCCCCTGGCACAACTTGTTCTTGTCCTGCCCCTTCTTCTTTTTTATTTATTTATTTCCCTTTTTCCCTTTAAATCACTGCTGTGCAGATTGTGTTTGAACACAGCAGCAATATTTGGAATTAATTCCAGAGAGGTTTGTTCATTGAACTACTACATAGTTTGCTTTGGGAATGTCAAATAACAACTGTATAGATGAGGGTATCAGATTAAGTGATCTGGTCTGACTAAGAGAATAAACCTTAGTCTTAAAGCAGCAGTCTCAGACTTTTTATGCTGTTGTGGTTAAAATACTTATTTGAATCAAGCTGGATTGAGTAGCAGGTATAGCTTTGATTGTACCTAAATAAAATCAATTATTAAGGACTGCTATAAATAAATAATTTAAATACTGCATACACATGGGGCCAACACAGACCTCTTTGTAGCCAAAAATCAGTCACAATGTCTACTTCAGTTTTATATGCAGGGTTTTTTTTAAGGCACTAAATAATTTTCATGAAATAAAGGCCTTTTTCTTCTTTAACTGGATGTAAGGATAAGAACAGGAAATCAATTCATTTTTTTTTTATTACTTGGTTGAAGATGCCCATGTAGACATGCTTTTACTGCAGGATATTAGATTTTTTTAATATTAAGGTTTTGGTGGTGTATGTAATAGGCACTTCTGAGCAAATGACCCGTACAGCAAGGGTGATAAAGAGACCTGGTAGTCAAACCTTCTGTATGCTGCAGGGCATTTGATTTCATTTGCTTTCTCTTACATAAAATGCTAGAAGTCCATAACCTCCTCATTCTTCAGGCCTAAACTGTTGATTTAGTTACAGTGGAATTGTTTATATTGGTAAGAACACACATAAGGTGTATATGGTGCTAAATGTCACAGTAATTCTTTAGCTTGGACAACCACATATATGAAGAAATATTGAAGGCAATTAACAACTTCTTAAAATTTGCTGCAGCCACCTTTACTGGACCATGAAGAAATAAATTACATTTTTGAGAGTGTATAGATCTTGTATAGATCTTGTCAACATCTATAATAATGGATTCATTTGTCTTAAAATAGTGTGCCTTAGTATTATACACATGGATTCTATGAGATAGACAATATTCTAACCAAGTATGCTGTCTGTTCTTCCATTTGTACTTTTCAAAGACTCACAAAGTGTTTGACAGTTGTTAAACTGAACAAATTTGTGTCTGGAAATTTGTAATGTCCAAATGTAGAATTTAGTTACCTGGATTGTTTTCCTGGTAAAGGCAGTGTGTGTGTGTGTATGTGAGAGAGAGTGTGTATATTTGTGTAGGGGTGTGTGTGTGCCTGTACCCAAACCAGCAGACAATCTCAGGGAGTTTTCTCTTTGCTTTCAAGCCTTGTTGATTAATACTGTGGGAAGCAAACACTGCTGCCATTCCCACATACTTGTATTATTGTCAACTGTTCTCTTTGCATTAACAGCTGACTGAGCACCTGCCCTCCTATTTCTGTTCTTTTATTGTTTTTTGTTTTGTTTCATTTTGTTATTTCTCATTCTGTCTTTAGAAATGCCATATGTGCTAATTTTTTCCTCCTTTTAATTATCCCTTGAATGATTCGCAAACCATTTTTTCTAGACACCTTGCTTGCAGCTGTTAACTGCTGAGAAGCAGGGTGAGTGAAGAGCAGCCCAGCATCCAAACTAATGATGCTACCTGGTACAATTCTTTGTGATGTCATTCCAGGACTGTGGATGTAAGTGATTCTAAAAAGCTGCAGTTTTTAAAAGAGGCAGACAGGCCTAGCTGTTGTGCTCCTTTTTACACAGTTAACTCTGGTAAGATGAATTAATTAGTGGACATTGGTCCTTGTTTGGGGATCAAGAAAGGAAGATAGAGAAGGAAGAAACAGAAGGGCAAGGAGGAAGAGTCATCAGCAAGGAAACTCAGGTGAAGAAAAGTTGGGACTTATTCATTCTTCATTTCTGTACAACTGTGGTGAATGTTGATCACAGTAGTAACTTTGAGCATCTCCAGAAAAACATGGTCATGCCTCAAATCAAATGATCCCTTTGCTTTGGGAGGAGTTGCACATCAATATAACATGTTATAACATGTATAAACAGGAAGAAGTGTAACCCTTTAAAGGAATGGTGTATAATCTCTGATGTGTCAGAATACTCTTTCCTGAAAATCCTTCTTGTTTAGCATAAGCAAATTAAAAAATGTAAAATAAAGCATTTATAGCTTGTCATTTGGAAAGCCATTACAAAACCTTCAGTTTAAAAGGAGGCTTTTCTTAAACACTGCATCACAAATCTTGCCATGCTTTTCCTTCAGGCAATAAAATTCTGCTTTTGAGGCTGGCTGTTATCATCTTGGAGTAGAAGGAGCTATGTATCCCATTATATAAACAAAAGCTGTGTTAAATTGCATGTAATTCTGAATGAATATAAACTGCAACATGGAAATGTGGTGGGACAACTCACATAGCTGGAGTGCTGGCAGCTCTGGATGGCTACAAGCTCTTCAGAAGAGATAGGAAAGCAAGGTAGAGAGGTGTATATAAAGGGAGGCCCTTTATATTGGAGAGGCTTTCAATGCCATGGGTATTGGAACTAGTGACAATGAAGTTGAAAGCCTATGGGTAAGAATTAAGGGGAAGGCCAACATGGCTGACATCCTACTGGAAGTCTGTTATCCACCCAACCAGGAAGAAGAGGTGGACAACTTACCCTATAAGCAGCTGGAGAATGTTTCAGATCCCCAGCCCTTGTTCTTCTAGATGAATTTGACCTGCCAGACATCTGCTGAGAACTTAATACAGCAGAAAAGAGGCAGTCCAGGAAGTTCTTAGAGTGTGTGGAGGACAACTTTTTGTCGCAGCTGGTGGGCCTGCCAAGGGACCGAGTATGTTAGACCTGTTGTTTGCAAATAGAGATGGACTGGTGGGTGATGTGGTGGTTGGAGGCAACTTGGGGCACAGCGATCATGAAATGATAGAATTGTCAATATTTGGTGAAATCAGGAGGAGCACCAATAAGACTTTTACACTGGACTTACAGAGGGCAGATTTTGGCCTATTTTGGAGACTTATTCAGAAAGTTCCTTGGGAAGCAGCCCGTAAAAACAAAGGAGGCCAGGAAAGGTGGGCATGCTTCAAAACAAAGATCTTGAGGGCACAGGAAGAGACTGTCCCTGTGTGCTGAAAGATGAGTTGATGAGGCAAATGTCCAGCCTGGATGGGTAGCAAGGTTTTGAAGGAACTTAAGAATAAAAAGAGGATGTATCATCTTTGGAAGGAGGGTCAGATCTCTCAGGAAGTATTTAAAGGGGTTGCTAGGGCATGTAGGAAAAAAATTAGGGAGGCCAAAGCTCAGTTTGAACTTAATTTAGCAACTTATGTGAAGGATAATAAAAAGATTTTTACAAATATATTAATGGCAAAAGGAAGGTTAAGACTAACCTTTATTCTCTACTGGATGTGGGAGGGAACCTAGTAACTGCAGATGGGGAGAAGGCAGAGGTGCTTAATGCCTTCTTTGCCTCAGCCTTTAGTGGGAAGATGCCTTGTCCTCAGGACAGCTGTCCTCCTGGGTTGGTAGATGGTGTCAGGGAGCAGAACGGTCTCCCTGTTATGTTGCAGTCAGCAACCTCAGGATCTCGTCCAGGGAAGCCTCAGGGTTCTGGGGACCAGCATGGAACACCAACGAGACGGGCTTCCTGTTCATGAAACCATTTATTCAGCATGGGAACAAACTCAGGTCCAGAACAGAGAGCCCCGAACAGAGGCCGAGCAGGGGTTTTTGAGGGACAGAACTCTTGAGGATCTCCACCCTTGAGGGTGGAGTTCAGGGTCAGGGAGCACTAGAAACACAACAAGGGAGAAACCCCCAGGGACTCAAACCCAATCAGAACACCTGGGCCACCTTTCACAAGGGGTTTGGGGTGGGACAATGCTTATCTAAAAGTACCTCTTTGTCCGCCTGAGGCATGTCACAACACTGTTATCCCAGAAGAGGCAGAGAACTGCTGAGACACTTGGATATTCATAAATCTATGGGAGCAGATGGGATCCATCCCAGGGTGATAAGGGAGCTGGCAGATGAGCTTGTGAAGCTGCTTTCCATCATTTACCAACAGTCCTGGCTCACTGGTGAGGTTCCAGATGACTGGAAGCTGGCCAATGTGACACCCATTCACAAAAAGGGTAGTAAGGGGATCCTGGTAATTATAGTCAGCCTGACCTCTGTACCCAGTAAGGCAATGGAGCAGCTTGTACTGAGTGCCATCACACAGCACTTACGGGATGGCCACGGTATCAGACCCAGCCAGCATGGGTTTAGGAGGAGTAGGTTGTGTTTGACCAACCTGGTCTCCTTTTATGACCAGGTGACCTGCCTGGTGGATGCAGGAAAGGCCATGAATGTTGTCTGTTTGGACTTCAGCAAGGCTTTGACACTGCACAGTGCACTCCCACAGCACACTCCTGGAGAAGCTGGCAGCCCATGGCTTGGACAGGAGCACTCTGTGCTGGGTTAGGAACTGGCTGGATGGCTGGGCCCAGAGAGTGGTGGTGAACAGTGCCGCATCCCCGTCACCAGTGGTGCTCTTCAGGGGTCTGTGCTGGGGCCAGTTCTGTTCAATATTTTTATTGATGACATGGATGAGAGAATTGAGTCCTTCATTAGTAAATCTGCAGACAACACTAAGCTGGGAACGTGTGTCAATCTATTGGAAGGTAGGAGGGCTCTGCAGAAAAACCTGGAATGGTTGGATGGATGAGCAGAGTCCAGTAAGATGAAGTTTATTGAGTCCAAGTGCTGAGTCCTGCATTTTGGCTACAATAACCCCCTGCAACACTACAGCCTGGGGATTTTGTGGCTGAACAGTGCCCAGGCAGAAAGGGACCTGGGGGTGCTGGTGACAGCTGGCTGGACATGAGCCAGCAGTGTGCCCTGGTGGCCAAAAAGGCCAACAGCATCCCGGTCTTTATCAGGAATAGTGTGGCCAGCAGGAGCAGGGAGGTCATTCTTCTCCTGTACTGGGCACTGTGAGGCCACACTTGGAGTTCTGTGTCCAGTTCTGGCCCCTCAGTTCTGGAAGGATATTGAGATGCTTGAGCGAGTCCAGAGGAGGCAACGAGGCTGGTGAGGGGCCTGGAACACAAGCCCTGTGAGGAACAGCTGAGGGAGCTGGGGTTGTTTAGCCTGGAGAAAAGGAGACTCAGAGGTAACCTCATCACTCTCTACAACTCCCTGAAAGGTGGCTGTAGTCATGTGGGGGTTTGTCTCTTTCTCCAGGGAGCAACTGACAGAATGAGAGGACACAGTCTTAAGCAGTGCCAAGGGAAATATAGGTTGGATATTAGGAAGAAGTTTTTCACAGAATGAGTGATAAAGTATTGGAATGGTCTGCCTGGGGAGGTGGTGGAGTCACCACCCCTGGGTATGTTTAAAAAAAGGCTGGACGTGGCACTCAGTCCCATGGTTTAATTGAGGGTATGGTTAAGGTATGGGTTGGACTTCATGATTTGAAGGTCACCCAACCTAGTGATTCGGTGATTCTATGATCCTGTGATTTCAGAATGACCATGGGCAGTACTAGTAGTCTCATTACAGACTGAGGTAGAATAATGATTTACATGTTGGGTTCTTTTTCCCCTAAGTCAAAGTAGTATGTGCATGATGTCTCCTTAGGTTTGAACCAAGATCTTCCAGAGTGCTGTTTTTATTTCCATATGGCAGTGCTATCGATACATATCCATCCTAAACACTCCCTTCCTCTATTTATTGTGTATGTCACAAAAAACCCACACAAACAAATAAAATGCATCTTGAAGAGTCTTTAAACATTTTAGATTGGTTGGGATTTCCATATCCAATTGTATAAAGATACTGTATCTATAGTTACAGTCTTTCTCCTTGATTGGATTTTTGATTTTTCATTTAACAGCCATTTAGCAAAGGCTTCTGCTTTGTATCACAAGTGTCCTTTGTTCCCACAATCCTGTTTATGGCACCCTCATAAAACTTGACTGCTTTGAAGGCTTTTGATGCAGCAAAAGCTTATGTATTATTTTACAAGCCTGCCGTCTTCAATCTCTGTAGTACAAGACATGAGCTCTAATAGCATATGTAAGGAAGGACCCTTTTTGAAAAGACAGCTGGATGTTTGGGTTTTTTTACATCTTCTAGAATGGTCTTGTTCTATAGTAGTTTCATGTGTGCCTATGTACAGGCAGACACAAGTTATCCTTGCCAAGGTAAAGCACAGTGGGGAAAAGACAAAGCAATTGAGGGGAGAGAGGCTGCTGACAGCAGGAAAAAAAGCTTTACTGCCTTTGACCTGGTCAAACCAGCCAAGCCTGCCAGTATATCTGTGGCCTCAAGCCTACCTTATTGTTTGTACTGTCTGGAGTATGCTATTGAGAATCCTAGAATTTAATCTTTAAATAGAATACTTGATGAAAAGCAGGTGGGCTTTACATGTCTGGTCTAGTAAACAAATACAACATGAACTTAGCCTCCTGATAGTCATTGTAAACCCTGTTGCTATTTTATGTCTCATCTGGACAAGAAGATAAAGATGCATTACAAAAAGAATGTTAAGAGACAACTGATAGCCCTCAGGCTCACACTGAGCACTTAAAAAGCCATCTGCCATTATAAAAACATCCTGGGTGGTATTACTGGTGTAACTGGCACTCCAAATCAGAACAGCAGTACTAGATATGTGCTGTCCTTAAATCTATAAATCGCTTTTCCTGCACATCATCTGTGGATCATTCCTCTCCCTGTTCATCCTGGTAAACAATCCTAAGAGGCAGCCTAGAGGACTTTTTAGTGATACAGAGACAGAACTATTTTTTTCAGGAAAAAACATGTGAAACTGGTGACATCTTTCTTGAATTGGTGAGATTCTTGATCCCCAAACTGAACATTTGTTTTCTTGTCCAGTTAATATTACACCTCTGTGTTTCATCATGCATCTGAGCTGAAATGATATAAACATAATAGTTATGATTTTGCTAGGAGACCATGCCAGTTTCTTCAAGTTAACTTGGGTTAAGATGTGGACATTGGATAACAGTCTCTTTTCAGCCTGCCACTGATTTTGGTTTTCACTGTATTTTATTCTGCTTGCATGCTTCATGTGCAGAATAGTTTTAGCTTGGTCGATGTTTAACAAAAGGAAAATTATCAATAAAACATCAAGGAAAATATTATGTTGGTAAAATTAAACCATCACAGTGAAGAAGGATATACAACCATGGTTTTACTCAGTCATAATTTCCTAGCAGAATTAAGACATTTAATTCACTGCTGGTATTAGCAAAACAGACACTTTCTTTCCTCAGTTTTTGGCAGTACCTCTTGTGCCTGCTATTGGAGCCAGATAACCACATGCTGACACATTTAGAGGTTCCTACTTGTGTGTAGAAAACAATTACTACAAGAAGTCAGCATGTATACATCCATGCAATACATGGCATGTATTTTTTTCTTTCCTTTCCTTTTCTGTTTCATTTCTCCCACAATAGAGTTGGAGTTCTTTACAATCCCTGTTCATATTGTGTGGCTAGCTCTAATCAAAGAACAAGAATTTGCTCCTAACTCTAATTTCAGATTCAATTTTCTTTTTGAAGTTCCTGTTCTTGAAATCAACTACATAATAGAGTCATCTTCCATGTCAAAAAAAAATAGAAATAGGTTTCCCCTATAGCTAAAGAAGAAGCTGAAAGCTCACCTTAGTGTGTAATATGAACTTACAGAGAATACACTGAAGACGCTGAAATACAGACAGTTGTACAGATTTTTAAGATTACACATTTAAGGTAAGTTTAATCTATTTATGATTTTTGAACTCCTCTAATATTACATAGAATGGTTTGGGTTGGAAGGGACCTTAAAATCATCCTGTTTCAAACCCCTCTGTCATTAGACCAGGTCACTCAGACCTCCATCCAACTTGGTCTTCTCGTTTCTCAGTATCACTGATTGTATTTTCTACCTAACATATGTATCAACTGTTAAACTTAGACTGCTCTCTGTATAAATCTGTGCAGATTTGGTACTCACCAAAGTCAGAGGACAAGAGACATCTGTCATTAGTCATTAAGACAGTTAGGGTTAGACTGCTTACCCTGTCCATTTTTTGGTGGTTTTTTTTAAAGCATTTTTAAAAATTGCATTTAAGTGTTTACTTAGTGTCAACATCTTGACTTTCCAGCATGCTATGCTGTTGGAATTCTGAAATTTAACATAATTTTCATAGTCAGAATTTAAGAATATCACCATAATAATCAGCAAGTTTGTAATTTTCCTGGGTAAGAGCTCTTCCATTAATGTCTTCTTGAACTTTTTCTAATGAGATTTCAGCTTACTTGTATTCAGAGGTGCACAAATATTCCTGCATTTTGCATATACCGATCCAGTCAGTTATATAAAAATGCTTCTAAGTATTCTATGCTGGATGAAATGAGTATGGATGACATAGGAGAAACAGGTAACACAGATAATTGTAATTAATAAAAAAAGAGGCATATATTGCCCTATCACAGGAAACTAGACAAGTGAATCTCTGGAGCTTGGAACTTCATACTTGTATGCAGGATTATCAGGATAATTGAGAGGTCACCTTACATAACCTCAGAAACCAGACATAATGACTTCTGTAGCAGCACTGAATCATTCAGGCTAGAAGGGATGTAGGGAGACCTCTGGTCCAATCTCTTGCTTAAAGGAGGGTCAGATGTGAGATTGCACCAGATCATCTTGAGAATCTCCAAGGGTGGACTGCACAAGCTCTCTTTGCAACCTGCTCTGCCTCTTGACTTATCTTCAAGGGGAAAACATGTTGTTTCTAACACTCATCAGGAATTTCCTGTTTCAGTTGATGTCTTTTGTCTGTTGCCCTCCTGCTGTGGTCTGCTGTGGTAAGCCCACTTCCATCTTTTCCAGCCCTTCTCTCTGGGATACTGGAGGTTGCAATTAATTGCCCCTGAAGCTATCTGCTCTAGGCTCAAAAAGCCTCACCCTGCAGCTGCTGCTTGCAGACGGTCACCAACCATCTCAGTGCTCACCTCAGAACTTTGTCTAGTTTGACAGCATCTTGTATAAAAGTCCCACAATTGAATACAGGAATTCTGGTAAGGTCTAACAATAAGCCAAGGTTTAATGAGTAGAAGGTAATTTGTACTTGCACAGAACTAAAATTCTGTGGAACTAGGATTCTTGGATAACCCAGGTTTCCAAGTGTAAGAAGGTGTTGGTGTCCCTGACAGGCTGCCTTGGGAAAAGGACTGAGCTGGAAACAAGCTGGGTGAGGATGCTTAAGGGAAAAGAGAGGAAGAGCTCTCATTGAGTCATAAACCTCTGAGATACAGACTGTCACAAAACGGAAGGGAACCAATTCCTGAGCACTGTGGCAGATACACAAACCTGCCTGCTGCTTTATCACAATAGTTTCCACTTAAGATTTGGATAGTCTAAAAGAAGGTTGGGATGCATGTATTTAAGCTGACTAATGTGTATTACTTCCTTTTCCTGATAGATAAATAGGCTGTTTTTTCTGAAGTGTAATGAAGAAGGACTATTTCATAGCCACTTTCTCACTAGGGCCTGGCACTTGCTTTGGACTTTTGATCTCTGCTGGAGTTCAAACATTATGTAAGATTTATAGTAAGGATTGATCTTTTCCCCCATATTTTTTTCCCTTTGATACACAGCATTTATTTTTGTAATGACAATCCACAGTGTTGTGCTCTCATGCTTGTCCTGCTGCGTGGCACCTGGCAGTGACACCTGTAAAACTTGGTACCTTAGCTTTAGGTATTAGTGCTGCCCATTTGATTTCAATGGTCTGTACTCCCTAGGAAAATTTAAACACAAGTGGAATGTTTACAGAATCCGAATCTTATCTGGTCACATACCTACCTACCTGTAGCTGGAAGGGACTGTGATAGTCTTACAGTCATACATCACTTTCCCCAGTGGCATGTTATTCTATCATGTCTAAGTATATTTGAGCAAATTATTTGGAAAAAAAGTAATTTATCTGCCAGATTTAGCTGCTTTATCTGCTCAGGAAGCATCTTAGACCAGACTATGATTTTTCTCCTATTTATTGGTTATTCTGACGTCATGAATACTTTTTTCACGGTGTTAAATGTGGATAGATCACTGAATTTTTGTAAGGGATCCATGCTGTTAGACAGATTTGCATGGATCACTTCTAAAAGTTCTGATATGTCATTCAGCTCATTTCAACACGATGAAACGTTCTAGGCAAGATCTCTCAACGTGAGATCTCCGCGGCAAAAGTAGGCACATAGCATTAGTGAGAGGATGTTTCTATGCAGGCCTTGCGTGCAAGACAGCTCTCAGTGTATCTGCCTGCGGTGCGCTTCCACCGTGAGGGACTCCTGGCGGCCGGGCCTTGTCCCTCCTGAGCCCGGCTGGGGTCGGTCCTGCACCGCAACCTGCCCGTTTACCAATTTCCCTTCCAACGTGAGCGTAGTTTGAGGTCGGCGAGCATGGAAAAATCGAGGAGCTGGATTGCTTTTCTGGCACTTAACCCGCCGTTCGGCAGCGTGCGGCCACACCGCCGGAGTCACTGTCGGGGCCGCTCGGTGGTGGGGTGCCTCCCCGGGCTCGGCCCGGCCCGCCTGGGGCTCCGCCAGCTCCGCTGCTTCCCCCGGTCCAGCCGGGGCTCCTCGAGTGCTGATGCTTGCCCCGGGCGCCTCTGGCTGCCGTGGGGGGTATCTCTGTCGCCGCCGCCGCCGGGCCGGGCCGGGCGGGGCGGGGCGGCAGGTGGCGCGGATGTCGCTTTGGAAAGGGGCGGGCGGTAGCGCAGGCGGATGCTGCGCTCGCTCCTCCTCCTCCGTCGTCGCCGCAGCCACCGCCTCCTGCGCCTCCTCGTATCGCGGCGGTGGCGGGCAGGCTCCGGCCGCGGCCCCGCAGCTTCTCGCCGAGGCGGCGCGGCCTCTGCTCCCTCCCTCCTTGCCTCGGTCGCTGCCCGGCCCCGGCGCGATGTCGGGCGGCGCGGCGAGCGCCCCTAAGCCCCTCCCGTCCTCCGGGCCCAAGTCGCTGCGGGAGATGCCTCATCCCCTGGCCACGTCCAGCAGCGAGGAGATGGGGCCGGCGCTCACCCCCAGCCCCGACCTGCTCCTGCCCCGCAGCATCGCCGACAAGGTATGGCCCGGGGGAAGGGGACGCGGCATTTGAGGGGACCTCTGGTGTTGAAGGAGAGCGGGGAGAAAGGCTGTGTGTGTGTGTTTCCCTGACGCATCCCTTTTCCCGGCTTCGTCTCTCCGTGGGGAGGTGAAGCCCTAGGCGCTGCTGACATCCATTGCAAGAGCCCAGATAGGCTCTGTGGAGGAGAAGGCATCGTGTCCCTTTCTGCGAGGGACACTGGAGGCCGCGCTGTCACAGAAGGGTTGTGAGAGGCAGTATTTTATTTACTGTATCTGCTGTGGCTCATACCGTCTACAGATAGGTGTGAATTTTTCAGGCACTGCTGCAGCTCCTCTGCTGTGTCCTTGTAGCCCTTATGGGGAAGCCTTGGAGTTGGCATTGTGTCCTTAACATCAGCTTGTCTGTGATTGTCCTTTCCAGGCTGAACTCCTGCTCACTTCTTCCCAGCACTAACACAGACAGGGCACTCTGCAGGCGTATCTGTGTCAGTTTTCCCTTCCCTAGCTCTGGCATATGTTCACAGGACACTAGTGAACTCTGTGAAGTGCCTTCCCCGTGGTGATAATTCAGTAGTGGCAGTACTGCACTGCGATCCATTAGCTGCGCTTGCAAGGACTTGTTATCTCCGTAGATAAGTCTTCCAGAAAGTTTTAAGGTAGGATTTCCTGGGAGGAAGAACTGCAAGGGACGATGTGGACTCAAAAGCAGTTCTGGCAGAGCTGGTTTCTGCATACAGGGTGTTACTGAGCTCCTGGTGGCAAGAAGAGCTTCTTCTATGGCTGTTGTCCTGGGGAATATGGAGCTGCTTCTGGGTAGGATGGATGCCCTAAGCTCCAAAAGCCTTGAGGTTGTCAGCAGTGTCTGGCCCAATACACTCCCATGCTACAGGAGACTGAGTCAAGGTAGCTTGGCCTCTTCCATATTTCACCATTTTTTGTGTGCAATTGTGATGTAGGGATTCAGCACTTCTTCCTGCCCACGTAAGGAGTCCTCTTCTGAACATTTGCCCACTGTTGCTCTAATGAGAATCAAGGCTTACCTGCTCTTCAGGAATTTAGGCTTTCATCAAACAAATTAGTCAGTTGATCACCTGCTGAGAAAAGTATATGTAACTAAGTCAGGGGTAGAAATTGTGGATGTTTCTGTCTGATTGATGGTTTAATCATGTAACTAGGTAGTTGTCTGGCAAACCTGTAGCAACAGAAATTGGCAGCTGCCTTCACAAATCTTGCAGCTGAGGAGCTGCAGCTGTTAGCACGGTTTGTCCATGCTGCTGTATAGCTGGTGAGAGGCAGTGTTCTGAGGAGTGTCTCATACACTATAATGTCTCAGCTCAATTGTATTAAAGAACTTCATTGCTTTTGGAGTGCAAGCAAGCTTCTCTCTGCTTTACTGCTTTGAGATTTTGAGAAGCGTATCAGTATTCCTGACAACCTGGTAACAGAAATAACTCTAGCTTCAGGCTGTGGTCAGCTAAATAGGAAAGTTCTTGTCCAGTTTTTCCATAAGTAATAGAAATTAAATCCACCTTCCTGTACCCTGTATATAGTACCATTCTGTTCTAGGCACTTTGCAGCATAGAAGTACTCTAAAAGGCAGAGCAAAAGTGGCTATGGTAAGTGATGTTTAGACTTGAGAGCAGTTCTGTGCTTGACCTGGAAATGGCACTAGGCTATGATCCTTGCAGAATAAAAGGATATCCAGTAGGAAGAGAATGTAATTTTTTTTTTCCCTTCTAGCTGAATTAGCAGAAAAAGGCATATGTCTTACCCTCTTGATGGAAGGAGATCAACAGCTCTTTTTTGTATGGGATGTCCCTTCTTCAGCATAATATTTCACACACTGGCAAGAAGAGAAATGTGGTAACCTCTTTCCTACCTCAGAAAAAGAATTCAATAAACAGGTGTTCCTAGCTTTAAGGCAATGCTTGCACTGAGTAGTCTACAGAGGGAGTATGGTAAGTGGAGATAAACAGGAAAAACCACTCTTTGCGTGGTTTGTATGTCTCAGTCTCAGAATGATGGAATGGTTTGGGTTGGAAAGGAGCTCAAAGATGGAGCTCAAAAGCTCCAAGCTGTGGACAGGGGCATCTCTCACTAGACCAGATTTCTCAGAGCTCTGTCTGTTCTGGCCTAGAACACTTCCAGTGTTAATCTTAAAAATCTTATTCTTTGATTGTGGATTATTGATCTTTCGAGATACTGGCTCACTAATCAACTAATAGTGCTGAGTAACTTCAGTAGCTGAGTAACAAAGGGAGGTCAGCATTCAAGTCTGAGTTAGGCTTAAAGCTCTGCATTTATTTATTGATTCTTGAGTAGGAGCTGTTCTAATCTTCTCTCTGGCTTTTTGGGAGAGTCTGGTGGAGATTGGTTCTGCAGAAATTTTTGGTCCAAGTCTCCTGCTTCAAAGTGTCTTTGAGTCAGATTCTATAAGGACAGCTGTGCATAGGCAGACTAGGATATCCCTTTGGGAAGAGGGCTAGTGACAATAGCTGGTCCATTACCATGAAGTGGGTAATTTGCTTTTTCTGGGTTCCTTGTGTTTTCTCTGAGCAAATACTTCCTGAAATCTGCTGCAAGCTACAAGTACCTAGAACTGAAATCCTCTGAGTGGAGAAAGTTCAGAAGTAAAAGGGAGGTTTTCTGCTAATAAAGTGCTTCAATTTTTATTTCCACTGATGTATAACATAGAAGTGGCTAAACCTCTGCCATCACAACTTTGTATTCTTTAAAGCATTCTTTTCTTACCTTTTTTTTTAATCCATTGAGTAAGAACACCACTTTATCCTGAGTCAGACAAACCTGGGGGACAGGAACACCTGCCTGTGTGTCTCCTTTTGGATTTTGATTCAGCTATGGGAATAAAGTAGTACTTCAAATTCTGTGTAACTTTAAAGTCTCATGAACCTTAGGTTGCTTTTCAAGAACAGTGGGTAATGCTACTAGAGCAGTAGGTCATTGGAAAGGGAAAGAAAATACTTCATGCTGTTTACTGAGGCCATCTAAGTAGACTAGTCTTGAGTTTTCTAAATCTTAGGAGAATGTTGCAGAACTTCTGTTATCTAAAGTAGTGGACAATTGTTTTAGGAACCAGGATACCTTGATTTTTGACAGCATCTTATCTTTTAGATGTAAAGGGCATTTTAGCTAAGTACTTGGCTTTCATAGTCATGCTGCAGGAAACATGAAACACTTGAGTTGTAGATTCTTGTTTCTAAAGCATTTGTATATTGGCCGTGTGTTTCTGTAAAGATCTTTCTGTTCCCCTGAAGTCTAATTGTGTAAAAAATTGTCTTGATGCCTGACCACCATGAGTGTTTTTGACTTTATTCTCCCTTCACCCTTGCTAGCTTTCAGATGAGGAGACAGCTAAAGTTGAACCTGAGTACTACCATGTTTGTAATGTTTTGAGTTTTTTTCCTTTTATTTGGTTGAGTTATTTTTAACATCAGGTGAGAGGAGAAACATGCAGAAGAAAGCAATTCCTCAAGTTGCATAGCAGAGTTAGTTGTAGAGTTAGTTGTAAAACTGAGGCATTGCTGGTTTAGCTTTTAGAACCCATACAAGCTAGTTGAGATCTTGTTTTCAGAGCAGATCCACTGCTGAAGAGGGTAAGACAAATGGGGAAGTGTCCGGATTTCTCTCTGCCTTTTCTTTTTAAAATAGAAGGAAGTTCTGCTTGCACATGACTCCTTGACTCTGGTGCACCAGTTTATCACTTTTGATAGCAAATCTGCTTTGTGCACCAGGACGAATGCCTTGACAATGAGGAGAAAAGGCAGCATTAATTGGTTACTGAGTTTATAGCAGAGGTGAGAAGAAGATGAACTTTTGCCGTGTGAAAACTTGGATTCAGCCCTCCTAAGGCTGTGCAGATTTAGTAGGCTGCTGCTAAGATTTGGAAGTGCTGGGCTGTGCAGAGTTAGAAAGGAAGTTTTCTGTATGGCTTAGTTCCTCTGTCATCTAGCTGTGGTCCCTCTAGACTTGTATCGTCTAGGAGTGTCTTCCTAGCATGGTGGTGTTGGCTATTCTTGCTATGGTTTCCCTTGAGACAGGCAGCTATCTGAAAAGAGTATTTTATTGTGATTGATTCATATCACTGGTTTCTTGGTGAGGACTCCAAAAGCTTTACTATCCCACCTGTCCTAGGACTCAGACTCCCTTACCCTTTCTCAGACATTTCTGACTGCTCTTACTGTACTTGTGGCCAGCTATTTGTAGCTTTCTCAGCTTTTCTTCTTGGAAACTCTGCATACCTTGTGTTTGCCTCTGTTAACTGTATACAGCTGATGGGAGCTTCAAGGTTATTTTACTGGTAGTATATCAAACAGATACCAGAGTAGAATATCAGGATATCATACCTGTGGAATACCAGGCTTGCAGTGATTGCCTGTCTTGAATTTGCTAGTTCATGGAGATGGACTTTAAAACTCCTACTGCAAACTTCGGGTTACTAACTGAAAACTATTGTTTGCATGCTCCTCTGCTTCCAAGTTACCACCCTGGTGAATTCACAGACTTCTTATTAGCACCTGATCAAATATAAATACTTGGTGTTTGCTGGAGTGCTGTTACATAGCACTTACTCTGAAAGGAAGCCTGGCACTTCTCCAACTCCAAAAAATTCACTGAGAGTCTGAAGTTTTACTTCCAGCCTCCTTGGTTGCTATTTTATAATTATTGCTCTTAACTTTATCCACCCACAGATGAAACCAGTTTGCAGCATAATCTGAAAACTTAAAATAGATGTGCCTGAGCTTCTACAAACTTCTTTCTTCTCTGACTAGATGATAACTTAGACCAGCACCATATATTGTTCTTAAAGGAAGCTGTGAGTAAATTCTCACTTGTGGGAGAAACTGAAGACTGCAGAAAGTCAAACTGATGTTGGTGAACTTGGGAAACAATGTCAGTATGGATGGGTTGATCTCTGTTCCTATCCATGGGATGCAAAAATGACAGTCACGGGGAAGTTGAGGCTAGAAGGCGCTTCTGCATATTGTCTTGTCCAACCTGTTGGCTCAGCTAGACAAGGCTGCCCAGGATGCTGTGATGTTGTTTTTTGAACAGCTCTCTGGGCATCCTGTTCCTGCATCCAGTGACCCATAAAATAAAATACCTTTCTCATGTTTAAGTGAAACTTCCAGTATTTAAATTTTCACTAAAAAGAGTCTGTCACTTCCTTCTGTACACCCTTCAATCAAATATTTATCCTTATTGATAAGATTCCCTGAGTATTATTATCTTAAGGCTGTTTGCCTTCTTTGCCTTGAGGCATGTTGTTGGCTCTTGGTCAACTTTTCCATCAGTCTGTAGGGTTTTTTTTTCTTTCCCTATGCCAAACTGCTTTTCAATCAGTTGGCCTCCAGCACACACTGCTGCATGGGCTTGCTCTTGGCGGATGCAGGGCTTTGCGTCCTCATATTGAATTTTTTGAGGTATCCCACAGCCCATTTCTCCAGCCTGTTGAGGTCTTCCTGAATTACAGCATCTGATCAAGCATTCTGTACAGTTGTGTACACTCAGTACACTTCCTGAGGATGTACTCTGTTCCATCGTTTAGGTCCTTAATGAAGGTGTTAAAATAGCAGTGGCCCGAATACATTCTGCTGATGTGCACCATTGTGGGATCACAATGCTTTGAGCTCGGCAGTTCAGCCAGTTTTCAGCCTGTTTTGCTATCCATTTTGTTCCACATCAGATTGCCTAGGATTGTGTTATGAGATATTTTTTTGAAAGGCCTCTTTAAAGTTGAAATTAACTGTGTTAAAGCTCCTCTCTTGCCAGTGATATCTTCATAGCAGGTAGGCATTGAGTTGATTAAGCATGAAATCCCTTAAGTCCTTGCAGACTTCCCATCACCATGTGCTTTGTGTGTTTAGAAGTGGCTTCTGATATTTGCTTGACCCTTTTCCAGGGATTGAAGTGAAGCTGACTGTTCTGCATTTCCCTGTATCCTTTTTGAAGACAGAAGTGAACCTTGCTTCTTAGGCCAGAAAGCTTCTAGGTGCAGGCAGTTGTCTGCCACATGCTTCCTAAGTAGGCCATCAGCTCTCAAAGGCTGGGCTTGGTTGTCATCTTGCTTAAAGAAGCTACTGTCTCTTCTGTTGCCTTTTGTGTGTGCATGTCAGACAGCTCTTTTCTAGTCTTCTTATTAAAAGATCTTACTTAAACCTAGCATGGCTTTCAGCATGTCATCAGTGTTCTATCCACAGTCAAGTTGCTGGCTGAACTCAGTTTCCTGTTTTTCATTATAGTGGTAACTAGAGCTACTCTCTGTAGCTATTTTATCTCTCAAACTTGTAATACCACAGTATCCTACTGAAAAGGTGTGCTTGTCTTTTTTTTCCTTGTAGCCACTCTGAGGTTTGTCCCATAAACTTATCTGGTTATAGAACCAAACTATAAGCACACTGGTGCTTCACTACAAATTGCCTTCACTTGTAGAAATGGAAAAGGGTACTTAACACCATAGATGCTCTAGTACTCTTGGAAACTCAGCAGTCTCTGTGAAACAGAACTACAGTGAGTTTCTTGAATTGGCAATTCACTTCTATTTTGAGCAAGATGAAGGATAGCTAGCAAGTTGGAACAAACACTTGCATCAGCGTAACTGTCTTAGTACCATTACTTTTTCAATCTCTCCTGGTAAAGCTAAACATAGTTTCCACTGTATAAACAGTATTATTACTTTGTGGTTCTTACTTCAACTTAATGGAGGGAGGGGTGTATACTTTGAGGTTGAATTCAGTGTTGCGCAGCTTTCTTAATCTTTTCAACAGGATTGTTTCATACATAATGAGACAGGCTATTGAAAACAGATGTTCAGAGTGTACGTCGATTCTTCAGACAGGTTTCAGAAGGATGAGTCTTGGCAATAACTTGTCAGTCATGGTGGAAAAAGTTATGCTTGATGGTCAGAAGGAACCCTCAGGGCTGCCTGTGCTGGAGTGCCTTAAGCTTACCGAAGTAGCTGAATGCTTTCTGAGCTCATTCGTGGATAGAAAGGCATAAACACTTTGATAACAAAGTTCTGTTATTATAGTTGTATGGGGACCTCCTCCTACTATCAGGTATTCAGGCAGCATGTCCCTGTAATTAAAGTTGGGATGGGCAGAGAATAAAAGAATGAAGGTTTGCTATTGACACTCCTATCTGGGAGACCTCAGTTCCTAGACTAATGTGCAAACTGTTGTCCTGGTGTCTTCTAGCATTGTGGTGTACTCTTGTATCTTAAAACAGATGGTCTGGCTGTCACATGAGCCAGTCTGCTCCTGCTCTGAGTTGAGAGACCTGTCTCTGTAAAGTAGGTCAGGAGACAAGGCAGGCAGCTCTTTTGGTGCAGTGAATTTAGTGCCACTGCAAGAAAATCTACTTGCCACACCTGAAATGCATATTTGAGATTGTAATTTGCATGTACGTTCAGTCTGTGGGAGACTTTTAATAAGTCAGTTAAAAATGGCATCTTATCTTGCGCATTTCTCAGAAATAGCTTTGCTGAGGCTTGTTCTCTGCTGACCATGAGCAAGATCTTAAATGCTGAGTTGTACTCACTCTGAGCTGTGACTGAGTTGACTGCCTGAGCCTGGGTGCCAGTGGAGCTGGCTTCAAGTTCCTGTGGCTGGGAAAAACTGCTTGCATCACTAGGATTTAATCGTGAAAAAAGATCTGAACTCCACCATGGCATCTGTAACACTGCAGTAAAATCTGTGCAAAATTACTCTCAGTGAATTATTGAAAAACAAGGAGGAACCATTTCTTTCCAGTTACTACAGGCAATAACTGACAGCAAGGCAGCTAGTAGCACTATTGCAATTATCAGTTGAAGGTAAAAAAAAATCATCTAGTAAGCTGCAATTATTTTAATGAGTTAGCATTTCCAGTGCCAGTCCAGCTTAAATGGCCTTCAAAAAGGGCAAGAAGGGTAGACCCAGACGGAACTACCGTCTACTCAGCCTCACCTCAATTCCTAGAAAGGTGATGGAATAATGAATTCTGGTAGCCATCTTTATTCACAGAGAGGACAAGAAGGTGATCAGGAGTAGTCAGCATGGATTCACTAAATTGACCAACCTGATTGCCTGCTGTGAAGAAACAGCTACCTGTTGGATGGATGAAGAGAGAACAGTGGATGTTGTCTTCAGCAAGGCTTCCAGTGCTGCATCTTAAAATGTGCTCATAGGCAAGCTCGGGGGGAGTGGACTGGATGAGTGGACATGGAGGTGCACTGAGAACTGGCTAAACAGCAGACCCCAGAGATCATAATCAGTGGCACAGGCTCTAGTTGGAGGCCTGTCCCCAGTGGTGTCCCCCAGGGTTCAATAGTGGGCCCAGTCTTGTTTAACTTACCCATCAATGACTTGGGTGAAGGGGCAGAGGCCTGCTCAGCAATTTCACTGACAACACAAAGCTGGGAGGAGTGGCCCATACCCCAGAGGGCTCTGCAGCCCTTCAGAAGGGCCTCAACACCTGGAGAGATGGGCAGAGAGAAACCTTCTGAAATTCAGCAAAGGCAAAAGCAGGGTCCTGCACCTGGGGAGGAACAGCCCCAGGCACCAGCACAGGCTGGGGGTGAGCTGCTGGGAAGCAGCTCTGTGGAAAAGGAGCTGGGATCCTGCTGGACAACAACTCCCCATGAGCCAGCAGTGCCCTGGAGCCAAGGCCAGTGACATCCTGGGCTGCATTCAGGGGAGCAGTGCCAACAGGTTAGGGGGAGGTGATCCTGCTCCTTTACTCAGCTCTGGTGAGGCCTCACCTGGAATACTGTGTCTAATTCTGCAGTCCTCTGTACAAGAAAGACAGAACTCCTGAAGCAGGTCCAGAAGAGGGCAACAAAGAAGATCAACAGGCTGGAGCATCTCTTAATAAGGAAAGGCTGATGGACCTGGGGCTTTTCAGCCTTGAGAAGAGAGCTGAGAAGATCTCATCAATGTTTATGAGTATCTGAAGGGAGGGTGTCAAGAGGATGAACCAGCCTCCTCCCAGTGGTGCCAAACAATAGGACAAAGACCAATGAGAAGACTGATGCACAAGTTCCAGCTGAATATGAGGATGAACTTTCCTGTGCGAGAGATGGAACATCTAACAGGCTGTTCAGAGAGGTTGTGTAGTCTCACTCATGATAGTCAAGAACTGTCTGGGTGCAATCCTATGCAACATGCTCTAAGTTGAGCAGGGAGGTTGGGTCAGATGACCCAAATGTGATCCCTTCCAATGTTATCCATTCTGTGATTTCTGTGTTTTGACAGATAAGTTTATGGGACAAATTGTACTTTATAAATGCATCAAGGGGTGGAAAGAGATGTCGCCTTCATCTGTAGGTGATGTTACATTACTAAAATTATTGATTCTCCGCCAGATAGTTCATGGAAATCAGGAGGTATCTATCAGAGTAAGCACTTAGGTGATACTCGTCAATGGAACTAGCTGAAATGGTTCAGAAAATTGAGACAATAATCTAAATTTCATACAATAGGCAGGGAAAGAATTTAGCTAAGAGCTGTGATCAGAGTGCTCCTGAAAGCATAACTCCTTTTAAAGAGCATCGTCTTACAGCACATTCAAAGCTTCTACAGTCCTGCTTCTGTGAAGCAATATGCTGTAGGTAAGATACTATTTTGGAAGTTACTTAAAGATTTCTGCTTTGTCATTTTAGGTATCTTGGTTGAAGACAACTCTTACACATGTGTGTGGGAGCAAAGACATGGCAAAAATGTGTAGTACTCTGATTTGCAGGAAAATGTAGAGAATGTGAAATATAAACTTGCTTCTAGATCATGCCTCAAATTATGGAGAACAGACCCTACTGTGAGAGTGACAACCTTATTTCCTGTTTTGGAGTGATCAATGGTATTACCAGTGCACTGGTCTATAGTGATTAGTGATGAGAGGCTTACAGCACTGACGGACATGCTTTTGTCATGATTATCAATCTGTGCTTTGACCTCACACTGAATTAAGGTCGGAAAAAGCTCCCCTACCTTAAAGTTTCTCTGTATAAAAGTTGCCTCTTTTCCAGTAAGCTTGACTGATTCTGTGTGTTCCTTGACAAGGAATGCGTTGCAGACAGGTGTTGCTTTGGGGCAGGGGAGGCTCCTCCCCATGACTGGTGCAGATGGTGTTAGCAGCAGGCACTTGCACCTAACTCTATGGCAAAAGCATTGGTTTTCTGGGAATGGTAGGTGATAGGCTACCTGGACAATAGAAACTGCTGATTTTCTGGGTAGAACCATCACTTTTGCTTTAGGTTTTTAGGTGCTAGTATAAGGCGAATTGAGTGGAAATTTTTTATACTGACAAGATGAAGTTGTGGGTTTAGGATTGTTGCCCAGGAAATCCATGGACATTATTAATCAATGCTGTTTATTGCAAGTGATCATCTTGACCTTTTCATAATTTGTATGCTGACTTCCAGTTTGCTGACTAGCCTGCTCCTGTATCAGTACACTTCACTTGAAGCCATGTATGTAACTTTTATATTGTGATAAACCTACAACATTAATTAAAAGGTGTTTCTCTAGATAGATTAGTCTGTAGATCTCAAGTTGTTGTGGTTTGACACTGGCCCAATGCCAGGCACCCACAAAAGCTGTTAGCTCATCTTCCCTTTTCACAGCTGGGTAGTGGAGAGACAGAAAAATTAATGAAGGATTCCTGAGTTGAGATAAGGACAGGGAGAAAACACTTTAAGGGCAAAACTGGCTCAACTTAAGTTGCAAAGGAAATTTATGACTAAGGATCAGAAGAGGAGAGAGAATAAGAAGTAAAATAAGCCCTTAAACCCGTTTTTCCTCCCCAGCCCCTCCTTCCTTCCCACCAACAGTTCAGGGAGACAGAGAATTGAGGTTTTGAGCAGTTCATCAATGAGATCTTTTTCCCCTGCTCAGGGAGAGGAATCCTTCCCCTGTGAGACCGTGGGGTCCCTCCCATGGGAGAGAGTTCTCCGTGAACTTCTCCAGTGTAGCTCCACTCTCAGGAGCAGCAGCCATACTGCAGCTGGTGGAAACATGAGACCCTTCCATGGGCATTCAGTTCTCCCAAAGCTGCTGTGGCATGGGTCACTTTTTCCACAGGATGCAGTCCTCCAAGGACAGGCAGCTCCAGCCTGGAACAATGGCCCTTTCTCCACAGATCTTCTGCTGGATCACAGCCTCCTCCAGCCATCCACATGTTCCAGCATGGGCACCTCTCCTGCAGGCTTGAGGTGGATCTCTGCATCCCCCGTGGATCCCCATGGGCTGCAGGGCACAGCTGCTTCTCCATGGTGTCTCCATGGCCTGCAGAGGAATCTCTGCTCCAGGGCCTGGAGCACCTCCTCCCCCTCCTCTACCCCTGACCTTGGTGTCTCCATGTTGTTTTCCTCACATGTTCTCGCCTCCTCCTCTTCTCTGACCAGAAAAACTGTGAGCCCTTTGCTTTGATTTTCTTCTTAAATATGTTATCACAGATGCGTTACCAACCTCTCTAGTTTTGGCCAGCAGCATGTCCAGCTTCAGAGCCATCAGGGACTGGCTCTGCTGGACACTGTGGAAGCTTCTAGCAGCTTCTCACAGAAACCACTTCTGTGCCCCCCTGTGCTGCCAGAAACAGCACCATGCAAAACCAATATACAAGTCCATCAGTCTCTATAGATAGTTTTCTTCCTGTGAGGAAATACTGTGTGACTGCTTTTCCTCACATTTTCTTCTCAAAGCAGGGACTGAAGCAGTCATGCTGTGTGGGTTTTGATATAGGGTTGTTGTTTTTGGTTTTTTTTCTTCCAACTGATAAGCAATTTGTTTATTTTATCCCTTTGAGAGCAAATGCCTTTCTGCTGGAAAATGTCTTGCATATCAGCAACTGTGATAGAGGGGTATCACTTAAATTGCACCTGCATATACCAACTCTTAGAGCTTCTCCAAGAGTACACTCCTCCAGCTTTTCCAAGGCATGAGATGTAAACATCAATTCTCCCCTCTAAGTATCTTTGCCTCTGGCCTCTGTTACTTTGTACAGTGATACCTTGTCAGTCTGACTTGCTCTCACTAAATCTTTGCTGGTCCATGTCAGGAAAGCTAATGCAACTCGTCTGAAACAAGAGAGTATGAGGGAACCCAGTAGTGTATGCGTATTTTTTCTTGTTTAAATGAAATATTTACCAGGATACTACAGTGCTTTCCAGCCCTCTTATCTCTTCCCCTCCTATTTCTTCTCTGTTTCTCCTCAATCCTTTGCATCTGTTCATGTTAAAAAAACCCAGCATATTCCTGTTTGCTCTCAAAAGCCAAATTAACAGTTTGATGACACTGGCTACCTAGATAACATATGTAACTAAACCTGCTTCTAGGGAGTGAGCAGAACTCACCCCCAAACTTCTGCATGGTATGTCTGCAGAGCTGTAAAACAAAACTGTATGTCTCTAGGAGAGCACAGTTTAGTTTGGACAAGCTTAATAAACTGTTCCATCTGTAATCAGATATAAATCTAGTTTCTTGGATTGGGAATGATTCCTAGTCATGGGCAGGATTCAAGTTTTCCTGCTCATGGTCTGAATTCCTGGCTGCTGCTTTGCTATTTAGAAGGTCAGCGCTGAGCTTCTGAAAATGAAGCTTTAAACAGAACACAGGGCGTGTTAGCCTTGTTTGTTGACAAGATGCTCTTTAACACGTTGAAATGGTTTGTGGTGTTTTTGTGCACACAACTGCAGAATACATATAACAAACAATATTACTGGAACAAAATCTTTGCATACAGATGTAGAACTTAACAGACCTAGAGGTCATAGATTACATTCTTTACTAAATGTTTCTAGGGACATTAGCTTCTGCCATTTGTGGTGGCCTTTGAGCTCTGAAGATAGATTGGAATTGGTGCCTGTTGCCTACTACTGAGAACTGTAGAAAGGGGAAAGGAGTTCTAGCTCTTGTAAAGAAGCATCCAAGTCTGCCCAAATCTTAAACTCTCTTGCTTTCCATCAGGTCATAAGCACTTCTGTACTACTTTCTACAGCTTAAACACAACTGAACTAATCATGCTTTACAGTTGCCAGCCTAGCAGTTCATTTAGGAAGACAGACGCAGCCTTCTGCAAGGACTCAAGTGCTCTAAAAACAGAAATGAGAGTTAACCTTGTATCTGGAACTTCTTATTTTAAGAGAATAGCTCATCCTGTGGATGCGTGAAAATACCTCTGACATTTACCACAGCAAGGAAGCTATGACAATCCTGTACTTACTCCTTGCACTTTCTTTCCTGTCCAAAGGATTTGGGGGCGTACATGGCAGCTTCATGGCAATTAATAAGTTCAAAGCGTGTATTGTACCTTTACATTTTACCTAATTAATGTCTGCTGCAAATAACAACCCATTTTATCCTCCAGATGCCTGTCCTCCAAAGGCATTTGGCTTTTCATACACAAAGCAGCACAGTAACGTGACTTATCACTAGTACTGAAAGTCTTGTCTTAACTGTTTTAAAACATCTATGAGATACCACTGGCATTCCTGATTTTCAGAGTCTAACCTGAACCACCATTTAGGTTTAGAGTGGTATCTGCACAGTTCCCCTTGCAGACTAGGGAAAAAAACCAGTTTCTTGCAGGCTGTGAGAAGACAGACTTATAGCCAGACTGTATGAACAGATAGTCTGATGTGGTACTTGACACTGTATTTTGACACTTGCCTTTGCCCTGGTGTGCAGGAATGCTGAAACCAAGCCATATTGTTGTTAAGTCCCTAAAGACTTTAGCAACAGAGGTAGGAGATAGCTTCTAGCTCTTGATGAAAATACTGATCGCCAGAATGTTTCTGTGCCCACATTCTTCTTCTGTTTTGCTTAACTGTGATGACTTACAGGAAAGCAAACCATGAAGAAAAATAATCCATCCTATGAAATTTGGCTGTTAACCTCAGAAACGAGGTGAGAATCCTGTTATCTACATGAGAAGGCTTGGAAAATGCTTGTGTCAACCACGTGGTGCCTCTATGAAGCTTATTTCACTGTTTCTCTGTCCATCTGAAATGCAAAGAAGCACTATTCAAGTATGGTACCTGTATAAGCAATAGTGCTCCCAGGCCTTGAGTGGTGCCAAACTGCAGGCAAACAGCTATTTGCATAGCTGTTGCATCTTAAATGCTTACTTTTTTCAGGGATGCTGAGGAGTATGTCTCTAGGCAACTCTGACCTACAGAGCAGAAATAATAGTTCAAATGATGAACACCAGTGCAAAGTCACCAGATTCATGGCTTGGCAGCATGTTGTACTTGGATGCCTATTTAAAATATTCTGAGAGTGAATTGATCTAGTCTTTATCTAGTGGATTTTTGGTTAGATGGGAAAAATAGAAGTTGTACTGCTGAAACTTTAGCAATGAAGTATGGTCCTGTTAAACTGGGGGCTTTCTGCCTGACCCTGTAGAGTCCACAGATTTGGTTTGTAATACTTTTAATGGCTAAGAAGTTAAAATTTGGCTTGGGTCGGCAACCCAGCATTGTTCCTCCTCTACTGACACATTTTAAGGTAAGAGCAAGAGGATTTCCTTCTGATTTGTACTTACTCTGTATTGCTCTTAAAATGGCCTCAACCTTAGAGTCTGATTTTAGATGATTATTTTAATGGAAACCACTGACCTCTTTGGAAAGTATTATCTTGTTCCTTGTGAGCACATCCACATAAACTGTACATCCCTTCCCATTACTGGAGAAGAATATCAGGAGCTGGCACATATAACCACTTACCTTTTCCAGGAGGCTATGTCTAGACTAAAAGTTGTTTATCACAGTTCTTCAGTTCTTGTCAAACAACAACTTAACACTATCTTATTTATGGATTGGTGTAGGAACATGGTTCTTCTTCCTGGAAATTAATAGGAGTTTTGGCATTTAACTATGGGGACTTTTTTTTTTTTAAACTCAGTTGAGCATGACTGCCTTGTTCTTTCCATCTCTTCTGTGTCCACAGCATTCTCTCTTCTCTAGTGCCCACTTTGGTGCCTTAAATTAACTGCTCAAAAGCAAGTACAAGAGGCTGGGACATGTGAAGAAACATCAGACGTGTGAAGAAACAGAAATTACCTCTAATAAACAAAATTTGATGCTGCTGCCTGATAGAGAATGAATGTACATAAAGGGGAAATAAATGCATTTTCTTCCCTTATTCTGTATCTAGATGGTATTGGATAATAGACTTGTGTAGACTGAAATTTCACTAACAGATGGTTACCGGTTTCTTCTAATAGAATACTGTGCACAGATGAGCTAATCTAGGTGTACTGGAGGATGCAGAAGTGCTTTTTCTTTCTATGTGAAGCTGACCTGTGCAAAAAATACCTGCATTCAAAGCTTGCTGGGATGAGACAAGGAGTGTTATGAACTGGTCTGTGAAAGCTAAGCTCATGTAAGCTTTTGTAGTGCCCTCAGGAATGTTTGTGTCTAATCCACTTCAGTTTTCCAGCCACTGGCTGCCATTCTCCTCTAACTTACTGTCATGCACTGAAGGTACGGAGATAAGAGTGTTCCAAAACCCAGCTATAATTTTGTGGAATTGTCTGCTTAGCATGACTCTGTCTGTCATTGTGTCTTTGTGAAATGAATAGCAAAAAGCAATGGAACACCTTGAAATCGGAGAAGAAAACAGCACTCTGAATTTTGGAAGTGAAGCAATGAGGTTCTAGGAGCAGTATAGGCCTGGCTCTCAAGTCCCTAAATCAGGCAGGGGTATTTAGGCTCTTGCCTCTAAACAGCAACATTTTAAAATGTTTCTTACTGTCATGCAAAACTTTTTGAATGGGAACAGTGGGCACATGACATCACATTGGCTCAGGGTTACCCTTCCCAGAGGTGAGTTTATGTCGCACTGTATTAGGAATGGCGAAGTACAACGCAGACTCTCTTAGCTGGGTTGCCCAAGAGAGCAAGTTTTATTATTTGAGGTCTTCATTTATAGACAGGTCCGAGAAGGTCCATGAGGTAAAACTCTCATTGGTCATTAAACTAACACATCACCATCATTGGACAATTGGAACACCAGCCCTTGACTGTTTCTTGCAAGTAAACAAGGATCTAAATAACACCTGCAAAGGTTGTTTTCCTTCCCCAAAGACTGTTTGGATTCCTCTTTATGATTTCCCAGGCCAGAGTGAGACTTAGTTTTGCACAGGCACCGTGTTCCTTGCCTGCTTTCAGCATCCATAAGTTTATGCGTGCTTGGAAGACTTGGCTGAACCATGCCTTCTCATGGATTGCTGCTTTGAGAGCAAAGCTGTCTGGTTAAGCTGTACACTTACTCAGGCAGGATAGGTGAAAACTAGCATTTAGTTTCTAGAAACCAGTCTTAACTAGCTGCCTGTAACTCAGCAGAAGACTCCATGGTCTTCACAATAAAGCAGTACCCAAGGAAGTTTAGACCCTCAGGGGCTGAGTCCTGGACACTGGCTTACTTCTCCATGGGGGGAGGTTGCCATCCAGCAACTGAATACCAAGCTCCTGAAGTTTCTACTCTGTGTTGATCCAAACTGCTCTGTAAAATGAGTTGTGGAAAATGCCTGGGAGAAGATGACAGCAGTTGGAAACTCCCCAACTAATTTTGAATCTCATATGCAGACTTCTAGTTTAAAGAATTCAGTTGAATTTTATGTTTGGGTGAAGTGAACTTCTTGATAGATTTAATACCTGTTTCTGGGCAGGCTGACTAATCAAGCTGTTTGGAAAGCAGGAGTTAGCAAAGTAATGTGAAACAGCCTTACCAGATAGCAGCCTGCATGGTTGTCAGGGTGCATTTCCAACACAGACAGTTCTTACTTGCCTGGCGCTGTAGGATATAAAACATGTGCTGCTAAAATCATCTGACTTCTGTACCCATAAATTCAGGTGTCTTGAGGAATTCTAGGAACTTCATAGGAATGCATGAAGACCCTGCCCTTGTGGTTGTTTTAAAACACACACACACACAGACACACACACACATATATGTATATGTATACAGGAACTAGTAGCTCATGAACCTGAATGTCATACTGCATCTAGTGTAGGTTGTGATCCAGGCCTTGCTACACCTTCAGCTGACCTACTTCAACAGATGGCAAAACCGTGAGACTGTCTTGAGGCAGTGGGTAGCAGAGACTAAGGATCTTTACTCTTCACTTTAGAAAAAGCTTTGAAACTTGAGAAAATATTTATGGATGCTTGTTAAGAAGTGAAGAATGTCTTGACAAAACATGTCCTTCACACCACCTTGCCTGGGTAGCCAGAAGCAACTTCCCCTTCTCTCTGCTGTAGGACTTGCTCATCTTTATGGCAGACTGGCTACTGTGAGTGACAGGTATTTTAATGAAAGGCTTTGTAAGCAGTAGGTACCTGCTGTGACTTGGACTGTGCTCGTCTCTAATAATGCAGAGAGGTACTTAAAACAGGGATGGGCAGCTACTTGGTGCACTAAAGGTGAAAAGGTGCATGAGCCCCTGGCACTGAAGTCAGGCACAGCTCACCAGCTTGCTTATATAAAGTGGATAATACTAGCTAGTATTTCAGATGCTTGTGGGTATGATAGTTATACCAGAAGGTAGAAACACAGATAGCTATGTACCTGCTTACCTGCTTTCCCACTAGGCTCTGCAGGACATACTCCTCTTTCCGTGGTAAAAGAAGACTAAAGGATGCAGAGTCTTGTTTCCTGAAGAGAGGAAAAAAAAAAATCCCTCAAGTCCCTTGGAAGAGAGGTGAGGCAATTAACACAAGAGGGAGGTGTTCTGCTGATATGCTGGTAGAATTACAGTCTGAGGTGTCTTGCTGTCATACTTCAAAGTCTGCCTCTTTCTAGCAATGGCATAAGACCTCAGCAAACTAATCCTGCCTACTGTTAAATGAGGGTTCAGCAGCCATATGCCTTTCTTCTAGTGCACTTAGCTAGGAGGTTCCACCTATTCAGGAGGAGAAATCGCTAGCTTCTAACTCAGCTTTCATCTACTGAAAAATAGCCAAGTAGCAGGGTATGATGCCAGCTGTCTCTGCCAGGGGAGGATCCTGCAGATGAGGCAGTGTAGCACAGTAACAGATCATCTCTCCTTTTCCCACCACCACAGCTAGCAGCTCTCCTGACGTGAACCAGTGCTGGTACAGAAGCTTTACCTGATGTAGGTCTGGAGTGTTTCATCCAGGATAGAACTATCATGGCCTTTAACACCCAAGACATTCCACAGGATCCACAAATGCAAGAACACTCTCAAGTGCAGTGAAACAGATTCAAGCCTTCACAGACTTCTCTCCTGCTTAAAATATGCAAGACATACTCGTATGATATTGTTACTTCCCAAGAGAATTGGTGAGGAAAGTGCTAACTTCGTGCAACTGGCTGCAAACTGTCTTTAGTTCTTTCTCTAGATTCTCATATTTTAAGTAGATTCCATCATATTCTTTAAACTCTCTTTTGGAAGAGTTTTCTTAAAAGCCTTTGAGATCTCCTGTGGAATCAGGCTTAAGCTGTTTCTGCAAAGTAATTGTCATACTGGAAGTTTAGAACATGTCTGGCTGCAGTTGTGGCACAACTTGTTGTATGTTAATGCTTATTGCACATGGACAGTGATGAGCTGTCTTTTCCTTTGGACACAGAAGCAGATTTGTCTCCAGCTACTGTGGTGTCCCAAGGTTTGCTTTGCTTTTTACCCTGCTCAGCCAAATTCTGTTGTCTAGCTGAACTGCAGATTTTATGAAGCCATATCCTGTTGTTAACCTTATCCTGTCTACTGCTTATTCTGTTTGTGTAATTTCAACAGAACTTCTTATCTAATGAGTAACTGTGGCACTGCTTACTCGTGTTGTATGTGTTCCTCTTATCTGAGTCCAAGCCAGATGCTTATGTAGCTTGAGGTATCTTTTGTCTGAGCTGTGTCTTGCTCCCCCTGCTTTTTTGCCCTCATGAAAGCATTTGAGTGCCTGCCTTCCCATCTTGCTCACCTGCCAGTTAAATCTATTTGTTGACAGCCTCTTCTGTACATTAGCTGAGAGAATGTATCTAACCTCTCCGTTAGTAGACAGTAGTTTAGATCACCCCTTTCCCAAAATATTTAGGCTAAACAATTATTTTCTGTACTTCATAAGGCAGCCCTCAAGGTGAAGAACAATGCTGCCATGGTTCTGCAGTACTGCAACAGACAGATGGCTCTCTATGAAATCCCAGTACTCCCATGATGGGTTTGTGAGAATGATTGCTAGGAATTTAGCTGCATTTTCAGCCATTATCAAAGGCCGACCTTTGTAAGTAACTTTACCTTGAAGCTCCTGCCTGTGGTTCTGTACCTTTGGCTAAAGGAGCACTGATGAACAGAGGGGGTCTCACCCACACATGATTGCTTTACTAAGATGATATGCTTTGATGGTATGTTGGTAGTCACTTAGAGTTGTGTGAAGTTGGATCCAAGAAGTAATTGTATAACTAAAACACTTGTTTAAGTTTTTGTGGTGCTTAGCTGTAGTGATGTTTCTCTGTTCAACAGCAAGGGAAATCACTCTGGATAAATCTGTCCCTATGCTACTATTAAAAAGATGCAAACAAAAACAGCTCCTGTCTTCTCTTAAATGAAGAGCCATGGGTCCTTAGGAATTTCTATGTACAACTTGTGTCACACGTTGTCAGCTCCCTCTGCTACAAAACCAGATCAGAAAACATGTCAACTTGCTGTGATTCTTATGCAAGTGCAGTAAGTACTGTTACGGACTAGCTGGTTTGTATTGAAGTGTGAGATTTGAAGGTGTGTGGATGTCCCAAGTTGGCCATAAAGTTGTTTTGTTGTTTTTCTTTTTTCCCCTGCTGCCAAGTCAGTTTCAAGGAATTGCAGACTTCCTGAACTTTTGTGTTTTTCTTCCTAAATGGACACTTGCTGGATCTTTTAGTCTCTGTCTTCTCTAGGCACTGGATGACACTCTTAAGCTTGGGGGAATGGGAATGAAGACCTCTAAGGAAAAAGTAGTGTTTTCATTTGCTTTAGGACTCCAACAGGGAGGTGTGCCTAGACACTTGTGCAGGAGAGTGTGATCTGTGGTTGTTCTGTAGTGCAGTGAAGGCAATTCAGAGTCTAAATGCTGCCAACTTGTGTGGAAGTTAATGGACTGGATGGGAGGCCTCTGATGAAAGTTATGCTCCTTCCTCTGCTGCAAGAATCTCCAGAGGTGAAAGCTGACTGCATGCCAGACAACTGAACTGTTGTCACTTCGCCTGAAACCTGTCTTAAATGTAGGTCTCTTGATATGCCTAGCTGTTTTGTTTTCAGTCCAGGTTGACTCAGTCTCACCAGGAACTGCTGGTTCTCAGCAGCAGCACTCTACTTCCTTATGAATAGAAAGCAGGTGGTGCTGTCCTTAGGGGAGATACAGTGGTAATGTGCTTTCTCCTCAGCTTAATGCTTGAACTTTAGGGTGTTGCCCAGGTTTCCTGGAGAAGGTTGATCCTTGGAGGTCCTGAAACAAGTAACCCTTGTAATATATCAGAGAAGCTTGTCTGTGGTGTCTTTGAAAATAGTGTGTTTTACCTTGAATCTGTTAAGCTTCTTAAAAACTTCATTTTTTCTTCTTCCTGTCCAATACAGGATCTCAGTCTGCCCAATGGCACACCCGTGGACACTTCTAGCCCAGCCTCCTCCTCATCTCTCCTCAACAGACTGCAGCTGGATGATGACTTGGATGTGGAAACTAGAGACCTCTTTGTTACTGTGGATGATCCCAAAAAACACGTGTGCACAATGGAGACATATATCACATACAGGGTTACAACAAAGGTACAAAGCAATATTGTCTTTCCTAGTGCTTCTTTATTTGTGGAATAACTTTGGGTCATGTTCTGGATATTCACATCTTGCACTGTGTTTTCCTGTCTTAAGGACAAGAACTTAGTGTCTTTTGGTACCTTGTGAATGTGTTGAAAATGTGACTTCTCCTAGCAGAACTGTTACTTCAGTGTCTGAAATTGTGGAAAAAGCTTTTAACATGTCAACTTAGTTTTTTTATTTTTTTTTTTATCTCAGATTTCTAAATAGAACTGTTTGTAAACTTGCAAGGCCAGTTTCTTTCATTGACTTCACAGTTTGTTCATTTAAGTAATTTGACACTCATTTGGTTTGAGTTTCCTTAAGGGGAATGTGCCTTGTTACTGGCTCACTGTTGATCATCTCACTTTTTGTGTCTACCCCTTTCTGAAATGCTTTAAGCTTATTTCTGTAAGTGTTTATTACATTTTACCACTAAAATCATAGTCTTGTTTCTCAGCTGTAAACCAGCTTTCATGGAGTTGCTGGTTCAGATAATTCTACAACTGCTAATAAAATAAAGTAGCCTAAGAATGCTGCTGCAAACCAAGAGGTTGGAGATCATTTCAGCACCTGTTGTAGTTCAATCATGAATGTAATCTACATATATATTAATATGAATAGTGATCTGAAAAGCCCATCGCGTTCACAACTGAAATGTTGATTCTTCTTAACTAATTCATTCTCATTATAATGAGCTCCTAGGTGATGTTTGGGCACTTGTAGTTACCTAAGGCAAAAAGTGTTCACTAACTTTACTAGTAATATACTTGATACACTTGTCCAGAAAGATTAACATTCCTCCACCCCACTTAGATGGCAGTAGGTACTGGAGGAAATATTTTCCTTGGAGATAAGGAACCTTTACAGGCCACAGGTAATTTTTTTCAAAATGTCTGCTTCAAAGTTTCACTTTCAGACTGCACAGGAGATAATGGAGTTTCTCTAAAATAGTAACTGTCTTTTTCTGCACATTTAACACAGTTCTGTCATTCATTTTTACTCTAAGAGTCCTAATCTTGGATGAAACACTGTATTCTTTTTTACTTGGAGCAGCTTAGTCTTCAGCTATTACTTGATCAGAATGAATAGGAACTATAAAATAAAATGCAGCTTTCCACAGGGAATAGCTAAAATTGTCTAATGTTGTTCCTGTCTTGAATTAAGACTCAATTATTCTAGCCCAGAATATAAATACTTACATACAGTGTATCAATATAAATATTGATATAAAATATAAATAAAATATATATTGATATAAATATAAATCAATATAAAATACTTACATACAGTGGCACCCTAATAATGTTCCTATGCTTGGAAATCCTTATGTTCAGGGATTCCTTTTCTTTTTAAAGCAGAGCTCTGAAACATGGCCAAGATCTTTGCCGTATTTAGATCAGAAGTATTACCCAATGGTGTCTCTTTTTTTCATTTAAAAAAGTAATTTTATACTTCTGATTTTGATGTCTGCCTTCCTGTCTGTTAATACTTGTTGTATTTTGGATCTCATTGTAGCACAAAAATCTTCTGTATTATACCATTGCAATGTGATTATGAAACTGTGTAAATTAGTCTTCTGAATCACCATGAAATATTCATCTCTTTAGTTTTATTATTCTTGGAAACTTTTGGTTAGTCTCTAGGTTCAGAACCTCTAGGACTATCTACCGTTTTTCAAGACTAACAGTATTAATGATCTAACTCATTCTTGCCCTGCAAACAGGGTGTCTTCGATGCCAAGCTAATTCAAATTAGCTGTTGTAGCTGCAAGCAGTAATTAAATGAGGCAGAAGAGCTGCACAGGATTAATTCCATAGAGTGAGATGAGGAGCCTCCTCAACACCTCCCTTACAGCCTTGCAGGAAAGAAGTTTGAGACCTCTCAAGAGTCTCTCTGGTGCCTCTGAATGAGGAGGCAGGGATGGCTGTGTTTTTTTCCTTTACTGGAGAATGCTTCTGGAACCTCAAAGATTTGGATAAACATAGGTCATAGTATGAGTTATTCTGAGGACTGAAAAGCAGCATCACTAGGGCAAGAGGGGAGTTACTAATGCTGTAATGTGTGGTTGTGGCTGTGGCAAGATACCAGTCTAGGGAAGAGTGTAGACTGACCGCGGTCTCTTGTGTTGTATGGGCTTTAAAAAAACCCCAAAAAACCGAAAAAAACCACCAGGTCTTGGAATATGCCCTGGGCTTTTCATCTTCTCATGCCTTTGTCAGCAGGTGGTAGTGACTGAGGAAGGGTCAAAACATTGGCTTGCAAAGGAAAACTCAAGAGTTTACTTGATCCTGCTTGTGTACCTGTTATCACCGTTCCCTAGTAAGAGCCAGGTAGCATTCCCTAGCCTGTCTTGTGGATGAACACATTTAAAGAATGTAGTGGTAATCCTCTAGCTAACAAGACAGTGATTCAGTACTGACTCTCTTGATTCTCTCATAAAATCTGTTTATCTTGCAAATGCAGTTACTAGTGCAAGTTAGTAAGCAAGTTAGTTTCCTTACACAGGGGGCCTAGTGAAACCATAAAGGTGGGTAAAACTTGTGCTGAAACTTAATGGGTCTTGATTGTGATGGCTGAAGTGTCTTTGTGTCCTTCAGATGGATGGATGTGCATTTTAGGGAGATTTTACTAAGCAGAATTCTTTTTTAGGAAGAAAGGGGAAAGTAAAGCTTGGCCTTATGTTATGTAGTCATCTCTCCTGAGAAAACATAGATTAGTGTATTTCTAACTTCACTTTCACTGTCCTTTCTAGGATGGCAAGGCCTTCTTCTGTGCCTTTTCCCATGAAAGTCTGAACAGCTGAGTGCCATTCCTCAGAGTCACGCGGTTGCTCTGCAGGTTTGAAGGGAGAGTCTTTCTAACCAGTCAGTACTGAAGTGGAGATCTTGGTTCCACTTTCCTGTCCTACTCATGCTTCCAGTCCATTCATTGGGTAGATTACTTGAGCACATGAAACTTCTTGATTCCCTGGGAGGAGCAGGTAAAAGTGGTATGAAGTCTTTTCCAAATAGGCTAAATTGTTGAGGCAGAAAGAAGTGCTGGAGTGCTTAGAACAGCAGCCTTCTTCCCTTCCCCCTCTGTCATTCTCCTCTTTTCCTAATTGAAAATGTTGCCTCAAACTTCAATAATAACATGGAGGGGAATCTGCAGTCAAGTCTAGTGAGTTAAAGAGTAGAACTAGGGTACAAAAATTCTTTCATATAGTCATCACAGGCTAGCTTCAGGTTGAGCTGCTAGCTTCTTCCAAGGGAGAAAAGAATCTTACGCAAGTCCAAGACTTGGTGATTGCCTTAAGACTGCCTCTAGTCAAAACTGTTCCAGCAACTGAGGTAAAAGTGTCTGTAACTCTGCCCGCTTTCCAGCAAGTAAAACTGAGCCCAAAGTGTCGCAATGCTGACTTAGTCAAACTGTGCTGTAATTTTCATAAGTTCCTGGAAACTTCTTGCCCATTATTTCTTGGGAGGTTGTGATCTGCCATGTAAGTTTGTCAGCTTCCTTTGGAAGAGACACATGTCCTTGCAAGATGAGATTTATGAATATTACTGTGAAAGCAGGAGGAATTTAACTGCGCAAAAATGCAAACAAATGTTTCACTTGTTGTCTGTTATGGAAATTTCCCTGTTCAACCATTCAGGAGCCACTCAGGCAGTCACTCTTTCACCACTTGAGCTGGGACCAAGGACCTTTCCCAATTATGCCCCCTCATTCACACAGTCACACCAGGTTTCCATCCCCAGGTTTCCTATAGCAGAGTCTCAGTCTCCAGAAGCCTTAAAATAACTTCATTACAGTGCAGTAACAAACCAACAGCTCGAGCTGGTCCCTCTCAGGAGGGACCTGGAACAAAGGAACCCCTGGGCTTTTATCCCCTCACCAGTCTAGGCACGGGAAGGTCTGGGGCCATCGGCTCCTGCCGTGTCTCAGCATCCGCTCCCCTGGCTGGGCCACGGGTCCCTGGGCCCCTGTTGTGCCGAGGGTCGGCTCTCCACGGCCTCTTTGCCTGAGCTCCACCAGCCAGAGCTCAGCCTGCAGCTCCCACTGCAGCTGCACCCCGAGCTACCTCCGTGACCATGTTCCTCAACACTGTGCTTGGACAGTGGCAAGATCCTCCTTCCTCTTATGTGCAATCTGGGAAAAATAACTTGTGCTAAACTGATTCACATTTTGATCTGAGATCCAAATTCTTTCAGTGTTAGTGAGGTTTCATTAAAACCTTGAAGAGCCTTTATCTGCTGCCCAAATAGTCTTTGAAAAACTTATTTGCTGTCTAGATTTGATAGCCTGTACAGTAAACACTGAAATGTTGCTGCTGTATTTTCATCTCAGAGGGAAAAAAGTGATATATGGAAAATTTTGCAATTCTGCTTGCCAAGTAAAGGCAACAAGAGCAGTTTGCTAGAGGTAAATGATAGCTAATGTGTAGTGTACTGGGATTTAACCCTGTTTTCCTCTTCCTAGACAGTCCTATGCAGTTTTCCTTAACTGTTAATTAGCTTCTCAGTGCTAATAGATGGGAGACTTCACCTGCATTCTCATGCTACAGGATAAGACAGTATAGTGTGTAACCATTCTGATTACTCTCATTCACTCACTGTCTGATCTCTTAAAATCCCTTTGTGCAGTGACTGCATGTAAATGATGTAAAATAAGCTGGTGTTACTCTGAGATGTGTGTAGCTGAGTAAAACACAGATCTGCAGTGGGTATCAAGATCTTGTACCTCATCTGCAAACGCAACTGCTCCAATTCATGAGGATTTATTATGTTAGTCCATGGACTAGCCTCTATATTGCATACCACGGCTAGCAGGTCGAAGAAGGGAGGAGCTGATCCTGATTTCTTTTTCTCTCTGTCTTTCTCTTCCTTTACAAGAAGCCAGATCATTTCATAGGTGATAACACATCAGCTTGCTGCTTACAGTATCCTAGATCTACTGTGCTGTTGATATTGTATTAAGGTTCCTGACCTCACCCTAGAAAGAGATTTCATATGTTAGAACTTTTACAGGATCCCCAGTGGTGACTGGTGGGAGTTAAATGCAGCAAATGAAACAGTTAGTCATCCAGAGAGCAAGTGAAGAGGTGGATTGCATTTAAAGGCTGCTGCTGGTGGGGACTAGCAAAGCAGCCAGGTGCTGGACTCAATGTCAGTTCAAAGCTAGGGTTGCCAGTGTGTTCCCTAGAATGTGCAGGGTTTGATGCCTGGCTGCCTGCATGTGGTGTGCTGGCACTGCAAGCCATTCATTGCAAGATGGACCTAATGCTGCAAGTAACTTAAATGTAGCTGCCTGTGCTTCTCCATGGGACATTACTGCAAGGGCAGTCTGCCTTCTAATCAGGGCTGCTGCAATGCCAGGCTCTTCAGCAGACACTCCTAGTTGGTGCACAGTTTCACAAGTGTTTTAGGCAGTTGCAGTGTGTGCTGTGCAAGCAGCCCCATACAGTCAGCCTTCCAGGTTATGGACTGTTCAAAGACTGGATAAAACACTTGGCAGCAGTTTATCTGGATACTTATTTTTTTTCCCATCAAACTTGTAATGACCTTACCCTAAAGAAGGAAAGTTTAAAATATTTAATGTGCTAATAAATCTAATTGGGCATACACATAAACAGACTTGTTTCTTCATTTTGGAAGTCAACAAAAATAATCTGTCAAACCTTGCACTGGCTTATGTTCTCATCTTTTGACCTTGGAGTGTGATAAGCCCATCAATCACAGAATACAGGACAGTGCTGAAACACTTTTTCACCTGTGGATAGTGCATGTCACAGAATAAACAAGTCAGTAAACACCTTTACTTTTAATTCTCTATGGTTAAAATGGTGTTGTCCTCGCAATGATTATCTCATGTAGTCTTTGTAATCTTGTAACTGCCAAGAGAGTGATACAGTGCGCAGTGCTTCTGCTCTACAGACTTCTACCATGATGAGAGCAGAACATGTAATAAACTATAAATAGATCTTAACACATCAGCTCCAATCAATAATTTTTCATATTGCTGCTTTTCCACTGCTTGAAAGGCCAGATGATCTTTCTCTCATGCTGGCTGCACAATTTTGGGGATTAAGACCAACCCTGCAAGGCTTGTCTCTCTTCACCCTTGCCAGGGATGGCTGTACTCCATTTGCTGCTAAGCTCTGAAGTGGCAGGCATTGGTTCACACTGAGTATATCTTTTTCTTTTCCAGACCACACGAGCAGAGTTTGATTTGCCAGAGTATTCTGTCCGTCGGCGGTACCAAGACTTTGACTGGTTGAGAAACAAGCTGGAAGAGTCTCAGCCAACGCATCTTATTCCCGTAGGTAGTAAGCAAGAATCTGCTGTTAAGGACAGTTGTGCATCTGTCTTCCAAGGGTAATATTTGGATGATACGTGTCTAGATTTAAAAAACAATACTTCATTCTCTTTGAGTACTTAAATATGGTACTTCATTGTCTTATAGTGGAGTGGAAAGAGCTTCCCATTCCTGACTAGTTAGAAAGCTTAGAATTTTCTGAGCTTTGTCACCTCAGAGGCGAGCCTCCTGCAGTGCAGTATGTGTGCTGACTACAGTAGCTGTGACATAAATAGAATACATTTCATTTGTTTGCTCAGTTATTACATCTGTGTTTCAGAGCATCTGGGTATGGATGCTAACTCTGAAGCAGGCAGCATAGTGCCTGTGGAAATTGCAGGCCACATAACTTTCTCAGTCTCACCTGAGAAAGTGGCCTTGGAAACCATAAAGAGGAATTAAAACAATCCTTAGAGATAGAAAACAGCCTTGCAGGTGCTGTTTGTCTGTTCCTTGTTTTCTTGCAAAAGAAGGTCAAGGGGTGGTGAACCCCACTGACCAATGATGGTGATGTGTTAGTTTACTAACCAGTAAGAGTTTTCTTTTCTGTACTTTCATGTATCGGTCTATAAAAAAACCCCTGAGGTAATAAACCGAAAGAAATTCTCCAGTTTGACTCCACAAGAGAGTCTATGTCGTTCTTCTTACCGTTCCCAATAGAGCGACAGCTGGGGATTATGAAAAGCCACAGAAACTTCAGGTTCTAGTTTCGGTTTTCAAGATGGCCTTTTGAGCTGGTTTTACAGAGTAATTTAAAACTATTTGTGCTAACACTTAATAGCACTGACATGTAATAGCACACACTTGGAAGTCTCAGCCTCTGTCTTGGTAGCTATTGCATGCCTTCAGTAGGTAGAAGTTTACCTACTAAGATTAGCTAAACTACTGCACCCCTTGTTGCTGAAACTGGTGATCTGACCACCTTATTTGATGTGAGTAGGTTAGTACTACCTTATATGTTTTTCATGTGAATAGGTAGAGAATCTGTGAGATGACCACCTTCAGCCCTTTTGAACAGAGCCATTTAAAAAGCCTGCAGGAATTGAACTGCTAGGAAATAGCAACACTACTAGCATACTTTAGCTTGCCTGTCTGGGATGGGTGATGGAGTGGAAGTTTCTCTTCCCTCCCTCCCTCCCTCCCTCCCTCCCTCCCTCCCTCCCTCCCTCCCTCCCTCCCTCCCTCCCTCCCTCCCTCCCTCCCTCCCTCCCTCCCTCCCTCCCTCCCTCCCTCCCTCCCTCCCTCCCTCCCTCCCTCCCTCCCTCCCTCCCTCCCTCCCTCCCTCCCTCCCTCCCTCCCTCCCTCCCTCCCTCCCTCCCTCCCTCCTATTGTTAGGTTTCTCTGTGGTTGAGTGCTTTTTAAATCCTTAATTATGCTGGGACTTGCCTCAAGTGGAATAATAGCTGAGTGTCTCAGAGATAAGAAGTACTTCACGAAATCATGTGACACCACTAACTGGCAGCAAATATGTTTAGTGAACAGCAGGGAAAAGAAAGACAGTGAGTTTGAGAGTGGAAGGTGGAGGCATGTGTTAAATGCCCATACATACATGTTTTCTCACACCCCATTCTCTGAACAGCTGGAACAATCCCAGTTAAGTTTCTGCAGATTCTTGAGTACACTAACGAGCCTGCCTGTTCTACCGTTCTCCCTGAAGCCTGCAAGGCTGTAAATAATAGTCAAGTAGCAGAAGGTGAGTCACAGCCAGGGAATCAAGCTGCTTTGCTCTGACCAGGAATTAGTTGCACACAGAACAGCAAACGTAGCATGAGTAGCTGTAATACTGAACATGGAACAGGCTGCACAACAAGCCAGTATCTTAGGTGCCTTTCTTCTAGAAATTCTGGAGATAAAAGGATGTGCTGCCCTATTTTATCTGTTTATGAACAAGTTAGCAATCCTATTAATCTCCTTCATGCAGGTTATAGTGGGGAGACTGCTGAATGTTTAATGTATTTATTGTCTAGAAATTGATGAGATATAGAAGCTAATGGCAGTTTCAGATACACTGACTCAAGTGTATTCTGAAAAGATATTTCAAGATAATCTAAGACTAACTGTATTTGTAATTATAGGTGCTGCAATCCCTGTAAGCCTTCCATTATGACAAATTATCAAAAGGGAGTTGTTTTCCTAATCTCAGTATGGTGATTCTGCCTAAAATCTTCCTGTAGCAAATGATGTGTCTTCTCAGTTCATTGTGTCATGACAGCCTACACTTAGGACCCAAAACTAAGCTCAGTTTTAAGCTCAGTGTGTGTTCCTTCCTCTTCATTTCTTCAGTTACTGATAGTTACTTCTTTTTAAAATATCTGAGACATTGTAATATTTTCTTTCAAAAAACAGTAAAACTGATCTCATCTCTGTCTCTAGACTAGACAGGTAAACCTAGCACAGCCAAGGTTCTTGTCCTTGGATGGTAATGTTTGGATACCTGAAGCCAGTTCTGGTGGCAGTGAACACTGCTCACATATCTCAGTGGGAAAAGTAAATTGTTAAGATGGAAGACTATAAGATAGATAA